>NC_092053.1:53062176-53662176 GCF_003086295.3 Arachis hypogaea | reverse complement strand
TTTTTTACATTTGTACAATATTTTTATCTTTATTTTTACATTTTTTACTTTATATATATTGAGTTTAATTTGTTATGTAGAATTTTTAATATGCATCAAGTTATAATAATGTATAATTATCAAAATGAATTATTTATAAACAAAGATAAGAAAAAGACAAATTCAATTCAATACCTCATTGGATGTTTTGTATTGCTTCTGTTAATAGTAGTACTGATAAAGAGAGAGTAAAAGAGGATAACAGTTAGTTTGTTATAAATATTTGTGATAGAGTTAGTTTGTTAGTGTATGGTAAAGCTATGTATATATATCAAGTCTAGTTCACTCTATCTATAGAGAAAAATGCTTCACATTTAGCATTCTATTTTCAAATTACTCTACTCTAATTGTTTTAGATTCCTTCAATATTCACATTCTTGGTCTCCAAGAAACTTCTATTCTAAGAACTTTACATGGTAGCAGAGCCAAAAGATCATCACCATAGCTATGATCCTTGCCAATACTTTCTCAACCTTCAAATACTACCTTTCAATGCTGCCAGATAAACTAGATGACAAGAACTACAATACATAGTGTTATTCAACAACCATAATAGTTGACCCTCAGAAACTTTAAGATCACTTTTACAAAAAAAAAAGAAAGTTCTTGTCCAATACACTACCCAAGAAGATACAACAAACACTCCACAAGCTGCCATCACTAAGGCTGCACAAGTTGAATCAGAAACCTATCAAGAATGGAAGCTTCAAGATTTATCTCTTATGACCTGGATGCTAGCTTCAATAAATACCAATTTCAAGAATAAAGTTGTTCACTGCAATTTTTTTCATGAAATATGGACTATCATTCAAGATTTCTTTGTAGCTTCATTAAGGGCAAGAATCCAAAACTTGAAAACTCAACTCAAATCGGTTAGGTTTACTACAACCATTGATTATATTACACAAATCTGAAATTCAGTTGATTCAATAATTGCTCTTGATTCACCATTTTCTGAAAAAGATCACGTGTAAATAATTTTGGATGGTGTACCTGAAGAATATCAAGGGTTTGTAGGTTCTGTGATGTCCAAGAATGACAAATACACTATCATTGAAACTAAGTCTTACTTACTGGCCTATGAAGACATGCTCGATAAACCCATTCCAATTCCCAATCTTGCTTAAACCCCTGCTCCATCCAATTAACATTTTCAGAGAAATGTAAATGACAGGCGAGGCAGAGGTGGAAGATTCAATAGAGGAGGCAGATTCAATCAACAAAGCAATCGTTTATTTTGCTAGATCTGTAATTGTCCAGGACATGCTATCTAGAGCTGTTATTACATATTTGATCAATAGTATGAGCCACCTAATGCTACCTCCTCCATTCATTCTTTTCAACTACCAGCACCTCCACCCTCTTGTCATCAACCTCAAGCCTTTCTTGCAGCACCAACACCCTCACAATGAGCGTGGTATCTTAATTCTAGTGCTAGTCACCATGTTACAACTGAACCAACTAATCTCCTTCAAGTTGCAGAGAATCAAACAGGGTCTAATCATCTCTTTATGAGTAATGGTGAAGGTATTATAATTTCTAACTCTGGCTCTTCTACCTTAATTGATTCTAATACTGATTTTTCCTTTAAATTAAATAATTTGTTGCTTGTTCCGCAAATTACACAAAATCTTTTAAGTGTGTCAAAGTTTGCAATTGAAAATTCGGTTTTCTTTGAATTCTAGCCTCATCATTGTTCTGTTCGTAATCAGGTTACCAAGACACATTTTTACAAGGAGTTGCTAGAAATCGAATTTATGTTTTTCCCTCTTTGTATGTTCCTAAACAATTACCCCCTCTCCCTCAATTCTAACACCAAAAACTACAATGGTGGTTGTTAATAATCCATTCAATTCAGTAATAATGTGGCATAAACGTTTGGGATATCCCTCTATGAAAATTGTATTGAATGCTCTTAATAAAACTCAAATTCCGTATTCTGCTGCTTCTGATCAATTTAATGTTTGTGAATTCTGTTCTGTATCTAAATTACATCAACTACCATTTAAGGATTCTATTTCTATTTAAAATAACCCTCTGGAGTTGGTATTTGCTGTCATTTGGGGACTAGCTCCCATTGTATCTCAAAATGGATTCAAATATTATATTAGCTTTGTTGATGCTTATACCAGATTTACATCTATTGCTCTACTTAGAAACAAGTTTGAAGCTTTAAGTGCCTTTCAACAATACAAAATCACTTTTGAAAAACAAACTGGTCATGTACTTAAAGCATTACAAACTGATGATGGCTTAGAATCTTGCTCACATGCTTTTAAAACTTTTCTGAACACTCATGGAATTGTACATAGACTAGCATGCCCTTACACATATCAACAATAGGGAACTGTTGAGAGGAAACATAGGCATTCAATAGAAGTAAGTATTTTATTATTAGCTACTGTAGGCTTACCTCTTCAATTCTAGGATGATGCTTTTTAGTCATCAGTTTATTTGATTAATAGATTACCTACACCTGTTCTTCACTCTTTATCATCTTTTGAAAAAATGTATAACAAACAACCAAATTATAATTTTTTCAAAGTGTGTGGTTGTGCTTGTTATCCTTTCATTAAACCATATAATAAACATAAATTTGATTTTAAATCTCATATATTCTTTTTTCTTGGTTATGATAATTGCCATAAGGGCTATAAGTGCCTGTCTCCAAACGATAAGTTGTATTTCTCTAGGAATGTTATCTTTGATGAACTCAAATATTCCTATTTAACTTATTTTGCAGTTTCAAAAGAGCCTCTGGTAACACCCATTTCTGGTCCACACTCAGCACCGCACGTTATTTGATATAATAAAATTGTCAGTAAAGAATTTCTCAATGAAATCTCGATGCAAGTATAGTTCTAAACCAACAAACAATCCTCAATCAAAATTTAATTTGTTTGTCACAAGTACAAACTCCAATAAAAATAACTGAAGTATTTAAACCTCGGGTCGTTTCTCAAGAAATTTCAATGAAGTATTTTATTATTGGCTATGAAGGAATATTTTGGGATTTTTGTAGCAAGAGACAAGAAATGTAAATAACAAAAGAAATAAGCTAACAACTAAGAAAGCTCTTGGCAAGGAATGAGAACTAGAAGTTCTATCCTCATTATAATCATCAATTGTGACAAGAATTGTCCATTGCTCCCACTTAGTTAACCTTTAACTATGAAGGAAAGTCAAGTGGATACAATTAACTTGAGTCCACAAGTCCTAGTCAACTCCTAAGGAAAGACTAGCTTTAGTGGCATTCAAATCAACTAGCAACTTCCAATTATCAATCAACAAAAGAGTTTGATAATTCAAGAGTCTCCAATTGCTCAACCCAAGCCAAAAGGAGAAAAATCCAACTCATGACTAAAAGAAACATTTCATCAAACACCTAGTGGGCATAAACATAGAGCATGGTAAATTGCAAGAAATAATAAAAGGAGAAAGAGTGCATGAACTAAAATTAACAAAATAAAAGAATTAACAAGAGAAGTAAAGTACTAGAACAAATAAAAGTAAAGGAAAACCAAATTGAAGGAGAAAGAGATCTAGATCTAAAAAGGAGTAAAATTAAGAACCTTAATCTAAAGAGAGGAGAAAGCCTCTCTCTCTCTAGAAAACTACATCTAAACTAAAAGTGTGTATGAATGGTGATCCCCCCCATCCTCCTTCACTCTAACCTCTTATCTGCATACTGGTCTCAAAACTGGGCCAAAAGTCAGCTCAGAAATTGCCCCCAGCGATTTCTATTTATTGAGGCACGTGCCACTCGTCACGCCTACGCGTTGCTTTGAAGATGCATTGATCACGCGTACGCGTCGCTCGGAGTATGGCGCGATCACGCGCACGTGTCATCCATGCGTGCGCGTCGGCATCAGCTTCTCAAATCTACATTTTCTTGTGTTCCTTCCACTTTTGCATGCTTTCTTTCCATCCTCTATGCCATTCCTGCCCTATAATATCTGAAATCACTTAACAAACACATCACGGCATCGACTGGTAATAAGAGAGGATTAAAAATTAGTGATTTTAAGGCTTTGGAAGCATGTTTTCATTCATAGCACAAAATTAGGAAGAAATCTTAAAACCATGCAAATTGTATGAATAAGTGTGAGAATAGTTGACAAAATCCACTAAATTTAGCACAAGATAAACCCTAAAAATGGGGTTTATCAATCTCTCCACACTTAAACATTAGCATGTCCTCATGCTAAGCTCAAGAGAAGCTATAAAGGGATGAAGATGGATGGTAGGATTCATTAAATGCAACATGCGATGCAACCTATCTATATGAATGCAACTAAATGTTTCTACCTACTTAGTTAAAGGTAAATCACTCTCCAAGAACATATAAAAGCAAGTAGGGCTAAGATAGTATGATATCTCATTAATTCCACTAATTCAAATCTCGAAATAAAGTGCAAATAGACTTGCAAGAAGAAAGCTTATGAAAGCCGGGAACAAGGAATTGAGTATTGAACTCTCACCAGATGTGTATCCGCTTTAGTCGCTCAAGTGTACAGGATCGATACACTCAATTCTTCTCTAATCATGCTTTCTAAGATTTGTTTTAAATCTAACATTCAACAGTTATTCAATGCATACATACATTTATCATAAGGACTTATCTTTAGGTTGTAATGAGGATAGGGTAAAGGTAGGGATGCATATGGTCAAGTGAGCTTGAAATCTGAATCTTTGATTAACCTAAGCTCCCACCTAACTTATATAACAACCTATACAATTCTAAAGCAAACCTAACTACCCATTATTCACTTTTTCACACACTCATACATTCTTTTCATTTCACATCATGTATGCATTGATATTATTACTTTACTTTGGGGCATTTTTTGTCCCCTTTTTATTGCTTTCTTTTTCTCTTTTTTTCATATATATATTTTTTTCTTTTTAATTTTTTATTATTATATTATATTTTTTTCTTTTCAAACTAATATATGTACAAGAGCATCAATTCACATGGTTCAACTATTTAATGCATGAGTATATACCCAATTCCCAAGATCTTCAATAAAAAAACAAACACACTCTTACCTTAACTAATGTCCCAAGTTTCTCCACACTTGAATGATATACACACTCACTAGCCTAAGCTAATTGAAGATCCAAATTAAGGACATTTGTTATTTTTTGCTTTAAGGGTTGTAATATGCTAAAATTAAAAACAAGTGGGTTTAGCATAGGCTCAAAATTGGCTAACAATGGTGGATAAAAGGGTAAGGCCATTTGGGTAAGTGAGCTATTGAAGTGATGGCCTCAATCATATAAATGCATTCATACACTAAATAATAAAAATAGAGAATCAAACAAATCAAAGATTACAATCATAGAAAGAGAATAATGCATACAAGAAGGAAAATAGTGGTTATATGATGTAACCACGCAATTGGGCTCAAAACTCACTGGCTTGTGTGTTCTTAGCTCAAAAACCATGTTCCAAAATAAATTCTTCAAGTAAGTTCAACCAAAAATTTTTTTTTATTCAAATTAGTGAAATGCCCTAAAGTAGTTTTCTTGGAAAAGAACTCATCACTCTAACTAAGTAATCCTAACATAAAAAGAAGTGGTAAAATATGTACAAATTCTAACTAACATGCAACCTAACATGCAATGCAACAACTAGCTAACAAAGAAAGTTAAAAATTGGTGTTGGAAAGAGAATTAATTACCCACGGAGGTCGGTCCCCGACCAAACCTCCCCACACTTAAAGATTGCACCGTCCTCGGTGCATCCAAAGATAAGCAAGGTGGATGGGTTGCTACAACTGATCAGTTTCTTCAAATTATTGTGCGGAGAGACTTGTTTGTGCCCCATTTGAAAGCTTTTTCCTGTCCCTCCTTGGTGGCCAGCCTAGCAGGAGAGAAAAAGAAAGAAGATTAAGCCCATGACAAGGATATCAAAGTAAATAGAACATTGGCGGGGGCTAGTGCCGAATAAGAGTAGGGTTCTCAACTACATGGTAGCTATAACATGTAAGTAAGAAAGCAATATAAGAGAATGACATATCAATAACACTTGATGCACGAGTAAAATCAAATCACAAGTAAATGACATGAAGAAAACACTCGGAAGTATCAAGTTCAAATAGGAAAGAGTGGGTCATGAAAGACAATATGAGTACATATCAATGCATAAAAGATACAAGAGTCATCAAAGATTAAGCACTGACCTAAAAATTTCATCACACAACAATATCAAACAAGTCAAGAAGCACCAAAAGAATCTAAAAAATTCTCAACAATTGAGTAAGAAAGTTCAACACCAATGTTAAAACAAGAAACAAAGAAAAGAAAATAAAATTGAGCTACAAAAACAAAATTAAAATGCAATGAATGAAAATGCACAAAATAGAGACGACGCGCGAAAGTGACGCGCGTGCTTCGTCCACGCGTGCGCGTCGGAAGCAGGAATGGCATGTGATGCGTAAGCGTCGACCACGCATACGCGTGGATTGCAGAAAATAGAGATGACGCGTACGCATCAGTCACGTGTACACGTGGACGTCAATTGTGCTATTCGCACAAAGGCAGCACCACTCTAGCGCAACTCTCTGGTTTTTGTACTTGGAGTTTCAATATGGCATACGACGTGTGCGCGTCGGCCACGCTTACGCGTGGCAAGCCATTTTTTATTATTTTTTTATAGAAGAATAAAATAGAAACGGGCACTCTCCTAATCTATATACATTCTAAAGCAACCAAAATTCAAATTTAACAACAAATCTTTTGGGTTTTGAAAAATTTTCAAATACAAAACAAACAAAACTTCCACTTCAAGAAAAATACAATTCAACAACAACTATTCTAATCAAAACATGAATCTAATAAGCAACCTATCAATCAAAGCAATGTAAAGAGTATAGGAATTAAGAAAAACAACCTACAATGGTAACTCAATTCATTCATTGATTATATCTACAAGAGAATGGAAAGAGGTTACCATGGTGGGGTGTCTCCCACCTAGCACTTTTATTTAAAGTCCTTAAGTTGGACATTTGGTGGGGGCTTTGCTATGGTGGCTTATGCTTGAACTCTTCCTTGAATCCCCACTAATGTTTTCACTTCCAATAGCCTCCGGGATACCAAATTAGGCGCACAAGGCCTTTAAGGAAGCTTAAACAAATGACAAGGCCCCAAAGTTGATGATTGTCTATGTATATTCCGGGGTTCCATACTTTGTTTGTCAGCCCCCTTTCTTCTTGATCTTCATGCTTCCATTTGGGTGACAAACTTATTGAATTCTCCTTGTAACTCCTATTCATCATCCTAAATCCCTTGAATTGAGCTTCACTCCAACCATGAATCCTAAAATTTGAGCTTCCTTCCACTATGCACCTTGATTCTTGTTGCCAACCAACACCCAACTCTTTTCTACTTTCTAACCCACAAATAGTTCTAAGTTGACCATCCGTTTCTAGCAATGCATATTGATATAGGCCAATGAAATTAAAGGATGAGATGGTTACCCATTCAATTTGTAATTTGGATGGTGACTTAGCAAGGAAGATATCCAATGGTCTTGACATTGTAGGCTCTACTTCCTTTGGCTCCTCCTTGATGACTCCCATCTTTTGACAACCTTCTTCAATTTTCTCTTGTTTGTTTACTTCTTCCAACTCTTTCTCATTAATTAAAATATGTATTGGAGGTTGTGCACATTCCTCCTCAACATCGGTTTCACATTCAATGGAAGAAGCTTCAATAAGATCACCATTGTCACTTGGTGTAGAGTTGTCTTCAATGATGGAGCTTCCTTTTTGTTCAACCTCCCCTAGGTCTTCTTCCACTTCTTCTTCTTCAACAATCTCCATCCCTTCCACTTGTTGCACAACACACTCCATTTCCTTGTTCTCGACTTGAGACTCTAAAATCTCCCTCATACTCCTCTCTTCGGTTGCTTCTCCACAATCATCCATGGACATGTTTTGCTTGTGGCATGAATCCCATGAGTCCAACTTTTGACGGATGGTTGCTTGAAGCTAATCCATTGCTTCCTTGAGATGATCCTTTGGTTCTTGTTCGACTTTGCTAACATAAGTAGGATCATATTGCTCTTGGATTGATAGACATGGATATTCTTCCATGGAGGGTTGTGATAGAAAGGAGAATCATCATGTGGTTGGAAAGGAGTTTCATCAAAGCTTGAAGGTTGGAAGGTGTTTTGGTTGTTGGTAGAAGATAGAGGTATACGGAAGATAAGCTCTTTGAGGGCGGAGGTGAAACTAGTGAGTGCGGTTTGGAGCTCTTCTTACTCTTGAGGAACGATACCAAGTGTATCATTCATAGGGTAGTGATATTGAAGTGGTGGTGGTTCCATGGGTGCTTGTTCATAATGATTATAAGTGTGTGCATATGGAGGATATGGATTAGGATTGTATGGAGTTGATTGATGGAAATAGAATGTAGGTTGAGAATATGGTGGTTGGAATGATGGTGTTTGAGGACTATATTGAGAGTATGGTGCATGGAATGATGGTGGTTGAGTGGCATAATCATGATAGGAACCATCATATGCATTGGAATGATATGCATTATAGGAAGGGTTGCAATCATAGTAGCTTGGTTGAGGAGGTTTCCATGGGAAGTGCTCATATGGATATAGCTCCCTTCTCAAGAATTCATCCCTCCCATAATGTGAGCTGATGAGCGGATAATTTATACGCTTTTTGGCATCGTTTTTACATAGTTTTTAGTATGTTTTAATTACTTTTTAGTATATTTTTATTAGTTTTTATTCAAAATTCACATTTTCTGGAATTTACTATGAGTTTGTGTGTTTTTCTATGATTTCAGGTATTTTCTGGCTGAAATTGAGGGACTTGAGCAAAAATCTGATTCAGACGCTGAAAAATATTGCAAATGCTGTTAGATTCTGACCTCCCTGCACTCGAAGTAGATTTTTTGGAGCTACAGACCCCCAATTGGCACGCTCTCAATTGCGTTGGAAAGTAGACATCCAGGTCTTTCCAGAAATATATAATAGTCCATACTTTGCCCGAGTTTTGATGACGTAAACTGGCGTTCAAACGCCAACTTCCTACCCTATTCTGAAGTTAAACGCCAGAAACAGGTTACAAACCAGAGTTAAACGCCATAAACAGGCCGCAACCTGGAGTTTAACTCCAAGAGAAGTCTCTACACGTGTAAAGCTCAATGCTCAGCCCAAGCACACACCAAGTGGGCCCCGGAAGTGGATTTCTACACTATCTGCACTTAGTTACTTATTTTCTGTAACCCTAGCTACTAGTTTAGTATAAAAACTACTTTTAGAGATTTGTTTTGTACCTCATGACATTTTTACACTTCATATTGTATTTTTGACGGCATTAGTCTCTAAACCCCATGGTTGGGGGTGAGGAGCTCTGCTGTGTTTCAATGGATTAATGTAATTACTACTATTTTCCATTCAATCACGCTTGTTTCTATTCTAAGATATTCACTCGTACTTCAACATGGTGAATGTGATGATCCGTGATACTCATCACCATTCTCAACCTATGAACGCGTGCCTGACAACCACTTCCGTTCTATCTTAGATTGAGTGTGTATCTCTTTGGTTCCTGGTCCATGGTTTTGATTACCTCTCCTGACCACAAAGCATTCAAATCTGTGAGATCAGAGTCTTCGTGATATAAGCTAGAATCAATTAGCAGCATTCTTGAGATCTGGAAAGTCTAAACCTTGTCTGTGGTATTCCGAGTAGGATCTGAGATGGGATGACTGTGACGAGCTTCAAACTCGCGAGTGTTGGGCGTAGTGACAGACGTAAAAGGATCCATGGATCCTATTCCAACATGAGTGAGAACTGACAGATGATTAGCCGTGCGGTAACAGCGCATTTGGACCATTTTCACTGAGAGGACGGATGGTAGCCATTGATAACGGTGATCCACCAACATACAGCTTGCCATGGAAGGAGCCTTGCTTGTGTGAAGAAGAAGACAGTAGGAAAGCAGAGATTCAGAAGACAGAGCATCTCCAAAACCTCAACCTGTTCTCCATTACTGCATAACAAGTATCATTTAATCCATGCTCTTTTACTTTTCACAATTAAAACTCAGAATTATTGTTGCTATCCTAACTAAGAGTTACAAGATAACCATAGCTTGCTACAAGCCGACAATCTCCGTGGGATCGACCCTTACTCATGTAAGGTATTACTTGGACGACCCAGTGCACTTGCTGGTTAGTTGCGCGGAATTACAAAAGTGTGATTGTGATTTTGTGCACCATGAGCCATCATTAAAGTTTTCATTACCTACAACATAGTCACAACCATATCCAAAACCACAAGGATGAGAATTCATATGGAAAAGAGGAAATCAAAATCAAAATATCAAAGACGCAAAGAAAGAGTAAACTCCTAATTACTAGCAAGACCAAGAAATAGCCAAAAAGCAAGATATTCACAATATGAACATATTCACAATAGCCAATAATGTAACACCATTGCAATTCTTCGGTAATGGCGCCAAAAATTTGATATAAGAAAATTGTTGGTAAAGAATTTCTCAATGAAATCTCGTTGCAAGTAAAGTTCTAAACCAACAAACAATCTTCAATCAAAATTTAATTTGTTTGTCACAAGTACAAACCCCAATAAAAATAACCGAAGTATTTAAATCTCGGGTTGTCTCTCAACGAATTACAATGAAGTGCTTTATTATTGGCTATGAAGGAATGTTTTGGGATTTTTGTAGTAAGAGACAAGAAATGTAAATAACAAAAGAAATAAGCTAATAACTAAGAAAGCTCTTGGCAAGGAATGAGAACTAGAAGTCCTATCCTTATTATCATCATCAATTGTGACAAGAATTGTCCATTGCTCCCACTTAGTTAACCTCTAACTATGAAGGAAAGTCAAGTGGATACAATTAACTTGAGTCCACAAGTCCTAGTCAACTCATAAGGAAAGACTAGCTTTAGTGGCATTCAAATCAACTAGCAACTTCCAATTATCAATCAACAAAGGAGTTTGATAACTCAAGAGTCTCCAATTGCTCAACCCAAGCCAAGAGGAGAAAAATCCAACTCATGACTAAGAAATATTTCATCAAACACCTAGTGGGCATAAACATAGAGCATGGTAAATTGCAAGAAATAATAAAAGTTATAACTATCAAAAGCAAGAAATCAACAATAGAAACCAAGGGAAACATTAAAAGACATGAAAACATAAATTGCATTAAAAGGAAATGAAAATCAACAAAAGAATGCATGAACTAAAATTAACAAAATAAAGGAATTAAAAGAGAAGTAAAGTACTAGAACAAATAAAAGTAAAGGAAAACTAAATTGAAGGAGAAAGAGATCTAGATCTAAAAAGGAGTAAAACTAAGAACCCTAATCTAGAGAGAGAATAGAGCCTCTCTCTCTCTAGAAAACTACATATAAACTAAAAGTGTGTATGAATGGTGATCCCCGACATCCTCCTTCACTTCTAGCCTCTTATATGCATACTGGGCTCGAAACTGGGCCAAAAGTCAGCTCAGAAATCGTCCCCAGCAATTTCTGTTTAGTGAGACATGTGCTGCTCGTCACGTGTGTGCGTCGCTTTGAAGATGCATTTGTCACGCGTATGCGTCGCTTGGAGTATGGCGCGATCACGCGCACGCGTCATCCATGCATGTGCGTCGGCATCAGCTTCTCAAATCTACATTTTCTTGTGTTCTTTCCACTTTTGCATGCTTCCTTTCCGCTCTCTAAGCCATTTTTGCCCTATAATCTCTGAAATCACTTAACAAACATGTCAGGGCATCGATTGGTAATAAGAGAGGATTAAAAATTAGTGATTTTAAGGCCTTGGAGGCATGTTTTTATTCAAAGCACAAAATTAGGAAGAAATCTTAAAACCATGCAAATTGTATGAATAAGTGTGAGAATAGTTGACAAAATCCACTAAATTTAGCATAAGATAAACCCTAAAATTGAGGTTTATCATTATTAGTGTTCCATCTTTCTCTAACACCACCCAGCATTGTTCCCCATCATCACCTTCAAATCCATCAATCACAACCTAAATTCTTGATAATCAGACCAACCTCCCTAACAATCCCTCTCTATACTCCAAAATCTCTCCTGCAGCCTCTATTCATGTTCTGCCCTCTGGCCAGGTACCAATTAGTGGTATAGAAATTCAATTACCCTTAGCACCTCTTAGTATATACTCATCTCAATTACCTCATCCTCTTTCCTCTCAGAATACTTATACTATGCAAACAAGATAAAAAAAAGCTTTTCCCTATACTTCTTATAATGTTGTTCTTTATGACAAAATTACTGATCTTGATTTTTTCTTTCAGATACTACAAATAGCAAAATAGGTATTCATGCATCGGTTCGAGCTATAATGGACCGGGTTGGCCGACCTCTTAGAAGGTTGGCCCATGACCGACCTCTTGGAAGGTTGGCCCATTACCGACCTCTTCTCAAAGAGGTCGGCAAAATCGCCAGAGGAGCCCAAAGCAGGCCCAAACCGAAGGAACACAACCCAATCTAAAGGCAGCCAAAGCCCAGAAAGATAAAGGCGGTTCCCCTTAAAGATAAGATGACTTTACTCAAAGATAAGATAAGATAACTATCTTATCTCCAGAAAGGTCACTCCACACTATTATAAATACACTGGAGCATCCAGGTATAACTCATACTCTGATTCTACACAAAATACCTGCTTAAAGCCCATGCTAACTTAAGCATCGGAGTCTCTTGCAGGTACAACCACCTTCTGGTGATGCAAGATCAGCAACATCATCAAGTCCAACAAGTCGGACACGATAGCTCCGACCACTACAGCAGATCTCATCCGAGATCGACCTTCAATTTCAGGTAACCCTCGGAACATTGCCGGGGACCTGGAAGTCATCCCATCACCATGGCGGACGACCATGACAACGATCACAACTCTGGTTTGATGGACAGAATGCCAAACAAAAACACGAACGCCACCTCCAAAGACACACCTCAAAACAGGGGAGATAAGCAACCCCCAAACACAGAAATTTTGGAAGCTATCCATGAGCAATAGAATCACCTTAAACAGCTAGAACAAGAAGCTGAACATCAACGGAAAGTCGAAAGAGACCTTCGGAGAGAAACAAGACGATGTCAAAAGCTAGAGGACAAGCTCTTAAAGCTTGAAGTCGATCTCAAAACTAAGCCCGCTCGATCCAGTCATGAAGATAGCCCCCACAAAGATCAAGACCCATTCACTAAAGAGATCATAAAAGCTAAAGTCCCAAAGGACTTCAAAGCTCCCGACATGATCCTGTACGACGGCACATCGGATCCAAGCCACCATCTTAGCAATTTTAGAAGCAGAATGTACCTCACTGACGCCTCGGACGCCATTCGATGCAAAGCCTTCCCAACTACCTTAACGAAGATAGCAATAAAGTTGTTCGACAGTTTGCCTCCAAGATCCATCACAAGTTTTGACGACCTTCCTAAAAAGTTCCTCGCCAGGTTCTCCATCTAGAAGGATAAAGCCAAACACGCCCTAAGCCTATTAGGAATCAAGCAAGGAGATTAGGAAAATCTCCGTGCTACATGGAAAGATTCAACAAAGCATGCCTTGACATACAATGTCTTCCAACAGAAGCGGCCATCATGGGGCTTATTAATGGCCTAAGAGAAGGACCTTTCAGCCACTCAATATCCAAGAAGTACCCAACATCTCTAAACGAGATTCAAGAAATGGCAAAAAAATATATCAATATGGAGGAGAACTCCCGATTGGGAGATAGCTCAAAAATTGGATTCTCCTAACCCACCAGGGGACAAGGATAAAGAGTCCAAGAAAAAAAAAGATCAATGACGAGAGGAACTTTTGCGTGGTCTAGAAATTTGCGGATAAATCCTCGTTGCAAGTATAGTTTCTAAACCTTCAAAAGTCCTTTCGTACAAACATTTTGGTTGTCACAAGTAACAAACCCCTTAAAAATTGATAATCAAAGTATTCAAACCTCGGGTCGTCTTCTCAAGGAACTGCAGGGAAGTATGTTCTTATTGTTGGTTATGGAGATTGTAGAATTGGGGGTTTTAAGAATGAGGGACAAATATGACAATTGATTTAAATAGCAATTAAAATAAATAAACAAATACTGTAAAGCAAGCTTTTGGCAAGGTATGAGAAATTGGAAGTCCAGGCTTAGTTATTCTTATCAACAACAATGAAATTCGAATCTTAATTCCACTTAGTCAATCTTTACTAAGCAAAGGAAAGTCAAGGGACTAATTAGCTTGATCTTCGAATCCTATTTATTTCCTAAGAAAAGGTTAGGATTATTGAAGTTCAATTCAATTAGCAAAGACAACAGTTATCAATTATGTTGAGATAAGATAACTCCTGAGTTACTGCTTTCTTAACCAAAACCAGAAGAGGAAAAAGTAAATTTGCTGGAATAAAAATGCCTTCAGATGTAAAGCAACAATAACATAAATTAAAGAAACCAATCATGAATTGAAATACCTCAAATAACATTAATAAGTGAAATTGTAATCTAACATGAAGAGTTCATAAACTAAATTGGAAGAATAAATAAAAATAAAGAACCTGGGATTGAGAGTTACTCCTAAAACTAAGAGAAGTCCTAAATCCTAATCCTAAGAGAGAGAGAGGAGAGAACCTCTCTCAAAACTAGATCTAAAACATGAGAAGTGGAAATTGGCGAGCTCCCCCTGAATGGATGCATTCTCTCACTTCATAACCTCTGGTCTATGCCTTCTGAGCTTGGATTTGGGCCAAAAAGGGCCTCAGAATTCGCTGGGAGTGTCTTCTGCAATTTCTGGTGCGTGGCCTCTGTCACGCGTCCGTGTGGGTCACGCGGTCGGTCATTCGGAGCTTTTCCTTGCCATGCAGTCGCGTTAGTCATGCGGCTGCGTCGCTGCTGATTCGCGCTTGGCACGCGATCACGTCGTCCATGCGATCGCGTGGATACCAGTTTCTTCAAGGATTTCATTTTGCGCTTTCCTTCCATTTTTGTATGTTTCCTTTTCATCCTTTGAGTCATTCCTGCCTTAGAAGATCTGAAACTACTCAACACACTAATCACGGCATTGAATGGAAATAAAGGTAATAAAAATAATTAATTTTAAAGCATAGGAAACATGTTTTTCACATACATCACATAATAAGGAAGGGAAAGTAAAACCATGCAATTAACATGAAAAAGTGGGTGAAGGATTGAATAAATCACTCAAACTAAGCACAAAATACATCGTAAAATATGGGTTTATCAACCTCCCCACACTTAAACAATAGCATGTCCTCATGCTAATTCCAAGGTAATAAGTAAGGTTAAAGTGATGGAATGTCATGCAATGCAATCTAATCTAAATGCAACTACCTAAATGAATGATGCATCATGCAATTCTAATTTATTCACTCATATATAAAGCTTACAGGTTGTTAAATTAATTCACATTCTCAAGGAGTCATATATGTATATATAGCCAAGCTTTAGATAATCAATAAGCACTTTTACAGTTGAGATGGGAGAAAAAGAATTTTATGAGCTTGCAAGACAATTAGATAATTCAAACAGAGATAAATGTTAATGAGCTATTGAACCCTCACTGGATTTGTGTTTACTCTCTAGTCACTCAGTGTTTATTGGGTTAATCACTCTATTCCTCTTTTTACTCTTCCTTTCTATAACTTTGTTCTTCATCTAACCAATCAACAATTATAGAGTACAGTCATACTAAAAAGCATGAGGTCTTTAATTAAGGTTGTAATGGGGCCAAGGTAAAGGTAAGGATATATGTATAAGGCTAACTGAGCTAATAAGTGAATCCTTAATTAGACTAAGATCTCACCTAATATACATACTTAGTAAAACAAAACTTCTTTACCTATTTTCCCATATTTTCTCACTTGATGTTATATGCTCATGTTTCAATTTTTACTTTTTTATCCCATGTGCATTGCTTCTATTTTGCATTTGGGGAATTCTTTTGGTATCCCCTTTATTAAATACTGAAAAATAATTTTTTTTTAAATGCACATGGTAATTTAATCACCTTGATTTCTCATGAGCATGCTTCCTAAAATTTCTTATTTTGAGTTATTTTTATCCTTTTCAATTTTTCTACCTCTTCTTTTTATCATCCATGTTCCCAATAGGTTTCCCATATTTAAACTATTCATATTTTTCTATCTTAAGCTAACCAAGGATTCAACTTGGGATTTTATTTTGTTTTCCTGCTTAAGGCTAGTAGTGTGGCTAATATAATAAAAAGGGATTTAAAGGCTCAAGGGGGCTAACAAGGGTAATGTGAAAATGTAGGTTATTTTGGGATAAGTGAGCTAAAATTAAATGATGGCCTCAATCATTCTTTTGGTATGTATCTATATTCTATAATTGGACATATAGATTAAAACAAAGTAAAGAATACCAGAATATAAAAGAAGGGCGGAACACACAGGAATAAAAATTATGGTTTGAATGTAACCATACAATTAAGCTCAAAACTCACAGGCTATGTGTTCTCTAGCTCAAAAATCATTTATCACTTATGTTTGTCATGCAGGTTTAGTTAAAAATTCTCATTATTCTCAATGTAAAAATTATATTGAATGGCTTTAAAGTTCTAGTGTTTCTCCTTGATGAAGTGTTGTTAACTTAACTACATGATGTAATGCTATATATACAAGGTTTATGGATTTAAATCTGTTATGTTCAAGTTCCTAGCTTACTTCCTTTTTATATTTTCAATTTAAACTAAGCTATCTTATGATAAAAAGGGTAAACTATACTGAATAATCCACTAATAAGTTAAAATTGCAAACTAAACTAAATAACTAAGATATGAACTAAAGTGCAAGATGCAGAAATAGAGTAAAAATACATAAAAGCAATGTATAAGTACTCAGAAAATAAAAATAAAAATAAAGAGAAAAATACAGAAAAATATCCAAAATAAAAGAAAAAGAGTCTGTAGTAGTTCACCAAGATAATACGCCAGAGATGGCGACCTCCCCACACTTAAAATGAAGCATCGTACCCTGATGCTCACTCACGCAGGGTGTGAAGGGGTGTCATCACTGGAAGGGATGGTAGCTGGTGTCTCTGTGGTGGCTGGCTGAATGTCTGGCTGCTGGAGAGGAGGGACTATCTGAATGGGGATCTCAGGATCTGCTGCTTGAATCTACTGGGGTGCTGTCTGCTGGGTGTCTGCCTGCTCTGCCTCTCCCTGGGGATGGGTCTCTACCTCGGGCGTATCCGCCTCCTCCTCAGATGCCTCAGAAGGTGTGTCAGGCTCGGAGGGGACGTCGCCGGATCGTATCATCAGCTTCAGGTGCTCACAGCGTTGCTTGTTTCGACGCTCCATCTAGTTAACTCATCGAAACAAGTGGTGCACCAGATGATAGACAGGCTCTGTGGTAGGTGGAGGTGCAGTGGTGGTGGCAGGGGTGGATGGTGCAGCAGTGGAGGAAGAGGAACCGGCAGATGGTGTAGCTGTATCATCAGCAGTGGCAGTCAGGAATGGAGGTCTGTAGCCCAAGGCCAGGAAGTTCCTGCTGTGCGGGATAAGCTTCTTGTACTCTGCAGCAGGTGGCCTCTTATCAACATCCTCCCATGGCACGTCAGCTCGACCTCCCAGCTGTGTAACCAGATAGGGAAAGGGGAGAGTGCTGCGGACGTGGACCCTGGCCATGTAGTGCCGGATAAAGCGTGGCAGGTACAGGTCCTTTCCCTCCATCACACACCAAAGGAGGGTGATCATAGCGGCTGGTATCTCAGTCTTGTGAGTACTTGGCATAATGTAGTTGCTGAAGATCTGATGCCATAGCCGAGCCTCATCGTTCAGGTAAATCCACTTGATCCCTTTGGGCATGGTGGTGTTCTGACCTATGATCCAAGGAACGGACGGGTCAAGGGCAATCCAGGCCTTGACTGCATCCCAGTCAAACTTCATGAAGCGCATATCCTCCTCAGCTTTCTGATAGCCATCTGTCTGATCAGTCTTAGGCAGAAGTTTCAGAACCTCTTCTATTACCTCCTCAGTAACCAATATCTGCTTCCCTCTGAGGTTTACTGCATCTAGGGAAGTTTTGAAGTAGTTGCAGTGGAATTTCCTAACCCAAGATGCATTAACCTCAATTAGAGGTCTCTCCAGAAAGAACCAGCCTCGTTGTTTGATCTGATCAGAGGTGTATTGCTGGAGTTCTTCTGGGATCTTCAAAGTCCGCTCTAGGTATAGGTTCCTGGAGTTTGCAAATACCGGATACTTCAGCTCACAGTATCGGTTTGCAAACTTTATCGGGTCAGTGGCGGGAAGTAGCTGGTCGGCCTTCTTCTGCGGGGTAAAGGCTTTCTCCCACAAGGAGGCATCATGCATGAGGTCGATGATAGACACGGAGGCTTCGCCTCGTTTCCTTTTGCCAGTAGTGGCCTTGCCTTTGCCCCGTCTCTGGGAATCTGACATCCTGGAAAACAGAAAACTAGGATATAATAAAAATAGGAAAGCAAATAGGCAAATAGTCAAAGAAAACACAAAGTGGCAAAGGAGCAATAGGATAATGAATATGAGTTAAGTAGAATGTGCATTTAGGATTGTATATGAGTGAAAAGTCTGAAAAGAAGAAATCACAATCCAAAATGTAATTGAATGCAAGTTAAATAGAAAAAAATAATCATCATGCCTGGGTTAGAATGTTAAAAGAAAGTGAAAGAAAAGCAAGAAAAGAAGTTTTGAAAAGGTTAGGTTGGTTAGAGTTAAAATTAGTGAGTTAGTGAAAAATGGGTTAAAGTAATAGGCATAACGAAAATAGACCAGGTAACAAGTAATCACAGGTAGAAGCTATAGGTAACTCATATTCAAATAAGTAAAACAGTTAGATGATGATTCAAATAGAGATAAAGAAAGCAAAAATAGGAATCAAACATCAAAATTGCAGTTTATGAACCAGGAGATCAAAGAAAATAAGAATGCATGCCTAAGAATTCATGAATTGGTTTGGTGAAATTATAGGAAAGCACAGTTGAAAACGCCAAAACCAAGACATGAACAGAAATATTTCACAGAAATTTGGGCAGCATTCCGGCTAAAATAGGACTTTCCCGGAAAATAAACAGCAAACAAGCAGTTCATATGAATCCAAATTAAAGCTTGCAATTACATATAGGGAATATAAACATGAAAGTTCAATGTAAAGAGCAGCAAATGCAGGAAAGTACAGCATATGAACAAGATCACAGCAGCAACAGATTTGCAAATTTGATAAAGCAGAAACAAGAACAGTGCAAATAAATAGACCTAAATCCACTAACCACATCCTAGGCTACCTAACAACCTAAAATCCACTAAAACATGCACATCTAACTATCCTAACATGAACAAAAACAGAAAAATAAGAATAAACTACGAACGGATAAAAGGAATTGCGTGTAGCAGAACCTGGAAGGCGAAAGAAGGAGGTTGGGGTACAGAGGTGGCTGGGGTGGTGGCGGTGACGTCCGGTGCAGCGGCTGGCGGCGGTGGGCACGGCGGTTGCTGCTGTTAGAGGGGGTAGGGGCTTTGGGAAGGGTAATGGGGAAAGTAAGGGAGAGGGTTGGGGGTTGCGGGTAGTGGTGGGAGGCTGCGTGGTTGGGACGGTTGGCGGCGGTGGGCGGTGGCGCGGAGGGTAGCAGTGGTAGAGGGGAGGGAGAAAGAAGAAAGAGGAAGAAAGAAGGGGGAAGGAGGGAGGGGGTAGGTGGCGGCGGCGTCTGGGTGGCGGCGGCATCTGGGTGGTGGCGCGGTGGTGGCTTGTTGGTGGTTGGGGGAGAAGAGAGGGAGAAGAAGATTTGGGGGGGGGGGGGGCGTCACGACTGATGGGGTTTCGCGTGACTGTGGGGGGTTATATTTTTAATCCACGCGGCCGCGTGGGACACGCGGTCGCGTGGCTGGAGCAAAAAAGGTGGTTGACGCAATCGCGTGGGGCGCGCGATCGCATGGAGGGGGTAAAAGAAGGGATGACGCGATCGCATGGGGCATGCGATCGCGTCGCTGGAAATTGTGCTAAACACACGAATCCAGCGGCGTTCCAGCGCAACTCTCTGTCTCCTATTGGGAATTGTGCAATCCATGCGATGCGATCGCGTCGCTCACGCGGTCGTGTGGGATTGGTTGTGTGCATGTGACGCGATCGCATGGGGCATGCGATAGCGTGGGCCATCTTGTGCTAGACACACAACGGCCGCACGATTCCAGCCTAACTTTCTGGACGTTGGATGTTGACGCCGATCTCCAGGTCACGTGGCCGCGTGGATGACGCGGTCGCGTGGGAAGTGTAGTTCGCCATTTGACGCGATGAGTGATGCAGTCGCATCGCGCGCCCCTTTTTTTTATATGCAGAATACGGAATGCAATATGCAGAATGCAGTGCTTGATGTGAATGCTGTGCATGATTCCAGGTTCAATAAAATAAAATAAAATTCAAAAACAAACAAAACTAAATAAAATTAAAATTGCAAAAGGAACGATCATACCACGGTGGGTTGTCTCCTACCTAGCACTTTTAGTTAAAGTCCTTAAGTTGGACATTTGAAGAGCTTCCTGTTATGGTGGCTTGTGTTTAAATTCATCCAGAAATCTCCACCAGTTCTTGGAATGCCAATAGCCTCCAGGGTCCCAAACTAGGCATGTAAAGCTTCTGAGCAGCTTCAAACAGATTTTCAGGCTCCTGGGGTGACGAATGTCAGAATAGATTCTAGGATCCCAAGCCTTGTTTTTAAATCTGCCTCCGTCTTGATCTCCATGTTTCCATCCGGGCGGTTTAAAAAGTAGATTCTCACCATAGTGATCAAACATTTTCCGAGATCCATTCAATTGAGCTTGATACCAATTCATGCACTTCGAGTTGAAGCGTGGAACCTTATTGAACCTTGTACACCAGCTCTGAGCACGAGCCATTTCCCTCTTACTCTTAAAGCCGCATAGAGCTCTAAGCTGGCCATCTGTTTCAAATAAACCATATTTAAGTGAATAAGTAAAGTTAAAGGTTAAGGATTGTACCCACTTGAAGCTTGTATTAGGCGGTAATGGCCTTGGGGTAGGTGATTCCAATGGTTCTGTGAGTTCTACTCCCTTGTGTTCTGCTATGAATTCCTCCACTTCCTTGTAAGGTTCTTCAAATGCATTTGAATCCTGGTCAAAGTCTTCTATGTCTTCCTTATCACTTGAGTCATAGATGGGAGGTTAAGAGAAATCTACCTCTGCATCATCTTCGTATTCATTTGGGAAAGATTCTTCGATCTCAGAGAATTCACTTGCGGATGCAAGTTCATTACTAAGAGAGCTTGATTTGCGACTATCATTATCAAGGGAATTTGTGTCCTGGGTTATTCCGTCTAGTTCTTCATAAACGACTTGCGTTGGGGATTGTGCAATATCCTCCTTAGCATTAACTGTAAGGTCCTTGACGGAGTTCTCCTCAGCTCTGGATTCCCATGGAGGTTCAGCGTCTCCTAGATCTTCAACCAACTCTTCTTGTACAATGACAGCTTCTTCTACTTGTTCGAGTACGAATTCCTGCTCTGTCTTGTCCGCTGGAGTTTCTAATATCTCTTTCATGCTACGCTCTTCATTAGATTGTCCACATGGGGCTGTGGTTGGTCCTTGAATGTTCACGCGTCTAGAAACTAATTGAATTACTGCTTGTTCCAGTTGTCGAATAGTTGCTTGAAGTTTATTTACTGTTGCCTTGAGTTGAACCTCTGACTCTCGGGGTGATGGATTTGGACATGAGACATAGGGAAGTGGTGGTGCTTGGGAGTGATTGGATTGAATCTGGGGTGGAAAAGGATCATATGGTGGCGAATGGTGAAGAGAAGTTTGTGAGTGTGGTGGTTCGAGGTTATGTTGAGAGGATGGTCTATAGGCACGGGGTGGGGCTTGTTGGTAGTTACAAGATTGTCCACCATATCTATCAGCTGGGTATGCATTGTAGAATGGTCGTTGTCCATGATATCTGGGAGGGTGTTGTTGCCTAAAGGGTTGATTAGATCCTCTTGGCTCCATCCATCCTTGATTGGTCTGACCTTGATGCATATTCCTGCTGTAACTTCTATTTCCTTCAACAAAGTTAGAACCAAACTCAAAGCGAGAGGGGTGAGAGTTCATAGTAGCAAATAAAATTAAAAAGGAAAAATAAAAATAAATAAACAAGCAAAATAAAAAATATTTACAATAACCAATAATAAAGCACACGTTAGCAGTTCCCCGGCAACGGCGCCATTTTGACGAGAGAAACTTTTGCGTGGTCTAGAAATTTGCGGATAAATCCTCGTTGCAAGTATAGTTTCTAAACCTTCAAAAGTCCTTTCGTACAAACGTTTTGGTTGTCACAAGTAACAAACCCCTTAAAAATTGATAACCGAAGTATTCAAACCTCGGGTCGTCTTCTCAAGGAACTGCAGGGAAGTATGTTCTTATTGTTGGTTATGGAGATTGTAGAATTGGGGGTTTTAAGAATGAGGGACAAATATGACAATTGATTTAAATAGCAATTAAAGTAAATAAACAAATACTGTAAAGCATGCTTTTGGCAAGGTATGAGAAATTGGAAGTCCATGCTTAGTTATTCTTATCAACAACAATGAAAGTTGAATCTTAATTCCACTTAGTCAATCTTTACTGAGCAAAGGAAAGTCAAGGGACTAATTAGCTTGATCTTCGAATCCTATTTATTTCCTAAGAAAAGGTTGGGATTATTGAAGTTCAATTCAATTAGCAAAGACAACAGTTATCAATTATGTTGAGATAAGATAACTCCTGAGTTACTGCTTTCTTAACCAAAACCAGAAGAGGAAAAAGTAAATTTGCTGGAATAAAAATGCCTTCAGATGTAAAGCAACAATAACATAAATTAAAGAAACCAATCATGAATTGAAATACCTCAAATAACATTAATAAGTGAAATTGTAATCTAACATGAAGAGTTCATAAACTAAATTGGAAGAATAAATAAAAATAAAGAACCTGGGATTGAGAGTTACTCCTAAAACTAAGAGAAGTCCTAAATCCTAATCCTAAGAGAGAGAGAGGAGAGAACCTCTCTCAAAACTAGATCTAAAATATGAGAAGTGGAAATTGGCGAGCTCCCCCTGGATGGATGCATTCCCTCACTTCATAACCTCTGGTCTATGCCTTCTGGGCTTGGATTTGGGCCAAAAAGGGCCTCAAAATTCGCTAGGAGCGTCTTCTGCAATTTCTGGTGCGTGGGTCACACGGTCGCGTCATTCGGAGCTTTTCCTTGCCACGCGGTCGCGTCAGTCATGCGGCCGCGTCACTGCTGATTCGCGCTTGGCATGCGATCGCGTCGTCCATGCGATCGCGTGGATACCAGTTTCTTCAAGGATTCCATTTTGTGCTTTTCTTTCATTTTTGTATGTTTCCTTTCCATCCTTTGAGTCATTCCTACCTTAGAAGATCTGAAACTACTCAACACACTAATCACGGCATCGAATGGAAATAAAGGTAATTAAAATAATTAATTTTAAAGCATAGGAAACATGTTTTTCACATACATCACATAATAAGGAAGGGAAAGTAAAACCATGCAATTAACATGAATAAGTGGGTGAAGGATTGAATAAATCACTCAAACTAAGCACAAAATACATCATAAAATATGAGTTTATCAATCAACCCGCTGAGAAGTCTAGAAAATACCACAATTACACCCCTCTTCAGGTGTCTCTTGTGGATGTGTACTGAGAAATATGCAGCACTGGGAAGATCCCACCACCTCACCCAATCAACAACAAAAGAGTGGAAAGTCAGAATACTACGAGTACCACTGAATCTACGGATATCCCATTAACGAGTGTTTCGACCTAAAGAATATGATAGAGAAATTGGCAAGAGAAGGGCGATTAGATTCGATACTAAGCCAATAAAGCGGATGAACCAAGGAAAAGAAGAAGGGACAAAGAGGTCGGAGGAGTTGAACGTCCACCTCACACCGAAGAGGTCGGACGATTTGAACGTCCATCTCACACCGAAGAGGTCGGGCGAGTTGAACGTCCACCTCACACTGAAGAAGTTAAACGAGTTGAACGCCCACCTCACACCGAAGAGGTCGGACGAGTTGAACATCCACCTCGCACCCCTAGAGACATGTTCATATGATAAATGGAGGATTCGCAGGAGAAGGGATCTCTAAATCATCTCGCAAAAGACACCTCAAAGAGGTATATTAAGAAAGGGAGAGAGGTTTGAAAAGGACAACGGAGTGCGAACAAGCCTTCCGAGATTTCATAAATTCTTGGGGCAACCACCCATTCTTACTAGACCATGGGAAAGTGAAGAACTCATATTATACCTCGCAGTGGAAAGTCGGGCAATAGCCTCAGCACTAGTCAGAGAAGACGAAAGTGGGCAACAACCCGTATACTTCATCAGCAAAGCTCTACAAGGGGCCGAACTAAACTATCAAAAGATAGAAAAAGTTCGCATACACCCTCATACTCACCTCTCGATGACTCCACCCATACTTTCAAGCTCACACTATTAGAGTTCAGACCAACCAGCCCATAAAAGGCATCCTACAGAAAACAGACTTAGCTGGAAGAATCCTACAATGGGCAGTCAAGTTATCCAAATTCGATCTTCGATATGAAGCTCGGACAGCCATCAAATAACAGTATCTGGCTGACTTCATTACAGAGTATACTGACACCCCGGGAACTCCCATAAAATGAAATCTCTACGTGGACGACTCTTCAAATAAAACCGGGAGTGGTGCATGTCTAATTATAAAAAATGATCAGGGAACCCAAATCGAGCTAAATAACCAAGCTGAATGCAAGGCACTACGGGCTAGTTTAAGGCTGGCTAAAAAGGTAGGAGCTTACCGTGTCCAGTGATTCACAAGTAGTCACCTCACCAATAGAAGGGAGCAACCAAGCTAAGGATCCTACCATGAAAAAATACCTCAGGTAATTCGGGGGACCCTGGGCAAAACCAGAGAACAGCTCTGGTAATTCGGGGGACTCTGGACAAAACTAGAGAACAGCTCGGACTATTCGGGGGACCCTAGACAAAACCAGAGAACAGCTCGGGTAATTCGGGGGACCCTAGACAAAACCTGAGAACATCTCGAACAATTCGGGGGACCCTAGACAAAACCAGAAAATAGCTCAGACAATTCGGGGGATATGAGGTACGATGTATACCTCAGGAACAGAATGCCCGAGCTAGTGCACTTTCAAAATTAGCCAAACTCCAAACCAGGGGGCAATAATAGATGCCTCATCCAAGAAACACTGCAAAATCCATCAACCTCGGAGGAAGAAAAGGTCCTAACCATTTCAGGTCAGAGTTGTTCCCCCGGAGTCAAGGAAGGATAACAAACCCTCTCCTCAGAGTCCGGTGACACCAACTCACAATTCTTCTCCTCATTCCTATCCCTACATATTCTATAGAACCTCCTAAGTTGGACATAGTACTCAGGGTCAACCACAGTAACACACGTTAAAACTATGGAATCCAGCCAGTCAGACATGCCGTCCGGGATCTTAGTAGACATCTCAGCAATGTTAGTGTGGGAAGACATAGGTCAACTATTCCTATAGTAAGTAAAAGAAAAATGGGGTTACTACCAAATAACTCTGGCAAATAAGAAAATAACTCGGACAATAACAGCAAAACATCAAGTGTCAGATACAGCAGTAAAAGGGAAACCCCAGGACTCACACGAAAGTCCAGGGGTACCCTTTGGAGGCAACAATAGGGCAAGAACACAGAGAAGAGAAGTTGACAATCTATACCCAAACAGTTCGAACACCTCTCAGACAAAAGGTCAAAACAAAAGAGAGAGAAAAGAACGACTAACCTGCAGAAAAGAAGATAAGAAAAGGCTCAAATCAAGAACAACGAGGATACCAACTCCCAAAAAGGGAAGAGCTTGACCCACTTCCAAAAGTCCGAGAAAGAGCTCGGATTAGAGAGGAAGCACTAAAGCATCGAATGGACCTAAGGTCGGTCAGGAGAAGGGAAGCTAGCAGCCAACTGGAAAGGACCATACCAAGTTGTTCAGAAGTACTGGGGAAAGGTCACCACAAAGTGTCCGACCTCGAGGGGCGAGAGCTACCAAAGGTCATGGCACGCCTGCAATCTAAGAAATGCACCAGGCCGAGATCTAAAAGATTGCCCGACTTAGAAGGGTAAGCGCTAACATGTACACATTCTTATTCATATCTTCATTTTATTGTTTAAAAAGTTTGCAGATTCCCTAAAAAGTTTCCTACCAAGACGCTCGATTACGACAGGTCGGCAAGGTGAAAACCAAATTCACCACCCGATCACGGCAAGGTCAGCAAGATAAAAACCAAATTCATCATCTGATTACAAAGTGATGGGTCGGCAAGGTGAAAACCGAATTCACCACCCAATCACGACAGGTCGGCAAGGTGAAAACCAAATTCACCGCCCGATCACGACAAAGCTACAGGGCGACAAGGTGAAAACCAAATTCACCATCCGATCACGACAAAGTCGACAAAGTTATAAAAAGTAATCCATAGCTGAGGCCTAGCCAACCCTAACTAAAAAATGGATTACTAGAAATAACTTAGAAAGGACCGACGTAAAGAAATCGGACCAATAAACCAAAGCGACAAAAGTTATAAAAAGCAATTCATAGAAAGAGGCCTGACGAGGTCTGAGAAAAAATGGATTGCTAGAAATAACTGGGGTTGGACCGATGTAAAGAAGTCGGATCAGACTGATCAAAGCGACAAAAAGTTATAAAAAGTAATCCATAGCAAGAGGCCTGGCCAGCCCTGCCTAAAAATGGATTACTAGAAATAACTTAGAAGGGACCGATATGAAGAAGTCGGCCCAAGCCGATTAAAAGCTACAAAGTTATAAAAAGTAATCCATAAGAAAAAGATCCGGTGAGGTCCAATTAAAAATGGATTACTAGAAATAACTCGAGAAGGTCTGACGAGAGAAGTTGACCAACAAAAAGGCGTGCGCTAGAAGGGACACAGCTTTGCCCAAAAAAGCCACAACTCCACAAACAAGGCTATCAAAATTGTTCAAGACTAACTAAAAAGGTTCTACGAGAACACTAAAAAGTTGTCGGACAAGTTAGCCCCAAGGACCGCCTCGACCGAACAGAAAATAAGAAGTGATCAAAAAGAGGTCGGACAGCAAAGTACCAACACTCTACAAAGATCCACAAAAGGGACTAAGACATCTCGCAAATGGCCAGAGGAAGGTCAGGAATGCTTTACTGAAAGGTACGAAGTCTTGAAAAAAGACACTACTTAAAATGCAAAATCACAAATCAAAACGGCGCTAAAAAGTCATCAAAACAAACTATAAAGAGGTTCCCATCGGAACACTACCTAAAAAAGTTGTTGGATTACGACTAAAAAGCCCGAGCAGTCAAGACAAACAAAGTCAGAAGAAGGCTAAAAAGTCCTCTCAACAAACTAAAAAGGGCAATACCAGACTTGCACAAGGAGAAACTACTCAAAGTCAGGATGCTTGAGCACGACTTCTCCAAAGAGATCGAAGCTCTGAAAGCATGATCTCATGGAAAGATCTGAACTCAAGCAGGGTCACTGTTCATGCATTGTTTTGAGCTATAATGGACCAGGTTGGCCGACTTCTTAGAAGGTTGGCCCTTGACCGACCTCTTAGAAGGTTGGCCCATGACCGACCTCTTGGATGGTTGGCCCATTACCGACCTCTTCTCAAAGAGGTCGGCCAAATCACCAGAGGAGCCCAAAGCAGGCCCAAACCGAAGGAACACAACCTAATCTAAAGGCAGCCAAAGCCCAGAAAGATAAAGGCGGTTCCCCTTAAAGATAAGATGACTTCACTCAAAGATAAGATAAGATAACTATCTTATCTCCAGAAAGGTCACTCCACACTATTATAAATATACTGGAACACCCAAGTATAATTCATACTCTAATTCTACACAAAATACCTGCTTAAAGCCCATGCTAACTTAAGCATCGGAGTCTCTTGCAGGTACAACCACCCTCCGGTGACGCAAGATCAGTAACACCATCAAGTCCAACAAGTCGGACATGACAGCTCCGGCCACTACAGCAGATCTCATCCGAGGTCGACCTTCAGTTTCAGGTAACCCTCGGAACAATAGGCTTTAACATTACCTCTTTGGAAGCAAGCTATTGAGTATGAATTTAATGCTTTGCAGAAATGTAAAACATGGGAATTTACTGTCCCTCCCACTAATTATGTTGTTGTTGGTTCTAAATGGGTTTTTCTTTGAAAAAGAATCCCCAAAGCCAAATTCAAAGGTATAAAGCTAGACTAGTGGCCAAGGAGTTTCATCAACGAGAAGGTCTTGGTTTTGATAAAATTTTAGTCATGTGGTTAAACCACAAAAGATTAGAATTGTGCTTTCCATTACTTTAACTACAGGTTGGGTTTTAAGAGAGTTTGATTTCGATAATGCATTTTTCAATGGTGAATTGTCTGAATCATTGTATATAGAGCAACCACAGGATTTTACAACATTTAATCCTACCTTAGTGTGTCATTTAAAGAAATCTATCTATGGTTTAAAACAAGTACCAAGGGCTTAGTTTGTTACCCTCTCTAAAACATTAAGAGATTTAGATTCTTTAGTACCAAATCTGACCATTCACTCTTCATTAGACACATTAAATCTTCTATTACATACCTTCTTGCATATGTGGATGACATTTTGATCACTGGGGATAATCCTCAAGAACTATAGAATATTATTGTACAATTGAATTCAATTTTTTCTTTAAAGGATTTAGGTAAGTTTAATTATTTTCTAGGATTAGAAGCCATTCATACAGTTGATAATCAGATTTTGTTGACACAATAGAAGTATGCTACTAATTATTAACTAAAACTAACATGCTAACTGCTAACCCAGTCTCTACTCCTATGGTTTCCTCAATCAAATTGAGCAAAGATGATTCTAATCCTTTTGATGACCCTAAGCAGTACAGGTCTATTGCTAGAGCATTGCAATACTTAACCTTAACAAGACTAGACATTATATTTGTGGTAAGAAAAGTATGTCAGTACATGCACAGTCCAACTATAAATCGTTGAAAATTTATAAAGAGAATCATGCGCTACATCAAAGGTATGCTAAATCAAGGATTGTAATTTACCATGAGCACTAATTTTTTATTACTCTCTTTTACAGATGCGGATTGGGGTGCTAATATTGATGATCGAAGGTTAATGATAGGCTACTGTGTATACCTTGGCAAGAATCTAATTGTGTGAAAATGCAATAAACAGCAAGCTGCTAGTAGGTCCAGTACAGAGGTTGAATTTCGCGCTCTGGCAGTTGTGCAATCTGAACTTGTGGGGACTCAGAATCTGCTTCATGAACTGAATATCTGGATTCCTATAGTTCCTACCATCTATTGTGATCATCAGAGTGCTTGTTTGCTTGCTGCAAATCCCTATTATGCATAGCAAATCCAAGCACTTTGAATTTGATCTCATTTTGTTCGAGAGCAAGTCACAAATAAAAAGCCATATATTACTCATATACATGCCCTCAAGCAAGTCGAGACATTTTGTAAAAGTCCCTTGCCATTCATCTCTTTGTCAAGTTTAAACACAAACTTCGGGTGACTTCCAGCTCCCCACTCTATAACACCCTAATATTCAAATCCTTATACACGAGCCATAAGTCAATGATAATAAGTTGGTACGACTCAAGGTGGATTATATATATATATATATATATATATATATATATATATATATATATATATATATATATATATATATATATATATATATATTAGTTGAAAGAAAGTATTAAACAAGAAGCCTGAAAAGGAGTAAAATAAAATCGTAAAATGGAACACTCACTTATCAATAAACAGAAGATAAAACGTATTTGGATAGCAAAACAAGATAAGGTATAAATAATAAGGAAGAATAGAATAAAGACAAGGTATATATATATATATATATATATATATATATATATATATATATATATATATATATATATATAATAGCCACTAGTTGCGACCTGCGAAGTTTAGGCCGACTAGGGTATAGAAATAAAATTAGTTTGACAACAGTATTTTCTATCTCTCCCAAAATATACATCAAGCCTCTATAGGCAAGTTTTCTAAAATGATGAATACATACATATAAGTTTATCAAGATAAATAACGGAGAGAATGTAAGCAAAGTAAAACAGGAGTCCAATGATCTTTGCCATCTTTCAGATGAATCATAGCTCACTGCTGAGCTCCAGGACCTGCATATAAAAAACAAGAGATATATACGGAATGAGAACCCCCAACCCATGGGTTTCCAATACGGTAAAAGTGTCAAATAAATACAATGCACTATAATAGGAAATCACTAAGCATCCTAAGCTTTCTTTCATCAAATATTCATCCTAGATTCTCACTAATCTATAAATAGGCAACTGTCATAAGAGAATACTAAATCTAATTCATCTTTTTCATCTTTTCCAACTTTCCAACTCTTCAATATAACAGAACCAGAATTATAAGCAGAATCGTCACCAGTTATTTTGTCATAGTAATCTCATTCAATATTCATCATTGTTAATCAATCATTTCATCATTTCATTTCAACAAGGACAGCCCTCAGCATCAACCGACACCATCATGAGGGACCTCAGTTATACAAACACAAGTAATACAGACAAATAATACACAAGTAGATTTAAGTAAGGCAAATAGCACATAATCATATAGTATGGCATATTGATTTAGGCAAACCAAATACAAATAAACAAACCCAAACAAATCAAACATATGCAAATGATGTATGCTTGCTCTATGGCTGATGATATCATCTGTCGTTTATATAGCCAACCTAACATGTCCTAGTAGCTAACCATTGGACAGTCCCTGCGAGCGCACATCCCCAAGCACAAAATCATAATCATTCAGTATATATATCCATAGGGGAGAGCTCATCCGGAAAGGTATAAGTGTCTGGCCACACTTACGACGTAGAGTCAACAGAATCTCATATCTCAACCTGGAGCAAGTGAAGCCGACCTACTCCATCTACCCAAGGAAACCCAAAACTCAGATAATTTCTCAAATCTCAAATCATTCTCGACTGGGAGCAAGAGGGGGGCAAACCACTGCATCTACCCCAGGAGACTCAAACCAAACCTGGAGCAAGTGAATCAATGCCACTACATCTACCCAGGCAGGTGTATCACAATTAGTATGATATTCAATATCAATCTCATAATCATTATCATTCTCATCATCAATCTCAAATCATCATCATCCTCATTATCAATCTTATAATCATCATCATTCTCATTGTCAATCTCATAATCATCATCATTCTCTTTATCAATCTCATAATCATCCTCATTCTCATTAATAATCTCATAATCATCATCATTCTCACTTAACATCTTGTTCATTTCTCTAAATTTTACTAGCTCAACTCATTCAGCTTTATCCTTAACTTTTTCATCCTCAATTCCACTGTCTCTGGACTCGTATCGAAGTTTATAAAGGTTTAGAAGACCAAAAGAATGGTTGAAAGCCATAAAAACATATTTTCCAAATTCTGGGAGGTGTACGTACACATGTGGTGAGCGTACGTACCGGTTGAGATTGGGGTATCCGCGTATGCATGCAAAGGTCCACGTACGCATAACGCAAAAATTTAGTAAGTCGCGTATGCATGCATGGTGTTGCGTACGCATAACCCCAATTTTAGACCATTCTGCGTACGCATGTAGCGTCTGCGTATGCAAAGGCACTTGGCAGAGGCCAATGCCCTCGTACGCATGTCAAAGGCCGCATACACATTGTTGTGCAAAATTAAACTCCGTAAATTCTGCACAGATGAACCGGCAAGTGCATTGGGTCGTCCAAGTAATACCTCAGGTGAGTGAGGGTCGAATCGCACGAGGATTGTCGGATTGAGTAAGCAATGGCTATCTTGCAAATCTTAGTCAAGCGGATATAAAAGACAGTGCTTGTGAAAAATACAAAAAATAGAATAAGGAAAAAATTACTGAATTGGTGTAAAAATAGTGATAAGAAATTGGTTGAGGCTTCGGAGATTCTTCTTCTTTCTGAATAAAATTTTCTTACTGTCCACTCCAACAATGTATGAATCATTCCATAGCAAATTATAAGTGATTAACGCCGGGGCTAGTGGTCATTAATCTCCTCTGCTTCAAATGACACGCCGATGCTAAGGGTTATCCAATCTGAACGAGGGTGAAGCTCTAGCAATTCAATCCCTGGTGATCCTACTCAAATGCCACAGACAAGGTCGGATCTTCCGAATCGGAGAATGAAGCTTTATGATTCTAGTCTATACCACAAAGGCCCTAATTGCCCCATACCTCGGCTGAATAGATGTTCCCATGTCCCCAACGAAGTCGTGGATTAGCCATCTAAGAGATGTATAATCAAGCTTGTGATTCAATGCTATCCCACTAGGGACTTGCAAGAACCTATGTATAAAATGGGTCATACTCTCGTTCCACCCAGTTTCATTAGTTTGAAGAATGAAGATGCATCTTAGAATGGAATCAAACATAGATTGAAATGGAAATAGTAATATTATTAATCCATGAGAATCAGCAGAGCTCCTAACCTAAACATAGGAGGTTTAGTTGCTCATAGCTTACAGAAAATAATAGTAGTAATGTGTCTGTGCTTCTCCCTTCCTAGGAGGCATGATCCTCAGAAAGAAGGAAGTTTCTTATTTATAATCAAAATACTAGACCTAAAAGATGTTACTATTAATTAAAAATTACAAAAATGTGATAAACTAAGCTAAAGGGTGCAAAAATACACTTCCGAGCCCACTTGGTGAGTGTTTGGGCTGAGCTTGGGGTGAATCCACGTCGTAGTGCTCCTCTTGGGGCGTTGGACACTGAGTTTGATCCTTTTTGGGCGTCCAAACGCCAAGCTTGCTCCCTTTCGGGCATTGAGCGCCAGAAAGGGGGTGTTTTGGGCGTTCAACGCCCGTTTTGGACCTTCATTTCCAAAGACAAATATAAAATATTATATATTTATGGAAAGCCCTGGAAGTTATCTTTCCAACGCCATTGAGAGTATGTCAATTGGACCTCTGTAGCTCTAGAAATGCTTGTTTGAATGCACAGAGGTCAGGAGTTGACAGCATCTGCAGTCCTTTCTTTGCCTTTGAATCAGACTTTTCCAAAACTTGCCAGATTCATCAAAAAATCATCTAAAATCATAGTAAAACCACAAAGACTCAAAGTAGCATGCAAAAAGTGATTTTTGCACTAAAACCTACTAAAACATAATAAAACTTAATGAAACATACTAAAATACTGAAAAAATAGTGCCAAAAAGTGTATAAAATATCCGCTCATTAGAACACCAAACTTAAACTGTTGCTTGTCTCCAAGCAACCAAATATAAGATAGGATAAAGAATAGTAGAATACAATAAGTCTCAGAGCTCTTAGTGAAGCTTAGCTCCAATTATTAGAATGAGGCACTTAGCTTCTTGATTTCTGAATATGTTTGGCACCTCACTTTCCTTTGAAGCTCAGAAGTATTGGCATCTCATGGAACTAGAATCCGGATGATATTATTGATTCTCCTAGTTTAGCTTTTTCTTGATTCTTGACCCACAGCTTCTTTTGGTGGTTTGTACCTTTTTGAGCCTAGCCGTAACCCTAACCGTTTTGTTTTCCAGTATTACCACCAGATACATAAATACCACAAGCACTTAATTGGGTGAACCCAATTGGATTGTGATTCAACTTTGCTAGAATCCCCAGACAGTGATACCCAGAGTTCTTAGGCGTACTCTTTTTTTCTTTTGCTTTTGATCACGACTTTAACTGCTCAATCTCAAGCTTTTCACTTGACACCTTCACACCACAAGCATATAGTTAGGGAAAACAGCTTATTTGAAACTTTTTAGGCTTTATTTTTGACCCTCCTAACCATTGATGCTCAAAGCCTTGGATCCTTGCTCTTGCCTTTTGGTTTAAAGAGCTATTGGCTTTTTTTTTCTTTTTCTTTTCTTTTCCTTCTTTTTTTTCGCTTTTTCTTTTGCTTTTTTCTTTCTCTTTTTTTTGCTGCTTTTTCTTGGTTCAAGAATCAATGTTTTTGATTTTTCAGAGAGTCAATAATACTTCTCTCAATTCACTGTTCTTCAAGAGCCAATACACTTAACTTCACTATCAAATGTGCACAATTAATTCATGCATTCAGAAAATCGATGCAAGGCCACCACAAAAAATATTTGGAGATAAGTCATGATATACTCAAAAATTATGGACTAACTAGTTCTTGAAAATAAAAATTTCGTTTTAAGCATGGTGACGGATACAATGGATATCTTATGATCACAACCAAGCACGAACAATAAGTCTAAATGGAAATAAAAGACTAGATATGATCATGCACTAGAACATAAAACAGACAGTAATTTAAAGAACAATGAAAACAGAAATAACATAGATAGGAGGAGAATGAAACTCAACCACCTTAGTGATGGAGGCTGCTGTTCCTCAGGATTTGCTCTTCCATGAAGATGATTCAGCTTCCCTTGGTGCCATTGATAATATTATAAATCTAGAGCTCGCTCCGCAATACCAAACTTAAAATGTTTGCTTGTCCTCAAGCAAAGAGAATATAGGAGGGATGAATGAGTGGGACAGGTTTGAATTTGAAGTGGGTGGGGGTGTTGGGTGGTCCCCACTGGCTGAGGAGGCTCCAAACTTTGAGTTCTCTGCCCCCCTGCCTAGCGTTCAACGCTAGGCTTGTGTCCTTCTGGGGCGTTGAACGCCTAGCCTGCTCCCTGGCTGGCGTTCAATGCCAGACTTGTTCCTGTCAGGGGTGTTGGATGCCCAGAGTGGTCCTTCTCTGGCTTCAACGCTAGCTTCTTGTCCTCTATGGGCGTTGAATGCCCATTTTCCTCCTTGTCTGGCATTCAACGCTAGCAAGGGGATCTCCCCAGAGTGTTCTATTTCCATCTCCAAATGTCTCTGTCTCTATTCTAAGTACTGCATATGATCACAAACATTGAAAAGCAAGGGAAAATTCTGAAAGTAAACTAAAATAAACTCAAATGAAAATAAACAGAAGAAATAAGGACAGAAATACTCTACTCATGGTTGGGTTGCCTCCCAACAAGTGCTTCTTTAATGTCATTAGCTTGACACTTGATTATTTACTTTCTTCCTCTTCTTCCAGTTGGTTAACAGAAATGACTCCAAGGGGAAAGAGGAGAGGATTAGTACTCTTGGATTTGAATTCCTCCTAATAAGCTTTCTTTTCTTGTTATCAGCTTGATTCTCCTTGCTTGTTAGGGTAGGGGTTGTATTGTTTCTCCATCACCTATGCATCTTCCTCTTGGGACCTTCCTACTTGGTAGGTGGTGACTGCCTAACACCAAACTTAAGTTTGATGTTTGGGGAAACTGTATGAGTTTTCACCAAGGGAGGAGGCTTCAGTATTGTAATCTGCATGGAAGTACCTCCTTTGTCAGGGGGTAGTAGAGCTTTAAGGACCTTGATAATCATGTAATCCTTCTGTACCCTCATCACCAATTCACCTCTCTCAGCATCAGAGAGATTTCTTCCAGTAGATAGGGACCATTGCTCCAAAACCTCAGCAAAAGGAATATTGATTTGTAGCTTCTTAGAGCCTTGCAAGGATTGTGAGTAGTGCTTGTCCTTAGTCTCCTTTTGGGTCTTCTGAGGGTGTGGTACTTCAGGCTTTCTTCTCATGAAAGGGGCGTGTAATAGTGTGCTTCTAGCCTCTTCTTGAGTCTTTTCTTCATCTAGTTCCTCAACAGTGTGTACCATCTTAGGCTCAGCCTCCTTGGTATTAATAAGGGCCTTACACTCTTCTCTTGGATTCACTTCTGTGTTTCTAGGAAGAGTGTTAGGGGGTCTCTGAAGTTTCTGAGGAAGGTTCCTCTGAATGACTGCACTGCACTCCTTAGTAAGCACCACTATCTCTACTGTCGTCCAGTCCCTCTTGTTATTCAGTATTTCCTTCATGAACTTAGCATATGAAGGTATTTATTCAAGAGCCTCTGCAAAGGGAATTTTTGATCTCTAGTTTCTTGAAAGCTTCTAAGAATTTGGCAAATTGCCTATCCTTTTCTGCTTCCAGAGTCTTTGAAGGTATGGTAACTTGCCCTTGTACTCAAGGGCCATGAGTGGTGCAGGGTGAGTGTCTATAGTGCCTATAGGAGGGCTACCAGCTTGCTTAGGGGAGGTGTTCTCAGTACTTACACGTGTCTGGCCTCCCTTGGATTGGCGATCAATGCTTGGGCTGCCCTTTTCTGGACGTTGGACGCCTGGGCTGCCTTCTATTGGGCGTTGAAAGCCCTGGCTGTCCCCTCTGGGCATTGGACGCCCTGGCTGCCCCCTTTTGGGCGTTCAGCGCTCTCATGAGTGCCTTGAACTACAGCTTGTTCATCTTCTACCAGCTTTTCTCCCTGCCTCTTACTGTTCTGCGGCTGGATGTTCAGGGTACTCCTTGATTGAATAACTTGGCACTCTTCTCTTATCTGTTCAGACAAGTGCTGTTTAGCCTGGTTCAACCGTGCTTCCATATTCCTTAGGGAGGCTTTGGTCTCCGCATGAAGCCTTGCTGGCTCTTTACAGGTTCTGCTATTGCAGGTGCCAGGTCAAGAGTACTCCGAGGCTGTGGAGGCTAAGGAGGAGGGTTGTTAACTGAACTTTGTAGGCTCAACACTTGTGTGAGAAAGTTCAGCTGTTCGACTAAAGATTCATTTTGTTCATGGAAAGCAAATTTGGTTAACACTCCGTTGTCCTCGCTTTTCATTGAGGTCTTCTTTGATGAGTATAGGTATTGGTTGTTAGCCACTATCTCAATGAGTTTGTCGGCCTCCTCTTGAGTCTTCTTCATGTGTAAGGAGCCTCCCACAAAATTATCCACGGATACCTTGGCTCTTTCAGAGAGTCCGTCATAGAAGATATCTAGCTTGACCCACTCTGTGAACATTTCAATGGGACATTTTCTGAGCATCAACTTGTACCTTTCTCAGGTATCATAAAGAGACTCATTATCCTCTTGTTTGAAGCCTTGAATGTCCAGTTTTAGCTGGGTTAGCTTATTTGGAGGAAAGTACTTGTTCAGAAATTTGCTAACTACCTGACTCCGGGTATTCAAGCTCCCCTTGGGTTGGACATCCAACCAATCCTTTTCTTGATCTCTCAAAGCAAATGGGAAAAGCATCATCCTATAGACTTCATGATCCACTCCCTTGGTCTTTACAATATCACAGATCTGCAAGAAGTCAGTGAGGAATCTAATGTGGGATTTGATAAACCCCGATTTCCTGATTTATCTTGTGCTTATTTTAGGGGATTTTACCACCTTTTCCCACATTTATTTAATGAAATGGTATGGTTTTGTAATTCTCCCTTGAATTGTGCTTAAGTGTAAAAACATACTTTTTAGGCCCTTAAATTGGTGATTTTGATTCACTTAAATTCCATTCGATGCCTTGATGTGTTTGTTGAGTGATTTTAGGTTCATAAGGCAAGTATTGGATGGAATAAACGAGGAGAAAAGCATACAAAGAGGAGAATGCATGAAGAAACAAAGATTTAAAATGCATCAATGGGCGCGCAGTGTAGAAGTGGTTTCGCATAAGGACGCGCACGCGTACATGACGCGTCCGCACGGATGAAGAATTTTCCAATCGATGCGCACGCGCACATGGCGCGTACGCGCCGATACTCTCACGTGACCCACTTAAAGGCAAAACGCTGGGGGCGATTTCTGAGCTGCCCAGGCCCAAATCCAACTTGTTTCTGAGTGTATTTCCTGCAGAATTGAAGTCCAAGCAAATGGGGAGCAATTAGTTGTAGGATTAGCATCATGTAGGTTAGTTTCTAGAGAGAGAAGATCCCTCTTCTCTCTAGAATTAGGGTTCTTAGGATACACATCCGGCGAGGGTTCGATCGCTCAAGTACATGTTTCCACCCATGATCATCTTTTCTTGCAAGTTTGTGAAATTTCTCAATGATTCAATTCAATTGTGGGTTTGCTTTGATCGCTAATGCCTTAGCCCTTGAACTTGCACATATATTCTTGGAGATTGATTTATTTTGACTAAGCCATTGCATCATGTAAATAGGTTGCATATAGATAGATTGCATTTAGTTAGTTTGCATTAAATAAATGTTAATACCCTTTGCTTCTCTCTTGATTTTAGCATGAGGACATGCTTAGTTTAAGTGTGGGGAGGTTTGATAAACCCCGATTTCGTGATTTATCTTGTACTTATTTTAGGGGATTTTAGCACCTTTTCCCACATTTATTCAATGAAATAGCATGATTTTGTAATTCTCCCTTGAATTGTGCTTAAGTGTAAAAACATACTTTTTAGGCCCTTAAATTGGTGATTTTGATTCACTTAAATTCCATTCGATGCCTTGATGTGTTTGTTGAGTGATTTCAGGTTCATAAGGCAAGTATTGGATGGAAGAAATGAGGAGAAAAGTATACAAAGAGGAGAATGCATGAAGAAACAAAGATTGGGAATGCATCAATGGGCGCGCACACGTACAAGGCGTGCACGCACAGAAGTGGTTTCGCATAAGGACGCGCACGTGTACATGATGCGTCCGCGCGGATGAAGAATTTGCCAATCGACGCGCACGCGCTTATGGCGTGTACGCGCCGATACTCTCACGTGACCCACTTAAAGGCAAAACGCTGGTGGCGATTTCTGAGTTGCCCAGGCCCAAATCCAACTTGTTTCTGAGTGTATTTCATGCAGAATTGAAGTCCAAGCAAATGGGGAGCAATTAGTTATAGGATTAGCATCATGTAGGTTAGTTTCTAGAGAGAGAAGCTCCCTCTTCTCTCTAGAATTAGGGTTCTTAGGCTATTTTGCATCTTAGATCTAGGTTCAACTTCATGTTTTTATCTTATTTTCTTTATAAATTCTTGCTTCTACACTTCCATTCTCTTAGTTTGTGATGTTAATTTTACTTTTATGCTTCTTTTATGTTTATGAATACTCATGTTGGATTTTCTATTAATGTAATTGATGTTTGATGTCTTTTATTGTTGATTTGAGTTGTTGATCTTGTCTCCTTGCAATTTGTAGTTGGTAGATTTATAATTCTTGCGTATTTACCATGCTCTCCTTTTGTACCCACCAAGTGTTTGTAAAAATACTTGGTTGGATGTTAAAGTAGATTTTGAGAATTCTTGGCTTGGAAAGAGTAATTAGGCAATCTTGAGTCATGAAAATCCAACTTATGTTGGTGATCTAGAGTTGTTAGTTAATATGATTTCCATTGACTCTAATCTTTTGCTAATTCTATTGGTGAGTTGATTAGTACATTTGGATTGAGGTTAACTAGTCTTATTAGACTTTCTCCGAGTATGAGGATAACATGATACCTTCCTCCATCATCGGGGATGACGTAATGAGATAAATTCTTGTTTATTATTGTGATATGATTGATTAGCCAATAATCATACACTTCATTGCAATTCCTCGTGAGACGACCCAGAGTCCAAATACTCCGGTTAATTCTTATTTGGGGTTTGTACTTGTGACAACCAAATTTTTTATTGGGAGGATTGTTAGTTGGTTTAGAACTATACTTGCAACAAAGAATTCATTTATTGACAAATTCTATACCAACGAACAAATTCACTTAATCAAAATGGCGCCGTTGCCGGGGAGCTGCAACGGTGCTATGTTATTGGCTATTGTACTTATTGTGAATAGCTTGATTTTTGGTTTGTTTGATGGTTTTTGCTCGTTGTTGGACTTAGTTTTCTTTATTTCTTATTATCTTTTATTTTTATTTTCTCTTATCACCATGAATTCTCATCACTTTGGCTATGAGTGTGGTTCAAACTATGTTGTAGGAAATGGAAGCTTCAATGAGGATGTGCATCAAGGATTTGGAGATCAAAGGTGGGAGGAGCCTCAAGCATTTGATCAACCTCCATGGCAACAACCTCCACCAATGTACTATGAGCAAGAACCACTTCAAGATGTATACCAATCTAATGTTTGTGATGACCCTCATTGTGGTTGTCAACCACAATCATCATATGCAAATGAACCCCCCCTCAACATAGCCCTCCACCATACTCACAAGCCTCATGCCACCTTTCACCTTCATATGATTCTAACCCACACCCACCATACCAACCGCCATATGAACCATATATAGAGCCACCACCATTCCAACACCAATACTCCCATGAACCACAAAGTCCACACACACCACCTCAAGAATTTCACCAATATGAACTACTTTCTACTTACAATAACCTTCCCTTAAATAGTAAACCCTCTCTCCCACCATCACCGACTGATGAAGCCTTCATGCTAGAATTGAGAGATCTTGAATCTCATATCTTAAGGCGACACGAGGAGGATGAAAAGAAGTTTGAAGAGTTAAGAGCAAAAATGGCCATCATGGTAGAAGCCATTGGCAACATGGTCTTATCCCGCCTAAGCCTATGTGATCAAGGCACTCCCATTGTTGAATGTGGAGAAGCACCCAAAGAGCTTTGTAAGGGAGTGAACTTGAAGCTCCATGGTGAGGAGGAGGAGTTAAAACAAGAAATACAACAAGAGAAGGTAGAGATGATTGAACCAAAGGAAGTAGTGATTGGAGCCTTAGGATATGTTGAGTACATAGAGAAAGCACAAATTAAAGAGCCTTCTTCCATGGAGTTCGAAGTTGATGTTGAGGAGGAGAACGCACAACCTCCAAGACACAATGTGATTGAAGAATTGGAAGAAGTATTCCAATCAATAGGCCCTCCTATTTATGATGACTCCGCATCAACATATGATCCTCTTGAATTTGAGGAATCCTTCCCCGCTATGCTTGGAATTGATGATGAGGTAGACTTCACTGAACTCCCCATCTATGATTTGAGTGATGGGGAAGAGATAGAAGAATTTGGTGAAGAAGAATGTGAACTTGAGGAAGCTTGGCAAGAGGTAGAACTTGAAGAACCTTGCCGAGTGGTGGATGCCTCTAGAAGAGGATGGACGGGAGTAGAGCGTGCTTTGTCAAGACCGTTGGGAACTCCTCTACCTAGGTTGTTATCCAATCCTTCATTTGAGTGGGTAAAACTTCTAACTTTTAGCTTTGTAATCCCACTTGAATATGGTTTGCTTGAAACGGATGGCCAACTTACGGCGCTTTGTAAAATTAAGCGTAAGAGGAGGATGTTTAGTGGTTGGCGTTGCAAGTCTAGGCTCATTATGGTTGAAGCTTCAAGGAGCAAAGGTTGGACTAGTGCTCAATTGGATGGGTCTAGGAGGGCAGTTTGGTGTCTTCATGAGAATTCATCTCTCTTGCCACCCGGAGGAAATCACCATGATCAACTCAAGGACGGGTGTGAAAAGAAAGTGTGGGATCCTGGATCGCACAAGGAAAATCAACTTTGGGAGCCCATGGTTTGTGAAGAACTCCATCAAAGCTTGGAGTTATTAACTTTGAATGATGAAGCGCAATGGAAGTTCAAGCATTGGTGGATGTTCAAGGATGGATTCAAGAACAAGCCACCTTGATGAGGAGCTCCCTATAAGTCCAACTTAAGGACAATAAACAAAAGTGCTAGGTGGGAAACACCCCACCATGGTAACATCTTTTCATTTTTCTCTTTTGTACATATTGGTAAAATAGGTTTAATTTCATGTTTTGTTTGATTAGTTGAGTTTAATTGGGAGTCTAGTAGGTTAAATAAGGTTTTATGATGTTTTGGTAGCTATTTGGAGGTTTGGAATGCTTGGTTTGGTGCAAAAAACATAGAAAATTTTTGAAAAACAGAGCACCATCCATGCACGTGCACACTCCACGCGTACGCGTGAATCAAGCAATTTTGACCATCCACGCGCACGCGCCATGTATGCGTACGCATGGATTGAATTTTTCCACTTTTCATACATTCACCCGAGAGTTGTGCCTGAAGTGTGCCAACTTTGTGCCCCAAGGCACGCGCATGCATACCCTGGGCGTCCGCGTTGACTCTCTGCTTTTCCATGCACGCGTACACGCACTGTACGCGTACGCGTCGCTTCCATTTCATCAATCCACGCTTATGCGCACATGACCCGCACGCGTGGATTGCTCTGTTTCACTCATCTTCTTTTCTTCTCCTCTTTCCATTTCTTTCCCTCTTCTCTTGTCTTTCCACCCTTCAATTATCATCCAACACTACCAAGCATCATGTAACACCATTTCTTTTAGTTAGTTAGTTAGTTTAATTTTTTCCATTATAAGTGTTGGATTACTAATCTTGTTTACCATTTACTGCTGCTTATTACTAATGGGATGTTAGTTTAACATCATTGTTTTAATTATCATTGTTGGATTTCTGTGATGAGGTTGTATTTGGTTACTTAGTTTGGAACTTTTCATGCTTAATGTCTTTGAACACCAAGTACATGTTACGTTGCCTTCGTGCATCTTAATTCTTTGAATTGCATGTTTTAGCCACCATGCTTTCATTATCCATTGTTAGGCAATTGTACATTATCAATGTGTTCTTTTTAGGATGCTTGTTCAGAGCATCACTTATTTCATGCATTGAGATTGTAGAGTTGTAAAATTGGATCGAAGCTTACCTAGTGACATATTTTTGAGCTTTATAAAGCTTTGTGGACTATAGTTGCTATGTGATTGATTTTCACTTCTATCTTCTTTTTCCTAAGTTCCATAGTATCCATGTGTTTCATCTCTATGTCACTTAGGTGTTGCAACAACTTCAATATGTGTCATTGATTGTTGTGTGAGTTTTATATACCATTTTGTTCACTAAGTCTATCTACACATCAATCAATGTCCATGCATTATCCAATTTCACAATTGCTTGATTTTTGCTTGAATGCTTTTATGCTTCTTCACTACTTATTGGGTTGTTTTAGCCTACAAGTCTTTTAAAGTATCTCAATTACACTAGAATGAGTGAAGTGCATATTTTCTTTTGTATAATTGTGACATGATTTTTAAATACTAGAGTGTGAGTTCTAAACCGCATGCAAGTTAGAACCCATACAACTATTTTTCATCAATGTCACACCAATTCACTCACTTAATTCTAGTGATTTACCTCATTCCAACAATCCACACTTCCTTGCTTTTGTATTTTCTCATCTTCCGGTGTTTATTCTGTTTTTCATGATTGATGCACCATAAGCAAAAATGGAAGTGGGAGAAGAACACGTAGCATCGGTTAACCTACCAGCTGAAGGTAGCAACTAGGAAAGTTGTCGTACCCCCTTGCTCATCTTTGGATGCACCGAGGATGGTGCAAACTTTTAAGTGTGGAGAGGTTGTCCGACCATTCGGCGTTTTTGGGTAACAAGTTTCTAATCCCAACACTCTTGCATTTCATTTTAGGATTTTTAGTTGTACTTTCTCATTTTGCATATGTATATATTAAGCTTAGTCAAAATCATGATATTTTCCAAAGATTTTATCTATAGGGCACCCCAATTGAGGGCACCCCAATTGATTGAAAAAAAAATTTTTTTTTTAGAACTTGCTTGAATTATATACTTTGTGGATCATGTTTTGAGCTAAGAACACAAGCATGTGAGATTTGAGCCTAATTGTGTGGTTACATCATACATAACCACTTACTTTCATTCTTGTGTGTATTATTCTCTTCCTGTGATTGTAATCTTTGATTTGTTTGATTCTTTATGTCTATTATTTTGTGTATACATGCATTTATATGATTGAGGCCATTATTTTAAATAGCTCACTTACCCAAATAGCCTACCTTTTATCTTTCATTGTTAACCAATTTTGAGCCTATGCTTAACCCACTTATTCTTAATTGAAGCACATTACAAGCCTAAGTGAAAAATAATAAATGTCCTTAATTTGGATCTTTGATTAGCTTAGGCTAGTGAGAGTGTTCATCATTTGATTTTGGGAAAGTTGGGTACATTGGGTAGAGATAAAAGTGTGTGTGTGTTTTTGTTGAAAAATTTTGGGAATTGGGTACATACTCATGTATTAATCATGTGTTAACCATATGCATTGATGTTCTTGTATATATTTTAGTTTGAAAAGAAAAGAAAAAAAATGAAAAAAACAAAAAAAATATATAGAAAAGAAAGAGAAAAAAAAGCAATAAAAAAGGGGACAAAATGCCCCAAAGTTCAAGGTTCAATAAAAATCAATGCATATGTGTGGTGATCAAAAAAAGAATACATGAGTGTGTGTGAAAAGTGAAGAATGGGTAGTTAGGTTATTTTAGAATTGTATAGGTTGTCATAGGTTAGGTGAAAAGTTTAAGTTAATCAAAGATTCGAATTTCAAGCTCACTTGACCATATGCATCCTACCTTGACCTTAGCCCCATAACCTATGGGAAAGTCCTCATGATATTTATATGCATGCATAAAGTAATTGTTGATTGTTAGATGAAAGACAAATCTTGGAAGGCATGATTAGGGGAGAATTGTGTGAATCAACCCCATACACTTGAGTGCCTAGAGCGGATACACATCCGGCGAGGGTTCGATCGCTCAATTACATGTTTCCACCCATGATCATCTTTTCTTGCAAGTTTGTGAAATTTCTCAATGATTCAATTCAATTGTGGGTTTGCTTTGATCGCTAATGCCTTAGCCCTTGAGCTTGCACATATATTCTTGGAGATTGATTCATTTTGACTAAGCCATTGCATCATGTAAATAGGTTGCATATAGATAGATTGCATTTAGTTAGTTTGCATTAAATAAATGTTAATACCCTTTGCTTCTCTCTTGATTTTAGCATGAGGACATGCTTAGTTTAAGTGTGGGAGGTTTGATAAACCCCGATTTCGTGATTTATCTTGTACTTATTTTAGGGGATTTTAGCACCTTTTCCCACATTTATTCAATGAAATAGCATGATTTTGTAATTCTCCCTTGAATTGTGCTTAAGTGTAAAAACATACTTTTTAGGCCCTTAAATTGGTGATTTTGATTCACTTAAATTCCATTCGATACCTTGATGTGTTTGTTGAGTGATTTCAGGTTCATAAGGCAAGTATTGGATGGAAGAAATGAGGAGAAAAGTATACAAAGAGGAGAATGCATGAAGAAACAAAGATTGGGAATGCATCAATGGGCGCGCACACGTACAAGGCGTGCACGCACAGAAGTGGTTTCGCATAAGGACGCGCACGCGTACATGATGCGTCCGCGCGGATGAAGAATTTGCCAATCAACGCGCACGCGCTTATGGCGTGTACGCGCCGATACTCTCACGTGACCCAGTTAAAGGCAAAACGCTGGTGGCGATTTCTGAGTTGCCCAGGCCCAAATCCAACTTGTTTCTGAGTGTATTTCATGCGGAATTGAAGTCCAAGCAAATGAGGAGCAATTAGTTATAGGATTAGCATCATGTAGGTTAGTTTCTAGAGAGAGAAGCTCCCTCTTCTCTCTAGAATTAGGGTTCTTAGGCTATTTTGCATCTTAGATATAGGTTCAACTTCATGTTTTTATCTTATTTTCTTTATAAATTCTTGCTTCTACACTTCCATTCTCTTAGTTTGTGATGTTAATTTTACTTTTATGCTTCTTTTATGTTTATGAATACTCATGTTGGATTTTCTATTAATGTAATTAATGTTTGATGTCTTTTATTGTTGATTTGAGTTGTTGATCTTGTCTCCTTGCAATTTGTAGTTGGTAGATTTATAATTCTTGCGTATTTACCATGCTCTCCTTTTGTACCCACTAAGTGTTTGTAAAAATGCTTGGTTGGATGTTAAAGTAGATTTTGAGAATTCTTGGCTTGGAAAGAGTAATTAGGCAATCTTGAGTCATGAAAATCCAACTTATGTTGGTGATCTAGAGTTGTTAGTTAATATGATTTCCATTGACTCTAATCTTTTGCTAATTCTATTGGTGAGTTGATTAGTACATTTGGATTGAGGTTAACTAGTCTTATTAGACTTTCTCTGAGTATGAGGATAACATGATACCTTCCTCCATCATCGGGGATGACGTAATGAGATAAATTCTTGTTTATTATTGTGATATGATTGATTAGTCTGGTTTGACTTTCTCCCTATGTGTTGGAGTTGACTAAATAGGGTGAATTAATCATTGTATGACTAGGATAGAAAGCCTATATTCTCAATCTTTGCCATGAATATCTCCCTTTATTACTTTCTTTCTTTAGTTACTTGTTTAATTTACTCTTCTTGTCATTTAAATTCTTGTCCATTTATTTCCTTACCCCTTTATCAATCATACCCCCTTTGTCCCTTCATAGCCAATAATCATACACTTCATTGCAATTCCTCGTGAGACGACCCGGAGTCCAAATACTCCGGTTAATTCTTATTTGGGGTTTGTACATGTGACTACCAAATTTTTAATTGGGAGGATTGTTAGTTGGTTTAGAACTATACTTACAACGAAGAATTCATTTATTGACAAATTCTATACCAACAAACAAATTCACTTAATCAGTCTTCCTGAGGAAGTCTGTGAAACTGGCAAGTTTGTTGCACCAAGATGAGCAACTGTGGGTTGAGTTCAAAATGAGCTACTGTAATAGGAGATATACTAATGCTCCTTCCATAGAAGTCAGGAGTGGGAGCTGTATAAGATTTCAAGGTTCTTCTGGATTGTGCATCCTCATTTGGATCCATAGTGATTTTTGGTAGTCCTGCACAAGCAAAAAGTGGGAGTCTCTATGTCAAAGTATAGAGAATTCCCAGTGAGATACCTGGTGCACAAAATTGTTACTCTCTTACAATTTCGCACACATGACCAGCAAGTGCACTGGGTCGTCCAAGTAATACCTTACGTGAGTAAGGGTCGAATCCCACGGAGATTGTTAGTTTGAAGCAATCTATGGTTATCTTGTAAATCTTAGTCAGGAAGTCAATTATGTTTATCAATTGAATTGTGAGTAACCAGTAGAGCATAAATTAAAAGATACTTGTTGTGCAGTAATGGAGAATATGTTGGAGTTTTGGAGATGCTTTGTCTTCTGAATCTCTGCTTTCCTCTGTCTTCTTGTTCACGCACGCACGTCCCCCTATGGCAAGCTGTGTGTTGGTGGATCACCGTTGTCAATGGCTACCTTCCATCCTTCCAGTGAAAACTACGCTCACGTGCTCTGTCACAGCACGGCTAATCACCGGTTGGTTCTCGATCCGGTTGGAATAGGATTTACTATCCTTTTGCATCTGTCACTAACGCCCAGCCTTCAGGAGTTTGAAGCTCGTCACAGTCATTCAATCCTTGAATCCTACTCGGAATACCACAGACAAGGTTTAGACTTTCCGGATTCTCATGAATGCTGCCATCAGTTCTAGCTTATACCACGGAGATTCTGATTAAACAATCTAAGAGATACTCATTCAATCGGATATAGAACGGAGGTGGTTGTCAGGCACACGTTCATGGTTTGAGGAAGGTGATGAATGTCACAGATCATCACCTTCATCACGGTTAATCGCGAATGAACATCTTAGATAAAAACAAGCGTGTTTGAATGGAAAACAGAAATACTTGCATTAATTCATCGAGACACAGCAAAGCTCCTCACCCCCAACAATGGGGTTTAGAGACTCATGCCGTCAGAGAATACAAAGTTTAGATCTGAAATGTCATGAGATACAAAATAAGTCTCTAAAAGTTGTTTAAATACTAAACTAGTAGCCTAGGGTTACAAAATATGAGTGGACTATGATGGATGATGCAGAGGTCCACTTCTGGGGCCCACTTGGTGTGTGCTGGGGCTGAGATTTAAGTGAGTCACGTGCAGAGGCCATTTGTGGAGTTGAACGCCAGTTTTTATGCCAGTTTGGGCGTTCAACTCCAGTTTTTGATCCTTTTCTGGCGCTGGACGCCAGAATTGGGCAGAGAACTGGCGTTGAACGCCAGTTTACGTCGTCTATCCTTGTGCAAAGTATGGACTATTATATATTGCTGGAAAGCCCTGGATGTCTACTTTCCAACGCAATTGGAAGCATGCCATTTCGAGTTCTGTAGCTCCAGAAAATCCACTTTGAGTGCAGGGAGGTCAGAATCCAACAGCATCAGCAGTCCTTTTTCACCCTGAATCAGATTTTTGCTCAGCTCCTTCAATTTCAGCCAGAAAAATACCTAAAATTACAGAAAAACACACAACTCATAGTAAAGTCCAGAAATATGAATTTTTCCTAAAAACTACTAGAAATAGACTAAAAACTAACTAAAACATACTCTAAACTATATGAAATTATCCCCAAAAAGCGTATAAAATATCCGCTCATCACAACACCAAACTTAAACTGTTGCTTGTCCTCAAGCAACTAGACAAATAAAATAAAAGACTAATAGGTTGAGAAGCAATAATATCTCAGAGTTTTTGATTGAAGCTCAGATTCTAATTAGATGAGCGGGACTAGTAGCTTTTTGCTTCTGAACAGTTTTGGCATCTCACTTTATCCATTGAAGCTCAGAGTGATTGGCATCTATAGGAACTCAGAATTCAGATAGTGTTATTGATTCTCTTAGTTCAGTGTGATGATTCTTGAACACAGCTTCTTTATGAGTCTTGGCCGTGGCCCTAAGCACTTTGTTTTCCAGTATTACTACCGGATACATAAATGCCACAGACACATAACTGGGTGAACCTTTTCAGATTGTGACTCAGCTTTGCTAAAGTCCCCAATTAGAGGTGTCCAGAGTTCTTAAGCACACTCTTCTTTTTGCTTTGGACCTTGACTTTAACCACTCAGTCTCAAGTTTTCACTTGACACCTGCACGCCACAAGCACATGGTTAGGGACAGCTTGGTTTAGCCGCTTAGACCAGGATTTCAGTCCTTTAGGCCCTCCTATCCACTGATGCTCAAAGCCTTGGGATCCTTCTTAATTGCCCTTGCCTTTTGGTTTTAAGGGTTATTGGCTTTTTCTGCTTGCTTTTTTTTTTTTTTTGCAAGCTTTGTTCTTTGTTGCTTTTTCTTGCTTCAAGAATCATTTTGATGATTTTTTCAGATTATCAATAACATGTCTCATGTTCATTATTCTTTCAAGAGCCAACATATTTAACAGTCTTAAACAACAAATTCAAAAGACATATGCACTGTTCAAGCATTCATTCAGAAGACAGAAAGCATTGCCACCACATTTAACCAATTAGAATTTATTTTATTTAAACTCAAAATTTTATTGCTTCTTATTCAAAAGATCTACTACTTTATTCATGTTTAATGATGATGAGAAAAATAAACTATAGCTTAATTGGAGATAAAATCAAAATAGATACTAATTACTACTATATGACTTCTAAGGTACTTTTTATAAGGACACTGTCACAGAGTTAAGGCAGAAATTGGAAATTAACAACCTTTATTCTGGGGGTATGGGGGTTCCTCTGATCCTTGGGAGGCTTGGTATCACAGAAGACTTTTGGCGCTTCAGTTCCCTTAAGTCACGTCCCTGCTCCTCTTGTTCTTTAAGCATATGGGTCAGCATTTGACTGTGTTCCTTCTGTTGTTTTATTATTTGCTCCATAGCTTCCTGTATCTTGGTTACAGACGTCTCAAGATATTCCCAATATTCTGCTTGAGGAATCTCTGGGAGGAATTCCTGTGCTCTCTTCTTGATATGATCCTCCTGTGCTTGTTGTCTCTCCATTGATGCTTTGGTGATTGACTTTTCAATTATGATATATTCAGTTATTCCCATCTTGACTCCAGCGTCCTTGCAGAGCAGAGAAATCACGCTTGGATAAGCCAACCTGGCCTCTCTTGAATTTTTGTTAGCAATCTTATAGAGCTCTGTTGAAATCAGCTGATGAACCTCCACTTCCTTTCCCATCATGATGCAATGAATCATCACTGCTCTTTTAACTGTGACTTCAGAACGGTTGCTGGTGGGCAATAGAGAACGCCCTATGAAGTCCAGCCATCCTCTGGCAACTGGTTTGAGATCCTCCCTCTTGAGTTAATTTGGGACGCCCTTTGTGTTAGTGGTCCACCTGGCTCCAGGGATACAGATGTCCTCTAGAATCTTATCCAGGCCAATGTCTGCTCTCATCATCCTCCTGTTGAAGGAGTCTGGATCATCCTTCAGCTGAGGTAGCTTTAGTATCTCTCTGATCTTGTCAGGGGTGGTATGAACAATTTTTCCCCTGACCATGGTCCGAAATTCGTAGCAGGCAGTTCCAGATAGTCTTTGCTTGTCAGTCTGCCATATATTAGCATAGAACTCCTGGACCATGTTCCTTCCTACTTTCGTTTCAGGATTAGCTAGGACTTCCCAGTTCCTGATTCGAATTTGCTCCTGGATCTCCGGATATTCGTCTTCTTTCAGATCGAATCTAACTTCCGGGATCACTGATCTCAGACCCATTACTTTAAGATAATGGTCTGAATGTTCTTTAGATAAGAACTTCCCTTGATTCCAAAGTGGTTTTGGAACGCTCTCTTTCTTGCCTCTAGGAGTGTATTGTTTCCCTTTGGGAGCCATGATCTTAGTGATTTCGGAAAAACACACCAAACTTAGAGGTTTGCTTGTCCTCAAGCAAAAGTAAAGAAAGGAGAGGGATAGAAGGAGATCGAGGTGCACTTGTTGATGGAGGAGGGGGGAGGCCGAACCCAATTTTAAAGGGGTGGGGGTGTGGCTTTTCGAAAAAAAATGGAAGAGATAAGATAAAAAGATTGAGTTGAAAAAGATAAGATAGAAGATAGAGTTTGATTTTGAAAAGATATGATAGATTTTTGAAAAAGATAAATCTGGATTTTGAAAAAGATAATATGAAAAAGATATTGAAAAGATTTTAGAGTGAAAAAGATAGATTTGTTTTTGGAAAAGATTTGAAAAGAGTTGGATTGAATTTGCAAAGAGGGTGTGTGCTTATGGATTAAGATACATTTAATATTTTGAAAGTAGGATTTTTAAAAATCAGGGTTTTTAACATGTTTATGTAAATAAAATCATGTATTGAATCATAAAATTTTAAATTAGAATGGAAATACGTGTGGGATTACTGGATTTGGCTCCTCCCTGTCCTCCTGGCGTTTGAACGCCCAAACACTGCTTGTTTTGGGCATTCAGCGCCCAAATGCTGATCTCCTGGGCGTTCAGCGCCCAGTTGCTGCCATTCCTGGCGTTCAACGCCCAGTGGGTGGCCATTTCTGTCGTTGAACGCCCAATTGCTGCCATTACTGGCGTTCAGCGCCCAGTGGATGCCCATTTTGGGTGCTGAACGCCCAAAATGCCCCTTTACTGACGTTTTCTTGCCATTGAGCTCCCTTTCTCTGTTTTGTGTGCAAATTCCTTCTGTAACCCTGTAAACTTATACAAATGATTCTGTACCTTAGTGTCAGTGAACTTTATATAAACAAATAAAAATAAAAATAGGGCAGAAATGCTTAGAGGATTGATGCCCCATGGCTGGGTTGCCTCCCAGCAAGCGCTTCTTTATTGTCTTTAGCTGGACCTTGCTGAGCTTTTAATCTAGCTTCAGCCTTGAGCATTCTTGCTCAATGTTGCCTTCAAGATAATGCTTGATTCTCTGCCCATTGACAATGAACTTCTTATCAGAATCAATATCCTGAAGCTCCATATAACCATATGGTGACACACTTGTAATCATGTATGGTCCCCTCCACCGGGATTTCAGTTTCCCGGGGAATAGCCTGAGTCTAGAGTTAAACAACAGGACCTTCTGTCCTGGTTTAAAGATTCTAGATGACAGCTTTCTGTCATGCCATTTTTTTTATTTTTCTTTATAAAGCTTGGCATTTTCGAAAGCTGTGAATCTGAATTCCTCTAGCTCATTTAGCTAAAGCAATCGTTTTTCTCCTGCTAATTTGGCATCTAAGTTTAGGAATCTGGTTGCCCAATAAGCTTTATGTTCTAGTTCCACGGGCAGGTGACATGCATTACCATACACAAGTTGGTATGGAGAGGTCCCTATAGGGGTCTTGAATGCTGTTCTGTAAGCCCACAGAGCATCATCCAAGCTCCGTGCCCAATCCTTTTTACGGGTACTTACTGTCCGTTCCAGGATTCTCTTTAATTCTCTATTAGAGACTTTAGCTTGCCCATTGGTTTGTGGATGATATGGAGTGGCCACTTTGTGGCGAATTCCATACCGAACCATGGCAGAGTAAAGCTGTTTGTTGCAGAAGTGAGTGCCCCCATCACTGATTAACACTCTAGGGACACCAAACCTGCTAAAGATATGTTTCTGGAGGAACTTCAGCACTGTTTTAGTATCATTGGTGGGTGTGGCAATAGCCTCAACCCATTTTGATACATAGTCAACTGCCACCAGAATATAAGTGTTTGAGTATGATGGTGGGAAAGGTCCCATGAAGTCAATTCCCCATACATCAAACAACTCTATTTCCAAGATCCCTTGTTGAGGCATGGCGTAACCATGAGGCAGATTACCAGCTCTTTGGCAACTGTCACAATTACGTACAAACTCTCGGGAATCTTTATAGAGTGTGGGCCAATAGAAGCCACATTGGAGGACCTTGGTGGCTGTTCGCTCACCTCCGAAATGGCCTCCATATTGAGATCCATGGCAATGCCATAAGATTCTCTGTGCTTCCTCTCTGGGGACACACCTACGGATAATTCCGTCTGCACATCTCTTAAAGAGATAGGGCTCATCCCACAAGTAGTACTTTGCATCAGTAATTAGTTTCTTTTTTTGTATTCTATTGTACTCCTTGGGTATGAACCTTGCAGCTTTATAGTTTGCAATATCGGCAAACCATGGTGCTTCCTGGATGGCAAATAGATGCTCATCAGGGAATGTCTCAGAGATCTCAAGGAAGGGGAGGGACGTCCCTTCCACTGGCTCTATCCGGGACAGATGATCAGCTACTTGGTTCTCTGTCCCTTTTCTGTCTCTTATTTCTATATCAAACTCTTGCAGAAGCAATACCCATCTGATGAGCCTGGGTTTTGAATCCTGCTTTGTGAGTAGATACTTAAGAGCAGCATGGTCAGTGTACACAATCACCTTTGATCCTACTAAGTAGGATCTGAACTTGTCAATGGCGTAAACCACTGCAAGTAATTCCTTTTCTGTGGTTGTGTAATTTTTCTGGGCATCATTTAAAACGCGACTGGCATAATAAATGACATGCAGAAGCTTGTCATGCCTCTGTCCCAGTACTGCACCAATGGCATGATCACTGGCATCACACATTAACTCAAATGGCAATGTCCAGTCTGGTGCAGAAATGACTGGTGGTGTGACCAGCTTAGCTTTCAGCGTTTCAAACGCCTGCAGGCATGCTGTGTCAAACACAAATGGCGTGTCAGCAGCTAGCAGATTGCTTAGAGGTTTTGCGATTTTTGAAAAATCCTTTATAAACCTCCTATAGAATCCTGCATGCCCCAGAAAGCTTCTGATTGCCTTAACATTGGCAGGTGGTGGTAATTTTTCAATTACCTCTATTTTTGTTTGATCTACCTCTATTCCCTTGTTTGAGATTTTATGCCCAAGAATAATTCCTTCAGTCACCATGAAGTGACACTTTTCCCAGTTTAAAACTAGGTTGGTTTCTTGGCATCTTTTCAGAACAAGTTTCAGGTGATCAAGACAGGAGCTGAATGAGTCTCCATATATTGAGAAGTCATCCATGAAGACTTCCAGAAATTTTTCCACCATGTCAGAGAAAATAGAGAGCATGCATCTCTGGAAGGTTGCAGGCGCATTACATAGCCCAAATGGCATCCTTCTATAAGCAAACACTCCAGATGGGCATGTGAATGCTGTTTTCTCTTGATCCTGGGGATCTACTGCAATCTGGTTATAGCCTGAGTAGCCATCCAAAAAGCAGTAATAATCATGACCTGCTAGTCTCTCTAGCATCTGGTCTATGAATGGTAAAGGAAAATGATCCTTTCTGGTGGCGGTATTGAGCCTTCTGTAGTCAATACACATGCGCCACCCTGTAACTGTTCTTGTAGGAACCAGTTCATTTTTTTCGTTATGAATCACTGTCATGCCTCCCTTTTTTGGGACGACTTGAACAGGGCTCACCCAGGGGCTATCAGAAATGGGATAAATAATCCCAGCCTCTAGTAATTTGGTGACCTCTTTCTGCACCACTTCCTTCATGGCTGGATTTAGCCGCCTCTGTGGTTGAATCACTGGTTTGGCATTATCCTCCAATAGGATTTTGTGCATGCATCTAGCTGGGCTTATGCCCTTAAGGTCACCTATGGACCACCCAAGAGCTGTCTTGTGTGTCCTTAGCACTTGAATAAGTGCTTCCTCTTCCTGTGAATTTAAAGCAGAGCTTATGATCACTGGAAAAGTGTCACCTTCTCCTAGAAATGCATATTTCAAGGATGGTGGCAGTGGCTTGAGCTCTGGTTTAGGAGGTTTTTCCTCTTTCAGAAGAAAGTTCAGAGGCTCTTTCATGTCCCCTGAATCCTCCAAATCAGGCTGAACATCTTTAAAGATGTTTTCCAACTCTGATTCGAGACTCTCAGCCATGTTGATCTCTTCTACCAAAGAGTCAATAAGGTCAACTTTCATGCAGTCTGTTGATGTGTCTGGATGCTGCATGGCTTTGACAGCGTTCAACTTGAACTCGTCATCGTTCACTCTCAGGGTTATTTTCCCCTGCTGGACGTCAATGAGGGATCGTCCAGTTACTAGGAAGGGTCTTCCTAGAATGAGAGTAGCACTCTTGTGCTCCTCCATTTCCAGCACAACAAAGTCAGTGGGAAAGGCGAATGGCCCAACTCTGACAATCATGTCCTCAATCACGCCTAATGGGTATTTAGTGGAACCATCAGCAAGTTGGAGACATATCCGGGTTGGTTTAACTTCCTCAGTTAAGCCAAGCTTCCTGATAGTGGATGCAGGTATTAGGTTGATGCTTGCCCCAAGATCGCATAAAGCTGTCTTGGTGCAATCACCTTCTAATATGCATGGTATCAAAAAACTCCCAGGGTCTTTAAGCTTTTCAGGAAAGCTTTTCAGAATGACTGCACTGCATTCTTCAGTGAGGAAAACTCTTTCTGTTTCTCTCCACTCCTTTTTATGACTCAAGATCTCTTTCATGAACTTGGCATAAGAAGGTATTTGCTCAAGTGCCTCTGCAAAAGGAATCTTTATTTCAAGAGTCCTTAGATAATCTGCAAAGCGAGCAAATTGCTTATCCTGCTCCTCTTTCCGGAGTTTTTGAGGATAAGGTATCTTGGCTTTATATTCCTCAACCTTAGTGGTTAAAGAAGCCTTTTTAGAGGGGTTGTTATCAGCACTTGTGTGTGTCTGATCCCTCACTGGCAATTGAGTACCAGAGTCAGAAGCTGGAGTGACGTTAGACGCCAACTCACTGTCTGTTCCTGGCGCCTGAACGCCAGAAATGTGCCCATTTTGGGCGTTCAACGCTGGATTATGCCCCCTTTAGGCGTTCAACGCCAGATTCTTGCCCATTTCTGGCGTTGAACGCCAATCCTGCCTTGTTTCTGGCGCTGAACGCCAGTTTTGGGCATGGTCTGGGCGTTCAGCACCAGCCTTCCACCCATTTTCTGGCGTTTTAGTGCCAGAATTATTTTTCCCTGGGCTCTTACTGTCCTCAGGGGAATCTTTGGTGGGTCGCTCATTTCTTGAATTTTTGATGCCTTGAGGTGGGGTATTTAATGTTTTCCCGCTTCTTAATTGAACTGCTTGGCATTCTTCTGCTATTTGCTTTGATAGCTGCTGCTTTGTTTGCTTAAACTGTTCGTCCATATGTATATTAGCTATCCTTGTCTCCTGTAACCTGTCTTTGAATTCAGCTAGCTGTTTTGTTAGAAAATCTAATTGCTGATTGAATTCAGCAGCTTGTTTTACAGTACTGAATTCAGCAGTTACTGTTTTAACCTCTTCATTCATGGAAGGGTTGCTGCTTAGATACAGATGCTGATTCCTGGCAACTGTATCAATGAGCTCTTGAGCTTCTTCAATTGTCTTTCTCATATGGATAGATCCACCAGCTGAGTAATCTAAAGACATCTGAGCTCCTTCTGCAAGCCCATAGTAGAAGATGTCTAACTGAACCCACTCTGAAAACATTTCAGAGGGGTATTTTCGTAACATCTCTCTGTATCTCTCCCAGGCATCATAAAGAGATTCATTATCTCCTTGTTTAAAGCCTTGGATGTCCAGCCTTAGCTGTGTCATCCTTTTTGGAGGGAAATATTGATCCAGGAATTTTTCTGTCAGCTGTTTCCATGTTCTTATGCTGGCCTTAGGTTGGTTATTTAACCACCTCTTGGCTTGATCTTTTACAGCAAATGGAAACAGTAATAGTCTGTAGACATCCTGATCTATTTCCTTATCATGTACTGTGTCAGCAATTTGTAAAAATTGTGCCAGAAACTCTGTAGGTTCTTCCTGTGGAAGACCGGAATACTGGCAACTTTGATGCACCATGATAATGAGCTGAGGATTCAACTCAAAGCTACTGACTCCAATGGAGGGTATGCAGATGCTACTTCCATATGAAGCAGTAGAGGGGTTAGAATATGACCCCAGAGTCCTCCTGGACTGTTCATTTCCACTTATGTCCATGATGGATCTATGGATATAACTTGGACTGATTTACCTTTTTATTTATTTTATTTTATAAGAAGTAAATACTTAAATAAAATAAAATAACTAAAAAGAATTTGAATTTTGAAATTTTTTTTTTCGTTTATTAAAAAAAAAGAAATTAATTAGTTAATAAAAAAAGAAATTTTTGAAAAAGAGGGAAGATATTTTCGAAAATTAGAGAGAGGGAGAGTTAGTTAGGTAGTTTTGAATGAGTTAAGAAACAAACAAAAAGTTAGTTAGTTAGTTGAAACAAATTTTGAAAAGATAAGAAGTTAGGAAGTTAGAAGAGATATTTTGAAAAGATATTTTTGAATTTAGTGAGGAGAGAGAAAAACAATAAGATAGTACAAGATTTAAAATTTTTAGATCTAATGCTCCTTGTTTTCGAAAAATTTGGAGGGAAAACACCAAGGAACACCAAACTTAAAAATTTTAAGATCAAGACACAAGGAAACTCAAGAACACTTTGAAGACTAACAAGAACACAAGAACATGAAGGAAGAACACCAAACTTAAAATTTTTAGAAAACCAAACCAAAATTTTCGAAAATCAAAGGGGAATCAACAAGAAAACACCAAACTTAAAGTTTGGCACAAGATTTAATAGAAAAAATATTTTTGAAAAAGAAGGTTTTGAAAAGAGTATAAAAGATTCTAACCCAATTACCAAGAATACATATTAACGCTCTAGCCAAATGAGTTATGGGACCTTCAAAAATTTTAAGAAAGATTATTTTTGAAAACACCAAACTTAAAGTTTGGCACAGGATTTAATAGAAAAATTATTTTTGAAAAAGGTTTTAAAAAATTATGATAGCCAATTATCATGAACATAAACACCACGTTCTAAATAACTGAGCTATAAGTTTAAAATATTTTAACAAAGGATAAATAATAAAAGACTCTAAACCAAAAAAGGAAAGATTTTTCCTAATCTAAGCAACAAAATAATCCGTCAGTTGTTAAAACACAAACAATCCCCGGCAACGGCGCCAAAAACTTGGTGCACAAAATTGTTACTCTCTTACAATTTCGCACACATGACCAGCAAGTGCACTGGGTCGTCCAAGTAATACCTTACGTGAGTAAGGGTCGAATCCCACGGAGATTGTTGGTTTGAAGCAATCTATGGTTATCTTGTAAATCTTAGTCAGGAAGTCAATTATGTTTATCAATTGAATTGTGAGTAACCAGTAGAGCATAAATTAAAAGATACTTGTTGTGCAGTAATGGAGAATATGTTGGAGTTTTGGAGATGCTTTATCTTCTGAATCTCTGCTTTCCTCTGTCTTCTTGTTCACGCACGCACGTCCCCCTATGGCAAGCTGTGTGTTGGTGGATCACCGTTGTCAATGGCTACCTTCCATCCTTCCAGTGAAAACTACGCTCACGTACTCTGTCACAGCACGGCTAATCACCGGTTGGTTCTCGATCCGGTTGGAATAGGATTTACTATCCTTTTGCATCTATCACTAACGCCCAGCCTTCAGGAGTTTGAAGCTCGTCACAGTCATTCAATCCTTGAATCCTACTCGGAATACCACAGACAAGGTTTAGACTTTCCGGATTCTCATGAATGCTGCCATCAGTTCTAGCTTATACCACGGAGATTCTGATTAAAGAATCTAAGAGATACTCATTCAATCGGATATAGAACGGAGGTGGTTGTCAGGCACACGTTCATGGTTTGAGGAAGGTGATGAATGTCACAGATCATCACCTTCATCACAGTTAATCGCGAATGAACATCTTAGATAGAAACAAGCGTGTTTGAATGGAAAACAGAAATACTTGCATTAATTCATCGAGACACAGCAGAGCTCCTCACCCCCAACAATGGGGTTTAGAGACTCATGCCGTTAGAGAATACAAAGTTTAGATCTGAAATGTCATGAGATACAAAATAAGTCTCTAAAAGTTGTTTAAATACTAAACTAGTAGCCTAGGGTTACAAAATATGAGTGGACTATGATGGATGATGCAGAGGTCCACTTCTGGGGCCCACTTGGTGTGTGCTGGGGCTGAGATTTAAGTGAGTCACGTGCAGAGGCCATTTGTGGAGTTGAACGCCAGTTTTTATGCCAGTTTGGGCGTTCAACTCCAGTTTTTGATCCTTTTCTGGCGCTGGACGCCAGAATTGGGCAGAGAACTGGCGTTGAACGCCAGTTTACGTCGTCTATCCTTGTGCAAAGTATGGACTATTATATATTGTTGGAAAGCCCTGGATGTCTACTTTCCAACGCAATTCGAAGCATGCCATTTCGAGTTCTGTAGCTCCAGAAAATCCACTTTGAGTGCAGGGAGGTCAGAATCCAACAACATCAGCAGTCCTTTTTCAGCCTGAATCAGATTTTTGCTCAGCTCCTTCAATTTCAGCCAAAAAAATACCTGAAATTACAGAAAAACACACAACTCATAGTAAAGTCCAGAAATATGAATTTTTCCTAAAAACTACTAGAAATAGACTAAAAACTAACTAAAACATAATCTAAACTATATGAAATTATCCCCAAAAAGCGTATAAAATATCCGCTCATCAACACCCAAGAAGGAAGAACAAGAATTAAAAATTTTCTTTTTTCTTATGAAAATAAATAAAAATATAAAAAAATATAATTATGAAATTCGAAAAATTTTTAAAAAATTAGAAAGAAATGTGTGTAAATATGTTTGAAATTCAAAAAGAAAGAGAAAAGAAAAATTAAAGAAATACCAAATTGAAAATTAAAACAAGATAAAGCAAACAATTAATTAAAAAGATTTGAAAATAAGATAAAGGACTTGATTTTGAAAATTTTTGAAATTTTAAAAAAGAAACGAAAGAGTCAATCAAAGATTTGCAAAATTGAAATTTGAAAAGGAAAATCAAACAAGATAAGATAATGATTTTAAAATTAAAACAGCATATTTGATTTTTAAAAAGTTTTGAAATTAAAAGAGGAAAGAGAAAGGAGAATAAAAGAGATACCCAAATTTTAAAATTAGAATAAGATAAAACAAGCAACTAACTAACTAACAAGATTTGAAAAGAATAAAAGATTTGATTTTGAAAATTTGAAATTTCAAAATGGAAAGTCAAAAAAAGATCTTGAAAATTAAAATTGGAAAGAAAAAGTCAAACACATATTAAGAAAGATAACATTTGAAAGATTTTATTTTTAAAATTTGAAAATTGAATTTTGAAAATTTTCAATTTTGAAATTTGAAATTTGAATTTTGAATTTTAAAATTTTGAAAATTGAATTTGAAATTTAAAATTTGAATTTAAAATAAGATAAGATAAGATTTATTCAAAGAAAGATAAAAAAGGTAAGATAAAGATTCGAAAAAGATTAATAAGATAAACAAGAAAATTCTAAATTTTGAAAAGATAATTAAAAGATAACTAATTAGGACACCAAACTTAAAAATTTTCTAAATCAAAAGCTAAGATTTTCAAAAATTTGAAGGGAAAAACACAAAAAGACACCAAACTTAGACATTTTTAGATCAAACTACTCTAATTTCAAAAATTTGAAACAAAAAAAACACTAAAAGACACTAAATTTAAAAATTTTGGAATCAAACAAAGAAAAACACTAAGAACAATTCGAATACCAAGAAAGAAAAACAAGAACAAGTTTTCAAAAACTCAAGAAAAAACAGACCAACTAAAGCCCAAAAGATAGAACAATACTAACCAAACTGACACCAAACTTAAAGATGACACAAGACTCAAACAAAAGATAAAGAAAAGAAAGGTTTTGAAAAAGAAAACAAGAAACACAAGTAAAAGAGCAATAAAACCTCAAAAAGCACCTAATCTAGGTAACAAGATAGTCCGGTAGTTTGTCAATCTCGAACAATCCCCGGCAACGGCGCCAAAAACTTGGTGCGCGAAATTGAACTTCACAAATTCCTAACAGATGAACCGGCAACTGCACCGGGTCGTCCAAGTAATACCTCAGGTGAGTGAGGGTCGAATCCCATGAGGATTGTCGGATTGAGCAAGAAATGACTATCTTGCAAATCTTAGTCAGGCGGATAGAAAAGATAGTGATTGTGAAAAACGCATAAAAACAGAATAAGGAAAGAATTACTGACTTGGTGTGAAAATAGTGATAAGAAATCGATTGAGACCTCGGAGAGGCTTTTTCTTTCTGAATCAACTTTTCTTACTGTCTACTCTAAAAATGGATGAATCACTCCATGGCAAACTGTAAGTGATTAACGTTGGGGCTAGTGGTCATTAATCTCCTCTGCTTCAGATCACACCTTGGTGCTAATGGTCATCCAATCTGAATGAGGGTGAAGCTCTAGCAATTCTATCCTTGGTGATCCTACTCAAAACACCACAGGCAAGGTTGGATCTTCCGGATCGGAGAATGAAGCTTTATGATTCTAGTCTATACCACAAAGGTCTTGCCCCATACCTCGGCTGAACAGATGTTCCCATATCCCCAATGAAGTCGTGGATTAGCCGTCTAAGAGATGTATAATCAAGCTTGTGATTCAATGCTATCCCAAAAGGGACTTGCAAGAACCCATGTAGAAAACGGGTCATACTCTCGTTCTACCCAGTTTTATTATTTTGAAGAATGAAGATACATCTTAGAATGGAATCAAACATAAATTTAAATGGAAATAGTAATATTATTAATCCATGAGAATCAACAGAGCTCCTAACCTTAACCTAGGAGGTTTAGTTGCTCATAGCTTATAGAAAATAATAGTAGTAATGTGTCTGTGCTTCTCCCCTCCTGGGAGGCATGATCCTCAGGAGGAAGGAAGTTTCTTATTTATAATCAAAATACTAGACCTAAAAGATGTTACTATTAATTAAAAATTACAAAAATGTGATAAACTAAGCTAAAGGGTGCAAAAATCCACTTTCGGACCCAATTGGTGAGTGTTTGGGCTGAGCTTGGGGTGAATCCACATCCTAGTGCTCCTCTTGGGGCGTTGGACGCCGAGTTTGATCCTTTTTGGGCATACAAACACCAAGCTTGCTCCTTTTGGGGCATTGAATGCCAGAAAGGGGGTGTTTTGGGCGTTCAATGTCCGTTTTGGACCTTCATTTCCAAAGACAAGTTTAAACTATTATATATTTATGGAAAGCCCTAAAAGTTATCTTTCCAATGCCATTGAGAGTGTGTCAATTGGACCTCTGTAGCTCTAGAAATGCTTGTTTGAATGCATGAAGGGCAGGAGTTATCTTTCCAAAACTTGCCAGATTCATCCAAAAATCACCTAAAATCATAGAAAAACGACAGAGACTCAAAGTAGCATCCAAAAAGTGATTTTTGCACTAAAACCTACTAAAACATAATAAAACTTAACAACACATACTAAAAATACTAAGAAAATAATGCCAAAAAGTGTATAAAATATCCGTTCATCACGCATCCATATCAGAAAACAGAAAATATGATATGTTGCAGAAATCAGTTTTTCAGTCCAATTTTCAAAACCTCATAACTTTTTTCACAAAATTCCATTTTCAATCATTCTTGAACCGTTGGAAAGATCGATAAAAGAAATTTTATAAAAATCTTATTTTGGAAGTTTTCCAACTACGAGGGTAAAGTTACGGCCCACCGAAGTTGGCCAAAAATCTGTTTTTATCAAAAACACACATTTACCAATTTTCTAATGATTCACAAGTCTCAATCATTTTCAACTAACAAAATGAACCCAAACCAACTCAAGTAACATATTCAAAAATACATCCATTCCATCTACACATTCCAACTCAAATACATCCATTCCATATTTCAAAAATGTCATTTTTCACTATTTCATCAATCAATCAAATTCTCAAATATTCCATACCAATTCTTTATTCAATCTCATACGTTATCACATATTTCAATCATCACTTACCATCCTTACCTTTTCCCGGCCTCCGGCCCAAAATCCACAGCCTCTGGCCCAAATTCACAATTTCAATGCATATTTCACAAACCAATAATCATTATCTAATTAATCAAATTTCTCAACACACCAAACATGCAATTTCACACAATTCTCAACTCAATCATTAGTTTACACAACATATCAACCATACATATAAATACTGGTACACGAATGCCCACACTTTGTACAAATGTACCAGCAAGTGCACTGGGTCGTCCAAGTAAAACCTGAGTGAGTCAGGGTCGATCCCACGAGGATTAAGGTTTGAAGCAAGCCATGGTTATCTTGCACATCTTAGTCAGGCGGATAAAATAGTTCTTGGATATGTTTAAATGCAGTTTGATTGTTTGGAATGATAATCTTAAAACTTTGATCGTTTGGAATGATAATCTTAAAACCTGTTTGGAGTTGCTTTGTCTTTCTGGATTAACTCTGGTTTTATGGTCTTCTTCAATTGTGAATGATTTCTTCTATGGCAGGCTGTATGTGATTGGCGCTAGTTTGAGCAACCACCAATACTCCTTCAGATCTGAACCCTAGGGTTAGTGCGGATCCATTCTAATTGAGGGTGAAGCTTCTGCAGTTCGTTCTCCTTGGTGATCCTACTTAAAATGCCACAAACAAGGCTGAATCTTCCGGATCAGAGGATGATGTGCCTTGGGTTCTAGCCTCTACCACAGAGACCCTAATCCCCCCATACCTCAGCTGAACTAGTGTCTCGAGAAGTCCCCAACAAAGTCGTGGATTAGCCGTCTAAGAGATGCATAATCGAGCTGGTGGTTCATCATTGTCCAGTGAAAGACGCACTCTGAACCCATGTAGAATGTGATAACCTTATGCCAGTTCAACGCATTCATATTGATGAAGAACGAATAAACATCTTAGAATAGAGAATCAAACACAGATTAAAGAGGAACAGTAATCTTTTATTAATCCATAAAACTTAGCAGGGCTTCTCCCTTCAACCTAGGAGGTTTAGGAACTCATACTGATAGAAATACAATGTGTAAATCGAAAATATGGTGAATGATAGGCGAAAGGTCATATAAAATACTCCTTAAATACTAAACTAATGACAAGTAAGGGTAAAACAGTCTTTTTAGTGCTAAAATCTACTTCTGGGGCCCACTTGGTGAGTGTTTAGGCTGAGCTTTGATGAGATCTACATGCTAGGAGGCCTCTAGGGCATTGAACGCTAGCTAGGGGGTCTTCTTTGGGCGTTTGGATGCTGGTCTCTTCTCCTTGGGCGCTGGACGCTTGAAAGGGGGCAGGAGGCTAGCATTGGATGCCAGTTTTGGGCCTTCTAATCTGAAGCAAAGTATAAACTATTATCCATTGCTAGAAAGCTCTGGAAGTCAGCTTTAATTTCCATATTCATTGAGAACGCTCCATTTGGACTTAGGTAGCTCTAGAAAAGCTCTTCCGAATGCAAGGAGGTTAGATCTGGACAGCATCTGCAGTGCTTTCTCTGTCTCTGAATTAGACTTTTGCTCCAACTCCTCAATTTCAGCCAGAAAATACCTGAAATGTACAAAAACACACCAACTCAAAGTGGAATCCAAAAATGTGAATTTACCACTAAAACCTATAAAAACTTAATGAAAATTAAACAAAACATGCTAAAAACTATATGAAAATGATGCCAAAAAGCGTATAAAATATCCGCTCATCACAACACCAAACTTAAACTGTTACTTGTCCCCAAGAAACTAAAAACATAGTAGGATAAAAAGAAAGGTAAGATACAATAAATTTCAAAGTTTCCAATAAAGCTCAGTTTCAATTAGATGAGTGGGACTTAGTAGCTTTTTGCTTCTGAATAGTGTTGGCATCTCACTATCCATTGAAACTCAGAAATGTTGGTCTCTTTAGGAACTTAGAATCCAGATGATATTATTGAGTCTCCTAGTTTAGTTCTTTTTTATTCCTGAACATAGCTTTTAGAGTCTTGGCCGTGACCCTAAGCACTTTGTTTTTCAGTATTACCACCGGATACATAAATGCCACAGACACTTTAACTGGGTGAACCCTTTCGGATTGTGATTCAGCTTTGCTAGAATCCTTAGATAGAGGTGTCTAGAGTTCTTAAGTGCACTCTTTTTGCCTTGGATAACGACTTTAACCGCTCAGTCTCAAGCTTTTCACTTGACACCTTCACGCCACAAGCACATGGTTAGGGACAGCTTGGTTGAGCTGCTTAGGCCAAGATTTTATTCCTTTAGGCCCTCCTATCCATTGATGCTCCAAGCCTTGGATCCTTTTTACCCTTGCCTTTTGGTTTAAAGGGTAATTGGCTTTTTCTGTCTACCCTCCTTTTCCTGCATTTTTGGCGAGTAATGGATTTTTCTCTTTGTTACTTATTTTTTTGCCATTTTTTTTCTTTCTTTTTCGCATGCATTAATTTTTTTTCTTTTACAACATGCTTTTTCTTTTTCTTTTTACTGCTTTTTCTTACTTCAAGAATCAATTTTTTGGATTTTTTAGATTACCAATAATACTTCACTTTCATCATCATTCTTTCAAGAGCCAACATTCTAAAATTCCAACTTCAAATATGCATTGTTTATTCATACATTCAGAAAACAAAAGCAATGCCACCACATCAAAATAAATGAACTATTTTTATTATAAACTTGAAATTCATGTATCTCTAAATTCTTTTCAAATAATTTTTTTTTAAGTAAAGTGAGATATATATGAAACATTTTATAATTTGAAGACATAAATACAATTGATCATGCAGTAAGAACAAGAGAACAGGCAGAGAAATATAACAGTAAACAGAAAATAACATAAGAGAAGGAGATAAAGAAAACGAGTCCACCTTTAATAGTGGCAGCTAGTGCTCCTCCTTGAGGATCCAATGTAGTATTTGATCTCTTCAATGTTACTCCTTTGTCTTTGGTATTATACTTAAGAGTGGTAGGAGTCACAAGAGCCACAAAGCAAAGCTTTTGCAACACCAAACTTAAGAGTTTTGCTCGTCCTCGAGCAAAATGGCCAATGGAGAAGATGCTGTAGGACCCACTGGTCCTGAGAGGCTAGGAATTTAAGAATCCCTACCCTCTGCATTAGCATTGAACGCCCAGGGTCTACTCCCTGGCTGGCGTTCAACGCCAGCTATGATGCCTATTGGGGGCGTTGAACGCCCAGCCAGTGCTCCCTGGTTGGCGTTCAATGCCAGTAACACTCCATCCAGAGTGTGCTATTTTCACTGCTTAACGTTTTTGTCTCTGTTTTGATTGCTGCACATGATCATAACCCTACAGAAAATAACTAGAAAAACAAAATTAAATTAAAGAAAACATAAATAATAACTATGGTTGGGTTGCCTCCCAACTAGCGCTTCTTTAATGTCTTTAGCTAGACTTCATTGTACTTAACTTAGTACCAGTGTTGAGCCTCCTGGCTTTATATCTCCTTCAAGGTAATGTTTAACTCTCTCTCCATTGACAGTGAACCTATTTTCAGGATCTTTACCTTGAAGTTCTATGTGCCCATAAGGTGATACACTAGTAATCACATAGGATCCCTTCCAATGGGATTTGAGTTTCCCAGGAAATAATTTGAGTCTTTAGTTGAAGAGCAGGACCTTCTGTCCTGGTTCAAAGACTCTGGAAGATATTTTCTTGTTATGCCACCTTTTTGCTTTTTCCTTATAGATCCTTGCATTTTCAAATGCAGCTAAGCAGAATTCATTCAACTCATTTAGTTGGAGCAGCCGTTTCTCTCCTGCTGCTTTAGCATTAAGGTTGAGGAATCTAGTAGCCCAATAGGTCTTATGTTCCAGTTTCACTAGCAAATGACAAGATTTCCCATATACTAGCTGATATGGTGAAGTTCCAATGGGGGTTTTGAAAGCTATTTTGTATGCCCACATAGCAGCATCAAGCTTTCTAGCCCAATCCTTTCTATTGGCACTTACTGTCCTATCTAGAATTTGCTTTAGTTCTCTATTTGAGACTTCAGCTTGCCTATTTTTTTGGGGATGATACGGTGTTGCTACTTTATGGCAAACTCCGTAACGGCTTAAGACAGAATCCAGCTGTCTGTTGCAAAAATGAGTACCTCCATCACTGATTAGTCCCCTAGCGACACCAAATCTGCTGAAGATGTTCTTTTGGAGGAACTTCATTACTACTCTGGTGTCATTAGTGGGTGTTGCTATTACTTCAACCCATTTAGACACATAGTCTACTGCCACTAGGATGTAGGTGTTTGAGTATGAAGGTGGGAAGGGTCTGATAAACCCCAATTTTATGGTTTATCTTGTGCTTAATTTAGAGGATTTTATCACCTTTTCTCACATTTATTCAATGAAATAGCATGGTTTTGCAATTCTCCCTTGATTTCTGCTTAAATGCGAAAACATGCTTTTTAGGCCCTAAAATTGATGATTTTAATTCACTTTAATTCCATTCGATGCCTTGATATGTTTGTTGAGTGATTTCAGGTTCATAAGGCAAGTATTGGAAGGAAGAAGTGAGGAGAAAAGCATGCAAGTAGGAGAACTCATGAAGAAATGAAGGAACTGTAAAGCTGTCAAGCCTGACCTCCTAGCACTCAATTGACTATAACTTGAGCTATAGAGATCCAAATGAGGCGGTTCCGGTTGCGTTGGAAAGCTAACATCTGGGGCTTCGAAATGATAGAAAATTTGCCATATACGCGTGCGCGCCGATGGAGCACGTGGGTCCACTTTTTGCACTTCATTGGGGGCGATTTCTAGCTCATTTTGGGCCCAATCCAACTCATTTTCTGATGCTATTGAACCTAAGGATTAAAGGGGAAATGAACCAAGTAGTCATATTTTAGTTTTCATCATATTTTAGGGTAGAATTCTAGAGAGAGAGGCTCTCTCCTCTCTCTAGATTTAGGATAGAAATTAGGGTAAAGTTAGGTTAATCACTCTCAAATTCATCTTTCAATTCTTGTTTTGATTTCAATTCTCTTTACATTTTGGTGTTCTATTGTCTTTGTTCTTCTAGTTTCTCTTGTTAATTTCTTATTTTGCTCTCTTTTGTGTTGATGAACAATTGTTGAATCTTGATTTCCTTTAATGCAATTTTATGTTTCCATGCTCTTTGATGTTTATCTTAGTTGTTATTGTTGATTTCTTGCTTGTGGTAGTCATGGGTTTCACTAATTCTAGCATTTTGTGATGTTTACTTTTATTGCACACTAGGTGTTTGATAAAATGTTTTCACTAGTTTTTGAGTAGTTCTCTTGACTCTTGGCCTAGGCTAAGGGAATTGAGTGACCTTGAGTCATTGGGTCTTAATGATTTAGTGATTTGAGAACCCTTGGTGATCAATTTGATACTCATTGACACCAACTCACTACTAATCTAATTAGTGGATAGGTTGGGACTTATGAGTTGATGTGATCAAGCCTATTTGACATACTTCAAGCTTAGGAGTAGATATTACGTACTTAAAGCTTTTGGAAGTAGACTTAATAGGTTGGCCTCTCATAATTGTCAATATATGGTTTGTAGACAAGGATAGTGATCTCAATTACCTATGTCTAGCCTAGAGTACTTTTTCTTTATTTTATTAGTTCTTGTCATTTTACTTTCTTGTCATTTAATTTTTCTTGCCATTTATTTTCTAGCAAAAATATAAAAATCAAACCCCTTTGTTCCTTCATAGCCAATAATTGATCACTTCGTTGCAATTCCTTGTGAGACGACCCGGAGTTGAAATACTTCGGTTAATTCTTATTTGGGGTTTGTTATTTGTGATAACCAAAATTTTTTATGTGAGAATTGTTTGTTGGTTTGGAGCTATGCTTACAACGAAGTTCTTATTTCTATAAGAGAAATTCTAGACCGACACGACAAATCTCATCATCAGGGTCCCATGAAGTCGATACCTCATACATCAAATAACTCAATATCTAGGATTCCTTGCTAAGGCATGCCATGACCATGAGGGAGATTGCCAGTCCTTTAGTAACTATCACAGTTATGGACAAACTTTCTAGAGTCCTTAAAGAGAGTAGGCCAGTAAAAGCCACTTTGGAGAACCTTGGTGGCTGTCCACTCACCTCCAAAATGTCCTCCATAGTCCGAGTCATGGCAATGCCATAGGATTCTATGTGCCTCTTCCTCAGACACACACCATCGAATTATTCCATCCGAGCATCTCTTAAAGAGATATGGCTCATCCCACAAGTAGTATTTTGCATCATGCATGAGTTTTCGGGTTTGCTGCCTATTAAACTCCTTGGGAATAAACCTTATGGCCTTGTAGTTTGCAATGTCTACAAACCAAGGTGCTATTTAGATAGCATAGAGTTGCTCATCTGGAAAGGATTCGGATATGTCAGTGGAGGGAAGAGAAGTCCCTGCTACTGGTTCAATCCTAGACAAGTGGTCAGCCACTTGATTTTCTGTGCCGTTTCTGTCTCTAATTTCTATATCAAACTCTTGCAAGAGTAATACCCATCTTATGAGTCTGGGATTAGAGTCCTGCTTAGTGAGAAGATACTTTAGAGCAGCATGGTCAGTATAGATAATGACCTTAGGTCCTACTAGGTAGGATCTGAACTGGCATAAACCATTGTAAGTAGCTCCTTTTCTGTAGTAGTGTAATTCTTCTCTGCATCATTTAGTACAAGACTAGCATAATAAATGACACGCAGAAGCTTGTCATGTCTCTGCCCCAGAACTGCGCCAATGACATGATCACTGGCATCACACATTAGTTCGAATTAGCAAGTTCCAATTGGGAGCAGAGATGATAGGAGCAGTGACAAGCTTGGCTTTCAGGGTTTCAAAGGCATGTAGACATTCTTGGCCAAAGACAAATGGGACGTCAGTGGCCAAGAGATTACACAGGGATTTTGCAATTTTCGAAAAATCTTTTATGAACGTTCTGTAGAATCCTGCATGTCCGAGGAAACTTCTGATCGTCTTGACATTAGTAGGTGGTGTCAAATTTTCAATCACTTCTACCTTGGCTTGATCTACTTCTACTCCCTTGCTTGAAATCCGATGCCCAAGAGCAATGCCTTCAGTCACCATGAGGTGCCATTTTTCCTAGTTTATAACTAGGTTTACCCTTTGGCATCTTTTCAGAACAAGGGCCAAATGATCAAGGCAGGAGTCAAATGAGAGTCCAAAAATAGAGAAGTCATCCATGAACACTTCAAGAAACTTTTCTACCATATCAGAGAAGATGGATAGCATACATCTCTAAAAGGTGGCAGGTGCATTGCACAGGCCAAATAGCATTTGCCTGTAGGCGAACACACCAGATGGGCATGCAAATGCTGTCTTCTCTTGATCTTATGGATCCACTGCTATTTGATTGTACCCGGAATATCCATCCAGGAAACAATAAAAAGCATGCCCTACTAGTTTTTCTAGCATTTCGTCAATAAATAGTAAAGGAAAGTGATCCTTCCTGGTGGCATCATTGAGTCTGCTATAGTCAATGCACATATGCCACCCTGTGACTGTCCTTGTAGAAATCAATTCATTTTTTCATTAGAGTAAAGTATCGTTTTTGTCCCCAACATTTGGGATAAATCCTATTTGTGTCCCTAACGTTTAAATCGTCCTATTTGTATCCCTAACGTTTGTAAAAGTGATTCAATGTTATCCTGCTGTCAATTACACATCATGAACGCTTTAGTTTGAGTTTTAAAAATATTTTTTTGAAGTTAGACTACAAATGTCTGGGATAGAATCGATGATCCACTCCGAAAAATAGCTCATCAAAAGTTGAAACTAATTCCTACAACATTTACATAATTCACTTTTCTAAGGAGATAATTGAATCTAAACACAAAGAGTGGGTATAATATTAAAATCAAACACATCCAAGTAAGACCTAATTGAGAATGAATACATCCAAGTGAGAATAATTGAAAAATATAATCTGATTTGTTAGTATAATTGATAGTAGGATAACATCAATAGGACGATTTAAATGTTAGGGACACAAATAGAACTTACCCCAAACATTGGGGATAAAAACGATACTTTACTCTTTTCATTATGAACCACTGTCATGTCTCCCTTCTTGGGAACAACTTGGACAGGGCACACCCAGGGGCTATCAGAAATGGGATAAATAATCCCAGCCTCCCAGAGCTTAGTGACTTACTTCTGCACTACTTCCTTCATAGCCGAATTCAATCGCATTTGTGGTTGCACCATTAGTTTGGTGTTATCTTCCAGCAGGAATTTGTGCATTGATGAGCGGATAATTTATACGCTTTTTGACATTGTTTTTAGTATGTTTTTAGTAGGATCTAGTTACTTTTAGGGATGTTTTCATTAGTTTTTATGTTAAATTCACATTTCTGGACTTTACTATGAGTTTGTGTATTTTTCTATGATTTCAGGTATTTTCTGGCTGAAATTGAGGGACTTGAGCAGAAATCAGATTCAGAGGTTGAAGAAGGACTGCTGATGCTATTGGATTCTGACGTCCCTGCACTCAAAGTGGATTTTCTGGAGCTACAGAACTCGAAATGACGCGCTTTCAATTGCGTTGGAAAGTAGACATCCAGGGCTTTCCAGCAGTATATAATAGTCCATACTTTGGCCAAGTTTAGACGACGCAAACTGGCGTTCAACGCCAGCTCTCTGCCCAAATCTGGCGTCCAGCGCCAGAAAAGGATCCAAAACCAGAGTTGAACGCCCAAACTGGCACAAAAGCTGGCGTTCAACTCCAAGAAGGACCTATACACGTGCAACACTCAAGCTCAGCCCAAGCACACACCAAGTGGGCCCCGGAAGTGGATTTATGCATCAATCACTTACTCATGTAAACCCTAGTAGCTAGTTTATTATAAATAGGACCTTTTACTAGTCTTTTTGACCATCTTGGAACGCATTGTTCTTAGACCATGGGGGCTGGCCACACGGCCATGCCTGGACCCTCACTCCATAGATTAAGGTGTGGAGCTTTGCTGTTCCTCAAAGATTAATGCAAAGTACTACTGTTTTCTATTCAATTCATCTTATTTCGCTTCTAAGATATCCATTCGCACCCAAGAACGTGATGAAGGTGATGATTATGTGTGACGCTCATCACCATTCTCCCCTATGAACACGTGCCTGACAAACACTTCCGTTCTACATGAAATAAGCTAGAATGAATATCTCTTAGATCTCTTAACCGGAATCTTCGTGGCATAAGCTAGAATGATGGCGGCATTCAAGAGAATCCGGAAAGTCTAAACCTTGTCTGTGGTATTCCGAGTAGGATTCAATGATTGAATGACTGTGACGAGCTTCAAACTCGCGATTGTTGGGCGTTAGTGACAGACGCAAAAGGAGGGTGAATCCTATTCCAGCATGATCGAGAACCGACAGATGATTAGCCGTGCTGTGACAGAGCATGTAAGCATATTTTTCACTGAGAGGAGGGGATGTAGTCACTGACAACGGTGATGCCCTTGCATAAAGCCATCCATGGAAAGGAGTAAGACTGATTGGATGAAGATAGCAGGAAAGCAGAGGTTCAGAGGAACGAAAGCATCTCCATTCGCTTATCTGAAATTCTCACCAATGAATTACATAAGTATTTCTATCCCTATTCTATTATTTATTATTCGAAAACATCATTATCAATTTATATCTGCCTAACTGAGATTTGCAAGGTGACCATAGCTTGCTTCATACCAACAATCTCCGTGGGATTCGACCCTTACTCACGTAAGGTATTACTTGGACGACCCAGTGCATTTGCTGGTTAGTTGTATCGAAGTTGTGAACCATGGTATTGGCACCAAGTTTTTGGCGCCGTTGCCGGGGATTGTTCGAGTTTGGACAACTGACGGTTCATCCTGTTGCTCAGATTAGGTAATTTTCTTTTTTGTTTTGTTTTCAAAAATTTTTCAAAAATATTTGAAAATTTCTCACTTGTTTTCGAAAAAAAAAAAATTTTTTTATAAAAATATTTTCAAAAATATAATTTTTCTTCAAAATTTTTAAGAATGAATTCTAGTGTTTCATGAAGTATGGCTGGCTGTAAAGCCATGTCTAATACGACTGTAGGGCATGTTAGACGTGTCATGTATGAGTTACATACTAAAGCTTGGCTGGCTATTAAGCCACGCCTGACCCTTTGATTGGAGCTTTAGAGCATAAGATTCCTGGAATTCATATTAAAAATTTTGAATTCTTATTTTTCTCTTTTCTAAATAATTTTCAAAAAATATAAAATAAAAATCCAAAAAAATTAGAAAATCATAAAAATCAAAAAATATTTTTTGTGTTTCTTGTTTGAGTCATGTGTCATGTTATAAGTTTGGTGTCAATTGCATGTGCATCTTGCATTTTTTTCGAAAATTTCATGCATTAATAGTGTTCTTCATGATCTTCAAGTTGTTCTTGGTAAGTCTTCTTGTTTGATCTTGATGATTTTTTGTTTTGTGTCTTTTATTGTTTTTCATATGCATTTTTGAATTCTTAGTATCTAAGCATTAAAGAATTCTAAGTTTGGTGTCTTGCATGTTTTCCTTGCATTAAAAATTTTTCAAAAATATGTTCTTGGTGTTCATCATGATCTTCATAGTGTTCTTGGTGTTCATCTTGACATTCATAGCATTCTTGCATGCATCACATGTTTTGATCTAAAAATTTCATGCATTGCATCTTTTTAGTGTTTTTCTCTCTCATCATAAAAATTCAAAAATCAAAAAAATATCTTTCCCTTTTTCTCTCATCAAATTCGAAAATTTGAGTTGACTTTTTCAAAAAATTTTAAAATCAAGTTGTTTCTTATGAGTCAAATCAAATTTTCAATTTGAAAATCTTATCTTTTTCAAAATCTTTTTCAAAAATCAAATCTTTTTCAAAATTCTTAGTTATTTTCGAAAATTCCAAAAATATTTTTCAAAAATCTTTTTCTTATTTTTTATATCAAATTTTCGAAAATAACATAATCAATTAATGTTTTGATTCAAAAATTTGAAGTTTGTTACTTGCTTGTTAAGAAAGATTCAAACTTTAAGTTCTAGAATCATATCTTGTGATTTCTTATGAATCAAGTCATTAATTGAGATTTTAAAAATCAAATCTTTTTCAAAACTAATTTCTAAAATATCTTCTTATCTTACCTTTTTCAAAAAGTTGGTTTCAAAATATCTTTTCTAACCTCCTAACTTATTATCTTTTCAAAATTTGTTTCAACTAACTAACTAACTTTTTGTTTGTTTCTTAACTTTTTCAAAACTACCTAACTAACTCTCTCTCTCTAATTTTCGAAAATATCTTCCCCCTTTTTCAAAAATTTCTTTTTCATTAACTAATTATTTTTATTTTTATTTTTGATTTTAAAAAATTTTTTTCGAAAAATACTAACATTTTTCAAAAACCATTTTCGAAAATCACTAACTCTTTTTCAAAAATATTTTTCGAAAATTCTCCCTCTCTCTTCTCATTCTATTTATTTATTCATCTACTAACATCTCATCTCACATCTCTACCCTCCTCACAGTTGTGTTTCTTCCATTCCACTACATTCTTTATCTTCCTCTTTTCTTTCACTCACAAAGGAATCCCTATACTGTGGTATAAAGGATTTCTATTATTATTATTTTTCTGTGCCCTCTTCTTTGTCATATGAGCAGGAGCAAGGACAAGAATATTCTTGTTGAAGCAGATCCAGAACCTGAAAGGACTCTGAAGAAAAAATTAAGAGAAGCTAAAATACAACAATCCAGAGATAACCTTTCAGAAATTTTTGAACAGGAAGAGGAGATGGCAGCCGAAAATAATAATAATGTAAGGAAGATGCTTGGTGACTTTACTGCACCTAATTCTAATTTACATGGAAGAAGCATCTCCATTCCTGCCATAGGAGCAAACAACTTTGAGCTGAAACCTCAGTTAGTTTCTCTGATGCAGCAGAACTGCAAGTTTCATGGACTTCCATCTGAAGATCCTTTTCAGTTCTTAACTGAATTCTTGCAGATATTTGATACTGTTAAGACTAATGGAGTAGATCCTGAAGTCTACAGGCTCATGCTTTTCCCCTTTGCTGTAAGAGACAGAGCTAGATTATGGTTGGATTCTCAACCCAAAGACAGCCTGAACTCTTGGGATAAGCTGGTCATGGCTTTCTTAGCCAAGTACTTTCCTCCTCAAAAGCTGAGCAAGCTTAGAGCTGATGCTCAAACCTTCAGACAGAAAGAAGGTGAATCCCTCTATGAAGCTTGGGAAAGATACAAACAGTTGACCAAAAAGTGTCCTTCTGACATGCTTTCAGAATGGACCATCCTGGATATATTCTATGATGGTTTATCTGAGCTATCAAAGATGTCACTGGACACTTCTGCAGGTGGATCCATTCACCTAAAGAAAATTCCTGCAGAAGCTCAAGAACTCATTGACATGGTTGCAAATAACCAGTTCATGTACACTTCTGAAAGGAATCCTGTGAATAATGGGACGCCTATGAAGAAGGGAGTTCTTGAAGTTGATACTCTGAATGCCATATTGGCTCAGAATAAAATATTGACTCAGCAAGTCAATATGATTTCTCAGAGTCTGAATGGAATGCAAGCTGCATCCAACAGTACTCAAGAGGCTTCTTATGAAGAAGAAGCTTATGATCCTGAGAACCCTGCAATAGCAGAGGTGAATTACTTAGGTGAACCTTATGGAAACACCTATAACTTATCATGGAGAAATCATCCAAATTTCTCATGGAAGGATCAAAAGCCTCAACAAGGCTTTAATAATGGTGGAAGAAACAGGTTTAGCAATAGCAAGCCTTTTCCATCATCCACTCAGCAACAGAGAACTCTGAACAAAATGCTTCTAATCTGGCAAACTTAGTCTCTGATCTGTCTAAGGCCACTGTAAGTTTCATGAATGAAACAAGATCTTCCATTAGAAATTTGGAAGCACAAGTGGGCCAGCTGAGTAAAAGGATCACTGAAATCCCTCCCAGTACTCTCCCAAGCAATACAGAAGAGAACCCAAAAGGAGAGTGCAAGGCCATTGACATAAGCACCATGGCCGAACCTACAAGGGGAGTGGAGGACGTGAATCCCAAGGAGGAAGACCTCCTGGGACGTCCAGTGATCAATAAGGAGCTTCCCTCTGAGGAACAAAAGGACTCTGAGGCTCATCTAGAGACCATAGAGATTCCATTGAACCTTCTTATGCCCTTCATGAGCTCTGATGAGTATTCCTCTTCTGAAGAAAATGAGGATGTTACTAAAGAGCAAACTGCCAAGTTTCTTGGTGCAATCATGAAGCTGAATGCCAAATTATTTGGCATTGATACTTGGGAAGTTGAACCTCCCTTGTTCATCAATGAACTAAGCGATCTGGATCAACTGACATTGCCTCAGAAGAGACAGGATCCTGGAAAGTTCATAATGCCCTGTACCATAGGTACCATGATCTTTAAGGCTCTATGTGACCTTGGTTCAGGAATAAACCTCATGCCCCTCTCTGTAATAGAGAAACTGGGAATCTATGGGGTGCAAGCTGCTAAAATCTCATTAGAGATGGCAGACAGTTCAAGAAAATAGGCTTATGGACAAGTAGAGGACGTGTTAGTAAAGGTTGAAGGCCTTTACATCCCTGCTGATTTCATAGTCCTGGATACTGGAAAGGAAGAGGATGAATCCATCATCCTAGGAAGACCTTTCCTGGCCACAGCAAGAGCTGTGATTGATGTTGACAGAGGTGAAGTAGTCCTTCAATGGAATGAGGACTCACTTGTGTTTAAAACTCAAGGATCTCCCTTTGCAACCATGGAGAGGAAGCAGAAAAAGCTTCTCTCAAAGCAGAGTCAACCAGAGCCCCCACAGTCAAACTCTAAGTTTGGTGTTGGGAGGCCACAACCAAACCCTAAGTTTGGTGTTGAACTCCCATATCCAAACTCTAAGTTTGGTGTTGGAGAGTTTCAACAATGCTCTGAACATCTGTGAGGCTCCATGAGAGCCCACTGTCAAGCTATTGACATTAAAGAAGCGCTTGTTAGGAGGTAACCCAATTTTTATTTATCTAACTATATTTTACTTAGTTATATGTCTTTGTAGGTTCATGATCATGTGGAGTCACAAAATAAATATAAAAATTGGAAACAGAATCAAAAATAGCAGAAGAAAAATCACACCCTAGAGGAGCATCTGTCTGGCGTTCAGCGCCAGAACAGAGCATGGTTCTGGCGCTGAACGCCCAAATTGGGCAGCTTCTGGGCGCTGAACGCCAGAACAGGCATGGTTCTGGCGTTCAACGCCAGAAATGGCACACACATGGGCGTTGAACGCCCAAAATGGCCACCAACCTGGCGCTGAACGCCCAGAGTTGTGTGCAAGGGCATTTTGCATGCCTAAATTGGTGCAGGGATGTAAATGCCTTGACACCTCAGGATCTGTGGACCCCACAGGATCCCCACATACCTCTACTCACTCTCTTCTCTCTTCTCAATCATCCTCTACTCCCAATAAACACTCTTCCCTATTAACCCTTTACCACTCACATCCATACACCCACTTACCTTTAAAATTCAACATCTCCTCCCCACCCAATCCCACCCATATGGCCGAATACACACCTCCCTCCATCTCCCCCATATCTTCTTTTTCTTCTTCTATTCCTTCTTCTTTTGCTCGAGGGTGAGCAACATTCTAAGTTTGGTGTGGTAAAAGCATAGCTTTTTTGTTTTTTTTCCATAACCATTGATGGCACCTAAGGCCAGAGAAACCTCTAGAAAGAGGAAAGGGAAGACAAAAGCTTCCATCAAGGGTCATTAGCTCAGTGGTAGAACATTTGACTGCAAATCAAGAGATCCCTGAGATACCTCAGGGGAGACATTTTCTTCCACACAATTATTGGAAGCAACTAAGGGTGGAACATCAAGAGCACTCCATCATGCTCCATGAAATAAGAGAATATCAAAAAGAAATAAGGGAGGAGCAACAAAGACAAGGAAGAGACATATAAGAGCTCAAGGACATCATTGGTTCCTCAAGAAAGAAACGCCACCATCACTAAGGTGGATTCATTCCTTGTTCTTACTTTTTCTGTTTTTCGTTTTCTATGTTATGTGCTTATCTGTGTTTGTGTCTTCATTACATGATCATTAGTAGTTAGTAACCGTGTCTTAAAGTTATAAATGTCCTATGAATCCATCACCTCTCTTAAAATAAAAACTGTTTTAATTCAAAAGAACAAGAAGTACATGAGTTTTGAATTTATCCTTGAACTTAGCTTAATTATATTGATGTGGTGACAATGCTTCTTGTTTTCTGAATGTATGCTTGAACAATGCATATGTCTTTTGAAGTTGTTGTTTAAGAATGTTAAATATGTTGGCCCTTGAAAGAATGATGACTAGGAGACATGTTATTTGATAATCTGAAAAATCATAAAAATGATTCTTGAAGCAAGAAAAAGCAACAAAGAACAAAGCTTGCAGAAAAAAAAAAATTTAGGCGAAAAAAAATAGAAAAATAAGAAAAAGAAAAAGCAAGCAGAAAAAGCCAAAACTCTTAAAACCAAGAGGCAAGAGCAAAAAGCCAATAACCCTTAAAACCAAAAGGCAAGGGAAATAAAAAGGATCCCAAGGCTTTGAGCATCAGTGGATAGGAGGGCCTAAAGGAAAAAAATCCTGGCCTAAGCGGCTAAACCAAGCTGTCCCTAACCATGTGCTTGTGGCATGAAGGTGTCAAGTGAAAACTTGAGACTGAGTGGTTAAAGTCAAGGTCCAAAGCAAAAAAAGAGTGTGCTTAAGAACCCTGGACACCTCTAATTGGGGACTTTAGCAAAGCTGAGTCACAATCTGAAAAGGTTCACCCAATTATGTGTCTGTGGCATTTATGTATCCGGTGGTAAAACTGGAAAACAAAGTGCTTAGGGCCACGGCCAAGACTCATAAAGAAGCTGTGTTCAAGAATCATCATACTGAACTAGGAGAATCAATAACACTATCTGAACTCTGAGTTCCTATAGATGCCAATCATTCTAAACCTCAATGGATAAAGTGAGATGCCAAAACTATTCAAGAGGCAAAAAGCTATAAGTCCCGCTCATATGATTGCAGCTATGTTTCATTGATAGTTTGGAATTTATAGTATATTCTCTTCTTTTTATCCTATTTGATTTTCAGTTGCTTGGGGACAAGCAACAATTTAAGTTTGGTGTTGTGATGAGCGGATAATTTATACGCTTTTTGACATTGTTTTTAGTAGGATCTAGTTACTTTTAGGGATGTTTTCATTAGTTTTTATGTTAAATTCACATTTCTGGACTTTACTATGAGTTTGTGTATTTTTCTGTGATTTCAAGTATTTTCTGGTTGAAATTGAGGGACTTGAGCAGAAATTAGATTCAGAGGTTGAAGAAGGACTGCTGATGCTGTTGGATTCTGACCTCCCTATACTCAAAGTGGATTTTCTGGAGCTACAGAACTCGAAATGCCGCGATTTTAATTGCGTTGGAAAGTAGAAATCCAGGGCTTTCCAGCAGTGTATAATAGTCTATGCTTTGGCCAAGTTTAGATGACGCAAACGGGCATTCAACGCCAGCTCTCTGCCCAAATCTGGCGTCCAGCGCCAGAAAAGGATCCAAAACCAGAGTTGAACGCCCAAACTGGCACAAAAGCTGGCGTTCAACTCCAAGAAGAACCTCTACACGTTCAACACTCAAGCTCAGCCCAAGCACACACCAAGTGGGCCCCGGAAGTGGATTTATGCATCAATCACTTACTCATGTAAACCCTAGTAGCTAGTTTATTATAAATAGGACCTTTTGCTTGTCTTTTTGACCATCTTGGAACGCATTGTTCTTAGACCATGGGGGCTGGCCACACGGCCATGCCTGGACCTTCACTTATGTATTTTCATACGGTAGAGTTTCTACACTCCATAGATTAAGGTGTGGAGCTTTGCTGTTCCTCAAAGATTAATGCAAAGTACTACTGTTTTCTATTCAATTCATCTTATTTCGCTTCTAAGATATCCATTCGCACCCAAGAACGTGATTAAGGTGATGATTATGTGTGACGCTCATCACCATTCTCCCCTATGAACACGTGCCTGACAAACACTTCCGTTCTACATGAAATAAGCTAGAATGAATATCTCTTAGATCTCTTAACCGGAATCTTCGTGGCGTAAGCTAGAATGATGGCGGCATTCAAGAGAATCCGGAAAGTCTAAACCTTGTCTGTGGTATTCCGAGTAGGATTCAATGATTGAATGACTGTGACGAACTTCAAACTCGCGATTGTTGGGCGTTAGTGACAGACGCAAAAGGAGGGTGAATCCTATTCCAGCATGATCGAGAACCGACAGATGATTAGCCGTGCTGTGATAGAGCATGTGAGCATATTTTTCACTGAGAGGAGGGGATGTAGCCACTGACAACGGTGATGCCCTTGCATAAAGCCAGCCATGGAAAGGAGTAAGACTGATTGGATGAAGATAGCAGGAAAGCAGAGGTTCAGAGGAACGAAAGCATCTCCATTCGCTTATCTGAAATTCTCACCAATGAATTACATAAGTATTTCTATCCCTATTCTATTATTTATTATTCGAAAACATCATTATCAATTTATATCTGCCTAACTGAGATTTGCAAGGTGACCATAGCTTGCTTCATACCAACAATCTCCGTGGGATTCGACCCTTACTCACGTAAGGTATTACTTGGACGAGCCAGTGCACTTGCTGGTTAGTTGTATCGAAGTTGTGAACCATGGTATTGGCACCATGTTCTTGGCGCCATTGCCAGGGAAAGAAAGAGCCATGAATTTTACATAATTAAAGTGTAATCACGATTACGCGTACCAAGTTGCTCACGTTGCCAGGGATTGTTCGAGCCTGGACATCACAATTTCGTGCACCATGCATGCATCAGGCCGGGCTGGTGCCCTTATGGTCACTTATAGTCCACTGATGAGTGGATAATTTATACGCTTTTTGGCATTGTTTTTAGGTAGTTTTTAGTATGATTTAGTTAGTTTTTAGCATATAATTATTAGTTTTTAATTAAAAATTACATTTCTAGACTTTACTATGAGTTTGTGTGTTTTTCTATGATTTCAGGTATTTACTGGCTGAAATTGAGGGACCTGAGCAAAAATCTTATTCAGAGGTTGAAAAAGGACTGCAGATGCTGTTGGATTCTGACCCTGCTGTACTCGAAATGGATTTTCTCGAGCTACAGAGACCCAATTGGCTTGATCTTAATTGCGTTGGAAAGTAGACATCCTGGGCTTTCCAGCACTATATAATAGTCCATACTTTGTCCGAGTTTTGATAACGCAAACTGGCGTTTAAACGCCGGTCAGAGACCCTTTTCTGGCGTTAAACGCCAGAACTGGCATAAAAGCTGGAGTTAAACGCCCAAAATGGCACCAAAACTGGCGTTTAACTCCAAGAGAAGGCTATGCACGTGAAAGCTTCAATGCTCAGCCCAAGCAAACACCAAGTGGGCCCGGAAGTGGATTTCTGCATCATTTACTTATTTTTGTAAACCCTAGGTTACTAGTTCATTATAAATAGGACCTTTTACTATTGTATTTTCATCTTGGTCATTATGGTTCCCCCTCTGGGGCCGAAGCCAATGAACACCATTATCACTTATGTATTTTCAACGGTGGAGTTTCTACACCCCATAGATTAAGGTGTGGAGCTTTGCTGTTCTTCATGAATTAATGCAAAGTACTATTGTTTTTCTATTCAATTCAAGCTGATTCTTATTCCAAGATATTCACTCGCACTTCAACCTGATGAATGTGATGATCCGTGACACTCATCATCATTCTCACCCATGAACGCGTGCCTGACAACCACTTCCATTCTATCTGCAATAGCTTGAGTGTGTATCTCTTAGCCTCCTGGTTCAAGATGCATGGTTGCCTCTCCTGACAACAGAGCCCTCCATTCTGTGCGATCAGAGTCTTCATGGTATAGGCTAGAATCAATTACCAGCATTCTTGAGATCTGAAAAGTCTAAACCTTGTCTGTGGTATTCCGAGTAGGATCTGGGATGGGATGACTGTGACGAGCTTCAAACTCACGAGTGTTGGGTGTAATGACAGACGCAAAAGGATCAATGGATCCTATTCCAACATGAGTGAGAACTGATAGATGATTAGCATACGGTGACAGCCCATTTGGACCATTTTCACTGAGAGGACAGACGGTAGCCATTGACAATGGTGATCTCCCAACATAAGCTTGCCATGGAAAGGAGTATGAATGATTGGATGAAGGCAATAGGAAAACAGAGGTTCAGAAGCAACAAGCATCTCCATATGCTCATCTGAAATCCTACCAATGAATTACATAAGTATTTCTATCTTATTTCCTGTTTTAATTATATTTTAATCATCAAAACCTCAAAACTATTTGAATTCACCTGACTGAGAGTTACAAGGATGACCATAGCTTGCTTCAAGCCGACAATCTCCGTGGGATCGACCCTTACTCACGTAAGGTATTACTTGGACGACCCAGTGCACTTGCTGGTCAGCTGCACGGAGTTGTGTAAAAAGTGTGGGATCACAATTTCGTGTACCAAGTTTTTGGCACCGTTGCCGGGGATTGTTCGAGTTTGGACAACTGACGGTTCATCTTGTTGCTTAGATTATGTAATTTTATTTTATTTTTAAGCTTTTTATTTTTTTTATTTTTTAAAAAAATTTTGAAAAAATTTCTATTCTGTTCTTCAGAATTTTTAAGAATGAATTCTAGAGTTTTATGATGATCTGTTGAAGTCTGGCTGGCTGTGAAGCCATGTCTAATCTTTTGGACCGAGGTTTCAACTTATCATCACAAGAGCTTGTTGATTTCTTTCAATCTTTCTGTTGAATACAATGATCTGCTAAAGCTTGGCTGGCCATTGGCCATGTCTAATGTTTTGGACCGAAGCTTTCACTGAAAGCTTGGCTGGCTAGTAAGCGATGTCTAATTCCAAGACTGGAGATTTAGACTAACATTGCATGATTTCTGGAATTCTCATTAAGAATTTTGAATTCCTTATTTTCTTTTTCCAAATAATTTTTGAAAAATACAAAAAAATTTATAAAACCATAAAAATAAAAAATAATTTATGTTTCTTGTTTGAGTCTAATGTCTATTTTTAAGTTTGGTGTCATGCATATTTTTAATTTTCTTGCATTTTTCGAATACATGCATTATGTTTTTCATTGATCTTCAAGTTGTTCTTGATGATTTGCTTGGGTCTCATCTTTAAATTCTCTTGTTTTGTGTCTTTTGCTATTTCTCATATGCATTCTCAATTTGTTAGCGTCTCTAATATGAAAATTTTTAAGTTTGGTGTCTTGCATCCATTGTTTATTTGATCTTAGTTTTCCATGATTAGTTTCATTTTGTTGTTTCTCATCATTAAAAATTCAAAATTTTTTCAAAATTATGCCTTTTCAAGTCAATAATATAGAGAATTGAAGATTCAGAACATACAACAGAGGAATTACAGAGAAAAAGCTGGGCGTTCAAAATGCTCAGTGAGGAAGGAAAACTAGCGTTCAAACGCCAGCTAGGGTACCTGGCTGGGCGTTAAATGCCCAAAAAGGTAGTATTTTGGGCGTTAAACACCAAAATGGATACCATTCTGGGCGTTTAACGCCAGGACAACACAAGGGAGGCAAGTTAGTTTTGAATTCAAATCTTTTTCAAATCATATCTTTTTCAAAAAAATCACATCTTTTTCAATTTTCTCTTTAATATTTTCAAAAATTCCAAAATAATTTTCAAAATCTTTTTCTATTTTTATTTCATATTTTCGAAATTAATGCTGACATTTAATATGATTGATTCGAAATCTCAAGTTGTTACTTGCCTATTAAGAAAGGTTCAATTCTTAAATTTTAAAATCATATCTTTTAGTTTCTTGTTAGTCAAGTAATCAACTTTAATTTTCAAAATCAAATCTTCTTAAATTGTTTTTCAATCATATCTTTTCAATCATATCCTATCAATCACATCTTTTTCAAAGTAATTTTCAATCATACCTTTTTTATTGCAATTTCAAAATCTTTTTCAAAATCACTCAACCACTTATTCAAAATTCCTTTTAATTATTTCAAAATTTGTTTTTGAAAAATATCTTCCCCCTCTCACCTCCTTCTATTTAAGAACTAACACTCCTCCTCAATTAGCAATTCGGATTCTCTCCCTCTCTATAAGTTTGAATTCGCCTTTCTACCTCATCCTCCTATTCTTCTTTTTCTCTGACACCTCAAGGAATCTCTATACTGTGACATATAGGATTCCATACTCTCTTGTTCTCTTCTCTTTCATATGAGCAGGAACAAAGACAAAAGCATTCTTGTTGAAGCTGACCCTGAACCTGAAAGGACCTTGAAGAGAAAGCTAAGAGAAGCTAAAGCACAACTCTCTGGAGAGGACCTAACAGAAATTTTTGAAAAAGAAAAAGACATGGCAGCTGAAGATAACAATGCCAACAATGCAAGGAAGATGCTTGGTGACTTCATTGCACCTTCTTCTGACTTCTGTGAAAGAAGCATCTCAATTCCTGCAATTGAAGCAAACAACTTTGAGCTTAAGCCTCAATTGGTTTCTCTAATGCAACAGAATTGCAAATATCATGGACTTCCATTAGAAGATCCTCATCAGTTTTTAGCTGAATTCTTGCAAACCTGTGACACTGTCAAGACCCATGGGGTTGACCCTGAGGTCTACAGACTTATGCTCTTCCCTTTTGCTGTAAGAGACAGTGCTAGGACATGGTTAGACTCACAACCTAAAGAAAGCCTGAACTCTTGGGAAAAGCTAGTCAATGCCTTTTTGGCAAAGTTCTTTCCACCTCAAAAATTGAGTAAGCTTAGAGTGGAAGTCCAATCCTTCAGACAGAAGGAAGGCGAATCCCTCTATGAAGCTTGGAAAAGATACATGCAACTGATCAGAAGGTGTCCTTCTGGCATGCTTTCAGAATGGAGCATCATATGCATATTCTATGATAGTCTATTGATGAGCGGATATTTTATACGCTTTTTGGGGATAATTTCATATAGTTTAGAGTATGTTTTAGTTAGTTTTTAGTCTATTTCTAGTAGTTTTTAGGAAGAATTCATATTTTTGGACTTTACTATGAGTTGTGTGTTTTTCTGTAATTTCAGGTATTTTTCTGGCTGAAATTGAAGGAGCTGAGCAAAAATCTGATTCAGGCTGAAAAAGGACTGCTAATGCTGTTGGACTCTGACCTCCCTGCACTCAAAGTGGATTTTCTGGAGCTACAGAACTCGAAATGGCGTGCTTCCAATTGCGTTGGAAAGTAGACATCCAGGGCTTTCCAGCAATATATAATATTCCATACTTTGCACAAGAATAGACGACGTAAACTGGCGTTTAACGCCAGTCCTCTGCCCAATCCTGGCGTCCAGCGCCAGAAAAGGATCAAAAGCTGGAGTTGAACGCCCAAACTGGCATAAAAACTGGCGTTCAACTCCACAAATGGCCTCTGCACGTGAATTGCTTAAAGTCTCAGCCCCGGCACACACCAAGTGGGCCCCAGCACACCAAGTGGGCCCCAGAAGTGGATCTCTGCATCATCCATCATAGTCCACTCATATTTTGTAACCCTAGGCTACTAGTTTAGTATTTAAACAACTTTTAGAGACTTATTTTGTATCTCATGACATTTCAAATCTAAACTTTGTATTCTCTGACGGCATGAGTCTCTAAACCCCATTGTTGGGGGTGAGGAGCTCTGCTGTGTCTCGATGAATTAATGCAAGTATTTCTGTTTTCCATTCAAACACGCTTGTTCCTATCTAAGATGTTCATTCGCGCTTAACTGTGATGAAGGTGATGATCAGTGACATTCATCACCTTCCTCAAACCATGAACATGTGCCTGACAACCACCTCCGTTCTATATCCGATTGAATGAGTATCTCTGAGATCTCTTAATCAGAATCTCCGTGGTGTAAGCTAGAACTGATGGCGGCATTCATGAGAATCCGGAAAGTCTAAACCTTGTCTGTGGTATTCCGAGTAGGATTCAAGGATTGAATGACTGTGACGAGCTTCAAACTCCTGAAGGCTGGGCGTTAGTGACAGATGCAAAAGGATAGTAAATCCTATTCCAACCGGATCGAGAACCAACCGGTGATTAGCCGTGCTGTGACAGAGCGCGTGAGCGTAGTTTTCACTGGAAGGATGGAAGGTAGCCATTGAGAACGGTGATCCACCAACACACAGCTTGCCATAGGAGGACATGCGTGCGTGAATCAGAAGACAGAGGAAAGCAGAGATTCAGAAGACAAAGCATCTCCAAAACTCCAACATATTCTCCATTACTGCACAACAAGTAATCTTTAATTTATGCTCTCTTGGTTATTCACAATTCAACTGATAAACATAATTGACTTCCTGACTAAGATTTACAAGATAACCATAGATTGCTTCAAACCAACAATCTCCGTGGGATTCGACCCTTACTCACGTAAGGTATTACTTGGACGACCCAGTGCACTTGCTGGTTAGTGGTACGCGTTGTGAAAAGTGTGATTCACAATTCGTGCACCAAGTTTTTGGCGCCGTTGCCGGGGAATGTTCGTGTTTGAACAACTGACGGATCATTTTGTTGCTTAGATTAGGAAAAAAAAATTCTCTTTTTTGGTTTAGAGTCTTTTAGTATTTATCCCTTGTTAAAACACTTTAAATTTATAGCTCAGTTATTTAGAACGTGGTGTTTATGTTCATGGTAATTGGCTATCATATTTTTTTTAAAAAACCTTTTTCAAAAATAATTTCTCTATTAAATCCTGTGCCAAACTTTAAGTTTGGTGTTTTTAAAAATAATCTTTCTTAAAATTTTCGAAAATTCCATAACTCATTTGGCTAGAGCATTAATCTGTGTTCTTGGTAATTGGGTTAGAATCTTTTATACTCTTTTCAAAACCTTCTTTTTCATAAATAATATTTTCTCTATTAAATTGTGTGCCAAACTTTAAGTTTGGTGTTTTCTTGTAAATTCCCTTTGGTTTTCGAAAATTTTGGTGGTTTTCTAAAAAATTTTAAGTTTGGTGTCCTTTCTTCATGTTCTTGTGTTCTTGTGAGTCTTCAAAGTGTTCTTGAGTTTTTCTTGTGTCTTGATCTTAAAATTTTTAAGTTTGGTGTTCCTTGGTGTTTTCCCCCCCAAAATTTTCAAAAACAAGGAGCATTAGATCTAAAAATTTTAAATCTTGTACTATCTTATTGTTTTTCTCTCTCCTCACTAAATTCAAAAATATCTTTTCAAAATATCTCTTCTAACTTCCTAACTTCTTATCTTTTCAAAATTTGTTTCAACTAACTTTTTGTTTGTTTCTTAACTTTTTCAAAACTACCTAACTAACTCTCTCTCTCTCTAATTTTCGAAAAAATCTTCCCTCTTTTTCAAAAATTTCTGTTTTTTTTAACTAATTAATTTTAATTTTTTTTACAAAAAAAAAAAATTTAATTTCAAAATTCAAATTCTTTTTAGTTATTTTATTTTATTTAAGTATTTACTTCTTATAAAATAAAATAAATAAAAAGATAAATCAGTCCAAGTTATATCCATATATCCATCATGGACATAAGTGGAAATGAACAGTCCAGGAGGACTCTGAGGTCATATTCTAACCCCTCTACTGCTTCATATGGGAGTAGCATATGCATACCCTCCATTGGAGTCAGTAGCTTTGAGTTGAATCCTCAGCTCATTATCATGGTGCAGCAAAGTTGCCAGTATTCCGGTCTTCCCCAAGAAGAACCTACAGAGTTTCTGGCACAATTTTTACAAATTGCTGACACAGTACATGATAAGGAATTAGATCAGGATGTCTACAGACTATTACTGTTTCCATTTGCTGTAAAAGATCAAGCTAAGAGGTGGTTAAATAACCAACCTAAGGCCAGCATAAGAACATGGAAACAGCTGACAGAAAAATTCCTGAATCAGTATTTTCCTCCAAAAAGGATGACACAGCTAAGGCTGGACATCCAAGGCTTTAAACAAGGAGATAATGAATCTCTTTATGATGCCTGGGAGAGATACAGAGAGATGCTACAAAAATGCCCCTCTGAAATGTTTTCAGAGTGGGTTCAGTTAGACATCTTCTACTATGGGCTTGCAGAAGGAGCTCAGATGTCTCTAGATTACTCAGCTGGTGGATCTATCCATATGAGAAAGACAATCGAAGAAGCTCAAGAGCTCATTGATACAGTTGCCAGGAAGCAGCATCTGTATCTAAGCAGCAACCCTTCCATGAATGAAGAGGTTAAAACAGTAACTGCTGAATTCAGTACTGTAAAACAAGCTGCTGAATTCAATCAGCAATTGGATTTCTAACAAAGCAGCTAGCTGAATTCAAAGACAGGCTACAGGAGACAAGGATAGCTAATATACATATGGACGAACAGTTTAAGCAAACAAAGCAGCAGCTATCAAGGCAAATAGCAGAAGAATGCCAAGCAGTTCAATTAAGAAGTGGGAAAACATTAAATATCCCACCTCAAGGCATCAAAAATTCAAGAAATGAGCGACCCACCAAAGATTCACCTGAGGACAGTAAGAGCCCAGGGAAAAATAATTCTGGCACTAAAACGCCAGAAAATGGGTGGAAGGCTGGCGCTGAACGCCCAGACCATGCCCAAAACTGGCGTTCAGCGCCAGAAACAAGGCAGGATTGGCGTTCAACGCCAGAAATGGGCAAGAATCTGGCGTTGAACGCCCAATTGGGGCAGAATCCAGCGTTGAATGCCCAACATGGGCACATTTCTGGCGTTCAGGCACCAGGAACAGACAGTGAGCTGGCGTCTAACGGCACTCCAGCTTCTGACTCTGGCACTCAATTGCCAGTGAGGGATCAGACACACACAAGTGCTGATAACAACCCCTCTAAAAAGGCTTCTTTAACCACTAAGGTTGAGGAATATAAAGCCAAGATACCTTATCCTCAAAAACTCCAGAAAGAGGAGCAGGATAAGCAATTTGCTCGCTTTGCAGATTATCTAAGGACTCTGGAAATAAAGATTCCATTTGCAGAAGCACTTGAGCAAATACCTTCTTATGCCAAGTTCATGAAAGAGATCTTGAGTCATAAAAAGGAGTGGAGAGAAACAGAAAGAGTTCTCCTCACTGAAGAATGCAGTGCAGTCATTCTGAAAAGCTTTCCTGAAAAGCTTAGAGACCCTGGGAGTTTTCTGATACCATGCATATTAGAAGATGATTGCACCAAGACAGCTTTATGTGATCTTGGGGCAAGCATCAACCTGATACCTGCATCCACTATCAGGAAGCTTGGCTTAACTGAAGAAGTTAAACCAACCCGGATATGTCTCCAACTTGCTGATGGTTCCACTAAATACCCATCAGGCGTGATTGAGGACATGATTGTCAGAGTTGGGCCATTCGCCTTTCCCACTGACTTTGTTGTGCTGGAAATGGAGGAGCACAAGAGTCCTACTCTCATTCTAGGAAGACCCTTCCTAGCAACTGGACGATCCCTCATTGATGTCCAACAGGGGGAAATAACCCTGAGAGTCAATGATGATGAGTTTAAGTTGAACGCTGTCAAAGCCATGCAGCATCCAGACACATCAACAGACTGCATGAAAGTTGATCTCATTGACTCTTTGGTAGAAGAGATCAACATCGCTGAGAGTCTCGAATCAGAGTTGGAAGACATCTTTAAAGATGTTCAGCCTGATTTGGAGGATTCAGAGGACATGAAAGAGCCTCTGAACTTTCTTCTGAAAGAGGAAAAACCTCCTAAACCCGAGCTCAAGCCACTACCACCATCCTTGAAATATGCATTTCTGGGAGAAGGTGACACTTTTCCAGTGATCATAAGCTCTGCTTTAAATTCACAGGAAGAGGAAGCACTTATTCAAGTGCTAAGGACACACAAGACAGCTCTTGGGTGGTCCATAGGTGACCTTAAGGGCATAAGCCCAGCTAGATGCATGCACAAAATCCTATTGGAGGATAATGCCAAACCAGTGGTTCAACCACAGAGGCGGCTAAATCCAGCCATGAAGGAAGTAGTGCAGAAAGAGGTCACCAAATTACTAGAGGCTGGGATTATTTATCCCATTTCTGATAGCCCCTGGGTGAGCCCTGTTCAAGTCGTCCCAAAAAAGGGAGGCATGACAATGATTCATAATGAAAAAAATGAACTGATTCCTACAAGAACAGTTACAGGGTGGCGCATGTGTATTGACTACAGAAGGCTCAATACAGCCACCAGAAAGGATCATTTTCCTTTACCATTCATAGACCAGATGCTAGAGAGACTAGCCGGTCATGATTATTACTGCTTTTTGGATGGCTATTCAGGCTATAACCAGATTGCAGTGGATCCCCAGGATCAAGAGAAAACAGCATTCACATGTCCATCTGGAGTGTTTGCTTATAGAAGGATGCCATTTGGGCTATGTAATGCACCTGCAACCTTCCAGAGATGCATGCTCTCTATTTTCTCTGACATGGTGGAAAAATTTCTGGAAGTCTTCATGGATGACTTCTCAGTATATGGAGACTCATTCAGCTCCTGTCTTGATCACCTGAAACTTGTTCTGAAAAGATGCCAAGAAACCAACCTAGTTTTAAACTGGGAAAAGTGTCACTTCATGGTGACTGAAGGAATTGTTCTTGGGCATAAAATCTCAAACAAGGGAATAGAGGTGGATCAAGCAAAAGTAGAGGTAATTGAAAAATTACCACCACCTGCCAATGTTAAGGCAATCAGAAGCTTTCTGGGGCATGCAGGATTCTATAGGAGGTTTATAAAGGATTTCTCAAAAATCGCAAAACCTCTAAGCAATCTGCTAGCTGCTGACACGCCATTTGTGTTTGACACAGCATGCCTGCAGGCGTTTGAAACGCTGAAAGCTAAGCTGGTCACAGCACCAGTCATTTCTGCACCAGACTGGACATTGCCATTTGAGTTAATGTGTGATGCCAGTGATCATGCCATTGGTGCAGTATTGGGACAGAGGCATGACAAGCTTCTGCATGTCATTAATTATGCCAGTCGCATTCTAAATGACGCCCAGAAAAATTACACAACCACAGAAAAAGAACTACTTGCAGTGGTTTACGCCATTGACAAGTTCAGATCATACTTAGTAGGATCAAAAGTGATTGTGTATACTGACCATGCTGCTCTTAAATATCTACTCACAAAGCAGGATTCAAAACCCAGGCTCATCAGATGGGTATTGCTTCTGCAAGAGTTTGATATAGAAATAAGAGACAGAAAAGGGACAGAGAACCAAGTGGCTGATCATCTGTCCCGGATAGAGCCAGTGAAAGGGACGCCCCTCCCCTTTCTTGAGATCTCTGAGACGTTCCCTGATGAGCATCTATTCGCCATTCAGGAAGCACTATGGTTTGCCGATATTGCAGACTATAAAGCTGCACGGTTCATACCCAAGGAGTACAATAGAATACAAAAGAAGAAATTAGTCACTGATGCAAAGTACTACTTGTGGGATGAACCCTATCTCTTTAAGAGATGTGCAGACGGAATTATCCGTAGGTGTGTCCCCAGAGAGGAAGCACAGAGAATCCTATGGCATTGCCACGGATCTCAATATGGAGGCCATTTCGGAGGTGAGCGAACAGCCACCAAGGTCCTCCAATGTGGCTTCTATTGGCCCACACTCTATAAAGATTCCCGAGAGTTTGTACGTAATTGTGACAGTTGCCAAAGAGCTGGTAATCTGCCTCATGGTTACGCCATGCCTCAACAAGGAATCCTGGAAATTGAGTTGTTTGACGTATGGGGAATTGACTTCATGGGACCTTTTCCACCATCATATTCAAACACTTATATTCTGGTGGCAGTTGACTATGTATCAAAATGGGTTGAGGCTATTGCCACACCCACCAATGATACTAAAACAGTGCTGAAGTTCCTCCAGAAACATATCTTTAGCAGATTTGGTGTCCCTAGAGTACTAATCAGTGATGGGGGCACTCACTTCTGCAATAAACAGCTTTACTCTGCCATGGTTCGGTATGGAATTCGCCACAAGGTGGCCACTCCATATCATCCACAAACCAATGGGCAAGCTGAAGTCTCTAATAGAGAATTAAAGAGAATCCTAGAACGGACAGTAAATACCCGTAGAAAGGATTGGGCACGAAGCTTGGATGATGCTCTGTGGGCTTACAGAACAGCATTCAAGACCCCTATAGGGACCTCTCCATACCAACTCGTGTATGGTAAGACATGTCACCTGACCGTGGAACTGGAACACAAGGCCTACTGGGCAACCAGATTCCTAAACTTTGATGCCAAACTAGCAGGAGAAAAACGATTGCTCCAGCTAAATGAGCTAGAGGAATTCAGATTTACAGCTTTCGAAAATGCCAAGCTTTATAAAGAAAAATAAAAAAAATGGCATGACAGAAAGCTGTCATCTAGAATCTTTGAACCAGGACAGAAGGTTCTGTTGTTTAACTCTAGACTCAGGCTATTCCCCGGGAAACTGAAATCCCGGTGGAGGGGACCATACGTGATTACAAGTGTATCACCATATGGTTATGTGGAGCTTCAAGATATTGATTCTGATAAGAAGTTCATTGTCAATGGACAGAGAATCAAGCATTATCTTGAGGGCAACATTGAGCAAGAATGCTCAAGGCTGAAGCTAGATTAAAAGCTCAGTAAGGTCCAGCTAAAGACAATAAAGAACCGCTTGATGGGAGGCAACCCAGCCATGGGGCAACAATCCTCTAAGCATTTTGCCCTATTTTTATTTTTATTTGTTTATATAAAGTTCACTGACACTAAGGTAAAGAATCATTTGCATAAGTTTACAGGATTACAGAAGGAATCAGCACACAAAACAGAGTAAAAGAGCTCAATGGCAAGAAAACGCCAGTAAAGGGGCATTTTGGGCGTTCAGCGCCCAAAATGGGCATCCACTGGGCGCTGAACGCCAGTAATGGCAACATTTGGGCGTTCAACGCCAGAAATGGGCACCCACTGGGCGTTGAACGCCAGGAATGGCAGCAACTGGGTGCTGAACGCCCAGGAGATCAGCATTTGGGCGCTGAACGCCCAAAACAGGCAGTGTTTGGGCGTTCAAACGCCAGGAGGACAGGGATGAGCCAAATCCAGTTATCCCACACGTATTTCCATTCTAATTTAAAATTTTATGATTCAATACATGATTTTATTTACATAAACATGTCAAGAATCCTGATTTCTAAAAATCCTACTTTGAAAATATCAAATGTATCTTAATTCATAAGCACACACCCTCTTTGCAAATTCAATCCAACTCTTTTCAAATCTTTTCCAAAAACAAATCTATCTTTTTCACTCTAAAATCTTTTCAATATCTTTTTCATATTATCTTTTTCAAAAATCCAGATTTATCTTTTTTAAAAATCTATCCTATCTTTTCAAAATCAAACTATATCTTCTATCTTATCTTTTTCAACTAAATCTTTTTATCTTATCTCTTCCAATTTTTCGAAAATCCACCATCCCACCCCTTTAAATTTGGGTTCGGCCTCCCCCCTCCTCCATCAACAAGTGCACCTCGATCTCCTTCTATCCCTCTCCTTTCTTTTCTTTTGCTTGAGGACAAGCAAACCTCTAAGTTTGGTGTGTTTATCCGAGATCACTACTAAGATCATGGCTCCCAAAGGAAAACAATCCACTCCAAGAGGCAAGAAAGAGAGCGTTCCAAAATCACTTTGGAATCAAGGGAAGTTCTTATCTAAAGAACATTCAGACCATTATCTTAAAGTAATGGGTCTGAGATCAGTGATCCCGGAAGTGAGATTCGATCTGAAAGAAGATGAATATCCGGAGATCCAGGAGCAAATTCGAATCAGGAACTGGGAAGTCCTAGCTAATCCTGAAACGAAAGTAGGAAGGAACATGGTCCAGGAGTTCTATGCTAACATGTGGCAGACTGACAAGCAAAGACTATCTGGAACTGCCTGCTACGAATTTCGGACCATGGTCAGGGGAAAGATTGTTCATACCACCCCTGACAAGATCAGAGAGATATTAAAGCTACCTCAGTTAAAGGATGATCCAGACTCCTTCAACAGGAGGATGATGAGAGCAGACATTGGCCTAGATAAGATTCTAGAGGACATATGTATCCCTGGAGCCAGGTGGACCACCAACACCAAGGGCGTCCCAAATCAGCTCAAGAGAGAGGATCTCAAACCAGTTGCCAGAGGATGGCTGGACTTCATTGGGCGTTCTCTGTTGCCCACTAGCAACCGTTCTGAAGTCACAGTTAAAAGAGCAGTGATGATTCATTGCATCATGACTGGGAAGGAAGTGGAGGTTCATCAGCTGATTTCCACTGAACTCTACAAGATAGCTAATAAAAATTCATGAGAGGCCAGGTTGGCTTATCCAAACGTGATTTCTCTGCTCTGCAAGGACGCTGGAGTCAAGATGGGAATAACTGAATATATCCTAATTGAAAAGTCAATCACCAAAGCATCAATGGAGAGACAACAAGCACAGGAGGATCTTATCAAGAAGAGAGCACAGGAATTCCTCCCAGAGATTCCTCAAGCGGAATATTGGGAATATATGGAGACGTCTATCACCAAGATACAGGAAGCTATGGAGCAAATAATAAAACAACAGAAGGAACACAGTCAAATGCTGACCCATATGTTTAAAGAACAAGAGGAGCAGGGACGTGACTTAAGGGAACTGAAGCGCCAAAAGTCTTCTATAATACCAAGCCTCCCAAGGATCAGAGGAACCCCCATACCCCCAGAATAAAGGTTGTTAACTTCCAATTTCTGCCTTAACTCTGTGACAGTGTCCTTATAAAAAGTTTACCTTAGAAGTCATATAATAGTAATTAGTATCTATCTGATTTTATCTCCAATTAAGCTATAGTTTATTTTTCTCATCATCATTAAACATGAATAAAATAGTAGATCTTTTGAATAAGAAGCAATAAAATTTCGAGTTTAATAAAAGAAATTCTAATTGGTTAAATGTGGTGGCAATGCTTTCTGTCTTCTGAATGAATGCCTGAACAGTGCATATGTCTTTTGAATTTGTTGTTTAAGACTGTTAAATATGTTGGCTCTTGAAAGAATGATGAACATGAGACATGTTATTGATAATCTGAAAATCATAAATATGATTCTTGAAGCAAGAAAAAGCAGTAAAGAACAAAGCTTGCAGAAAAAAAAAAAAAAGAGAAGAAGAAAAAAAGCAAGCAGAAAAAGCCAAAAGCTCTTAAAACCAAAAGGCAAGGGCAAATAAAAAGGATCCCAAGGCTTTGAGCATCAGTGGATAGGAGGGCCTAAAGGACTAAAATCCTGGTCTAAGCGGCTAAACCAAGCTGTCCCTAACCATGTGCTTGTGGCGTGAAGGTGTCAAGTGAAAACTTGAGACTGAGCGGTTAAAGTCAAGATCCAAGCAAAAAGAAGAGTGTGCTTAAGAACTCTGGACACCTCTAATTGGGGACTTTAGCAAAGCTGAGTCACAATCTGAAAAGGTTCACCCAGTTATGTGTCTGTGGCATTTATGTATCCGGTGGTAATACTGGAAAACAAAGTGCTTAGGGCCACGGCCAAGACTCATAAAGAAGCTGTGTTCAATAATCATCACACTGAACTAAGAGAATCAATAACACTATCTGAATTCTAAGTTCCTGTAGATACCAATCACTCTGAGCTTCAATGGATAAAGTGAGATGCTAAGACTGTTCAGAAGCAAAAAGCTACTAGCCCCGCTCATCTAATCAGAATCTGAGCTTCATTCAAAAAACTCTGAGATATTATTGCTTCTCAACTTATTAGTCTTCTATTTTATTTGTCTAAGTTGCTTGAGGACAAGCAACAGTTTAAGTTTGGTGTTGTGATGAGCGGATATTTTATACGCTTTTTGGGGATAATTTCATATAGTTTAGAGTATGTTTTAGTTAGTTTTTAGTCTATTTCTAGTAGTTTTTAGGAAGAATTCATATTTCTGGACTTTACTATGAGTTGTGTATTTTTCTGTAATTTCAGGTATTTTTCTGGCTGAAATTGAAGGAGCTGAGCAAAAATCTGATTCAGGCTGAAAAAGGACTGCTAATGCTGTTGGACTCTGACCTCCCTGCACTCAAAGTGGATTTTCTGGCGCTACAGAACTCGAAATGCCGTGATTCCAATTGCGTTGGAAAGTAGACATCCAGGGCTTTCCAGCAATATATAATAGTCCATACTTTGCACAAGAATAGATGACGTAAACTGGCGTTCAACGCCAGTCCTCTGCCCAATTCTGGCGTCCAGCGCCAGAAAAGGATCAAAAGCTGGAGTTGAACGCCCAAACTGGCTTAAAAACTGGCGTTCAACTCCACAAATGGCCTCTGCACGTGAATTGCTTAAAGTCTCAGCCCCGGCACACACCAAGTGGGCCCCAGCACACCAAGTGGGCCCCAGAAGTGGATCTCTGCATCATCCATCATAGTCCACTCATATTTTGTAACGCTAGGCTACTAGTTTATTATTTAAACAACTTTTAGAGACTTATTTTGTATCTCATGACATTTCAGATCTAAACTTTGTATTCTCTAACGGCATGAGTCTCTAAACCCCATTGTTGGGGGTGAGGAGCTCTGCTGTGTCTCGATGAATTAATGCAAGTATTTCTGTTTTCCATTCAAACACGCTTGTTCCTATCTAAGATGTTCATTCGCGCTTAACTGTGATGAAGGTGATGATCAGTGACATTCATCACCTTCCTCAAACCATGAACATGTGCCTGACAACCACCTCCGTTCTATATCCGATTGAATGAGTATCTCTGAGATCTCTTAATCAGAATCTCCGTGGTATAAGCTAGAACTGATGGTGGCATTCATGAGAATCCGGAAAGTCTAAACCTTGTCTGTGGTATTCCGAGTAGGATTCAAGGATTGAATGACTGTGACGAGCTTCAAACTCCTGAAGGCTGGGCGTTAGTGACAGATGTAAAAGGATAGTAAATCCTATTCCAACCGGATCGAGAACCAACCGGTGATTAGCCGTGCTGTGACAGAGCGCGTGAGCGTAGTTTTCACTGGAAGGATGGAAGGTAGCCATTGACAACGGTGATCCACCAACACACAGCTTGCCATAGGAGGACGTGCGTGCGTGAATCAGAAGACAGAGGAAAGCATAGATTCAGAAGACAAAGCATCTCCAAAACTCCAACATATTCTCCATTACTGCACAACAAGTAATCTTTAATTTATGCTCTCTTGGTTATTCACAATTCAACTGATAAACATAATTGACTTCCTGACTAAGATTTACAAGATAACCATAGATTGCTTCAAACCAACAATCTCCGTGGGATTCGACCCTTACTCACGTAAGGTATTACTTGGACGACCCAGTGCACTTGCTGGTTAGTGGTACGCGTTGTGAAAAGTGTGATTCACAATTCGTGCACCATCTATCTGAACTGTCCAAAATGTCATTGGACAACTCTGCTGGTGGCTCTCTTCATCTGAAGAAGATGCCTGAAGAAGCCCATGAACTCATTGAAATGGTTGTAAATAACCAATTCATGTACAGTTTTGAAAGGAATCCTGTGAATAATGGGACAACTCAGAAGAAAGGAGTTCTTGAGATTGATACTCTGAATGCCATATTGGATCAGAATAAAATATTGACTCAGCAAGTCAATATGATTTCTCAGAGTCTGTCTGGAATGCAAGCAGCAACAGACAGTACTAAAGAAGCATCTTCTGAAGAAGAAGCTTATGATCCTGAGAATCCTGTAATAGAAGAGGTGAATTACATGGGAGAACCCTATAGAAACTCCTATAATCCTTCATGGAGAAATCATCCATGGAAGGATCAACAGAAGCCTCAACAAGGCTTCAACAGTAATAATGGTGGAAGAAATAGGTTTAGCAATAGCAAGCCTTTTCCATCATCTTCTCAGCAACAGACAGAGAATTCTGAGCAGAGTCTCTCTAGCTTAGCAACCATAGTCATTGATCTATCTAAGACCACACTAAGTTTTATGACTGAAACATGGTCCTCCATTAGGAATTTGGAGGCACAAGTGGGTCAGCTGAGTAAGAAAGTTACTGAACTCCCTCCTAGTACTCTTCCAAGCAATACAGAAGAGAATCCAAAGAGAGAGTGCAAGGCCATAAACACGTCCCACATGGCCAAATGCATAGAGGAGGGAAAGGCAGTGATTTTCACTGAGGAAGACCTCAATGGATGTCCACTGGCCTCCAAGGAGTTCCCTAATGAGGAACCAAAGGAATCTGAGGCTCATATAGAGACCATAGAGATTCCACTGAACCTCCTTCTACCATTCATGAGCTCTGATGAGTATTCTTCCTCTAAAGTGGATGAAGATATTGCTGAAGAGCAAGTTGCTAAGTACCTTGGAGCAATCATGAAGCTGAATGCCAAGTTATTTGGTAATGAGACTTGGGAGGATGAACCTCCATTGCTCATCAATGAACTGAATACCTTGGTTAGGCAGAAATTACCTCAGAAGAAACCGGACCTCAGAAAATTCTTAATACCTTGTACCATAGGCACCATGACCTTTGAGAAGGCTCTGTGTGACGTAGGGTCAAGTATAAACCTCATGCTCCTCTCTGTAATGGAGAAGCTAGGGATCATTGAGGTGCAAGCTGCAAGAATCTCACTAGAAATGGCAGACAATTCAAGAAAAGAGGCTTATGGACTTGTAGAGGATGTCTTGGTAAAGGTTGAAGGCATTTACATCCCTGCTGACTTCATGGAAGATGGAGAGATTCATCTCAAAGGTGGCAGACAAGTCCTCTACTTTGACAAGATTAGCCTTCCCTCATCTCATTTGTCACCTCTACAATTCAGCTGAAATTGACATAGAGGAAGACATCCTCATTGATGAGGACAAGCCCATCACTAAGAAAAGGATAGAGCAAGCAAGAGAGCCCACTCATGGACCTCAACAAGAGCATGAGGAAATTCCTCATCATGAAGTCCCTGAGATGCCTCAAGGGATGCACTTTCCTCCACAAAACTATTGGGAGAAAATTAACATCTCCCTAGGAGAATTAAGTTCCAATATGGGACAACTAAGGGTGGAGCACCAAGAGCATTCCATCCTCCTCCATGAAATTAGAGAAGACCAAAGAGCCATGAGGGAGGAGTGATGACAAGTCATCTTAGCCTAGTTTCACTAGCCTTTTTCTTTGTTTTTATTAGGTTTTATGCACTTTCTTGCATTCTAAGTAAGTAATTTGGAATGAAAATGCATGACTTCTTTGAATCAAACAACCACCATTTAATTGATGCTAAATCATGAGGTTTAAGCTAAATTTAATTGATAATTAATTGATTTATAAACCTTGTGAATTTGGTGATACTTTGATTGGTTGTTTTGATTACTTGTAGGTGAAGAAAGAAGAAAATAAGAAAAGCGTGGCCTAAGGAATGTGCCCAAAGAAAGCAAGAAGCGTGCCCAAAGGGAAGGAAAAGTATGACCACATTGAGGAAGAAAGGGAAGCTAAGTTGAGGAAGCAAACTGAGCTTCACAAGGAATGGAAGGAGAAGAAAGCTACAAAGCTAAGTTAAAATAGTTAACTGAGTACTAAAGAAAGCAAGGAAATGGTGCAAAGCTAAGTTAACTAAGTTAACTTTATCGGGACCTCTCCATTTTAATTCAAGAAGAAATTCCAAGGGATGAAGCCAACAAGATTCGAACCAAGGACCAAGGAGAAGCAAGGAGCTCACCTTGCAAGGAAATTCAAGAAGAAATGGCCAAAATGCATCTTCCATGGTTCGAACTTGGAACCACACGCTACTCCTTGCAAGGGAATTCAACAATAAATAGCTAAAATGCTTCCTCCAAATTTTGAACTTGGGAACTCTTGGAAACACAAGGGAGGAACACCCACTCAACCAAGGAAATTAGCTCCAAGGCTTCCTCCACCAAGTGTTGAACCTGGGACCTTGAAGTCTCAAGCAAAGGCGCTACAAGGAAAGCTCAGTTGGAAATTCCAATTGAGCATTGCCTCTCCCCCAAGCCTCCACACTTTGGCGCACAATCCTAGCACACCAAGGCATCATGACACGGCCCAGCAACAATTGAAGCGCACCAAGCTTGCCATGCGCACAACAAGGACATGGCCTAGAGCTAAGTTGGATTTTCCAACTGAGCTCTAGTGCAATTGACACCCAAACAAGACTGGGCACACCAATTTGACACGGATAGAGCATGCTTGAAAGCTAAGTTGGATTTTCCAACTGAGCTTACCCTTGGGAGGTGCATTTGGGCTAAAAGTTGAATTAAAAATCCAACTTAATTCATTTCTTCACCAAATCAAAAGCCTATCCAAATTCCAAAATCCAAGAATAGAAAGCGTATAAATAGGAGTTAGTTTGATGTAATTAGGACCTTTTGACACTTTGAGATTTTACTTTGAATTTTCCTTTTAATTGTCATTTTCATTTTTGAGCTCTTTACTTTGAATTTGAATTTCTGAGAACTTGGAAGGAGAATTGATCTCTCTTCTTCTTAGTTCTTGCTTGGGCATTCTTTTATTTTCTTGCTTTGGATCTTGGGCGGAGAATTGAAGAACTTCTGTTTTAATCTCACCTTGAGATCTCTTGTTTAGTTTTCTGCATAATTGAATTCCAGTTTCCATTTACTGCTTCATCTTCTACTCTCTCTGCAATTTACTTTTCTTTGTTTTCTTTTGCAATTGTTCTTGTTGGATCAAGGAAGGATTTGAGATCTAGACTTGTTATCTAGTCTCTTTCACCCTGAGATCTTCAACCTCTTTTACATTGCTGCAATTTAAGCACTACCATTCTGTCTTTACAATTCTCAAAGCATTTTTACGTTTCTGTTTGAGATCCATTCTAATTCAATTCATCTTCTGCTTTACTGTTTGTTGCAATTTATTTGTTCTTGTTTAATTTCTGCAATCCCAACTCCCAATCCCTTTTACAATTCAAGCAATTTATGTTTCTTGCACTTTAAGCTTCTGCCATTTACATTACTTGCAATCTAAGTTTCTGCAATTTAATTTACTTGCACTTTAAGATTCAGTTCCTTTATTTTCCTGCTCTTTAGTTTACTGCAAATTTCCCCTTCCCTTTTTACTTTCCATGCAATTTAGCTTCTGCAAATCACAAATCACACAACCAAATCTTGATTTGCTTGACTAAATCAACCACTAAACTGAAATTGCTCAATCCTTCAATCCCTGTGGGATCGACCTCACTCATGTGAGTTATTATTACTTGATGCGACCCGGTACACTTGCCGGTGAGTTTTGTGTTGGATCGTTTTCCACACGATCAAGGAGCAACAAAAACAAGGAAGAGACATTGAGGAGCTAAAGCACTCTATAAGATCTTCAAGAGGAAGAACAAGCCGCCATCACTAAGGTGGACCTGTTCTTTAATTTCCTTGTTCTTATTTTTCTGTTTTTCAAAAATTTTACTTTATATTTTATTTATGTTTGTGTCTTATTACATGATCATTAGTGTCTAAGTGTCTATGCCTTAAAGCTATGAATGTCCTATGAATCCATCACCTTTCTTAAATGAAAAATGTTTTTAATTGCAAAAGAACAAGTGGTACATGAATTTTGAATTTTAAAATGGTTTAATTATTTTGATGTGGTGGCAATACTTTTTGTTTTCTGAATGAATGCTTGAACAATGCATATTTTTGATAGTGAAGTTTATGAATGCTAAATTTGTTGGCTCTTGAAAGAATAATGAAAAAGGAGAAATGTTATTGATAATCTGAAAAATCATAAAATTGATTCTTGAATCAAGAAAAAGCAGTGAAAAGCTTGCGAAAAAAATTTGGTGAAAAAAAGAAAAAGAAAAGGCAAGCAGAAAAAGACAATAACCCTTTAAACCAAAAGGCAAGGGTAAAAAGGATCCAAGGCTTTGAGCATTAATGGATAGGAGGGCCTAAAAGAATAAAATCCTGGCCTAAGTAGCTAAACCAAGTTGTCCCTAACCATGTGCTTGTGGCGTGAAGGTGTCAAGTGAAAAGCTTGAGACTGAGCGGTTAAAGTCGTGGTCAAAAACAAAAAGAGTGTGCTTAAGAGCTCTGGACACCTCTAATTGGGGACTCTAGCAAAGCTGAGTCACAATCTGAAATGGTTCACCCAGTTATGTATCTGTGGCATTTATGTATCCGGTGGTAATACTGGAAAACAAAATGCTTAGGGTCACGGCCAAGACTCATGAAGTAACTATGTTCAAGAATCAACATACTGAACTAGGAGAATCAATAACACTATCTGAATTCTGAGTTCCTATAGATGCCAATCATTCTGAGCTTCAAAGGATAAAGTGAGATGCCAAAACTGTTCAGAAGCAAAAAGCTACTAGCCCCGCTCATCTAATTAAAACTGATCTTCATAGATGTTTTCGGAATTTATTGTATATTCTCTTCTTTTTATCCTACTTTGCTTTTAGTTGCTTGGGGACAAGCAACAATTTATGTTTGGTGTTGTGATGAGCGGATAATTTATACACTTTTTGGCATTGTTTGTAGGTAGTTTTTAGTATGATTTAGTTAGTTTTTAGCATATAATTATTAGTTTTTAATTAAAAATAATATTTCTGAACTTTACTATGATTTTGTGTGTTTTTCTATGATTCAGGTATTTTCTGGCTGAAATTGAGGGACCTGAGCAAAAATCTGATTCAGAGGCTGAAGAAGGACTGCAGATGCTGTTAGATTCTAACCCTGCTGCACTCAAAATGGATTTTCTCGAGCTACAGATACCCAATTGACGCGCTCTTAATTGCGTTAGAAAGTACACATCATGGACTTTTCAGATATATATAATAGTCCATACTTTGCCCGAGTTTGGATAACGCAAACTGGCGTTTAAACGCCGGTCAGAGACCCTTTTTTGGCGTTAAACGCCAGAACTGGCATAAAAGCTGGAGTTAAACGCCCAAATTGGCACAAAATAGGAGTTTAACTCCAAGAGAAGCCTATGCACGTGAAAGCTTCAATGCTCAGCCCAAGCACACTCCAAGTGGGCCCGGAAGTGGATTTCTGCATCATTTACTTATTTTTGTAAACCATAGGTTACTAGTTCATTATAAATAGGACCTTTTACTGTCGTAGTTTCATCTTGGTCATTCTGGTTCCCCCTCTGGGGCCGAAGCCAATGAACACCATTATCACTTATGTATTTTCAACGGTGGAGTTTCTACACCTCATAGATTAAGGTGTGGAGCTCTGCTGTTCTTTATGAATTAATGCAAAGTACTATTGTATTTCTATTCAATTCAAGCTTATTCTTGTTCCAAGATATTCACTCGCACTTCAACCTGATGAATGTGATGATCCGTGACACTCATCATCATTCTCACCCATGAACGCGTGCCTGACAACCACTTCCGTTCTATCTGCAATAGCTTGAGTGTGTATCTCTTAGCCTCCTGATTCACGATGCATGGTTGCCTCTCTTGACAACAGAGCCCTCCATTCCGTGCAATCCGAGTCTTCGTGGTATAGGCTAGAATCAATTGGCAGCATTCTTGAGATCCAGAAAGTCTAAACCTTGTCTGTGGTATTCCGAGTAGGATATGGGATGGGATGACTGTGACGAGCTTCAAACTCACAAGTGTTGGGTGTAGTGACAGACACAAAAGGATCAATGGATCCTATTCCAACATGAGTGAGAACTGTCAGATGATTAGTCGTACGGTGACAACGCATTTGGACCATTTTCACTGAGAGGACGGACGGTAGCCATTGACGATGATCCCCCATCATAAGCTTACCATGGAAAGGAGTATGAATGATTGGATGAAGGCAATAGGAAATCAGAGGTTCAGAAGCAACAAGCATCTCCATACGCTTATCTGAAATCCTACCATTGAATTACATAAGTATTTCTATCTTATTTCCTGTTTTAATTATATTTTAATCATCAAAACCTCAACCATTTGAATTCGCCTAACTGAGAGTTACAAGGATAACCATAGCTTGCTTCAAGCCGACAATCTCCGTGGGATGGATCCTTACTCACGTAAGGTATTACTTGGACGACCCAGTGCACTTGCTGGTCAGCTGCGCGGAGTTGTGTGAAAAGTGTGCGATCATAATTTTGTGTACCATCCACCCAAAGGAAGTCCTATGTGTCTTAAGCACTTGAATTAGTGCTTCTTCTTCCTGTGGCTCTAAGGCAGAGCTTATGATCACAGGATAAATATCTCCGTCTCTAGAAATGCATATTTCAGAGAAGATGATAATGGCTTGAGCTCAAGCTTTGGAGGCTTCTCCTTTTCCTTAGGGATTTCCAAAGGATCCTCCAAGTCAGGTTGTTCATCAGTAAGGATGTCATTCAGCCTTTCCTTGAGACTCTCAGCCATGTTTACTTCTTCTACTAGGGAATCAATGAGGTTAATTGGTGCACGAATTGTGACTCACACTTTTCACAATGCGTACCACTAACCAGCAAGTGCACTGGGTCGTCCAAGTAATACCTTACGTGAGTAAGGGTCGAATCCCACGGAGATTGTTGGTTTGAAGCAATCTATGGTTATCTTGTAAATCTTAGTCAGGAAGTTAATTATATTTATCAGTTGAATTGCGAATAAACAAGAGAACATGAATTAAAGGTTACTTGTTATGCAGTAATGGAGAATATGTTGGAGTTTTTGGAGATGCCTTGTCTTCTGAATCTCTGCTTTCCTCTGTTCTTTGATTCACGCACGCACGTCCTTCTATGGCAAGCTGTGTGTTGGGGCATCACCGTTGTCAATGGTTACATCCCCTCCTCTTGTGAAAATGGTCCAAATGCTCTGTCACAGCACGGCTAATCATCTGAGGTTCCCGATCATGCTGGAATAGGATTCACCCTCCTTTTGCGTCTGTCACTACGCCCAGCGCTCGCGAGTTTGAGGCTCGTCACAGTCATTTAATCCCTAAATCCTACTCGGAATACCACAGACAAGGTTTAGACTTTCCGGATTCTCATGAATGTCGCCATCAATCTAGCTTATACCACGGAGATTCTGATTAAGGAATCTAAGAGATATTCATTCAATCTGATGTAGAACGGAGGTGGTTGTCAGACACACGTTCATGGATTGAGGAAGGTGATGAGTGTCACTGATCATCACCTTCTCCATAGTTAGGCGCGAATGGATATCTTAGATTGGAACACGCATGTTTGAATAGAAAATAGAAATACTAGCATTAATTCATCGAGACACAGCAGAGCTCCTCACCCCCAACAATGGAGTTTAGAGACTCATGCCGTCAAAGAGTACAAAGTTTAGATCTAAAATGTCATCCGATACAAAATAGGTCTCTAAAAGTTGTTTAAATACTAAACTAGTAGTCTAGGTTTACAGAAATTGAATAAACTATAACAGATGGTATAGAGATCCACTTCTGGGGCCCACTTGGTGTGTGCTGGGGCTGAGACTTAAGTAATTCACGTGCATAAGGCCATTTTAGGCGTTCAACGCCAGGTTTGGATCCATTTCTGGCGTTGAACTCCAACTTTTAATCCTTTTCTGGCGCTGGACGCCAGAATTGGGCAGAGAACTGGCGTTGAACGCCAGTTTACGTCGTCTATCCTTGAGCAAAGTATGGCTATTATATATTTCTGGAAAGCCCTGGATGTCTACTTTCCAAATCAATTAGAATCACGCCATTTCGTGTTCTGTAGCTCTAGAAAATCCACTTTGAGTGCAGGGAGGTCAGAATCCAACAGCATCAGTAGTCCTTTTTTAGCCTGAATCAGATTTTTGCTCAGCTCCCTCAATTTTAGCCAGAAAAATACCTGAAATTATAGAAAAACACACAACTCATAGTAAAGTCCAGAAATATAAATTTTTCCCAAAAACTAATGAAAATAAACTAAAAACTAACTAAAACATACTAAAAACTATATGAAATTAACCCCAAAAAGCGTATAAAATATCCGCTCATCACAACACCAAACTTAAACTGTTGCTTGTCCTCAAGCAACTAGACAAATAAAATAGAAGACTAATAGGTTGAGAAGCAATAATATCTCAGAGTTTTTTGAGTGAAGCTCATATTTTAATTAGATGAGCGGGACTAGCAGCTTTTTGCTTCCGAACAGTTTTGGCATCTCACTTTATCCATTGAAGCTCAGAGTGATTGGCATCTATAAGAACTTAGAATTCAGATAGTGTTATTGATTCTCCTATTTCAGTATGATGATTCTTGAACACAGCTATTTCATGAGTCTTGGCCGTGGCCCTAAGCACTTTGTTTTCCAGTATTACCACCGGATACATAAATGCCACAGACACATAATTAGGTGAACCCTTTGGATTGTGACTCAACTTTGCTAAAGTCCCCAATTAGAGGTGTCCAGAGTTCTTAAGCACACTCTTCTTTCTGCTTTGGACCTTGACTTTAACCGCTCAGTCTCAAGTTTTCACTTGACACCTTCACGCCACAAGCACATGGTTAGGGACAGCTCGGTTTAGCCGCTTAGGCCAGGATTTTATTCCCTTAGGCCCTCTTATCCACTGATGCTCAAAGCCTTGGGATCCTTTTTATTACCCTTGCCTTTTGGTTTTAAGGGCTATTGGCTTTTTCTGCTTTTCTCTTTTTTTTTTGCTGCTTTTTCTTGCTTCAAGAATCATTTTTATGATTTTTCAGATTATCAATAACATGTCTCATATTCACCATTCTTTCAAGAGCCAACATATTTAACAGTCTTAAACAACAAATTCAAGAGACATATGCACTGTTCAAGCATTCATTCAGAAGACAGAAAGTATTGCCACCACATGTAACTAATTAGAATTTCTCTTATTAAAACTCAAAATTTTATTGCATCTTATTCAAAAGATCTACTATTTTATTCATGTTTGCTGATGATGAGAAAAATAAACTATGGCTTAATTGGAGATAAGATCAAAATAGATACTAATTACTACTATATGACTCCTAAGGTGAACTTCTCTAATGACACTATCACAGAGTTAAAGCAGAAATTGGAATTTAACAACCTTTGTTCTGGGAAATAGGTGTTCCTCTGATCCGTGGGGTGCTTGATTCTTCAAGAGATAACTTCTGGCGCTTCAATTCCCTTAAGTCACGCCCTTGCTCCTCTTGTTCTTTAAACATATAGGTCAGCATTTGACTGTGTTTCTTCTGCTCTTTTATTATTTTCTCCATAGCCTCCCGTATCTTGGTGATAGAAGTCTCAAGATACTCCCAGTATTCAGATTGAGGGATTTCTGGGAGAAATTCCTGTGTTTTCTTCTTGGTGGGATCATCCTATGCTTGTTGTTTTTCCATTGATGCTTTGGTAATTGGTTTCTCAACTGAGATATACTCAGTTATTCCCATCCTTACCCCAGCGTCCTTGCAGAGCAGAGAAATCACGTTTGGATAAGCCAACCTGGCTTCTTTAGAATTTTTGTTAGCAATTTTGTAGAGTTCAGCTGAGATCAGCTGATGAACTTCCACTTCTTTTCCCATCATGATGCAATGGATCATCACTGCTCTTTTAACTGTGACTTCAGAACGGTTGCTGGTAGGCAACAGAGAATGCCCAATGAAGTCCAGCCATCCTCTGGCGACTGGTTTGAGATCTTCTCTCTTGAGTTGATTTGGGACACCCTTTGTGTTGGTGGTCTACCTGTCTCCAGGGATACATATGTCCTCTAGAATCTTATCCAGGCCCTTGTCTGTTCTCATCATTCTCCTGTTGAAGGAGTCTGGATCATCTTTCAGCTGAGGTAGCTTTAAGATCTCTCTGATCTTGTCAGGGGTGGTATGAACAATCTTTCCTCTGATCATGGTCCGATATTCATAGAAAGCAGTTCCAGATAGTTTTTGCTTGTCAGTCTGCCACATATTAGCATAAAACTCCTGGATCATATTCCTTCCCAGTTTCCGTTCAGGATTAGCTAGGACTTCCCAGTTCCTGATTCGAATTTGCTCCTGGATCTCCGGATATTCATCTTCTTTCAGATCGAATCTAACTTTCGGGATCACTGATCACAGACCCATTATTTTATTATAATGGTCTGAATGTTCTTTAGATAAGAACTTCCCTTGATTCCAAAGTGGTTTTGGAACGCTCTCTTTCTTGCCTCTTGGAGTGGGTTCTTTTCCTTTAGGAGCCATGATCTTAGTGATCGCGGATAAACACACCAAACTTAGAGGTTTGCTTGTCCTCAAGCAAAAGAAAAGAAAGGAGAGGGATAGAAGGAGAGCTAGATGCAATTGTTGACGGAAGGGGGGGGGGCGAACCCAAATTTAAAGGGAGGAAGGGCTTTCGAAAAAGAGATAAAGATATGATAAAAAGATTGATTTGGAAAAGATAAGATAGAAGATATGATAAGATAGGATATAGTTTAAAATTGAAAAGATATGAAAGATTTTTGAAAAAGATAGATTTAGATTTTGAAAAAGATAAAGTGGAGGTTTTGAAAAAGATATTGATGAGTTGAAAAGATAGATTTGTAGAAAAAAGGATTTGAAAAGAGTTGGATTGAATTTGCAAAGAGGCCTGGTGCTTATGGATTAAAATACATTTGATATTTTTAAGGTAGGGTTTTTAGAAATTAGGGATTTTAGAAATCAGGGTTCTTAATATGTTTATGCAAGAAATCATGAATTGAAGTATGAAAATCAAGATTTAGAATGAAAAAATATGAAGAAAAATGAGTTTTGCCTCCTCCCTACCATCCTGGCATTTGAACGCCCAAACACTGCCTGTTTTGGGCGTTCAACGCCCAAATGCTGCTCTCCTGGGCGTTCAACGCCTAGCTGCTGCCATTACTGGCGTTCAACGCCCAGTGGGTGCCCCTTTCTGGCGTTGAACGCCCAGATTGCTACCATTACTGGCGTTCAACGCCCAGTGGATGCCCATTTTGGGCGTTGAACGCCCAAAATACACTTTTACTGGCGTTTTCTTGCCAGTGAGCTCTTTTTCTCTGTTTTGTGTGCCGAATCCTTCTGTAACTCTGTGGACTTATATAAATGATTCCTCACCTCAGTGTCAGTGAACTTTATATAAACAAATAAAAATTAAAATAAAAATAAAAATAGGGCAAAATGCTTTAGAGGATTGATGCCCCATGGCTGGGTTGCCTCCCAGCAAGCGCTTCTTTATTGTCTTTAGCTGGACCTTGCTGAGCTTTTAGTCTAGCTTCAGCCTTGAGCACTCTTGCTCAATGTTTCCTTCAAGATAGTGTTTGATTCTCTGTCCATTGACAATGAACCTCTTATCAGAATCAATATCTTGAAGCTCCACATAACCATATGGTGATACACTTGTAATCACGTATGGTCCCCTCCACCGGGATTTTAATTTCCCGGGGAATAGCCTGAGTCTAGAGTTGAACAGCAGAACCTTCTGTCCTGGCTCAAAGATTCTAGATGACAGCTTTCTGTCATGCCACTTTTTTTATTTCTCTTTATAAAGCTTGGCATTTTCGAAAGCTGTGAATCTAAATTCCTCTAGCTCATTTAGCTGGAGCAATCTTTTTTCTCCTGCTAATTTGGCATCAAAGTTTAGGAATCTGGTTGCCCAGTAGGCTTTATGTTCCAGTTCCACGGGCAGGTGACATGCCTTACCATACACAAGTTGGTATGGAGAGGTCCCTATAAGGGTCTTGAATGCTGTTCTGTAAGCCCACAGAGCATCATCCAGGCTCCGTGGCCAATCCTTTCTACGGGTACTTACTGTCCGTTCTAGGATTCTCTTTAATTCTCTATTAGAGACTTTAGCTTGCCCATTAGTTTGTGGATGATATGGAGTAGCTACCTTATGGCGAATTCCATACCGAACCATGGCAAAGTAAAGCTGTTTATTGCAGAAGTGAGTGCCCCCATCACTGATGAGTACTCTAGGGACACCAAACCTGCTAAAGATATGTTTCTGGAGGAACTTCAGCACTGTTTTAGTATCATTGGTGGGTGTGGCAATGGCCTCAACCCATTTTGATACATAGTCAACTGCTACCAGAATATAAGTGTTTGAGTATGATGGTGGGAAAGGTCCCATGAAGTCAATTCCCCATACGTCAAACAACTCAATTTCCAAGATTCCTTGTTGAGGCATGGCGTAACCATGAGGCAGATTACCAGCTCTTTGGCAACTGTCACAGTTACGTACAAACTTTCGGGAATCTTTATAGAGTGTGGGCCAATAGAAGCCACATTGGAGGACCTTGGTGGCTGTTCGCTCACCTCTGAAATGGCCTCCATATTGAGAATGGCAATGCCACAGGATCCTCTGTGCTTCTTCTCTAGGCACACACCTACGGATTATTCCGTCTGCACATCTCTTAAAGAGATAAGGTTCATCCCATAAGTAGTACTTTGCATCAGTAATTAATTTTTTCTTTTGTATCCTGTTGTGCTCCTTGGGTATGAACCTTGCAGCTTTATAGTTTGCAAATTCGGCAAACCATGGTGTTTCCTGAATGGCAAATAAATGCTCATCTGGAAAAGTCTCAGAGATCTCAAGAGAGGGGAGGGGCGTCCCTTCTACTGGCTCTATCCGGGATAGATGATCAGCCACTTGGTTCTTTGTCCCTTTTCTGTCTCTTATTTCTATATCAAACTCTTGCAGAAGCAACACCCATCTGATGAGCCTGGGTTTTGAATCCTGCTTTGTGAGTAGATATTTAAGAGCAGCATGATCAGTATACACAATCACTTTTGATCCTACTAAGTATGATCTGAACTTGTCAATGGCGTAAACCACTGCAAGTAATTCTTTCTCTGTGGTTGTGTAATTTTTCTGGGCATCATTTAGAACGCGACTGGCATAATAAATGACGTGCAGAAGCTTATCATGCCTCTGTCCCAACAAGGCACCAATGGCGTGATCACTGGCATCACACATTAGCTCAAATGGTAATGTCCAGTCTGGTGCAGAAATGACTGGTGTTGTGACCAGCTTAGCTTTCAGCGTTTCAGATGCCTGCAGGCACTCTGTGTCAAACACAAATGGCATGTTAGCAGCTGGCAGATTGCTTAGAGGTTTTGCGATTTTTGAAAAATCCTTTATAAACCTCCTATAGAATCATGCGTGCCCCAGAAAGCTTCTGATTGCCTTAACATTGGCAGGTGGTGGTAATTTTTCAATTACCTCTATTTTTGCTTGATCCACCTCTATTCCCTTGTTTGAAATTTTATGCCCAAGAACAATCCCTTCAGTCACCATGAAGTGACATTTTTCCCAGTTTAAAACTAGGTTGGTCTCTTGGCATATTTTCAGAACAAGTTTCAGGTGATCAAGACAGGAGCTGAATGAGTCTCCATATACTGAGAAGTCATCCATGAAGACTTCCAAAAATTTTTCCACCATATCAGAGAAAATAGAGAGCATGCATCTCTGGAAGGTTGCAGGCGCATTACACAGCCCAAATGGCATCCTTCTATAAGCAAACACTCCAGATGGACATGTGAATGCTATTTTCTCTTGATCCTGAGGATCTACTGCAATCTGGTTATAGCCTGAGTAGCCGTCCAAAAAGCATTAATAATCATGACCTGCTAGTCTTTCTAGCATCTAGTCTATGAATGGTAAACGAAAATGATCCTTTCTAGTGGCTGTATTGAGCCTTCTGTAGTCAATACACATGCGCCACCCTGTAACTGTTCTTGTAGGAACCAGTTCATTTTTTTCATTATGAATCACTGTCATGCCTCCCTTTTTTGGGACGACTTGGACAGGGCTCACCCAGGGGCTATCAGAAATAGGATAAATAATCCCAACCTCTAGTAATTTGGTGACCTCTTTCTGCACCACTTCCTTCATGGCTGGATTTAGCCGCCTCTGTGGTTGAACCACTGGTTTGACATTATCCTCCAATAAGATTTTGTGCATGCATCTAGCTGGGCTTATGCCCTTAAGGTCACCTATGGACCACCCAAGAGCTGTCTTGTGTGTCCTTAGCACTTGAATAAGTGCTTCCTCTTCCTATGAATTTAAGGTAGAGCTTATGATCACTGGAAAAGTGTCACCTTCTCCCAGAAATGCATATTTCAAGGATGGTGGTAATGGCTTGAGCTCGGGTTTAGGAGGTTTTTCTTCTTCCAGAAAAAATTTCAGAGGCTCTTTCATGTCCTCTGAATCCTCCAAATCAGGCTGAACATCTTTAAAGATGTTTTCCAACTCTGATTCGAGACTCTCAGCCATGTTGATCTCTTCTACCAAAGAGTCAATAAGATCAACTTTCATGCAGTCTTTTGATGTGTTAGGATGCTGCATGGCTTTGACAGCGTTCAACTTAAACTCATCATCATTGACTCTCAGGGTTATTTCCCCCTGTTGGATGTCAATGAGGGATCGTTCAGTTGCTAAGAAGGGTCTTCCTAGAATGAGGGTAGCACTCTTGTGCTCCTCCATTTCCAACACAACAAAGTCAGTGGGAAAGGCGAATGGCCCAACTCTGACAATCATGTCTTCAATCACGCCTGATGGGTATTTAGTGGAGCCATCAACAAGTTGGAGACATATCCTGGTTGGTTTAACTTCTTCAGTTAAGCCAAGCTTTCTGATAGTGGATACAGGTATTAGGTTGATGCTTGCCCCAAGATCGCATAAAGCTGTCTTGGTGCATTGACCATCTAATATGCATGGTATCAGAAAACTCCCAGGGTCTTTGAGCTTTTCAAGAAAGCTTTTCAGAATGACTGCACTGCATTCTTCAGTGAGGAGAACTCTTTCTGTTTCTCTCCAATCCTTTTTATGACTCAAGATCTCTTTCATGAACTTGGCATAAGAAGGTATTTGCTCAAGTGCTTCTGCAAATGGAATCTTTATTTCAAGAGTCCTGAGGTAATCTGCAAAGCGAGCAAATTGCTTATCCTGCTCCTCTTTCTGGAATTTTTGAGGATAAGGTATCTTGGCTTTATATTCTTCAACCTTAGTTGCTGTAGGTTTATTGCTTACAGAAGTGGTTGAAGAAGCCTTTTTAGAGGGGTTGTCATCAGCACGTGTGTGTGTCTGATCCCTCACTGGCAATTGAGTGCCAGAGTTAGAAGCTGGAGTGACGTGAGATGCCAACTCATTGTCTGTTCCTGACGTCTGAACGCCAGAACTGTGCCCATTTTGGGCGTTCAGTGCCAGGTCTTACCCATTTTGGGCGTTCAACGCCAGATTCTTGCCTATTTCTGGCGTTGAACGCCAGTCCTGCCTTGTTTCTGGCGTTGAACGCCAGTCCTGAGCATGGTCTGGGCGTTCAGTGCCAGCTTTCCACCAAATTTCTGGCGTTTTAATTCCAGAATTACTTTTCCCTGGGCTCTTACTGTCCTCAGGTGAATTTTGGGTGGTTTGCCCGTTTCTTAGCTTTTTGCTACCTTGAGGTGGGGTATTTAATGTTTTCCCACTTCTTAGTTGAACTGCTTGGCATTCTTCTGTTATTTGCCTTGACAGCTGCTGCTTTGTTTGCTTAAACTGTTCGTCCATATGTATATTAGCCATCCTTGTCTCTTGTAGTCTATCTTTGAATTCGGCTAACTGCTTTGTTAGAAAGTCCAATTGCTGATTGAATTCAACAGCTTGTTTTACAGGACTGAGTTCAGCAGTTGCTGTTTTAACCTCTTCTTTCATGGAAGGGTCACTGCTTAGGTACAGATGCTGATTCTTGGCAACTGTATCAATGAGCTCTTGAGCCTCTTCAATTGTCTTTCTCATGTGGATAGATCCACTAGCTGAGTAATCTAGAGACATCTGAGCTCCTTCAGCAAGCCCATAATAGAAGATGTCTAACTGAACCCACTCTGAAAACATTTCAGAAGGGCATTTTCGTAGCATCTCTCTGTATCTCTCCCAGGCATCATAAAGAGATTTACTATCTCCTTGTTTAAAGCCTTGGATGTCCAGCCTTAGCTGTGTCATCCGTTTTGGGGGAAAGTATTGATTCAGGAATTTTTCTGTCAGCTGTTTCCATGTCCTTATGCTAGCCTTAGGTTGGTTATTTAACCACCTCTTAGCTTGATCTTTTACAGCAAATGAAAACAGTAATAGTCTGTAAACATCCTGATCTATTTCTTTATCATGTACTGTGTCAGCAATCTGTAGAAACTGTGCCAGAAACTCTGTAGGTTCTTCCTGTGGAAGACCGGAATACTGGCAATTTTGCTGCACCATGATAATGAGCTGAGGATTCAACTCAAAGCTACTGACTCCAATGGAGGGTATGCAGATGCTACTCCCATATGAAGCAGTAGAGGGGTTAGAATATGACCCCAGAGTCCTCCTGGACTGTTCATTTCCGCTTAGGTCCATGATGGAGAAAGAGAGATGATGTAAAAAAAATATTTTTATTTTTATTTATTTATTTATTTATTTATTTATTTCGAAAATAAAATAAATTAAAATAAAATAAATAAAAATAGGTGAAGATTTTCGAAAAAATGAGGAGAGAGAAAGTGGTAAGGAAATTTTGAAAAAGATATGATTTGGAAAAGATTTTAAATTTTAAAAAAAATCTGAAAATTTTTTTTTTTTGAAATTGATTTTCGAGAATTTGTTTTAAAATTAGAGAGAAAAGATATTTTTGAATTTAGTGAGGAAAGAGAAAAACACCAAGGAACACCAAACTTAATAATTTTAAGATCAAGACACAAGGAAAACTCAAGAACACTTTGAAGACTCACAAGAACACAAGAACATGAAGAAAGAACATGAAGGATTTAATAGAAAAATTATTTTTGAAAAACATTTTAAAAAGAAAATAAGGATTCTAAAATTTTAACACGACAATAATAAGGGACTCTAAACCAAAAAGAAAACTTTTCCTAATCTAAGAAACAAAATAAACCTTCAGTTGTTCAAACACGAACAATCTCCGGCAACGGCGCCAAAAACTTGGTGCACGAATTGTGACTCACACTTTTCACAACACGTACCACTAACCAGCAAGTGCACTGGGTCGTCCAAGTAATACCTTACGTGAGTAAGGGTCGAATCCCACGGAGATTGTTGGTTTGAAGCAATCTATGGTTATCTTGTAAATCTTAGTCAGGAAGTTAATTATATTTATCAGTTGAATTGCGAATAAACAAGAGAACATGAATTAAAGGTTACTTGTTATGCAGTAATGGAGAATATGTTGGAGTTTTTGGAGATGCCTTGTCTTCTGAATCTCTGCTTTCCTCTGTTCTCTGATTCACGCACGCACGTCCTTCTATGGCAAGCTGTGTGTTGGGGCATCACCGTTGTCAATGGTTACATCCCCTCCTCTTGTGAAAATGGTCCAAATGCTCTGTCACATCACGGCTAATCATCTGAGGTTCCCGATCATGCTGGAATAGGATTCACCCTCCTTTTGCGTCTGTCACTACGCCCAGCGCTCGCGAGTTTGAGGCTCGTCACAGTCATTCAATCCCTGAATCCTACTCGGAATATCACAGACAAGGTTTAGACTTTCCGGATTCTCATGAATGCCGCCATCAATCTAGCTTATACCACGGAGATTCTGATTAAGGAATCTAAGAGATATTCATTCAATCTGATGTAGAACGGAGGTGGTTGTCAGACACACGTTCATGGATTGAGGAAGGTGATGAGTGTCACTGATCATCACCTTCTCCATAGTTAGGCGCGAATGGATATCTTAGATAGGAACACGCATGTTTGAATAGAAAACAGAAATACTTGCATTAATTCATCGAGACACAGCAGAGCTCCTCACCCCCAACAATGGAGTTTAGAGACTCATGCCGTCAAAGAGTACAAAGTTTAGATCTAAAATGTCATCCGATACAAAATAGGTCTCTAAAAGTTGTTTAAATACTAAACTAGTAGCCTAAGTTTACAGAAATTGAATAAACTATAACAGATGGTATAGAGATCCACTTCTGGGGCCCACTTGGTGTGTGCTGGGACTGAGACTTAAGCAATTCACGTGCATAAGGCCATTTTGGGCGTTCAACGCCAGGTTTGGATCCATTTCTGGCGTTGAACTCCAACTTTTAATCCTTTTCTGGCGCTGGACGCCAGAATTAGGCAGAGAACTGGCGTTGAATGCCAGTTTACGTCGTCTATCCTTGAGCAAAGTATGGACTATTATATATTTCTGGAAAGCCCTGGATGTCTACTTTCCAACGCAATTGGAAGCACGCCATTTCGAGTTCTGTAGCTCCATAAAATCCACTTTGAGTGCAGGGAGGTCAGAATCCAACAGCATCAGCAGTCCTTTTTCAGCCTGAATCAGATTTTTGCTTAGCTCCCTCAATTTCAGCCAGAAAAATACCTGAAATTACAGAAACCTAAAAACTAATAAAAATAAACTAAAAACTAACTAAAACATACTAAAAACTATATGAAATTAACCCCAAAAAGCGTATAAAATATCCGCTCATCATTAATGCTCATGCATTCCTCTAGGGTGTCTTGATGCTGCATGGCTTTTACAGCATTCAGTACGAACATTTCCTCATTAACTCTCAGGGTTACTTCCCCTTTTTCAACATCAATAAGGGTTCGTCCTGTAACTAGGAATGGTCTCCCTAGGATAAGGGATGCACTCTTATGTTCTTCCATGTCCAACGCCACAAAGTCAGTGGGTAAAACAAATGGTCCAACCCTAACAATCATGTCTTTAGTTACGCCTAATGGTATCTTAATAGAGCCATCAGCAGGTTGAAAACATATGCGGGTTGGTTTGACTTCATCAGTCAAGCAAAGCTTCTTTATTAATGAAGCAGGTATTAGGTTGATGCTTGCTCCAAGGTCACATAGAGCTATCCTTGTACAAACATCACCTAGAGTGCATGGTATCATAAAGCTTCCAGGATCCTTAAGTTTCTCTGCTAAGTTGTTTTGAATGATTGCACTGCACTCTTTAGTGAGAAATACTGTTTCTGTCTCTCTCCAATCCTTCTTATGTCTTAAGATATACTTCATGAACTTAGCATAAGAAGGTATCTATTCAAGAGCCTCCGCAAAAGGGATCTTGATCTCTAGTAGTCTGAGATAATCTGCAAAGCAGGAAAATTGTTTATCTTTTTCCTCTTGATGGAGCTTCTGAAGAAATGGCATTTTAGTATTATACTCATCAACTTTGGTTGATGAAGGCCGAGTGCCATGTGTGTTGGAAGGGGGGTTACTAGCTTGCTTAGGAGGGTTGCTACCCCCTTCCTGGCGTTCAACGCCAGGGGCATCATTTCCTTTTGGGCATTCAATGCCAAGGTTTCTGCCTCCTTGGGCGTTTGAATGCCCAGTCTCTACCCTTTCCTGGCGCTTAACGCCAAGAGTGATACCTCCCTGGGCGTTTGAACGGTCAGAGTTATATTATGCAGAGACCTAGTTATCCTCTGTCAGTTGTTCTTTTCCTAACCTCCTGTTGTTCTGAGGTTGGGCATTCAAAGTTTTCTCACTCCTTAGTTGAATGGCCTAGCATTCCTCTGTTATCTGCTTAGATAACTGCTGCCTTCTTTGATTTAGTTAGGCTTCTATATTCCTATTAGAAGCCTGAGTTTCTCTCAAAGCCTCTTGCAGTTCCAGTAGTTACTGGGCAAGGGCGTGCAATTGCTGAGTCAATGGGCCATCTGGCTCTTGAGGGTTAGGTTCAGTAGATATGACCTTAACCTCTCCTTTCATAAAAGTCTCAGCAGCTGAATACAGATGATGATTAGTCGCAACTATCTCAATAAGCTCGCGAGCCTCTTCAATGGTCTTTCTTATGTATATGGAACCACCAGCAGAGTGGTCCAAAGGCATTCTACCAATGTCTAAAAGTCCATAATAGAAGATGTACCCATTCTGAAAATATTTCAGTGAGATATTTTCTTAGCATCTTTCTATACCTTTCCCAAGCATTATAAATAGATTCATTATCTCCTTGTTTGAAGCCTTGGATGTCCAGTCTCAGCTGGGTCATCTTTCTTGGAGGAAAGTATTGATTTAAAAACTTGTCTACTAACTGTTTCCAAGTTTTCAAGCTAGCTATAGGCTGGTTATCCAACCACCTCTTTGCTTGGTCCTTTACAGCAAAAGGAAAGAGCAATAGTCTGTAGACATCTTGGTCTACTCCCTCATTGTGTACTGTTTCAGCAATCTTTAAGAAATCTACCAAGAACTCAGTAGGTTCTTCTTGTGAAAGTCTTGAATACTGGCAGCTTTGTTGCACTAGTAATGAGTTGAGGGTTTAGTTCAAAGCTACTTGCTTTGATGTGAGGTATGCTAATACTTCTTCCATAGAAGTCAGCAGTGGGATTTGTATAAGATCCCAGAGTTCTTCTAAACTCTTCATTCCCATTTGGGTTCATGATTAAAAAAGGTAGAAGAAGAGAAAGAATGTGGGATAAAAATAAATTTTTTTTGAAAAATAAATAAATAAATAAAATAAAAATGAAAACTAATTCTAAAATAAAAGAAATAATTAAAAAATTTCGAAACTTAGAAGAGAGAGGAATTAGTTAGTAAGTTTTGCAAAAGAAGAGAGAGAAGATAACTTTTTAAATTAAAAAGATTTGAAATTTAAATTTTAAATTTGAAAATTAAATTTTGAAATTTTAAATTTTGAATTTTGAAAGAGTCAACAAGATAAGATAAAGATTTAAATTTTGAAAAGGTTTGATTTTTAAAATTTGAAAATTAAATTTTGAAATTTGAATTTTGAAATTTGAAATTTAAAATTTGAATTTAAATTTTAAAATTTAAATTTAAAATAAGAAAAGATAAGATTTTTGAAAAAGATAAGATTTTTTGAAAAGATTTGTTTAAAAAGATTTGACTTTTGAAATTTAAAACTAATATAAGATAAGATAAAAATTTTAAAATAAAAATCTGAATTTTTTGATGTAAATTTCGAAAATTCAATTAAAATAAAGATAGAAAAGATATTTTTTTATTTCATGAATTTAATGAGGAAAGAGAAAAACAAGTAAAAGACACAAAACATAAAATTTTTAGATCTAGCAAGATTTAAACCAAAAAAACTATTTTTGAAAATTTTTAGAAAGAAAGACTTAAAGAAATCGAAAAATTCAACAAGAACAAAAACAAAAGACTCAAACCAAAAACAAAGATTTAATAAAGAAAGCTAAGGATTCTTGAAAATAAAATTTTTTGAAAAAGGTTTTTAAAGAAGTTTTAAAATTTTTGGAAAAGAAAACAGAAAACAGGTAAGACTCAAACCAAGAACAAAGATTAGACAAAAAAAATAAAAATTTTTGAAAAATAATTTTTTTATTTTTCGAAAATAGAGAAGAAGAAAATAAAAATAAAAGACTCAAATATAATAATAAAAAAAAATTACCTGATCTAGGGAACAAGATGATCTGTCAGTTGTCCAAACTTGAACAATCCCTGACAACGGCGCCAAAAACTTGGTGCACGAATCCCCACACTTCGTAAAATTGTACCAGCAAGTACACTGGGTCATCCAAGTAATACCTGAGTGAGTCAGGGTCAATCCCACGAGGATTGTGATTTGAAGCAAGCTATGGTTATCTTGCAGGTCTTAGTCAGGCAGATAGAAGAGTTGTTGGATATGTTTAAATGCAGTTTGATTGTTTGGAATGATAATCTTAAAACTTAGATGGATGAGGCTTGGAGTAGCTTTGTCCTTCCGGATTAACTCTGGTTTTACTATCTTCTTCAATTGTGAATGATTTCTTCTATGGCAGGCTGTATGTGATTGGCACTGGTTTGAGTAGCCGCCAATACTCCTCCAGATCTGAACCCCAGGGTTAGTGCGGATCCATTCTAATTGAGGGTAAAGCTTCTGCAGTTCATTCTCCTTGGTGATCCTACTTAAAATGCCACAGAGAAGGTCAAATCTTCTGGTTCGGAGGATGCTGTGCCTTGGGTTCTAGCCTCAACCACAGAGACCCTAATCTCCCCATACCTCGGCTAAACTGGTGTCTCGAGAAGTCCCCAACGAAGTCGTGGATTAGCCGTCTAAGAGATGCATAATCAAGCTGGAGGTTCATCATTGTCCGGTGAAAGATGCACTCTGAACCCATGTATAATGTGATAACCTTATGCCAGTTCAACGCATTCATATTGATGAAGAACGAATATACATCTTAGAATAGAGAATCAAACACAGATTAAAGAGGAACAGTAATCTTTTATTAATCCATAAAACTCAGCAGGGCTCCACCCCTCAGCCTAGGAGGTTTAGAAACTCATAGAAAATACAATTTGTAAAATGAAAATATGGTGAATGATAGGCTAAAGGTCATGTAAAATACTCCTTAAATACTAAACTAATGACTAGTAAGGGTAAAACAGTCTTTTTAGTGCTAAAATCTACTTCTAGGGCCCACTTGGTGAGTGTTTGGGATGAGCTTTGATGACATCCACATGCTAGAAGACCTCTAGAGCATTGAACGCTGGCTAGGGGGTCCTCTTTGGGTGGTTGGACGTAGGTCTCTTCTCCTTGGGCATTGGACGCCTGAAAGGGGGCAGGAGGCTGGCGTTGGACGCAAGTTTTGGGCCTTCTAATCTAAAGCAAAGTAATGACTATTATACATTTCTGGAAAGCTCTAGAAGTCAGCTTTACATAGCCATTAAGAACTCTCCATTTGGATATCTTTAGCTCTAGAAAAGAGCTTCCAAGTACAAGAAGGTCAGATCCAAACAGCATCTACAGTGCTTTCTCAGTCTCTGAATCAGACTTTTGCTCCAGCTCCTCAATTTCAGCCAAAAAATACCTAAAATTGTACAAAAACACACAAACTCAAAGTAGAATCCAAAAATGTAAATTTAACACTAAATCCTATAAAAACTTAATGAAAACTAAACAAAACATGCTAAAAACTATATGAAAATGATGCCAAAAAGCGTATAAAATATGCGCTCATCAAATACCAATCATTTACACAATCCAAACCTAATCCTAAGGGCATATACCCTAAAAATTCTCATCACACCACATGGTACTTAAATAAACTTAAACTATACCTTAATGAGTGCAGTTCACACACAAACACATCATAACTTAAGCTTTCAAGGCTCTCAATCATCACCAATAAGCTTTAGCTACCAACACCGTGTTCCAAGTGCTACAAATACACCCAACAACACTAACATAACCAAATTCAAATATACATTAATATAGGGTTAATAAAATTTAATAAATCATAGGGGTTTTGAGGTTTCTTACCTTAACTCACTGAACTTTGTGATGAATATCACCAATGGCTCATACTAGAGCACTCCTAAACAACCAAAATCACAAAATTACTCATCACCCATACCAAATTTCAAATTTAGGGAGGAAAATTAAAACTGGGCAGAGGACAGTGGTATACTTACTACAGTACCTATATAGAATCGAAGAGGGTGAGATGAGCAACGCGTGATCGCAAACGACTCGTTAATCGGAGCTCCGAATCGAAAGTTATGGTGGTTTGAAGTTTAATGGAGTTAGGGTTTTCTCTCTTCTTCCTCTCTTCTCCATTTCAGCATCCCACTCTCTTTCTCTAGGGTTAATAAGCTGAAATACTCATAACTAAGGTTTATATATATTGGATCTTGGGCCCACTTGGGTCCAGTTCACTTGATTTAGTCCGTTGGTCCAAAGATTAGAGTTTTAAATCGTGCTTTAAATATTTTTACTTTCTAAATTATAAATTCTAACTTTTTAATCTCTCTCACTCATAAATTATTTTTCTCAACTGCAGTACCGGACAGATCTCAGCTGGTACTACCGGTCAAATTTTCATTATGCATTTTCATGCAGAAAACTATATTTTCTGACTCAGAAAAATTCACTAAGTCCAAATATCATATTTAAATTTTCCAAATTATGATTCTAAATTTTTCTAACCATTTTTTCCCATATTTATTTTATTATTTATTTAATTACGATTTGACTGAGTTTTACACACTTAGTTTGAGGGGCCTATTAACAGTAATACTGTTAAAGAGTGGGTAAGAGAGGATAATAGTTAGTTTGTTATAGATATTCATGATAGACTTAGTTTCTTAGTGTGTGGTAAAGCTATGTTTATATATCAGGTCTAGTTAACTATATCTATAGAGAAAAATGCTTCACATTTGGCATTCTATTTTTAAATTACTCTGTTCTAATTGCTTTAGATTCCTTCAATGTTTACATTCTTGATCTCCAAGTAACTTCTGTTCTAAGAACTTTACAGCTTGTCATAAATGAAGTTCCTTCTGCATTGGTTGTCACATCACAAAATGGTAACATTTAAATTTTCTATATGATGCGTATTGTGCTTTCAACTTTCTACTTGTTTTATTATGGTCCAAAGTCAATAATTAATCAGTCAATTAATATCATGATATCATTGTTCTTTAGATAGCAAGCCAAGTTAGTGCCACTATTTTTGTTTTCATAGAAACAAAAGAAAATTCACTTAGATTTCGATGAATATTTCAATTAATTCAATACGATAATCAATAAAAGTTGACATCATAGTAAAAAGTAAAAACATATTAGTTTCAATAAATAGGATCAATTGGATTAATTTTAGAAAGAATACTAGTTAAAAAGCTAAACATAATCATACTCAAAAGAGATTAGTCTTGTTTTCAAGTAATGATAGAGAAAAGGAAGAGTAACTAAATTATTATTAAAAGGAATTATAATGTAATAATATTGCTAAGTTCATATATTAAACTAATGCTCAAGCTTGAAACATTATTTTATTACACCGCCAAACTTGAAGCTATATCCTTATGCCTTGTGAAACTTTGTTCTAAGCTGCAGAGAAAGAGAGAGCTGGGACTTAAAAAAAATTAGAGAGAAAATAAAGGAATTTTACCGTTGATTGAGTCAATAATTTTTTGTGATCTCAATACAATAACTAACTTGTTATTTTATATCTATCTTCCTAACTTAAATTAAGAAATCTAACTAATCCCAACAATCATGGAACTAACTAATCAGATATTGCCACCTATTCACACTCAATGACAAATTATAAGCTTATATACATATATGTAAATAGCTCCCTTACACTAGGTGTATACAAATTATACATATATGCCTAGCTTAGTACAAATGTCAAAAAGGGGCCTAGTGTTAGTGACTTGGTAAGCAAGTATGCAACTTGTTCCGGTGATGGAATTGGCAACAACTTTAAGGAACCATCCTGCACCTTTTCTCACACCTTATGACAATAAATTTCTATATGTTTGGTTCTCTCATAGAATATTGGGTTGGTTTCTATGTAACAAGCTGACTGACTCTCGCAAAACAAGGTTGTTGGCTTGTGTAGCTTTACACCAAAGCTGTCTACGATGCGGGTGAGCCAAATTCTCTCACATGTTGCTAAAGCCATGGATCTATACCCTGCTTTGGAAGAAGAGTGTAACACCCTAATTATCCAAATGTCACGCTTCCGGCTGTACTACTCTGATAGCTCGGGTATTACGATGACTCTTAAAATATTTAATACTAAAATATGAGCCTGTTTAAAACTTAAACCGTATTTTTCAAAAGATACATACATACTTACAATACAAATTACAATACTTACAAAGAATATATATATATATATATATATATATATATATATATATATATATATATATATATATATATATATATATATATATATATATTATTAATTTACAAGCATTACATAAAACAAAATCCTATCCCTCTTACAAATTGTGAAAAGTTAAAGGAAAGGAAGACATAATATCTAAAACAATACAAGGTAATCGTGTAAACAGAAAAGTAACAAGCTCTTCTGAACTTCGCCATCCATATCCTGAAAAAGAAAAGGCCTGTAGGGGAGTGAGAACATCGTCTTCGCTAGTTCTCACAATGGGGTTAGAGAATTGCTATAATAAGATACGTAAAAATAAAACTTTTTAAGGTAGAGTGATCAATAGCCGCCTTATGTATCTGTTCAAAACCAAAGATATATATTCATAAATCTGAAATCCATTTTAAAAGAGAAATCTGTTAATTATTCAAAAATCCAATACCTTTTTAAAAGTTTTTCCTAGAGAGCATGAATAACCAAGTTGTTCCTAGCATAGGTTCATTAAGTCTATGCTGAACCAGTTTAGTTTTTCATACTTTACTAAACCAAAAACACAAACCAAACATGGCCCTCGGCCCAAACAATTCATTCAACATCCAATTCATCACAATCCACTCAATTTCAGTCACAAACACAAGTAAGAAGGTTCAAACACAATCAAGCACTTACATCAAGTAGAGTAATTAGCAGTTAAACATAATTATTCACATAGGCAAACCAATTACAATATACACACCTAAACAATGTCACATAGATGCACATGATGAATGCCTTCCCTATGGCTGATGAGTCTCATCTGTCGGTTGTAAAGCCAAACCCAACATGTTCGGTAGCTAACCTTGGACAGAACATCAAACACAGAGCAAGTGGGACAACGCTGCAACCCTTGCATCTTCCCTACGTACCCGGAGTAGGGGACAACTTCACCCTGCCTCTTACCCATGTGGTGTTACAGTTCTCAACCAAACCATTCCGCAACCCCTTCCATGGGTTCAAAACCAAATCTGTTTAAAATCAGACAAATTTCAAAGATTTAGATCATTCTCATATTTCAAGAAAACTGATTCAAACTCAATTCATTTTCAATGAACCATACATTTAACAAAACCAAACCACAATCCAATCAAACAACAATCAAATTCATCTTAAAATAGCCCAACAATACATAAGACTTATACAATCACTAAAATCACGTTTATCACATTAATATCCATGTATAACAATTCCAAATTATAAAATTGCATTTTTGAAAAAGCCCCTACGTCGATTGCAATTTAACCATGCTACTGAAATTCTTTTTCTCACAGCCCGCAACAACACAGCCACAACCACAGTTCCTTACTGTTTTCGCAACACTATCCGCAACTTGAGATGCGATATAAAATAACCAAAACTCACTCCTAAAGCAATAAAGCCATAAATTCCTCAATAATGTAAAGCAGAAAAGCGACTAAACTAGTTTTCGAAGTAAAATAACTTACTGAAATCGACGATAAGTGGGGGAATGAAACCACAGCGGCTCCGACGAGCTCCAGCAGAAATCATAACTTCGGTGACGGTGGCTGTAACAACATGCAACGACAATAGAGCTCCGGAATCATTAAAGGATGTAAACCAAACTCAACCCTTACCCGCGCATTTTCGATGAAGACGGCGGCCTTCCCTGGTGGCGGTGGCTAGGCGCGAGTCTCCTCTCTCTCTCCTCTGCTCCCCTCTCTCTCTCTCCCTCTCTCTCTCTCTCTCTCTTCAACTCTGCCATGGGTGACGGCTACTCTGACCCCACGACGAGGACGATGACGACGCGGGTACAGCAGCGGCGGCAACGGCCTTCACGGTGAAGGCGACAAAGCCACAGCGGTTCCAGGCTTTGGCAGTGGCAGAAAATGGTGATGAAGGTGGCTGGCTCCAGCGATGGTGGCAGGTTGCGATGAGGATGATGGCGACCCTCCAGCACGCACGCTGAACTTCTCTCTCGACGGTACAGTAAGGGCGGGCGAGAAGTATTGGCACGAAATATTGGTGATAGCTCGAACGACGGCGGTGAGCTGAACTGCAGTGGCTCCTTGTCTTCTTCCCATCTCCCCCGTCCCAGCTCCATCATCCTCAGCACCCTCTCCCTCTCGGATCTCCCCCCTTCCCCCTTTCCCTTTCTTTCTTTTCTTTGTTTCTTTTCTTGCGTGAGTGTGGTGGGGGGAATGGGTGGAAACTAGGGTTAGGGTGGGTCAGTTAGGTTAGGGATAGTGGGTTAGTTTATGTATTTTATTTATTTATTTATTAAAATAGGGATAGCAACGTAATTTTGTGAAATAAATAAAAAGTAGAATAATAATTACTTCAGCTAGGTTATTTATAAAGTATCCATCTTTAAAAATACCTTTAAATTACCGATCGTTAAATTATATATTTTTTCAGTTAAATACCAAATTGATAAAAATTGGAGATAAGTAAATTAATTCTCCTTTATTTATAAAATAAGGTTTAAAATCTAAATATTTAACATTAAGGCATATAACATATTCACTATTTTTTAATTATAAAAACTCTAAATAATAGAGAAGAATTTACTCAACTTATATGTAAAAATATCTAAAAATATAATCTTAAATAAATATAATAGACTATAAATAATTTATTAATGACTTTTCAAAATTCGGGGTCTTACATCCTACCCCACTTATAAAAATTTTCGTCCTCGAAAATTAAAGTAATACATAAGATAATACATAGTATTAGTAATTTACTTTTTTTTTTTACTTTTTTTAAATACTTTTTAGAAAAGTAAGAATTCTTAGCATGTATATGTAAATGTTCAAATACCGAATAACCATGAGATTTAAATATAAGGAAAGTATGGCATAAGACAGAGGATACAAAGAGGCTCGATGCAAAAAGGTTATATGGTTTCAGGACTTTACAAAATTTAGAAAAACACAATAGAGGGAAAATTTTACAAGATAGGCATTCACAAAGTAGAGCGGTAGTTAAAGTGGCAAAAGGCTACAAAGCAGGCTGGTATTAAGACAACAGATATAACGTTCACTTACAGATATCGTACCTACTTCAGAATTTCAATTTTCCAACTCCATCAATCACTTTACAAACCCATAACCGGTCACAAGTCTATCACCGGCAAACTCTACTCCCACAACTTCTCATAACGTCGCACACTTACTGCTCCATCGTTTCACGTTCACAAACATCTTTCGAAAGAGAGTAACGATTCGCTTGCTACGTGATGAGCGGATATTTTATACGCTTTTTGCCATCATTTTCATATAGTTTTTAGTATGTTTGTTTAAGTTTTATTAATTTTTCATAGGTTTTAGTGCAAAATTCACATTTTTGGATTCTACTTTGAGTTTGTGTATTTTTATGCTATTTCAGGTATTTTCTGGCAGAAATTGAGGAGCTGGAGCAAAAGTCTGATTCAGAGGCAAAGAAAGTACTGCAGATGCTGTTAGGATCTGACCTCCTTGCACTTGAAAGAGCTTTTCTAGAGCTACAGACATCAAATGGAGTGTTTTTTATGGCTATGGAAAGCTAACATCCAGAGATTTCCAGCAATGGATAATAGTTTATACTTTGCTTCAGAATTGGAGGCCCAAAACTGGCGTTTAACGCCAGCTTCCAGCCCTATTTTGGCGTCCAACGCCCAACGGAGAAGAGACTAGCGTCCAATGCCCAAAAAGGACCCTTTAGCCAGAGAACGTCCTACAGGCCTCCTAACACATGGATCTCAATCAAGCTCAGCCCAAACACTCACCAAGTAGGTCCCGAAAGTGGATTTTAGTACTAAAAGACTATTTTACCTTTCTTATGTAATCCTTAATCATTATACATCTCTTAGACGGCTAATCCACGACTTCGTTGTGGACTTCTCGAGACATCAGTTCAGCTGAGGTATGGGAAAATTAGAGTCTTTGTGGTAGAGGATAGAATCAAAGGCGCAATATTCTCTGATCTAGAAGATTCGACCTTGTCTATGGTGTTTTGAGTAGGATCATCAAGGGGAATGAACTGCAAGAGCTTCATCGTCAATCAGACTGGATCTGCACTAACCCTGGGGTTCAGATCTGGAGGAGCATTGGCGACCTCTCAAGAAAGGCGTTGATCACATATAGCCTGCTGGTGCACGAAATTGTGATCTCCAAGCTCGAACAAATCCTGGTAATGGCTCCAAAGCTTGGTGCTCTGATCTCAATACATAATTGTCACAACTTTGATACAACTAACCAGCAAGTGCACTGGGTCGTCCAAGTAATACCTTACGTGAGTAAGGGTCGAATCCCACGGAGATTGTTGGTATGAAGCAAGCTATGGTCACCTTGTAAATCTCAGTCAGGCGGATATAAAGTGATAATGGTGTTTTCGAATATTATATAGTAAAATAGGGATAGAGATACTTATGTAAATCATTGGTAGGAATTTCAGATAAGCGAATGGAGATGCTTTTCGTTCCTCTGAACCTCTGCTTTCCTGCTATCTTCATCCAATCAGTCTTACTCCTTTCCAAGGCTGGCTTTATGCAAGGGCATCACCGTTGTCAGTGGCTACATCCCCTCCTCTCAGTGAATAATATGCTCATGCACCCTGTCACGGCACGGCTATTCATCTGTCGGTTCTCGATCATGCTGGAATAGGATTCACCCTCCTTTTGCGTCTGTCACTAACGCCCAACAATCGCGAGTTTGAAGCTCGTCACAGTCATTCAATCATTGAATCCTACTCAGAATACCACAGACAAGGTTTAGACCTTCCGGATTCTCATGAATGCTGCCATCATTCTAGCTTACGCCACGAAGATTCTGGTTAGGAGATCTAAGAGATACTCATTCTAGCTTAATTCATGTAGAACAGAAGTGTTTGTCAGGCACGCGTTCATAGGGGAGAATGATGATGAGCGTCACACATAATCATCACCTTCATCACGTTCTTGGGTGCGAATGGATATCTTAGAAGCGAAATAAGAAGAATTGAATAGAAAATAGTAGTACTTTGCATTAATCTTTGAGGAACAGCAGAGCTCCACACCTTAATCTATGGAGTGTAGAAACTCTACCGTTGAAAATACATAAGTGAAAGGTCCATGACAAACCCCATTTGTAGGGTTTATCTTGTATTGATTTTTGGGGATTTTATCAACTTTTACCCACATTTATTCAATGAAATAGCATGGTTTTATAACTTCTCCCTTAATTGTGCTTAAGAGTGAAAACATGCTTTTTAGGACTTAAAATAGCTAAATTTAATTCACCTTGATTCTATTAGATGCCTCGATATGTTTGTTAAGTGATTTCAGATTTAGGAGGCAAAGATTGGATTAAGGGAATGAAGAAAAAGCATGTAAAGTTTGAGAACTCATGAAGAAATGATGGAACCAAAAAGCTGTCAAGCCTGACCTCTTCGCACTTAATTGACCATAACTTGAGCTACAGAGGTCCAAATGATGCGGTTCCAGTTGGGTTGGAAAGCTAACATCCGGGGCTTCGAAATGATATAAGATTTGCCATAGTTGCATCGCGCATAGGGGCGCGCACGCGCACAGTACGCGGACGCGCCGATGGTGGCACATGACCCACTTAATGCAAACGTGGCCAGCGATTTTAGAAGCCTTGTGGGCCCAATCCAACTCATTTCTGATGCTATTTAAGCCAAGGATTGAAGGGGAATCAACATACTTTTCATACTTTACTTTTACTTTTAATCATTAGTCATAGTTTAGTTTTAGAAATAGTTAGAGTTAGAGAGAGAAGCTCTCCCTTCTCTCTAGAATTAGGATTAGGAATTAGGGTTAGATTAGGATCTCATAGTTCTAGGTTTAATTCAAGTCTCCTTCTACTTCTACCTTCAATTGATGATTGCTACACTTTGGTTCTTCTCTCTATCCCTATTCTCTTGTTGTAATTTCTCTTATTTTGTTTCTAGGTTTTGTAATTGAGATACTCTTGTTCTCTTTATTTTCTTTCAATAATGCAATTTGAGGTAATTCATGATAATTGTGATTTTCTTGATTGTTGTTGTTAATTCTTTACATTCAATTGTAGTTAGAATTCATTCTTGTTGTGATTGACTATACTTTTCTTTTGTGCCTTCCAAGTGTTTGATTAAATGCTTGGAAGAATGTTAGACTAGAATTTTATGTTCTTGGCTTGAGAAGGTAACTTAGGATTTCTTGAGTCACTAGTGTCCAATTGATTGATAGTTGATAGCCATTAACTCTAGCCTTCATTAATCCAATTAGTGGAAAGCTAGGACTTATGGACTAGGATTGATATAACTCACTTGACTTTCCTTTGTTAATCGATTTAAGGATGACTAAGTGGGATTAATCCTTGCAACTACCATACTTGTGGCTAGTGATAATGATGAAGACCCTTGACAACCAAACCTTGCCAAGACCATTTTGTTAATAAAGTTTTCCTACCATTTACTATTCACATTCCTCATCCAAAACCCCAAAATAAACAAGTCCATAACCAATAACAAGAACACTACCCTGCAAGTCCTTTGAGAGACGACCCGAGGTTTAAATGCTTCGGTTTATAGATTTTAGGGGTTTGTACTTGTGACAAACAAATTTTTGCATGAAAGGATTATTGTTGGTTTAGAGACTATACTTCAACGAGATTTTATTTGTGAAATTCTAAACCGTCAAAAATCCATTCGTCAAAATGGCGCCGTTGCCGGGGACTTGCAATGGTGTTATGTTATTGGTTATTGTACATATGTGAATAGTGTAAATAGTTTGTCTTTTGCTTGTTTACTAGATTTTGTTAGTTTTATTTTGTTTTTCCATAATGAATTCTCACTTTGGCTATGAGTTTGGCTCTAATTGTGTTGTAGGGAAGGTGAACTTCAATGCTAACATGTACCAAGGATGGAACACTCCAAGATGGGAGGAGCCTCAAGGAATTGATCACTCCTATTGGCATCAACCTCCGGACACTTATAGGTATAATTCTCATCCTAATGCATGTCAATTCAATGGCTATGTGGACTCCTTTTATGACAATCAACCACCACCATATGCCTATGAATCTTATCCTCAACATGATGCTCAACCATACTCACAAGCCCATTTCTACCAAGTACCTTTATGTGACCCTTATCCATCATATAACCAATCACCCATACCACATCCTTGTGATCATTATGAGCAAGAACCTTTAGAACCACCACAACCCTATCAAGATTACTACCATGAACCACCTCAACCCTCACCATCTCCATATCCTTACCAAGAAGAACCACCTTCCTACTATGAACCCTCTCTCCAAAATAATGAACCTTCCTATTCACCCCAAGCCCCAATAGACGATCATCTCACTTTGTTATTCCAAGGACAAGAAGCCATGAAGCGGGATACACTTGAGTTTGTGACCAATTTGACCAAGGTGGTGCACACTTTAGCCCACCAATGCTTGAATACTCAAGGTACTTCCGTGACCACAGGTGAAAAGTCAAAAGAAGAGCAAAGTATGAAGGTGAAATTGGAAAATTCGGTGGAAAAAGAGGAGTCAAATTTTGTATTGGAGCAACTAGAGGAACCTACAATCATTGAAGAAAAGGAAGAAGTGGTTGAAGATTTAGGAGATGTTGAAAGTCCATGGGAATGTAGCATCATGGAGAACTCGTCCAAGAAGCTTGATATTGATGTTGAGGAGGGTGCGCAACCCCCAAGGCATATCATCGTTGGAGACTTGGAAGAGGCTTATCAAGAGATGGATTCAATCATGGATGAATTCCTCTCTACAATGGAATCCTCTCCCATTGGACATAGAGTTGAAATTATAGAAGAGTGTGCGCAACCTCCCAAGGAAGATGAGAAGGGCATGGTGTATATTGAAATTGAAGAATATGAAGAGGTTGACCAAGAAATGGATTTATTCATCAATGAATTTCTATCCAAAATTGAACCACCTCCCATTAGGCAAGAAATCAAAGTTCTTGAAGACAACACCAAGCTATGTGATAAAAGGGGAAAGGTTGAAATCAAGGAAGCTCGCAAAGAGGTGGAAATACACAAAGAAGAGCACAAGGAAGTAGACCTTGCATTATCTAAGTGTGGGGAGGTCTCCCTTCCCGAGTCACCATCCAACACAACATTCAAGTGGGTAAAATTCTTATCCATAAGCTTTACTTTCTCGCTTGAATATGGTTTGATTGAAACGGATGGACAACTTAGAGCTCTTTGTGGAATTAAAAGCAAGAATGAGTTGTGTAGTGGTTGCGAGTTAGGAATTAGGCTCATTAAGGTCAAAGCTTCAAGGTATAGGAACGATGATTGGAAGAATACCACTTTGCATGGGTCTCGACGGGAGGCTAGGTGTGCTAAAGAGAATTCTATATGTCAACCACCCGGAAAGAAAAAGTATGAAGATCAAATTGAAGAGGGGTGCGAAGATGAGATATGGGACCCCGGCTCGAAGAATGAAGACCAACTATGGGGACTCATATCTTGGGTTGAACTTTGCCCAAGCTTGGTGAAGACGGTTGGATATTCTGTCAACCAATTGAGAGGCAAAGATCCTTGGAGATTCAAGGATGAGTACAAACATAAGCCACCATGACAATAAGCTCCTCAAAATGTCCAACTTAAGGACTTAAACTAAAAGTGCTAGGTGGGAGACACCCCACCATGGTAAACTCTTTCCTTCCTCTTTTAGTTTTGTTTAATAAGTGATTTGAGTTGCCATTGTAGGTAGATTTTCATTTCATATTGATTTGTTTGTAAATATTGGTTGTTAGTATGTTGTATTCATTAGTAGTAGATGAATAAATCCTAAAATCAAATTGCATTTTTGTGAATTGTTTGATATTTGATTGAATAAAGAAGAGTTTTGGACATTATAGGGAGCTCTTGGGAATTTTTTCTGCTTTTTGGGCAAAAAAAAAAAAAAAAAAGGGGCGTCGGCGCGCTAGCACGCTGTGCGCGCGCGCGCGGATTGCACTTCTGCAACTTCTGGTACAAAAACCAGAGAGTTGTGCGCGCGTTGTGCCAGCATTGTGCTGGGAGCACAACCTCATCCACGCGTAAGCGCGCTGTGCGCGCGCGCGGATTGTCCCTGCTGCATCCATGCGTAAGCGCGCTGTGCGCGCGCGCGCGGATTTGCACCCTGCTTTTCTCCTCCCTCCTTTCTCCTTCTTTCCTCTTCTCTTCTTCTTTCTTTCTCATTTTTTTTCTTCTTCCTCTCTTGAAAGATTTTTTTTCTTTTCTCTTTTAATATAAAAAAAAAAAGAAAAAAAATTTTTTAATAAAAAAAAAATATATATATATATAATAAATAAATAAATAAATAAAATACTAAAAAAAAAATTAAAACTATAAAAAAAAAAATTTTTTTTTTCTTCTTCCATTTCCTTTTGTCTATTACATTTGCATACTTTTATTCTTTGCATTTTAATTCTATTTGTTCTCATTTTATTTTCTAAATTTCTCATTTTAATAATGGTGTTGAATTCTCTCACTAAATTGTTGAGAATTTCTTGCATTTGTTTTGGTGCTTCATGACTTGTTACATTAATTGTAATATTTGTCAACACACAAGATTAGTGCTTTAGCCCTTCCTAATTCATTACCCTTTGTTTTTTTTCTTGTACCGCTTCATCATTGAGTTAGGATAGAATCAAATGCTTTCATGCGTATCACTAATCTTGTTTGTGTCAATTCTTATTTGATCTTGATGCTCAATATACTCTCCATGTCTTAACTTTACTCTTGCATCAAGTATCAGTTGATATGCTTTTTGCTTATATTGATTTCTCACTCACATGTTGTAGCTACCATGTAGTAGAGAATCATACTCTTATCTGGCATTAGCCCCCGCCTATGTTCTATTTACTTTGATATCTTTGTTGTAGGCTTAATTTTCTTTCTTTTTCTCTCCTTTTAGGCTGGCCACCAAGAAAGGAGAAAACGAAAAAGCTTTTAAATGGGGCAACGAACAAGTCATCCGCACAACCTTTCGAAGAAGCTCATCAATTGTAGCAACCCATCCACCTTGCTCTTCTTTACATGCACCGAGGACGGTGCAATCTTCAAGTGTGGGGAGGTCATTCGACCGATCTCTATGGGTAACAATTTTCTTTCAACACCAATTTTTAATTTTTGTCGTTGTTAGATTAGTTATTGCATTGCATGATAGGTTGCATGATAGTTAAAATTTGTACATATTTGAGCATTTTTTTTATGTTAGGACTACTTGGTTATGGTGATGATTTCTTTTCCAAGAAAATCGTTTTTAGGGCACCCTACTACTAATTTGAAAATTTTTGTTGAACTTGCTTGAAAGAATTTATTTTGGAACATGGTTTTGAGCTAAGAACACAAGCTTGTGAGATTTGAGCCTAATGGTGTGGTTACATCTTATAACCACTTAATTTCCTTCTTGCGTGTAATTGTTCTCTTTCTATGATTGTAATCTTTGATTTGTTTGAATCTATATGTCCCATTATTCCTTGTATTCATGCATTTATATGATTGAGGCCATCATTTCATTAGCTCACTTATCCAAATAGCCTTACCTTTTACTCTCCTTTGTTAGCCGATTTTGAGCCTACGCTTAACCCACTTGTTCTTATTTTAGCACATTACAAGCCTTAAAGCGGAAAACAATGAATGTCCTTTATTTGGATCTTTGATTGGCTTAGGCTAGTGAGTGTGAGTGTCATCCAAGAGTGGGAAAACTTTGGGACATTGGTTGGGATAAAAGGATGTTTGTGTTTTGTATTTTCATATTGGGGAATTGGTACATACTCATGTATTGATTAAATGTATAGACCTTATGCATCGATGTTCCTGTGTATAGTTTGAAAGAAAAAGAAAAAATGAAAAGAAAAAGAAATAAAAGTGAAAAAGAAAAAAAAAAAAAGAAAAGAAAAAATGTATATAGAAAAAGAAAGAAAAAAAAAGAAGAGCAATAAAGGGGACAAAATGCCCCAAAATGAAGCTCAATAAGAATCAATGCATAAGTGTTGTGAAATAAAAAGAAAATGCATGAGTATGTGAAAAAGTGAGGAATGGGTAGTTAGATTAGTACTTAATTGTATAGGTCATTATATAGGATAGGTGGGAAAGTTTAAGTTAATCAAAGATTCAAATCCTTAAGTCCACTAGCCATATATGATCCTACCTTGACCCTAGCCCCATTACAACCTAAAGAAAAGACCTCATGATACATGTATGCATGCATTGAATAATTGTTGATTGTTAGAAGAAAAATAAATCTTGGAAAGCATGATTAGGGGAGAATTGAGAGAATCAACCCCAAACACCGAGCGACTAGAGTGCAAACACTTCCGGTGAGGGTTCGATGCTCGATTCCTTGATTCCCGGCTTTCATGAGCGTTCTTCTCGCAAGTCTACATGAACTTCATTTTGATATTCGAATTGGTAGGATTCATGAATCGTTATATGATCTTGGCCCTACTTGTGCACGTATGACTTGGAGGATTGATTTATTTTTAACCAAGTAGGTAAAACTATTTTGCATTTAGTTGCATATAGTTTAGGTTGCATATAGTTCATTTACATGGAATAAATGTTGATACTCTTTGTTTCTCTCTTGGCTTAAGCATGAGGACATGCTTGGATTAAGTGTGGGGAGGTTGACAAACCCCATTTGTAGGGTTTATCTTGTATTGATTTTTGGGGATTTTATCAACTTTTACCCACATTTATTCAATGAAATAGCATGGTTTTATAACTTCTCCCTTAATTGTGCTTAAGAGTGAAAACATGCTTTTTAGGACTTAAAATAGCTAAATTTAATTCACCTTGATTCTATTAGATGCCTCGATATGTTTGTTAAGTGATTTCAGATTTAGGAGGCAAAGATTGGATTAAGGGAATGAAGAAAAAGCATGTAAAGTTTGAGAACTCATGAAGAAATGATGGAACCAAAAAGCTGTCAAGCCTGACCTCTTCGCACCTAATTGACCATAACTTGAGCTACAGAGGTCCAAATGATGCGGTTCTAGTTGGGTTGGAAAGCTAATATCCGGGGCTTCGAAATGATATAAGATTTGCCATAGTTGCATCGCGCATAGGGGCGCGCACGCGCACGGTACGCGGACGCGCCGATGGTGGCACATGACCCACTTAATGCAAACGTGGCCAGCGATTTTAGAAGCCTTGTGGGCCCAATCCAACTCATTTCTGATGCTATTTAAGCCAAGGATTGAAGGGGAATCAACATACTTTTCATACTTTACTTTTACTTTTAATCATTAGTCATAGTTTAGTTTTAGAAATAGTTAGAGTTAGAGAGAGAAGCTCTCCCTTCTCTCTAGAATTAGGATTAGGAATTAGGGTTAGATTAGGATCTCATAGTTCTAGGTTTAATTCAAGTCTCCTTCTACTTCTACCTTCAATTGATGATTGCTACACTTTGGTTCTTCTCTCTATCCCTATTCTCTTGTTGTAATTTCTCTTATTTTGTTTCTAGGTTTTGTAATTGAGATACTCTTGTTCTCTTTATTTTCTTTCAATAATGCAATTTGAGGTAATTCATGATAATTGTGATTTTCTTGATTGTTGTTGTTAATTCTTTACATTCAATTGTAGTTAGAATTCATTCTTGTTGTGATTGACTATACTTTTCTTTTTTGCCTTCCAAGTGTTTCATTAAATGCTTGGAAGAATGTTAGACTAGAATTTTATGTTCTTGGCTTGAGAAGGTAACTTAGGATTTCTTGAGTCACTAGTGTCCAATTGATTGATAGTTGATAGCCATTAACTCTAGCCTTCATTAATCCAATTAGTGGAAAGCTAGGACTTATGGACTAGGATTGATATAACTCACTTGACTTTCCTTTGTTAATCGATTTAAGGATGACTAAGTGGGATTAATCCTTGCAACTACCATACTTGTGGCTAGTGATAATGATGAAGACCCTTGACAACCAAACCTTGCCAAGACCATTTTGTGAATAAAGTTTTCCTACCATTTACTATTCACATTCCTCATCCAAAACCCCAAAATAAACAAGTCCATAACCAATAACAAGAACACTACCCTGCAAGTCCTTTGAGAGACGACCCGAGGTTTAAATGCTTCGGTTTATAGATTTTAGGGGTTTGTACTTGTGACAAACAAATTTTTGCATGAAAGGATTATTGTTGGTTTAGAGACTATACTTCAACGAGATTTTATTTGTGAAATTCTAAACCGTCAAAAATCCATTCGTCAGTCCAGGCATGGCCGTGTGGCCAGCCCCTATGGTCTAAGAACAATGCGTTTAAAGATGGTCAAAAAGACGCCTAATACACTAGTAAGAGGTCCTATTTATAATAAACTAGCTACTAGGGTTTACATGAGTAAGTAATTGATGCATAAATCCACTTCCTGGGCCCACTTGGTGTGTGTTTGGGCTGAGCCTGAGTGTTGCACGTGCAGAGGCCATTTGTGGAGTTGAACGCCAGTTTCTGTGCCAGTTTGGGCGTTCAACTCTGGTTTTGGATCCTTTTCTGGCGCTGGACGCCAGATTTGGGCAGAAGGCTGGAGTTGAATGCCAGTTTACGTTGTCAATTCTTGGCCAAAGTATGGAATATTATATATTGCTGGAAAGCCCTGGATGTCTACTTTCCAACGCAATTGGAAGCGCGCCATTTCAAGTTCTGTAGCTCCAGAAAATCCACTTTGAGTGCAGGGAGGTCAGAATCCAACAGCATCAGCAGTCCTTCTTCAACCTCTGAATCTGATTTCTGCTCAAGTCCCTCAATTTCAGCCAGAAAATACCTGAAATCACAGAAAAACACACAAACTCATAGTAAAGTCCAGAAATGTGAATTTAACATAAAAACTAATGAAAACATCCCTAAAAGTAACTAGATCCTACTAAAAACATACTAAAAACAATGCCAAAAAGCGTATTAATTATCCGCTCATCACAACACCAAACTTAAATTGTTGCTTGTCACCAAGCAACTGAAAATCAAATAGAATAAAAAGAAGAGAATATACTATAAATTCCAAACTATCAATGGAGCAGAGCTTCAATCATATGAGCGGGACTTATAGCTTTTTGCCTTTTGAATAGTTTTGGCATCTCACTTTATCCATTGAGGTTCAGAATGATTGGCATCTATAGGAACTTCAGATTTCGAATAGTGTTATTGACTCTCCTAGTTCAGTATGATGATTCTTGAACACAGCTTCTTTATGAGTCTTGGCCGTGGCCCTAAGCACTTTGTTTTCCAGTATTACTACCGGATACATAAATGCCACAGACACATAATTGGGTGAACCTTTTCAGATTGTGACTCAGCTTTGCTAAAGTCCCCAATTAGAGGTGTCCAGGGTTCTTAAGCACACTCTTCTTTTGCTTTGGACCTTGACTTTAACCGCTCAGTCTCAAGTTTTCACTTGACACCTACACGCCACAAGCACATGGATAGGGACAGCTTGGTTTAGCCGCTTAGACCAGGATTTTATTCCTTTAGGCCCTCCTATCCACTGATGCTCAAAGCCTTGGGATCCCTTTTTTATTTGCCCTTGCCTTTTGGTTTTAAGGGTTATTGGCTTTTTCTACTTGCTTTTTCTTTTTCTTTCTATTTTTTTCGCCTATTTTTTTTTTCTGCAAGCTTTGTTCTTTGCTGCTTTTTCTTGCTTCAAGAATCATTTTTATGATTTTTCAGATTATCAAATAACATGTCTCCTAGTCATCATTCTTTCAAGAGCCAACATATTTAACATTCTTAAACAGCAACTTCAAAAGACATATGCACTGTTCAAGCATACATTCAGAAAACAAGAAGCATTGTCACCACATCAATATAATTAAGCTAAGTTCAAGGATAAATTCGAAACTCATGTACTTCTTGTTCTTTTGATTTAAAACATTTTTCATTTAAGAGAGTTGATGGATTCATAGGACATTCATATCTTTAAGACAGAGTTACTAACTACTAATGATCATGTAATGAAGACACAAACATAGATAAGCACATAACATAGAAAACGAAAAACAAAGGAAATAAGAACAAGGAATGAATCCACCTTAGTGATGGTGGCGTTTCCTTCTTGAGGAACCAATGATGTCCTTGAGCTCTTCTATGTCTCTTCCTTGTCTTTGTTGCTCCTCCCTCATTGCTTTTTGATCTTCTCTTATTTCATGGAGCATGATGGAGTGCTCTTGATGTTCCACCCTTAGTTGTCCCCTATTGGAACTCAATTCTTCTAGGGAGGTGTTGATGTGCTCCCAATAGTTTTGTGGAGGAAAGTGCATTTGAGGCATTTTCGGAATCTCATGGTGATGAGCTTCTTGCGCCTCTTGAGCTCCATGACTGGGCTCTCTTGCTTGCTCCATCTTTTTCTTAGTGATGGGCTTTTCCTCTTTAATGAGGATATCTCCCTCTATGTCAATCCCAGCCGAATTGCATAGGTGGCAAATGAGGTGAGGAAAGGCTAACCTTGCCATAGTGGAGGACTTGTCAGCCACCTTGTAGAGTTCTTGAGGTATAATCTCATGAACTTCCACCTCTTCTCCAATCATGATGCTATGGATCATGATGGCCCGGTCTATAGTAACTTCAGACCGGTTGCTAGTGGGAGTGATTGAGCATTGAATAAACTCCAACCATCCTCTAGCAATAGGCTTGAGGTCCAATCTTCTTAGTTGAACCGGCTTGCCTTTGGAGTCAATCTTCCATTGAGCTCCTTCTACACATATGTCCATAAGGACTTGGTCCAACCTTTGATCAAAGTTGACTCTCCTTGTGTAGGGGCGTGCGTTCTCTTCCATGTATGGCAAGTTGAACGCCAACCTCACATTCTCCGGACTAAAATCTAAGTATTTCCCCCGAACCATTGTAACATAGTTCTTTGGATCCGGGTTCTTACTTTGATCATGGTTCTTGGTGATCCATGCATTGGCATAGAACTCTTGAACCATTAGGATGCCGACTTGTTGGATGGGATTTGTTAGAACTTCCCAACCTCTTCTTTGAATTTCATGTCGGATCTCCGGATACTCATTTCTTTTGAGTTTAAAAGGGACCTCAGGGATCACCTTTTTCTTGGCTACAACATCATAGAAGTGGTCTTGATGGGCTTTGGAGATGAACCTTTCCATCTCCCATGACTCGGATGTGGAAGCTTTTGTCTTCCCTTTCCCTCTTCTAGAGGATTCTCCGGTCTTAGATGCCATCAATGGTAATGGAAAAACAAAAAAGCTATGCTTTTACCACACCAAACTTAGAATATTGCTCGCCCTCGAGCAATAAACAAAAGAATAGAAGAAGAAGAAGAAGAAATATGGAGAGGGAGAGGGAGATGTAGTTTCGGCTAAGGAGAGTGTAGAGGGGTGTGTTGTGTGAATTTGGTGAAGAATGGAGGGCTTTATATAGGGAAGGGAAGGGGGGTTAAGGTTCGGCCATATGGGTGGGTTTGGGTGGGAAATTGGTTTTGAATTTTGAAGGTAGGTAGAGTTTATGAGGTAGGTTTATGGGGAAGAGTGGATGGATGTGAGTGGTGAAGAGGTGATGGGGAAGAGAGTTTGAGGTGATTGGTGAAGGGTTTTTGGGGAAGAGTGTTTATGGGGTTGTGTGAAAGAGAGTGGTGAGAATAAGTGAGTGGAGGTAGGTGGGGATCCAGTGGGGTCCACAGATCCTGAGTGGATCCTGTGGGGTCCACAGATCCTGAGGTGTTCAAGGATTTACATCCCTGCACCCATTAGGCATGTAAAAATGCCTTTGTATCCAACTCTGGGCGTTCAGCGCCAGGTTGGTAGCCATTTTGGGCGTTCAACGCCCATCTGTGTGCCATTTCTGGCGTTGAACGCCAGAACCATGCCTGTTCTGGCGTTCAGCGCCCAGAAGCTACCCATTTTGGGCGTTCAGCGCCAGAACCATGCTTTGTTCTGGCGCTGAACGCCAGACAGATGCTCTTCCAGGGTGTGATTTTTCTTCTGCTGTTTTTGATTCCGTTTTCAATTTTTATATTTATTTTGTGACTCCACATGATCATGAACCTAAGAAAACATGAAAAACAATAAAAATAAGAATTAGATAAACATTGGGTTGCCTCCCAACAAGCGCTTCTTTAATGTCAATAGCTTGACAGTGGGCTCTCATGGAGCCTCACAGATGTGCAGAGCTTTGTTGAGACTCTCCAACACCAAACTTAGAGTTTGGATAAGGGAGTTCAACACCAAACTTAGAGTTTGGTTGTGGCCTCCCAACACCAAACTTAGAGTTTGACTGTGGGGGCTCTGGTTGACTCTGCTTGGAGAGAAGCTTTTTCTGCTTCCTCTCCATGGTTGCAGAGGGAGATCCTTGAGTTTTAAACACAAGGGAGTTCTCATTCCATTGAAGGACTATTTCACCTCTGTCAACATCAATCACAGCTCTTGCGGTGGCCAGGAAAGGTCTTCCTAGGATGATGGATTCATCCTCTTCCTTTCCAGTATCCAGGACTATGAAATCAGTAGGGATGTAAAGGCCCTCAACCTTTACTAAAACGTCCTCTACTTGTCCATAAGCCTGTTTTCTTGAGCTGTCTGCCATCTCCAGTGAGATTTTAGCAGCTTGCACCCCATAGATTCCCAGTTTCTCTATTACAGAGAGGGGCATGAGGTTTATCCCTGAACCAAGGTCACACAGAGCCTTAAAGATCATGGTGCCTATGGTACAAGGGATTATGAACTTTCCAGGATCCTGTCTCTTCTGAGGCAATGTCAGTTGATCCAGATCACTTAGTTCATTGATGAACAAGGGAGGTTCAACTTCCCAAGCATCAATGCCAAATAATTTGGCATTCAGCTTCATGATTGCACCAAGAAACTTGGCAGTTTGCTCTTCAGTGACATCCTCATTCTCTTCAGAAGAGGAATACTCATCAGAGCTCATGAAGGGCATAAGGAGGCTCAATGGAATCTCTATGGTCTCTAGATGAGCCTCAGAGTCCTTTGGTTCCTCAGAGGGAAGCTCCTTATTGATCACTGGACGTCCCAGGAGGTCTTCCTCCTTGGGATTCACGTCCTCTCCTCTCCTCACAGGTTCGGCCATGGCGCTTATGTCAATGGCCTTGCACTCTCCTTTTGGATTCTCTTCTGTATTGCTTGGGAGAGTACTTGGAGGGATTTCAGTGATCCTTTTACTCAGCTGGCTCACTTGTGCTTTCAGATTTCTAATGGAAGATCTTGTTTCATTCATGAAACTTACAGTGGCCTTAGATAGATCAGAGACTAGATTTGCTAAATTAGAAGCATTTTGTTCAGAGTTCTCTGTCTGTTGCTGAGTTGATGATGGAAAAGGTTTATTATTGTTAAACCTGTTTCTTCCACCATTATTAAAGCCTTGTTGGGGCTTTTGATCCTTCCATGAGAAATTTGGATGATTTCTCCATGTTGAGTTATAGGTGTTTCCATAAGGTTCACCTAAGTAATTTACCTCTGCTATTGCAGGGTTCTCAGGATCATAGGCTTCTTCTTCAGAAGAAGCCTCTTGAGTACTGTTGGATGCAGCTTGCACTCCATGCAGACTCTGAGAAATCATATTGACTTGCTGAGTCAATATTTTGTTCTGAGCCAATATGGCATTCAGAGTATCAACTTCAAGAACTCCCTTCTTCATAGGCGTCCCATTACTCACAGGATTCCTTTCAGAAGTGTACATGAACTGGTTATTAGCAACCATGTCAATGAGTTCTTGAGCTTCTGCAGGCGTTTTCTTTAGGTGAATGGATCCACCTGCAGAAGTGTCCAGTGACATCTTTGATAGCTCAGATAAACCATAATAGAATATATCCAGGATGGTCCATTCTGAAAGCATGTCAGAACGACACTTTTTGGTCAACTGTTTGTATCTTTCCCAAGCTTCATAGAGGGATTCACCTTCTTTCTGTCTGAAGGTTTGAACATCAGCTCTAAGCTTGCTCAGCTTTTGAGGAGGAAAGTACTTGGCTAAGAAAGCCGTGACCAGCTTATCCCAAGAGTTCAGGCTGTCTTTGGGTTGAGAATCCAACCATAATCTAGCTCTGTCTCTTACAGCAAAAGGGAAAAGCATGAGCCTGTAGACTTCAGGATCTACTCCATTAGTCTTAACAGTATCACATATCTGCAAGAATTCAGTTAAGAACTGAAAAGGATCTTCAGATGGAAGTCCATGAAATTTGCAGTTCTGCTGCATCAGAGAAACTAATTGAGGTTTCAGCTCAAAAATTGTTTGCTCCAATGGCAGGAATGGAGATGCTTCTTCCATGTAAATTGGAATTAGGTGCAATAAAGTCACCAAGCATCTTCCTTACATTATTATTATTTTCGGCTGCCATCTCCTCTGCCTGTTCAAAAATTTCTGAAAGGTTATCTCTGGATTGTTGTATTTTAGCTTCTCTTAATTTTCTCTTCAGAGTCATTTCAGGTTCTGGATCTGCTTCCACAAGAATGTTCTTATCCTTGCTCCTGCTCATATGACAAAGAAGAAGGCACAGAAAAATAATAATAATAATAGAGATCCTTTATACCACAGTATAGGGATCCCTTTGTGAGTGGAAGAAAAGAAGGGGAGACAAAGAATGTAATATAATGGAAGAAACATAACTGTGAGGATGGAAGAGAGGTGAAATGAGATGTTAGGATATGAATGAATAAATAGAATGAGATGGGGGAGGGATAATTTTCGAAAATTATTTTTGAAAAGGAGTTAGTGATTTTTGAAAAATTGGTTTTTGAAAATTGTTAGTATTTTTTGAAAATTAAGATTTAAAATTTAAATTAATTAATAAATTAAAAAGAAATTTTGAAAAAGGGGGAAGATATTTTTGAAAAATGAAAGAGAGAGAGTTAGTTAGGTGGTTTTGAAAAAGTTAAGAAACAAACAAAAAGTTAGTTAGTTAGTTGAAACAAATTTTGAAAAGATAAGAAGTTAGGAAGTTAGAAAAGATATTTTGAAAAGAGTTGATTGAAATTAGTTTTGAAAAAGATTTGATTTTTAAAATCACAATTAATGACTTGATTCATAAGAAATCACAAGATATGATTCTAGAACTTAAAGTTTGAATCTTTCTTAACAAGCAAGTAACAAACTTCAAATTTTTGAATCAAAACATTAATTGATTATGTTATTTTCGAAAATGTGGTATAAAAATGAGAAAAAGATTTTTGAAAAATATTTTTGGAATTTTCGAAAATAACTAAGAAATTTGAAAAAGATTTGATTTTTGAAAAAGATTTTGAAAAAGATAAGATTTTCAAATTGAAAATTTGATTTGACTCATAAGAAACAATTTGATTTTAAAAATTTTTGAAAAAGTCAATCCAAATTTTCGAATTTGATGAGAGAAAAAGGGAAAGATATTTTTTTTTTTATTTTTGAATTTTTTATGATGCAAGAGAAAAACACTAAAAAGATTCAATGAATGAAATTTTTAGATCAAAACAATGAATGCATGCAAGAATGATATGAGTGTCAAGATGAACACCAAGAACACTTTGAATGTCAAGATGAACATCAAGAACATATTTTTGAAAAATTTTTAATGCAAAGAAAACATGCAAGACACCAAACTTAGAATTCTTTAATGCTTAGACACTATGAATTCAAGAATGCATATGATAAACATGAAAAGACACAAAACAAAAAATCATCAAGATCAAACAAGAAGACTTACCAAGAACAACTTGAAGATCATGAAGAACACTATGAATGCATGAAATTTTCGAAAAAAATGCAAGATGCATATGCAAGTGACACCAAACTTATGATATGACTCAAGACTCAAACAAGAAACAGAAAAATATTTTTGATTTTTATGATTTTCTAATTTTTTAAATTTTTTTTTTTGAATTTTCGAAAATTAATTGAAAAAGGAAAATAAGGATTCCAAAATTTTTAATATGAATTCCAGGAATCTTGCATTCTTAGTCTAAAGCTTCAGTCCAGGAATTAGACATGGCTCACTAGCCAGCCAAGCTTTCAATGAAAGCTCTGGTCCAAAACACTAGACATGACCAATGGCCAGCCAAGCTTCAGCATGTAATTTAGATATGACATGCCTGACATACTCATTCCCAAAGGAATAGACATGGCTTTACAGCCAGCCAGGCTTCACATGCTTCATGAAACACTAGAATTCATTCTTAAAAATTTTGAATCAAATTTTTGAAAACATTTTTATTATTTTTCGAAAACAGATGAGAGATTTTTGAAAATATTTTTTTTTTTGAAAAATTTTTGAAAACAAAACGAAAAGAAAATTACCGAATCTGAGCAACAAGATGAACCGTCAGTTGTCCAAACTCGAACAATCCCCGGCAACGACGCCAAAAACTTGGTGCACGAAATTGTGATCTCCAGGCTCGAACAAATCCTGGTAATGGCTCCAAAGCTTGGTGCTCTGATCTCAATACATAATTGCCACAACTTCGATACAACTAACCAGCAAGTGCACTGGGTCGTCCAAGTAATACCTTACGTGAATAAGGGTCGAATCCCACGGAGATTGTTGGTATGAAGCAAGCTATGGTCACCTTGTAAATCTCAGTCAGGCGGATATAAAGTGATAATGGTGTTTTCGAATATTATATAGTAAAATAGGGATAGAGATACTTATGTAAATCATTGGTAGGAATTTCAGATAAGCGAATGGAGATGCTTTTCGTTCCTCTGAACCTCTGCTTTCCTGCTATCTTCATCCAATCAGTCTTACTCCTTTCCATGGCTGGCTTTATGCAAGGGCATCACCGTTGTCAGTGGCTACATCCCCTCCTCTCAGTGAATAATATGCTCACGCACCCTGTCACGGCACGGCTATTCATCTCTCGGTTCTCGATCATGCTGGAATAGGATTCACCCTCCTTTTGCGTCTGTCACTAACGCCCAACAATCGCGAGTTTGAAGCTCGTCACAGTCATTCAATCATTGAATCCTACTCAGAATACCACAGACAAGGTTTAGACCTTCCGGATTCTCTTGAATGCCGCCATCATTCTAGCTTACGCCACGAAGATTCTGGTTAGGAGATCTAAGAGATACTCATTCTAGCTTAATTCATGTAGAACAGAAGTGTTTGTCACGCACGCGTTCATAGGGGAGAATGGTGATGAGCGTCACACATAATCATCACCTTCATCACGTTCTTGGGTGCGAATGGATATCTTAGAAGCGAAATAAGAAGAATTGAATAGAAAATAGTAGTACTTTGCATTAATCTTTGAGGAACAGCAGAGCTCCACACCTTAATCTATGGAGTGTAGAAACTCTACCGTTGAAAATACATAAGTGAAAGGTCCAGGCATGGCCGTGTGGCCAGCCCCTATGGTCTAAGAACAATGCGTTTAAAGATGGTCAAAAAAACGCCTAATACACTAGTAAGAGGTCCTATTTATAATAAACTAGCTACTAAGGTTTACATGAGTAAGTAATTGATGCATAAATCCACTTCCTGGGCCCAATTGGTGTGTGTTTGGGCTGAGCCTGAGTGTTGCACGTGCAGAGGCCATTTGTGGAGTTGAACGCCAGTTTCTGTGCCAGTTTGGGCGTTCAACTCTGGTTTTGGATCCTTTTCTGGCGCTGGACGCCAGATTTGGGTAGAAGGCTGGCGTTGAACGCCAGTTTACGTCGTCAATTCTTGGCCAAAGTATGGACTATTATATATTGCTGGAAAGCCCTGGATGTCTACTTTCCAACGCAATTGGAAGCGCGCCATTTCAAGTTCTGTAGCTCCAGAAAATCTACATTGAGTGCAGGGAGGTCAGAATTCAACAGCATCAGCAGTCCTTCTTCAACCTCTGAATCTGATTTCTGCTCAAGTCCCTCAATTTTAGCCAGAAAATACCTGAAATCACAGAAAAACACACAAACTCATAGTAAAGTCCAGAAATGTGAATTTAACATAAAAACTAATGAAAACATCCCTAAAAGTAACTAGATCCTACTAAAAACATACTAAAAACAATGCCAAAAAGCGTATAAATTATCCGCTCATCACCTGCCAAAGAAGAAATCATTCACAGTTGGAGGAGACACTAAAACTGAATTGATCCAGAAGAACAAAGCATCTCCAAGCCTTAACCATCTTTATATCATTGCATTCACTATCAACTGAGTAACGTTTTATTTATTTTCTTTTTATGCATCTAAATAATCTAACAACTTTTCTATCAGTCTGACTAAGATCTACAAGATAATCATAGCTTGCTTCAAATCACAATCCTCGTGGGATCGAGCCTGACTCACTCAGGTATTACCTGGACGACCCAGTACACTTGCTGGTTCAGTTGTACGAAGTTTAATTCCGCGCTCCAAGTTTTTAGCGCCGTTGCCAGGGATTGTTCGAGTTTGGACAAAGTAACGGATTATCTTGTTGCTTAGATTAGGTACTTTTTACTTTTGTTTTGAATATTTTTTTTTCTTTTCAAAAATTTTTTTCAAAACCTTTTCTGTTTTTGGCTATGTATATTCTTTTGATTTTCTTACTTTGAGTCTTACCTATTTCTTGTTTTCTTTATCAAAACTTTTTTCTTTTCTTCATTAATCTTTATCTTTTGTTTGAATCTTTTGTTCTTGTTCTTGTTAAGGTTTCGAATTTCTTGTTTCTTTTTCCAGAAATTTTTCAAAAATAGTTTTTTTAGTCTTGTGTCAATCTTTAAGTTTGGTGTCTTCTTGTGTCTTTTCTTTTAAAATTTTCGAAAATTGTCTCTTTAGTTTTCAAAATTTTTAAGTTTGGTGTCCTTTGCTTGTTCTTGTTTTCTTTGAATTCTTTGAGTTTTGTTCTTGGTGTTCTTCTTGATGTTCAAAGTGTTATTATTTTTCTTCTTGTTTTCATCTTAAAATTTTTAAGTTTGGTGTCTTTTGTGTGTTTTTCTTTAAAATTTTTGCATAGTAGTGTCCTTAGATCTAAAAATTTTAAGTTTGGTGTCTTTTGTGTGTTTTTCTCTTTCTTCATTAAATTCAAAAATCAAAAAAATAAAATATATTTTCTTATCCTTAATTATAATTTTTGAAAATCTTGCCAATTTAATTTAAAAAGTTTTAAATTTGGTGTTTTCTTGTTAGTCAAGTCAACATTTAAATTTCAAAAATCATATCTTTTTCAAATCGTTATCTTATCTTGTTTCAAATTCAAAATTTTAAAATTTAAAATTCAATTTTCAAAATCTTATCTTATCTTCTTTCAAATTCAAATTTTAAAATTCAATTTCAAAATTTAAAATTTAAAATTTCAAAATTCAAATTTCAAAATCAGATCTTTTACAAAAATCAAATTTCAAATCTTATCTTTTCAAATCTTTATCATATCTTTTTTCTTTAAAATCTAAAATTTTATCTTATCTTGTTTTAAATTCCAATTTTGAAATTCAAAATTCAAAGTTTAAAATTCAAATTTCAAAATTTTATAATTCAAATTTTCAAATTTCAATTTTCAATTTTAAATTTCAAGTTTAAATCTTTTTCAAAAATTAAATTTCAAATCTTATATTCTTCAACCTCTTTTCAAATATTTTCTTTTAAAATTTGATTCTTTCTTATCTTTATTTTAAAATTTAAAATTCAAATCTTTTTTTTAATTAGAAACTATCTTTTTGATTTTGATTTCAAATCTTTTTGAATTAAAACTTATCTCTTCTTAACCTCCTTGTCTTATCTTTCTTACCTAACTTATCTTCTTTTTAATTCAAAACCTTTTCTATCTTATCTTATTTTAAATTTTAATTTTAAAATCTATTCAAATCTTTTCAGTTCTTATCTTATCTTGTTGACTTATTCAAATATTTTCAAAATCAAATCTTTTCTAATCTTCTATCTGATCTTATTTTCAAATCTTTCTTAATTAGTTAGTTGTTTTCTCTTTCTTCTTTTTCAAAACTTCCTAACTAACTCCTCTCTCTTCTATTTTGGAAAATATCTTCTTTATTTCTCCCTCTTCTTTTTCAAAAATCATCAATTAATTTTCAAATTTTTTAGTTAATTAGCTTTTAATTCCCTTCTTATTTTTCTAATTAAATAAATAAATAAAAAAATATTTTAATTCTAGTTTCTCTTTTTACTTCTTAATTTTTAAATTTTTCTACCCCTCTAGTCGAATTCTTCTTCTTCTTCGTCTATCTTCATTCTTCTTTCTTCTTTTGAATATCTCACCGGGAGCAACCTATACTGTGACATAGAGACTCCCATTCTTCTTTGTCTCCTATTTATGTATGTAGAGATACCGGAGTCACTATGGATCCAAAGAGGAATTGGCAAATTGGGAGACCTCTGGGCTTCTATACATTTGATACTCCTATTGACTCAGATGACTTTAAGGTCAACCTAGACTAGGTCCTGCTGTTACGGCAAAAATGCTTGTTTCATGGACACTCACAGGAAGACCCCAGTAAGTTCATCTCCGACTTCCTGCAGTTTTGTGACACTATAGATGCCAACGGGGTGAACCCTGAAGTCCCCAGGCTAAAATTCTTCCTATTCGCTCTGAGTGATCAAGCAAATGAATGGTGGCATATGGAACTTAGAGGAATTGTGAACACCTGGGATAAGGTTGTTAACAAATTCCTGAACAGGTTCTTTCCCTCACAGAGATTAACTAAGCTGGTGACAGATGTTCAGACCTTCAGGCAGAAGGAGAGCGAGTCTCTCCATGATGCTTGGTGTAACACCCTACCATACAAAGTCTTATGCTTAAGTCATAAGTCAGAGATGGCAAGGTATTACGACCTCTAAAACCAAAAATTTAGTACGTATAGTAGTATGAATAATTGATTATCACTAGGAGCCTTTGTAGAAAAAGGGGGTAAACAAAAACCGTAACTCGAAAGCGCAACTCTCCGATCGATAAACGTAACGAATAAAGGATAAGCGAACGCAAGATCATATATATAAAGAGTATCAAAAACGGGAATAACAAGACTCAAAACCCGGCCGCGAAGATAACCGGTCCGAGCATAGCAATATATACATATAATAAAATAAGGAAACCCCAAAGGAAACCCAAAGGGACACAAATACAGAAACCTATTCTCCAAAATCTCCTATAAGAGGAGTCATCACAGTTTGTATTATTTAATGGAGATAAAAGTATCTAAACAAGATATATAAACCAAAACAGAGTCCCGAGAACAAAATCTTCGCTAATCCAGAAGTCTCCAACATGCCTTAACGAGAAGCCTCGCGTCCTGCATCTGAAAACCACAAAACCCGCATGGGTGAGAACCAGAGGTCCCCAGCACGGTAACAGCTTCCACATATATAATACATAATAATAGAGGAAAGCCGAAGGCAATCCTAGAACTTCCTTCAGATAATATCAAAGCTTATAAACAAGCTAAACCGTAAGTGGCAACTGACTAAAGATCCTTCAGTCTAACTAATACTTCCCTTTCCAATTCCTTCAGACCTCCCAACCACCAGCAGGAGTATAATATAGCAAACACAGTTATATCAGACAAGAGATTTACAAATAGGAACAGATAAGGCATTTAGGCAATTAGCAAGTAATATGCAGTCAAATAGGCAATCTCAAACAATTCATGTAGTATGCTTATGATGCATGCCTGTCCCTAGTGGCTGATGATATCATCTGTCGGTTATAGAGCCAACCCGACAAGTCCTGGTAGCTAACCATTGGACTGTCCCTCTGTCGTGCATCCCCAACTCGGGTTATACTCATCATAAACTTAATCATAATCATGATCCATATCCATCACCCTCACTGGTGAATATTTATCCATCACCATCACTGGTGAATATTTATGGGGGCGAGCTCATCCGGGCCTTTCACAGTGCCCGGCCACACTTACGACATTGGGTTAACAGAGCTTCGAGTCTCAACCTGGAGCACATGGTGGCTAGCCATTGCTACTACCCAGGGAAACCCTCATCTCCAATGGTGGAAGTGCAAACATTCACAATTCATTCAACAGCATATATGTATTTATACTTAGCCATAAACATGGCTCCGCCGTCACACGGCATAATCCAGCCATCCGGCTCACGGTTAAATCCATAACCAGCCAATTCATTAACAATTATGGCCCTTCGGCCTATGGCATAACAAGCACTTCCACCGCCATTCTCCGCATCTCACATAATCATCTTTGATTATCAATGATCATTCATTTTTCCCCTTGCTTCACTCGCAAGTTACCACATTCACTAGCCCTTTTTCTCATGCTAGGCATATCATAATGATTTAAGACATAAGTGGTGAGATCGGAGGCTTAGAAGTATGAAATTTGGCTTTTAAAACTCAAAAATCAACTTTGGGATGAAAACAGGGCCACGCGTACGCGCACTCCACGCGCACGCATGGATGGCCTTAAAACTCATCGACGCGCAAGCGTCATACGCGCGAACGCGTGGGTTGAAAATTAGCCAAACGGCGCGCACGCGTCAGCCACGCGTACGCGTGGGTACTCTTGCGCCCCAGGCACAAAACTGGCACAACTTTGGCACAACTCTCGGGAAAATGGCTGGGCATTGGGTGCAGTACATTCGGCGCGCCCGCGCACATCACGCGCACGCGTGGATGGCGCTTCCTGGAAGAACGGAGCGTACGCGCCAAGTGCGCCTACGCGTGGGGGTCATTCAGCTAAAAATTTTTTAAGTTAAAAAAAACTGCATAATTCACATATTCAACCCCCAATCTTCCGACGGTCATAACTCTCTCATTTTAAATCATTTTTCACCCGTTCTTCGAATGGCATGGACATCCCGGATCCAATTTCATTTCTAAACAGATTTAGCATAAATCAAAGATCCGTAGTCCAAGTTATGTCCCGTCAAAGTATGCCCAAAAACCATATTTTCATTCAAAACCACAAAGTGCCATTTTCAAAACAAGCCACTTTCAACTCTTTTCAAAATCAATCAAAACATGCCAATTTCAACCCTTCTCTTTGAAATCATTCAAAATGTACCAAAATTAACAACAAGCCATCCTCAACTCACACATTGACATTTTACCAAAATTCCCAAAACTACCTCCAACCATTTTAACACTTCTCAATCAATGGCTAAAGGACAAACACAATCTCATGTCATACATCCTTCTCATCCCAATTTCCAATAATATCAATTTCCAAATCAACCATCATTATACATGATCAACATCATACTCACCATCAACATGGTACCACCCATCAATTCAACCTCAATCATCCATCAAGCATATATCACAACATGCATTTCTCATATATCACACAATCAAGGCATCAATATTCATAATCACATATATGAACACATCATATATCTCAACCATTCAACAACACCAACAATTCAATGCCTATCTTAGGGCCTCTAGCCTAAGTATTTCCTACCACATTACATATTAGATACGGGAAACCGAAACCATACCTTAGCCGATTTCCCAAGCTCAACCGGAGCACTTCCAAACCACTTGTCCACAAGCTCTCAAGGTATCAACACCTCTAAGAACAAATTTTATCACACAAAACCCTCTTCCAAGCTTTCCAAAATCACCAATCAAGCTCCAATATCCACATATACACAACCTAAGCCACAATCATCATACCCATACACAACATCTCAATACCCAAACATCATAGAACAACAAATTACACTAGGGTTGAGAATCTTACCGCACCCAAGGTCCAAGGAGACAAGATTAACCTTCTCCTTCAAGAGAGTTGGGTCCTATAACATCAAAGAACCTAAAATCTCAACATTTTTGCTCATGAAACTCGAAATCAAGGCTGGAAATTCGAAGAGCAAAACGTGGCTTACCTCAAGTTTGATTGTATGGGTTTTTTAGAGCTCTCCGCGGTGAACGCATGGCCGCAAACAGAGCGGCAATCGGAGCTCTAGATCAAAAGTTATGGTGGTTTGAAGATCAACCAAGGGAGAGAACTTGAGAGAGTGTTCTTCCCCCCTCCATATTAGTTTTCAGCGTGTTTGAGTGTGTTGTGAGGAGACAGAGTGCTGAAAACTAGGGTTTTGGTTTAGTTATGTTGGGCCAAGGGCCCACTTTGGGTCCGGTTGGTCCGGTTTGGCCCGTTCGGTCCAATCTTGGTCCGATTTCTATAAAATTGGTACCGAAATTCTCGTCTCAATCTCCTCTATCACATTTAGCCATAAAAATAACATTTTTGGCTTTCTAGAATAAATTCTCATTTTATGGGTTAGTTAGCCGTTAATTGACCGGGTCTTACATTCTACCCACCTAATTGGGAATTTTGCCCACAAAATTCAAATTCAATTACCTGAGAACAAGTGCGGATAATCCGTTCGCATCTCCGACTCAAGTTCCCAAGTGTGTTCCTCAACACCGCCTCGACTCCAAGCCACTTTGACTAATGAAACCTCTTTTCCACATAACCGTTTGATACTAGTATCGTCAATTCTAACTGGAGCCACTGGAAGCGTCAAATCTTCCCTTAACTGAACTGATTCAGGTTCTAACACATGGCTAGTATCAGGAGTGTATTTCCGAAGCTGTGACATGTGAAATACATCGTGCAGGTTCGAAAGATGAGGTGGTAGAGCCATTCGATATGCCACTGGTCCAATCCTCTCCAGGATCTGAAATGAACCAATGTATCGAGGATTCAACTTCTTTGCTTTAATCGCCCTACCTACTCCTGTGGTTGGAGTAACCTTCAGGAAAACATAATCCCCTTCCTCAAATTCCAAGGGCTTCCGCCTCTGATCAGCGTAACTCTTCTGGCGACTCTGCCCCGTAAGCATCCTATCTCGGATTTTCTTAACTTGATCAGTGGTCTCAGCTATCATTTCCGGCCCCAACAAGCCCTTCTCTCCAGCTTCATACCAACATAGCGGAGATTGACATTTCCTCCCATACAATGCCTCATACGGAGCCATTCCGATGCTCGCATGGTAACTATTATTGTATGCAAACTCCACTAACAGCATATACCGATCCCAACTCACCGGTTGGTCCAAAACACAAGCTCTCAACATATCTTCTAGGGTTTGGATCGTCCTCTCGGATTGACCATCTGTTTGAGGATGGTAAGCTGTACTCAAGCTTAATCGGGTTCCAAAAGCTTTCTGAAATGCACCCCAGAACCTCGAAGTGAAACGAGGATCTCTATCAGAGATTATAGTAGCAGGTACACCATGAAGTCTCACAATCTCCTTTATGTATAACCGTGCTAGCTCCTCAAGGGTGTAAGTCATCCGAATGGGCAAAAAGTGAGCTGACTTCGTCAGTCGGTCCACAATCACCCAGATAGCATCAAAACCAGTCCTAGTCCTTGGCAATCCCGACACAAAGTCCATTGCAATACTTTCCCATTTCCATTGCGGAACCTCTAAAGGTTGCAACATCCCGGAAGGTCTTTGATGTTCAATATTTACCTTTTGACAAGTTAAGCACTTTGAAACATACTCCGCCACATTATTCTTCATACCCGGCCACCAAAACATTGACTTTAAATCATGGTACATCTTATTGCTTCCCCGGTGAATGGAGAATCCGCTTTTGTGTGCCTCCTTTAAGATATCTTGCCTCAAAGTACCAACATCCGGCACAATGATCCTACCCTTGAATCTCCATAACCCATCTTTTTCTTCCGACACTCTCCACTGTTTCCTTGCTCGATAGCCGGTAACACCTTCCATAACGCTTCATCATTTTCATGATCCTTTAGGAGTTCGGACTTAAAGTCACTCGAGATTTCTAATCGGCTCAAACACAAGGTTCCGGATACTTCTCGAACACCAATTTTTAGACTCTCAAATCCCTTGAGCAACGTCTCCTCTTGAAGCATCATCCAAGACGCATATAACGACTTCCGACTTAACGCATCCGCCACTACATTCGCCTTTCCCGGATGGTAATTCAACTCAAAGTCACAGTCTTTCAATAATTCCATCCACCTTCTCTGTCTCATATTAAGCTCTTTCTGATCAAAGAGATATTTTAAGCTCTTGTGATCGGAGAAGACTTTGAACTTAACCCCATAGAGATAATGCCTCCACACCTTCAAGGCAAACATGACTGCAGCGAGTTCCAGATCGTGCGTAAGGTAACTAACTTCATGAGGTCTTAACTGTCGTGAGGCATACGCCACCACATTATGATGCTGCATCAGCACGCACCCTAGGCCCTTTCACGATGCATCACAGTACACCTCAAAAGGCTCGTTCGGCTCAGGTAACACTAACACAGGTGCAGTGGTCAACTTTTTCTTCAATGTCTGAAAGCTCTCCTTGCACTCAGGAGTCCAAACAAACGGAGTGTCTTTGCGAGTTAACTTTGTCAACGGCAAAGCTAATTGCGAAAAGCCTTTGATGAACCTTCGGTAATAGCCAGCTAAACCCAGAAAACTCCTTATCTCAGTTACTGTGGTTGGTTGCTTCCAATCCATCACAGCTTCTACCTTAGTTGGATATACGGTTATTCCCTTCTTACTCATCACGTGACCCAAAAACTTCACCTCATCCTTCCAAAACTCACACTTAGACAGTTTCGCATAGAGTTTCTTCTCCTTTAAAATTTGCAACACGGTCCTCAAGTGTTCTGCATGCTCTTCTTCAGTCTTGGAGTAAATCAGTATGTCGTCAATGAAGACAACAACGAATTTATCTAGAAACAGATGGAATACTCTATTCATGTAATCCATGAATACTGCAGGAGCGTTCGTCAACCCAAAGGACATTACAGTATACTCGTAATGACCATAACGAGTCCTGAAAGCGGTCTTAGGGATATCCTCACCCCTCACCCTTATCTGGTGATAACCGGATCGCAAATCGATCTTAGAGAAAACCCCAGCTCCTTGTAACTGGTCCATGAGATCATCAATTCTTGGCAATGGGTATTTATTCTTTATGGTGACCTTGTTCAGCTGCCTGTAATCCACACAGAGCCGCATACTTCCATCTTTCTTCTTTTCCAGTAACACTGGAGCACCCCACGGGAAAACACTTGGTCGGATAAAGTTCTTACCCAACAATTCCTCTAACTGAGACTTTAGCTCGGCCATCTCTAACGGTGACATCCTATAAGGAGCACTTGAGATTGGTCCCGTCCCAGGCACCAACTCAATAGCAAACTCGATCTCTCGGTTAGGTGGAAATTCCTCAATATCATCGGGAAATACTTCCGAAAACTCATACACTACCGGAATCTGATCCAACCTTTGATCATCACCCGAAACACCTGCGGTTAACAACAGGATACCCTGACATTCGATTCTAGAACAGTTCACCATCATCGAATTCAAGTAATAATTATTCACCACAACCGGCCCTTCTGTATCCTCCGGCATAAAGTACACCGACTTGGTAGAACAATCAAGCAGGACATGGTTTTCGGATAACCAGTCCAATCCCAAGATAAGATCAAGACCGATCATCGGTAAGCAGATTAAATTATGGACAAAATCACGCTGCTTGAACCTAAATGAAACTTTCAGGCATCCTAGCCTAGTTACCATGGCTTCATGGGTAGCATTATACACTTTTAAGTCATAACCTAAGGTTACGATCTTCAATCCTAACTCATGGGCTTTCTCAAATGCAATGAATGAATGTGATGCTCCCGAATCAAATAAGGCATTTAAAATTTGACCAGCCATTTCACAGTTACCTCGAATGAGTGTCTCAGATCCTTCTGCACCCACAGCTGAGGTGGTGAACAACCGACCAGTCTGTTGTGCTTTCCCAGCACCTTGCTTCTGCTTCTCCGAACAACTTGTGGCTTTATGCCCCGCCTTTCCACAATTATAGCACAAACCCCATCCGGCCTTGCATGGTGCTCCCGTATGGTGACTTCCACACCTAGTACAAGCTTGATCATTCTGAGGCTGCTTCCCAAACCTTTTCCCTTGGGAGTAGTTGCTGTTGGGCCTCCTAAAAGAACCTCCCCTCTTGAAAGACGGACCTCTAGGTGCAAAGCTCTTCCCTCGGTTCTGTGGAAATGACCCTTTGTGACTTCCTTTTTCAGCGGCTGCCCTCTTCACACACTCTTCAGCAACCCTACACTTGTTCACCAACTCGGAGAAAGTCCTAATCTCCATTGGCCCCACCGAACCGAAAATATCGCTCCGGATTCCTCCTTCGTACTTAACACACTTCCATTCCTCATATTCTACCAGAGTCCCTTGACACATACGAGAGAATCTGAACAGCTCCTCAAACTTGTCAGTATACTCAGATACGGACATAGCACCCTGCTTCAGCTGCAACAATTCAAGCTCCTTGGCCGTCCTAGCAAAAGTCGAAAAGTACTTCTTATAGAACTCCTCTTGGAAGACATCCCAGGTGATATAATCATCACCCTGCTTCAGAAGGCGTCGGATACCCTGCCACCAATGCGACGCTTCATCAGTGAGCAAATAGGTAGCAAACTCCACACGCTGCCCTTCAGGTACCACCTACGCTTGCAGTGCTCGTTCCATAGCTTGAAACCACGTATCGACTTCAGTCGGGCTAGTAGTTCCCTTGAACTTCGGTGGATTAACCTTCAAAAAGTTCGCCAGTGTCATCGGACCCTGAACTCCACCTCCGTCATTATCATGGTTGTTCATCTGTTGACCAAGAGCCTCAGCAGTGGCTTGCATAGCAGCAGCCAAGTTCTCCAACGCAGTCATAAAGTTCACCGGGTCATTAGGGTTAGTCTCCGGCGCACGAACATTCGTATGTCCTCTCCCACGGCCTCTACCGCGTCCACGAGGCGCCATCTGGTTCCTATACACACCAAACAATCGATATTAAGTTGATCAGTCTCAATATCGGAAGTTTAGTGCTTCAAAGTCCCAAATGCATGCTCATGAACGTTTATGCTAACTATATCAAGTAGATATACTAACAGCACATAACACACATACAGAGAATGCACAGAAGCATAGTCAGTCTATTCCTCAGGCTCTACAAGAACGAACTGCTCTGATACCATAATGTAACACCCTACCATACAAAGTCTTATGCTTAAGTCATAAGTCAGAGATGGCAAGGTATTACGACCTCTAAAACCAAAAATTTAGTACGTATAGTAGTATGAATAATTGATTATCACTAGGAGCCTTTGTAGAAAAAGGGGGTAAACAAAAACCGTAACTCGAAAGCGCAACACTCCGATCGATAAACGTAACGAATAAAGGATAAGCGAACGTGAGATCATATATATAAAGAGTGTCAAAAATGGGAATAACAAGACTCAAAATCCGGCCGCGAAGATAACCGGTCCGAGCATAGCAATATATACATATAATAAAATAAGGAAACCCCAAAGGAAACCCAAAGGGACACAAATATAGAAACCTATTCTCCAAAATCTCCTATAAGAGGAGTCATCACAGTTTGTATTATTTAATGGAGATAAAAGTATCTAAACAAGATATATAAACTAAAACAGAGTCCCGAGAACAAAATCTTCGCTAATCCAGAAGTCTCCAGCATGCCTTAACGAGAAGCCTCGCGTCCTGCATCTGAAAACCACAAAACCCGCATGGGTGAGAACCAGATGTCCCCAGCACGCTAACAGCTTCCACATATATAATACATAATAATAGAGGAAAGCCGAAGGCAATCCTAGAACTTCCTTCAGATAATATCAAAGCTTATAAACAAGCTAAACCGTAAGTGGCAACTGACTAAAGATCCTTTAGTCTAACTAATACTTCCCTTTCCAATTCCTTCAGACCTCCCAACCACCAGCAGGAGTATAATATAGCAAACACAGTTATATCAGACAAGAGATTTACAAATAGGAACAGATAAGGCATTTAGGCAATTAGCAAGTAATATGCAGTCAAATAGGCAATCTCAAACAATTCATGTAGTATGCTTATGATGCATGCCTGTCCCTAGTGGCTGATGATATCATCTGTCGGTTATAGAGCCAACCCGACAAGTTCTGGTAGCTAACCATTGGACTGTCCCTCTGTCGTGCATCCCCAACTCGAGTTATACTCATCATAAACTTGATCATAATCATGATCCATATCCATCACCCTCACTGGTGAATATTTATCCATCACCATCACTGGTGAATATTTATGGGGGCGAGCTCATCCGGGCCTTTCACAGTGCCCGGCCACACTTACGACATTGGGTTAACAGAGCTTCGAGTCTCAACCTGGAGCACATGGTGGCTAGCCATTACTACTACCCAGGGAAACCCTCATCTCCAATGGTGGAAGTGCAAACATTCACAATTCATTCAACAGCATATATGCATTTATACTTAGCCATAAACATGGCTCTGCCGTCACACGGCATAATCCAGCCATCCGGCTCACGGTTAAATCCATAACCAGCCAATTCATTAACAATTATGGCCCTTCGGCCTATGGCATAACAAGCACTTCCACCGCCATTCTCCGCATCTCACATAATCATCTTTGATCATCAATGATCATTCATTTTTTCCCTTGCTTCACTCGCAAGTTACCACATTCACTAGCCCTTTTTCTCATGCTAGGCATATCATAATGATTTAAGACATAAGTTGTGAGATCGGAGGCTTAGAAGTATGAAATTTGGCTTTTAAAACTCAAAAATCAACTTTGGGATGAAAATAGGGCCACGCGTACGCGCACTCCACGCGCACGCGTGGATGGCCTTAAAACTCATCGACACGCAAGCGTCATACGCGCGAACGCGTGGTTGAAAATTAGCCAAACAGCGCGCACGCGTCAGCCACGCATACGCGTGGGTACTCTTGCGCCCCAGGCACAAAACTGGCACAACTTTGGCACAACTCTCGGGAAAATGGCTGGGCATTGGGTGCAGCACATTCGGCGCGCCCGCGCACATCACGCGCACGCGTGGATAGCGCTTCCTGGAAGAACGGCGCGTACGCGCCAAGTGCTCCTACGCACGGGGGTCATTCTGTTAAAAATTTTCTAAGTTAAAAAAAACTGCATAATTCACAGATTCAACCCCCAATCTTCCGACGGTCATAACTCTCTCATTTTAAATCATTTTTCACCCGTTCTTCGAACGGCATGGACATCCCGGATCCAATTTCATTTCTAAACCAATTTAGCACAAATCAAAGATCCGTAGTCTAAGTTATGTCCCGTCAAAGTATGCCCAAAAACCATATTTTCATTCAAAACCACAAAGTGCCATTTTCAAAACAAGCCACTTTCAACTCTTTTCAAAATCAATCAAAACATGCCAATTTCAACCCTTCTCTTTGAAATCATTCAAAATGTACCAAAATCAACAACAAGCCATCCTCAACTCACACATTGACATTTTACCAAAATTCCCAAAACTACCTCCAACCATTTTAACACTTCTCAATCAATGGCTAAAGGACAAACACAATCTCATGTCATACATCCTTCTCATCCCAATTTCCAATAATATCAATTTCCAAATCAACCATCATTATACATGATCAACATCATACTCACCATCAACATGGTACCACCCATCAATTCAACCTCAATCATCCATCAAGCATATATCACAACATGCATTTCTCATATATCGCACAATCAAGGCATCAATATTCATAATCACATATATGAACACATCATATATCTCAACCATTCAACAATACCAACAATTCAATGCCTATCTTAGGGCCTCTAGCCTAAGTATTTCCTGCCACATTACATATTAGATACGGGAAACCGAAACCATACCTTAGCCGATTTTCCAAGCTCAACCGGAGCACTTCCAAACCACTTGTCCACAAGCTCTCAAGGTATCAACACCTCCAAGAACAGATTTTATCGCACAAAACCCTCTTCCAAGCTTTCCAAAATCACCAATCAAGCTCCAATATCCACATATACACAACCTAAGCCACAATCATCATACCCATACACAACATCTCAATACCCAAACATCATAGAATAACAAATTACACTAGGGTTGAGAATCTTACCACACTCAAGGTCCAAGGAGATAAGATTAACCTTCTCCTTCAAGAGAGTTGGGTCCTATAACATCAAAGAACCCAAAATCTCAACATTTTTGCTCATGAAACTCGAAATCAAGGCTGGAAATTCGAAGAGCAAAACGTGGCTTACCTCAAGATTGATTGTATGGGTTTTGTAGAGCTCTCCGCGGTGAACGCGTGGCCGCAAACGAAGCGGCAATCGGAGCTCTAGATCAAAAGTTATGGTGGTTTGAAGATCAACCAAGGGAGAGAACTTGAGAGAGTGTTCTTCCTCCCTCCATATTAGTTTTCAGCGTGTTTGAGTGTGTTGTGAGGAGAGAGAGTGCTGATAACTAGGGTTTTGGTTTAGTTATGTTGGGCCAAGGGCCCACTTTGGGTCCAGTTGGTCCGGTTTGGCCCGTTCGGTCCAATCTTGGTCCGATTTCTATAAAATTGGTACCGAAATTCTCGTCTCAATCTCCTCTATCACATTTAGCCATAAAAATAATATTTTTGGTTTTCTAGAATAAATTCTCATTTTATGGGTTTGTTAGCCGTTAATTGACCGGGTCTTACACTTGGGAGAGGTACAAGGTGATGTTCAGGAATTGCCCTCCCATATGTTCCCAGGTTGGAACAAGACTATGATCTTCCATGAAGCAATCTCTGAGATAGCCAGGAAGACAGTAGATCACTTTGCAAATGGCCCTCTATACTTTATAGAAACACATGAAGAGGCAGATGAGCTCATTGAGATAGCTACCAATAACCAGCACTTATACTCCTGTGAGGAGACTCCAGTTAGGACAGAAGTTCTAGACATGGAGACTGTAGCCGCACCCCCTACTGAGGTTTATAATACTCCTAGTGATATCAGTAGTAACTACCCTCAAGGAGACACTTTCACCCATGACCTGTAGACACCTAAGCAGGTTAATATTTCTCTTATTGAGTTGTTTGAGGAAGTGCATCCCTATAGGGCCCTCACAGAAAGCCTGATGCTCTCTGGGAAGGAGACCTTAAAAGAAGGTGAGATAGTAGTCTTCACCAAAGAGGCCAAACCTCAGGAGTCTGCTATTGAGGGACTGAAGGCAATCAAGAACCAGGAGGATCCTAAGAATGCCATTGAGCACACCCCTACAGAGGAGAAGGAACCTCGAGTTGAATCTTCTCTGGGTGTGCAAGAGGAGCCTATGATTACCACAGAGCACCCCTTTGCAGAGGTGAAAGAGCCTCAAGAGCTATCTTTCCTTTGAATGCAAACAGAACCAGAAGATGAGCAACTGGCTCATTTCCAAGCAGCATTTAAGAAGCTACAAGTCAATATCTCTTTTATAGAGGTATTTGAAAAGAAGGACCTAAGCGGAGATGAAATAGAGGTACTTACTGAGAAGTACAGTACACTAATTTAGAATGAGCTACCAAGGAAGATGCCAGATCTAGGGAGCTTTCAAATCCTATGGACTACGGGAAAGATCACTTTTGACGAAGCCTTGTGTGATCTTGGCTTAAGTTTAAATCTGATACCTTTATCTATGATGAAGAAGCTGGGAATCCAAGATGCACAAGATACAAGGATTACCTTGCACGAGGACTAGATGGTGTTCAAGGTTCTTGACCCTCCATTACCCCCTTACAAGGGAGGCACTAACATAAAGGATTCAGCATTCAAGCCTCCTCCCTTGGATGGAACCAATTCAATCCCTCCTAAGACCAAATATAAGTTTAGTGTTGGATGCACACTATTCACCAAGGAGGAAGGCCCCAAAAGGAAGCTACCTAGGGGCTAGAAAAACAAAAATAATACTACGGAAGGCTTTTCACCATAGAAAATGGTAATGTTCACTTATCTCATCATGGTATTCACCATGGAAGAGGGAAGTGGCAAAAAGGGACACCGGCATATTGCTGCAAGCCCAACTCTGCCTCATGCAGTGAACAAGATCCTGTCTCTTGAGCGTCTTACGCTAATCCATGAGAGCACAAGAAGAATGCTCCCAATAAGGAGTAAGAATTTATTCCTCTATGACTATCTTCCTTCTTGAAAGGAGCTGTCCGTCAAGCTAATGGCATTAAAGAAGCGCTTGTTGGGAGGTAACCCAACCATGAGTAGAGTATTTCTATTCTTATTTCTCTCATTTATTTTCATGAGTTTATTTTAGTTTATTTCTAGAGTTTTCCCTTGCTTTTTAATGATTGTGATCATGTGCAGTAGTTACAACAGAAACAGAAACAGACAGAGCTAGAAACAGAACACCATGGAGAAGAAACTTTGCTGGCATTGAACGCCAGACAAGGAGCCAGAGTGGGCGTTCAATGCCCTCTAGGGAGCAACAAGCTGGCATTGAATGCCAGCCAGGGAGCCAGGTTGGGTGTTCAACGCCCAATAAGGCAGAAGACCTGGCGTTGAACGCCAAGAAGGAGGTTCCTGCTGGGCGTTCAACACCACAAATGGGAGGCAAGCTGGCATTGAATGCCAGCCATGATGCACAAGCTGGGCATTCAACACCCATATGGAGGGCAGGGAATTTGAATTCCCTAGCCTCTCAGGACCAGTAGATTCCACAGAATCTCCACCTACCCCACCTTCTTCTACCCTATTCTTCCCCGTTGTTCATATTTGCTCGAGGACGAGCAAAACTCTTAAGTTTGGTGTTGCAAAAGCTTTGCTTTTTGACTTCTACCACTCCTAGGTATGGAACCAAAGACTGGTGAAACCTCAATGAAGAGGAAGGGTAAGGCACTTGCCCCCACATCCCTCACCTTATTTGTCACCTATGCAATTCAGCTGAAATTGTCATAGAAGAGGACAAGCCCATCACTAAAAGAAGTATGAAGCATGTTAAAGAGACGGCACATGGACCACAACAAGAGCATGTAGAGCCGCCTCAATAGAAATCCCTGAGATGCCTCAAGGGATGTATTTTTCTCCCCAAAACAATTTTTTTGGGATCAACTGAATACCTCTCTGGGAGAGTGGAGCTCAAACGTGGAGCAAATAAGGTTGGAACATTAAGAGCACTTCACCATCCTCCATGAAATAGAGAAGATCGAAGGGCTATAAGGGAAGAACAACAAAGGCAAGGGTGTGACATTGAAGAGTAGTAGCCACCATCACTAAGGTGAATTCGTTCTCTTAATTCTCTTTTCTTATGTTACTTTTCTATTTTCTGTTATGTTTTATTGTCTGTTCTCATGTTCTTATTGCATGATCATTTCTATCTATGTCTTAAGGCTATAAAATTTTTCATATATCTCTCACCTTACATAAAAGAAAATTTTTTTATTTGAAAAGAATTGAGAGATACATGAATTTCAAGTTATATAATAAGAATAGTTCAATTATCTTGATGTGGTGGCATTGCTTTTGTTTTCTGAATGTATGAATAAATAGTGCATAGTTAAAGTTGGAATTAAGAATGTTGACTCTTGAAAGAATGATAAAAATGAAAAAGTAGTATTGGTAATCTGAAAAATCTAAATAAATTGATTCTTAAAGCAAAGAAAAATCATGTTGCAAAAGAAAAAAAAAAGAGAGAAAAAAAAATATATATATGCATGCAAAAAAAAACCAAAAGAAATAAAAAACAGAAAAAGTCAATAGCTCTTTAAGCCAAAAGGCAAGAGTAAAAAGCCAATAACCCTTTAAACCAAAAGACAAGGGTAAAGGGATCCAAGGCTTTGGGCATCAATGGTTAGGCGGGCCTAAAAGGAGTAAAATCCTGGCCTAACCACTCCAAATGCACAGTGTCCCTAACTATATGCTTGTGGTGTGAAGGTGTCAAGTAAAAAGGTTGAGACTGAGCAGTTAAAGTCATGATCCAAAACAAAAAGAGTGTGCTTAAAAACTCTGGACACCTCTATCTGGGGATTCTAGAAAAGATGAATCACAATCCGAAAGGGTTCACCCAGGTAGGTGTCTGTGGCATTTATGTATCCGGCGGTAATACTGGAAAACAAAGTGCTTAGAGACATGGCCAAGACTCTAAAAAGCTATTTTCAAGAATAAAAAAGAACTGAACTAGGAGAGTCAATAATATCATCTGGATTCTAAGTTCTTAAAGAAGCCAACACTTTTGAGTTTCAATGGATAGTGAGATGTCAAAACTATTCAGAAGCAAAAAGCTACTAAGTCTAGCTCATCTAATTGAAACTGAGCTTTATTGAAAACTCTATGATTTATTGTGTCTTACTCTTCTTTTTATCCTACTTTGTTTTTAGTTGCTTGGGGACAAGCAACAGTTTAAGTTTGGTGTTCTAATGAGCGGATATTTTATACTCTTTTTGCCATCATTTTCATATAGTTTTTAGTATGTCTGTTTAAGTTTTATTAAGTTTTCATAGATTTTAGTGCAAAATTCACATTTTTGGATTCTACTTTGAGTTTGTGTGTTTTTATGCAATTTCAGGTATTTTCTGGCAAAAATTGAGGAGCTAGAGCAAAAGTCTAATTTAGAGGCAGAGAAAGCACTGCAGATGCTCTCAGGATCTGACCTCCTTGCACTCGAAAGAGCTTTGCTGGAGCTACAGATCCAAATGGGGTGTTCTCAATGGCTATGGAAAGATAACATCCAGAGCTTTCCAGCAATGTATAATAGTTTATACTTTTCTTTAGAATTGGAGGCTCAAAACTAGTGTTCAACGCCAGCTTCCAGCCCTATTCTGGCGTCCAACGCCCAATGGAGAAGAGACCAGCGTCCAACACCCAAAAAGGACCCCCTAGCCAGTGTTCAATGCCCTAGAGGCCTCCTAGCACATGGATCTCAATCAAGCTCAGCCCAAACACTCACCAAGTAGGCCCCGGAAGTGGATTTTAGCACTAAAAGACTATTTTACCCTTCTTATGTAATCCTTAATCATTAGTCTAGTATTTATTTGAGAACTTTAACACTTTTAGGGGAGGTCAAACACTTCTAGCATATTTTCGAATTCCACATTATATTTTCTATCAGTATGAGTTTCTAAACCTCCTAGGTTGATGGGAGGAGCTCTACTGAGTTTTACGGATTAATAAAGTATTACTGTTTTATCTTCAATCCATGTTTGATTCTCCATTCTAAGATGTATCTTCGTTCTTCATCCTTATGAATGTGTTGAACTGGCATAAGGTTATCTCATTTTACATGGGTTCAGATCTTAGACGGCTAATCCACGACTTTGTTGGGGACTTCTCGAGACATCAGTTCAGCCGAGGTATGAGGAGATTAGAGTCTTTGTGGTAGAGGCTAGAACCAAAGACGTAGCTTTCTCTGATCTAGAATATTCGACCTTGTCTGTGGTGTTTTGAGTAGGATCATCAAGGGGAATGAACTGCAGAAGCTTCACCGTCAATCAGACTGGATCCACACTAACCCTGGGGTTCAGATCTGGAGGAGCATTAGCAACCTCTCAAGAAAGGCGTTGATCACATACAACCTGCCACAAAAGAAATCATTCACAGTTGGAGGAGACAGTAAAACCGAATTGATCCAGAAGAACAAAGCATCTCCAAGCCTTAACCATCTTCATATCATTGCATTCACTATCAACTGAGTAACATTTTATTTATTTTCTATTTATGCATCTAAACAATCCAACAACTTTTCTACCCGCCTGACTAAGATCTACAAGATAACCATAGCTTGCTTCAAATCACAATCCTCGTGGGATCGACCCTGACTCACTCAGGTATTACTTAGACGACACAGTGCACTTGCTAGTTCAGTTGTGCAAATTTTAATTCCGTGCACCACTTCGCCTAGAGGTCATACGTGACATTAAAATAAATCTCGAGTTCACTTAGAAGGATACAAGACCTCTAAAAAGAAGGACAAGTGACAAGGACATCACTCACAAGGATTTGAAGGACTGTTGAGATCACAAGTAAACAAGGATATACAAGCAATGAAGAATGTGGGGACGAAAATGAACTCACAAGTTTAAGAAAGGATCTCGAATCAAAGAAATTCAACAAGAACAATAAGAAGAAAACAATGCGTCAGTTTGAAACAAAATTAAGCCGAGTTAAAGAAGTATGAGATCGTAGGAGAAGAATAACTAAAGGCGATAATGCTCACAAAGTTTTAAAAGTATGATTAGAAACACCTTTAAGTACATTGTTCATGAAGAATGAAAAACTTTAAGGAAATCTTTGACATTCCAGAAGAAACTACGCAACAAACATTTTACAAAATAATCGTAAAAATATAAATGTTGCATTGTTTTAGAACAAGTTCAAGTTGAAATAGATTATGCAATATTTGACAGTGAAAAACCAGTTTGGCTGAGAGCAAAACATTTTTCTCGAATATCTTAAAAGGTATTTAGATGCATAACCAAACAAAACTTGCATAAAAATTGCAATTCGGTTGGGAGGCAATTAAGTTTCATTTTGAGAAGAAAACCTGAGATAAAGTTTTTCCCAAAAGAGGAATGGGGGATGCATTACAAACAGGCAGGTTTTGAACCACATAAGGGAGCTTTCAAAACTTGTGCTGAATTAGAAATGATTTTATTAAAATTTGAAGGAATAATTGTGGATACAGTCAAGTAAGTGAAAAATTAAATCAAAATTTTCTTTGAGAAGAATCTGAAATAAGAACATTCAGAAAGAGACCACAAGGAATAATGTATCGCGCCAAAACATGTTCAAGCAAGGGAATGCAAAGTTAAGGACAACCTTACACGAGAATAATCTAAAACATCTTTAAAAGGTTTAAAATGATGCTCCGAGAAGATATTTTGGAGTCACAACCTCACGAGGATGTTCAGGAATATTAAGATATATGAAGAAGAAAATCAATTCACATTTCAAAAAAGAAACTCAAATCAAGGGAATTCAGACAGGATTTACAAAGCAGGTCACATCAAACAAGTTTTTAGATGAGAATATGAAACTCAGAAGGAAGGAATTCAAACAACAACAAATTCTCAAAGATTCCAATTGCTTTGGTGCGTCAAACGAGTTCAAGGTGACAAAAAAATACGCAAGTCAAGAAGAGGAGCTTTAAATAACACAGGGCAAATGTCCAAGGAATTTAAACAGACACATGCAGTTAAAATCAACCGAGAATGCATATGAACAAAAGAACAGGCTTGGAAAATAATCAGTTTACCTTTCAAGAAAGAAATCTTAAATAGGAATTTCAAAGCAAACCATGAAAGAACAAGATAAGTAACTGAGTAACCTCGGGAATTAACTCCCAACGTTCCCAGATCCACGATTCACGTTACCTACAACTCGTATATCATCTATGATAACTCATTAGTGCTTCCATATACATAATCCACTAGTTATTAAGCCGGCCAAACTCAATACCAGGAATTATGCAATGCAATACTAATGGCAATAATCAATAGACCGTCATGTGCATAAAGCTATAATTCTTGTTATCCGAACAAGACCTATTACATGATAGACGCTCAGAGTATGCAATTGAAGGATAGTCGGTCCATTCCTCAGGCTTTACAAGAAGGACCGCTCTGATACCATAATGTAACACCAAATTATCAAAATGCCATGCTCCCTGCTGCGCCACTCTGATTGCTCGGGTATTACGATGACTCTTAAAATATTTAATACTAATATATGAGCCTATTTAAAACTTACACCGTGTTTTTCAAAAGATACATCTATACTTACAATACAAATTACAATACTTACAAAGAATATATATATATATATATATATATATATATATATATATATATATATATATATATAGACATTCATAATTTACAAGTATTACATAAAACAAAATCTTATCCTTCTTACAAATTGTAAAAAGTTAAAGGCGAGAGAAACATAATATCTAAAACAATACAAGGTAATCGTGTAAACAGAAAAGTCACAACCTCTTCCGAACTTTGTAGTCCATATCCTGAAAAAGAAAAGGGCTGTAGGGGAGTGAGAACATCGTGCTCGCTGGTTCTCACTACGGGTTTAGAGAATTGCTATAATAAGATACGTAAAAATAAAACTTTTTACGGTACAGTGATCAATAGCTGCCTTATATATCTTTTCAAAAACAAAGATATATATTCATTAATCCAAATTCCATTTTAAAAGAGAAATCTGTTAATTCTTCAAAATCCAAGACCTTTTTAAAAGTTTTTCCTAGACAGCATGAATTACCAAGCTATTCCTAGCCTAGGTTCATTAAGTCTATGCTGAACCAGTTTAGTTTTTTATACTTTACTAAACCTGAAACACAAGCCAAACACGGCCCTTGGCCCAAATAATTCAATCAACGTCCAATTCATCACAATCCACTCAATTTCAGTCATAAACACAAGTAAGAAGGTTCAAACACAATCAAGCAATTACATTAAGTAGAGCAATTAGCAATTAAACATAATTATTCACATAGGCAAACCAATTACAATAAGCACACCCAAATAATGTCACATAGATGCACATCACGAATGCCTGCCCTATGGCTGATGAGTCTCATCTGTCGGATATAAAGCCAAACCCGACATGTCCGGTAGCTAACCCTGGACAGAACACCAGACACGGAGCAAGTGGGACAATGCCGCAACCCTTGCATGTTACCCGCGTACCCGCAGCAGGGGACAACTTCACCTTGCCTCTTACCTATGTGGTGTTACAGTTCTCAACCAAACCATTCTGTAACCCCTTTCACGGCTTCAAAACCAAATCAGTTTAAAATCAGATAAATTTCAAAGATTCAGATCATTCTCATACTTCAAGAAAACAGATTCAAACTCAATTCATTTTCAAGAACCAAACTCGTTTTCAAAACTTTAAAGAAATAATGCAACAACCATACATTTAACAAAACCAAACTATAATCTAATCAAACAATAATCATGTTTATCTTAAAATAGCACAACAATACATATGACTTATACAATCACTAAAAGCACATTTATCACATTAATATCCATTTATAACAATTCCAAATTATAAAATTGAGTTTTAGAGAAATCCCATACCTCGATTGCGATTTAACCACGCGACGGAAATTCTTTTTCTCACAGCACGCAACAACACAGCCTCAACTACAGTTCCTTACTGTTTCCGCAACACTAGCCGCGACTTGAGATGCAATATAAAATAAAGAAAACCCACCCCTAAAGCAATAACGCCACAAATTCCTCAATAACGTAAAGCAGAAAAGCGACTAAACTAGTTTTTGGAGTAAAGCATCTTACTAAAATCTAGGATAAGTGGGGGTACAAAACTGATGAGCGGATATTTTATACACTTTTTGGGGTTAATTTCATGTAGTTTTGAGTATGTTCTAGTTAGTTTTTAGTCTATTTCATTAGTTTTTAGGAAAAATTCATATTTCTGGACTTTACTATGAGTTGTGTGTTTTTCTGTAATTTTAGGTATCTTTCTGGCTGAAATTGAAGGAGCTGAGCAAAAATCTGATTCAGGCTGAAAAAGGACTGCTGATGTTGTTGGATTCTGACCTTCCTGCACTCAAAGTGGATTTTCTGGAGCTACAAAACTCGAAATGGCATGCTTCCAATTGCGTTGGAAAGTAGACATCCAGGGCTTTCCAGAAATATATAATATTCTATACTTTGCACAAGGATAGACGACGTAAACTGGCGTTCAGCACCAGTTCTCTGCCCAATTCTGGCGTCCAGCGCCAGAAAAGGATCAAAAGCTGGAGTTGAACGCCCAAACTGGCATAAAAACTGGCGTTCAACTCCACAAATGGCCTCTGTGCGTGAATTGCTTAAATCTCAGCCCCAGCACACTCCAAGTGGGCCCCAGAAGTGGATCTCTGCATCATCCATCATAGTTTACTCATTTTTTGTAAACCTAGGCCACTAGTTTAGTATTTAAACAACTTTTAGAGACTTATTTTGTATCTCATGACATTTTAGATCTAAACTTTGTACTCTTTGACGGCACGAGTCTCTAAACTCCATTGTTGGGGGTGAGGAGCTATGCTGTGTCTCGATGAATTAATGCAAGTATTTCTGTTTTCTATTCAAACACGCTTGTTCCTATCTAAGATGTTCATTCGCGCTTAACTGTGATGAAGGTGATGATTCGTGACACTCATCACCATTCTCAACCCATGAACGTGTGCCTGACAACCACCTCCGTTCTATATCAGATTGAATGAGTATCTCTTAGATCTCTCAATCAGAATCTTCGTGGTATAAGCTAGAATTGATGGCGGCATTCATGAGAATCCGGAAAGTCTAAACCTTGTCTGTGGTATTCCGAGTAGGATTCAAGGATTGAATGACTGTGACGAGCTTCAAACTCCTGAAGGCTGGGCGTTAGTGACAAACGCAAAGGAATCAAGGGATTCTATTCCAACCGGATCGAGAACCAACCGGTGATTAGCCATGCTGTGACAGAGCGCGTGAGCGTAGTTTTCACTAGAAGGATGGAAGGTAGCCATTGACAACGGTGATCCACCAACACATAGCTTGCCATAGGAGGACGTGCGTGCGTGAACAAGAAGACAGATGAAAGCAGAGATTTAGAAGACAAAGCATCTCCAAAACTCCAACATATTCTCCATTACTGCATAACAAGTAACCTTTAATCCATGCTCTCTTGTTTATTTGCAATTCAACTGATAAACATAATTGACTTCCTGACTAAGATTTACAAGATAACCATAGATTGCTTCAAACCAACAATCTCCGTGGGATTCGACCCTTACTCACGTGAGGTATTACTTGGACGACCCAGTACACTTGCTGGTCAGTGGTACGAGTTGTGAAAAGTGTGATTCACAATTTGTGCACCAAGTTTTTGGCGCCGTTGCCGGGGATTGTTCGTGTTTGGACAACTAACGGATTATTTTGTTGCTTAGATTAGGAAAAATTTCTCTTTTTGTTTAGAGTCTCGTATTAGTGTCGTGTTAAAAGTTTAGAATCCTTATTTTCTTTTTAAAACCTTTTTCAAAAATAATTTTTCTATTAAATTTTGTGCCAAACTTTAAGTTTGGTGTTTTCTTGTTGATTTCTCTGTGTTTTTCGAAAATTTTGGTTTGGTTTTCTAAAACTTTTAAGTTTGGTGTTCTTCCTTCGTGTTCTTGTGTTCTTGTGAATCTTCAAAGTGTTCTTGAGTTTTCCTTGTGTCTTGATCTTAAAATTTTTAAGTTTGGTGTTCCTTAGTGTTTTTCCCTTAAAAATTTTCGAAAACAAGGAGCATCAGATCTAAAAATTTTAAATCTTGTGCTATCTTATTGTTTTCTCTCTCCTCTTTAAATTCAAAAATATCTTTTCTCTCTGTTTTAAAAGCAAATCTTCGAAATCTATTTCTAAAATTCAGATTTTTATTTCAAAATTTAAAACCTTTTTCAAAACTTCCTAACCACTTTCTCTCTCCTCAATTTTTCGAAAATCTTCACCCACTTTTATTTATTTCTATTTTATTTTCGAAATAAATTAATAAATAAATAAATAAAAATATTTTCTCTATTTTACATCATCTCCCTTTCTCCATCATGGACCTAAGCGGAAATGAACAGTCCAGGAGGACTCTGGGGTCATATTCTAACCCCTCTACTGCTTCATATGGGAGTAGTATCTGCATACCCTCCATTGGAGTCAGTAGCTTTGAGTTGAATCCTCAGCTCATTATCATGGTGCAGCAAAGTTGCCAGTATTCTGGTCTTCCATAGGAAGAACCTACAGAGTTTCTGGCACAGTTTCTACAGATTGCTGACACAGTACATGATAAAGAAATAGATCAGGATGTCTACAGACTATTACTGTTTCCATTTGCTGTAAAAGATCAAGCTAAGAGGTGGTTGAATAACCAACCTAAAGCCAGCATAAGGACATGGAAACAGTTGACAGAAAAATTCATGAATCAATACTTTCCCCCAAAACGGATGACACAGCTAAGGCTGGACATTCAAGGCTTTAAACAAGGAGATAATGAATCTCTTTATGATGCCTGGGAGAGATACAGAGAGATGCTACGAAAATGCCCCTCTGAAATGTTTTCAGAGTGGGTTCAGTTAGACATCTTCTACTATGGGCTTGCAGAAGGAGCTCAGATGTCTCTTGATTACTCAGCTGGTGGATCTATCCACATGAGAAAGACAATTGAAGAGGCTCAAGAGCTCATTGATACAGTTTCCAGGAATCAGCATCTGTATCTAAGCAGTGACCCTTCCATGAAAGAAGAGGTCAAAACAGCAACTGCTGAACTCAGTCCTGTAAAACAAGCTGCTGAATTCAATTAGCAATTGGACTTTCTAACAAAGCAGCTAGCCGGATTTAAAGACAGGTTACAAGAGACAAGGATGGCTAATATACATATGGACGAACAGTTTAAGCAAACAAAGCAGCAGCTGTCAAGGCAAATAGCAGAAGAATGCCAAGCAGTTCAACTAAGAAGTGGAAAACATTAAATACCCCACCTCAAGGCAGCAAAAAGTTAAGAAATGAGCAAACTACCCAAAATTCACCTTAGGACAGTAAAAGCCCAGGGAAAAATAATTCTGGCACTAAAACGCCAGAAAATTGGTGGAAGGCTGGCGCTGAACGCCCAGACTATGCCCAAAACTGGCGTTCAACGCCAGAAACAAGGCAAAACTGGCGTTCAACGCCAGAAATGGGCAAGGATCTGGCGTTGAACGCCCAAAATGGGCAAGATCTGGCGCTGAACGCCCAAAATAGGCACAGTTCTGAAGTTTAGACGCCAGGAGCAGACAAGGAGCTGGCGTCCAGTTTCACTCCAGCTTCTAACTCTGGCACTCAATTGCCAGTGAGGGATCAGACACACACAAATGCTGATAACAACCCCTCCAAAAAGGCTTCTTCAACCACTTCTGTAGGCAATAAACCTGCAGCAACTAAGGATGAAGAATATAAAGCCAAGATACCTTATCCTCAAAAACTCTGGAAAGAGGAGCAGGATAAGCAATTTGCTCGCTTTGCAGATTATCTCAGGACTCTTGAAATAAAGATTCCATTTGCAGAAGTACTTGAGCAAATACCTTCTTATGCCAAGTTCATGAAAGAGATCTTGAGTCATAAAAAGGATTGGAGAGAAACAGAAAGAGTTCTCCTCACTGAAGAATGCAGTGCAGTCATTCTGAAGAGCTTTCCTGAAAAGCTTAAAGACCCTGGGAGTTTTCTGATACCATGCATATTAGAAGGTAATTGCACCAAGACAGCTTTATGCGATCTTAGGGCAAGCATCAACCTAATACCTTCATCCACTATCAGGAAGCTTGGCTTAACTGAAGAAGTTAAACCAACCTGGATATGTCTTCAACTTGCTGATGGTTCCACTAAATACCCATCAGGCATGATTGAAGACATGATTGTCAGAGTTGGGCCATTCGCCTTTCCCACTGACTTTGTTGTGCTGGAAATGGAGGAGCACAAGAGTGCTACTCTCATTCTAGGAAGACCCTTCCTAGCAACTGGACGATCCCTCATTGACGTCCAACAGGGGAAATAACCCTGAGAGTCAATGATGATGAGTTCAAGTTGAACGCTGTCAAAGCCATGCAGCATCCAGACACATCAACAGACTGCATGAAAGTTGATCTTATTGACTCTTTGGTAGAAGAGATCAACATGGCTGAGAGTCTCGAATCAGAGTTGGAACATATCTTTAAGGATGTTCAGCCTGATTTGGAGGACTCAGAGGACATGAAAGAGCCTCTGAAATTTCTTCTGGAAGAGGAAAAACCTCCTAAACCCGAGCTCAAGCCATTACCACCATCCTTGAAATATGCATTTCTGGGAGAAGGTGATACTTTTCCAGTGATCATAAGCTCTGCTTTAAATTCACAGGAAGAGGAAGCACTTATTCAAGTGCTAAGGACACACAAGACAGCTCTTGGGTGGTCCATAGGTGACCTTAAGGGCATAAGCCCAGCTAGATGCATGCACAAAATCCTATTGGAGGATAATGCCAAACCAATGGTTCAACCACAGAGGCGGCTAAATCTAGCCATGAAAGAAGTAGTGCAAAAAGAGGTCACCAAATTACTGGAGGCTGGGATTATTTATCCTATTTCTGATAGCCCCTGGGTGAGCCCTGTTCAAGTCGTCCCAAAAAAGGGAGGCATGACAGTGATTCATAATGAAAAAAATGAACTGGTTCCTACAAGAACAGTTACAGGGTGGCGCATGTGTATTGACTACAGAAGGCTCAATACAGCCACCAGAAAGGATCATTTTCCTTTACCATTCATAGACCAGATGCTAGAAAGACTAGCAGGTCATGATTATTACTGCTTTTTGGATGGCTACTCAGGCTATAACCAGATTACAGTAGATCCCCAGGATCAAGAGAAAACAGCATTCACATGTCCATCCGGAGTGTTTGCTTATAGAAGGATGCCATTTGGGCTATGTAATGCGCCTGCAACCTTCCAGAGATGCATGCTCTCTATTTTCTCTGATATGGTGGAAAAATTTCTGGAAGTCTTCATGGATGACTTCTCAGTATATGGAGACTCATTCAGCTCTTGTCTTGATCACCTGAAACTTGTTCTGAAAAGATGCCAAGAGACCAACCTAGTTTTAAATTGGGAAAAGTGTCACTTCATGGTGACTAAAGGAATTGTCCTTGGGCATAAAATCTCAAACAAGGGAATAGAGGTGGATCAAGCAAAAATAGAGGTAATTGAAAAATTACCACCACCTGCCAATGTTAAGGCAATCAGAAGCTTTCTGGGGCATGCAGGATTCTATAGGAGGTTTATAAAGGATTTTTCAAAAATCGCAAAACCTCTAAGCAATCTGCTAGCTGCTGACACGCCATTCGTGTTTGACACAGAGTGCCTGCAAGCGTTTGAAACGCTGAAAGCTAAGCTGATTACAGCACCAGTCATTTCTGCACCAGACTAGACGTTACCATTTGAGCTAATGTGTGATGCTAGTGATCATGCCATTGGTGCAGTATTGGGACAGAGGCATGACAAGCTTCTGCATGTCATTTATTATGCCAGTCGCGTTCTAAATGATGCCCAGAAAAATTACACAACCACAGAAAAAGAATTACTTGCAGTGGTTTACGCCATTGACAAGTTCAGATCATACTTAGTAGGATCAAAAGTGATTGTGTATACTGACCATGCTGCTCTTAAATATCTACTCACAAAGCAGGATTCAAAACCCAGGCTCATCATATGGGTATTGCTTCTGCAAGAGTTTGATATAGAAATAAGAGACAGAAAAGGGACAGAGAACCAAGTGGCTGATCATCTGTCCCGGATAGAGCCAGTGGAAGGGACGTCCCTCCCCTTTCTTGAGATCTCTGAGACGTTTCCTGATGAGCATTTATTTGCCATTCAGGAAGCACCATGGTTTGCCGATATTGCAAACTATAAAGCTGCAAGGTTCATACCCAAGGATTACAACAGGATACAAAAGAAGAAATTAATTACTGATGCAAAGTACTACTTGTGGGATGAACCCTATCTCTTTAAGAGATGTGCAGACGGTATAATCCGTAGGTGTGTGCCTAGAGAAGAAGCACAGAGGATCCTATGGCATTGCCATGGATCACAATATGGAGGCCATTTCGGAGGTGAGCGAACAGCCACCAAGGTCCTCCAATGTGGCTTCTATTGGCCCACACTCTATAAAGATTCCCGAGAGTTTGTACGTAACTGTGACAGTTGCCAAAGAGCTGGTAATCTGCCTCATGGTTACGCCATGCCTCAACAAGGAATCTTGGAAATTGAGTTGTTTGACGTATGGGGAATTGACTTCATGGGACCTTTCCCACCATCATACTCAAACACTTATATTCTGGTGGCAGTTGACTATGTATCAAAATGGGTTGAGGCTATTGCCACACCCACCAATGATACTAAAACAGTGTTGAAGTTCCTCCAGAAACATATCTTTAGCAGGTTTGGTGTCCCTAAAGTACTAATCAGTGATGGGGGCACTCACTTCTGCAATAAACAGCTTTACTCTGCCATGGTTCAGTATGGAATTCACTACAAGGTGGCCACTCCATATCATCCACAAACCAACGGGCAAGCTGAAGTCTCTAATAGAGAATTAAAGAGAATCCTGGAACGGACAGTAAATACCCATAGAAAGGATTGGGCACGGAGCTTGGATGATGCTCTGTGGGCTTACAGAACAGCATTCAAGACCCCTATAGGGACCTCTCCATACCAACTCGTGTATGGTAAGGCATGTCACCTGCCCGTGGAACTGGAACATAAGGCCTACTGGGCAACCAGATTCCTAAACTTTGATGCCAAACTAGCAGGAGAAAAACGATTGCTCCAGCTAAATGAGCTAGAGGAATTCAGATTCACAGCTTTCGAAAATGCCAAGCTTTATAGAGAAAAATCAAAAAAGTGGCATGACAAAAAGCTGTCATCCAGAATCTTTGAACCGGGACAGAAAGTTCTGTTGTTTAACTCTAGACTCAGGCTATTCCCCGGGAAACTAAAATCCCGGTGGAGGGGATCATACGTGATTACAAGTGTATCACCATATGGTTATGTGGAGCTTCAAGATATTGATTCTGATAAGAAGTTCATTATCAATGGACAGAGAATCAAGCACTATCTTGAAGGCAACATCGAGCAAGAATGCTCAAGGCTGAAGCTAGATTAAAAGCTCAGCAAGGTCCAGCTAAAGACAATAAAGAAGCGCTTGCTGGGAGGCAACCCAGCCATGGGGCAACAATCCTCTAAGCATTTTGCCCTATTTTTATTTTTATTTTTATTTGTTTATATAAAGTTCACTGACACTAAGGTGAGGAATCATTTACAGAAGACCTCGGCACACAAAACAGAGAAAAAGAGCTCACTGGCAAGAAAACGCCAGTAAAAGTGCATTTTGGGCGTTCAACACCTAAAATGGGCATCCACTGGGCGCTGAACGCCAGTGATGGTAGCAATCTGGGTGTTCAACGCCAGAAATGGGCACTCACTGGGCGTTGAACGCCAGTAATGGCAGCAGCTGGGCGTTGAACGCCCAGGAGAGCAGCATTTGGGCGCTGAACGCCCAAAACAGGCAGTGTTTGGGCGTTCAAACGCCAGGAAGGCAGGGAGGAGCCAAATTCAATTTTTCCACACGTTTTTCCATTCTAATTTCAAATTTTATGTTTCAATGCATGATTTTACATAAACATGTCAAGAACCCTGATTTCTAAATTCCATAATTTCTAAAAACCCTACCACTAGAAATATCAAATGTATTTTAATCCATAAGCACCAGGCATCTTTGCAAATTCAATCCAACTCTTTTCAAAATTTTTTTTACAAATCTATCTTTTTCAACTCATCAATATCTTTTTCAAAACCTCCACTTTATCTTTTTCAAAAATTAAATCTATCTTTCTCAAAAATCTTTCATATCCTCTCAATTTTAAACTATATCTTCTCTTATCATATCTTCTATCTTATCTTTTCCAAATAAATCTTTTTATCATATCTTTATCTCTTTTTTTTCGAAACCCCACCCTCCCCCCCTTATAAATTTGAGTTCGGCCTCCCTCCTCTCCCATCAACAATTGCAGCTAGCTCTCCTTCTATCCCTCTCCCTTCTTTTCTTTTGCTTAAGGACAAGCAAACCTCTAAGTTTGGTGTGTTTATCCGCGATCACTAAGATTATGGCTCCTAAAGGAAAACAAACCACTCCAAGAGGCAAGAAAGAGAGCGTTCCAAAACCACTTTGGAATCAAGGGAAGTTCTTATCTAAAGAACATTCAGACCATTATCTTAAAATAATGGGTCTGAGATCAGTGATCCCGGAAGTTAGATTCGATCTGAAAGAAGATGAATATTCGGAGATCCAGGAGCAAATTCGAATCAGGAACTGGGAAGTCCTAGCTAATCCTGAAATGAAAGTGGGAAGGAACATGGTCCAGGAGTTCTATGCTAATATGTGGCAAACTGACAAGCAGAAACTATCTGAAACTGCCTTCTATGACTATCGGACCATGGTCAGAGGAAAGATTGTTCATACCCACCCTGACAGGATCAGGGAGATCTTAAAGCTACCTCAGCTAAAGGATGATCCAGACTCCTTCAACAGGAGGATGATGAGAGCAGACATGGGCCTGGATAAGATTCTAGAGGACATATGTATCCCTGGAGCCAGGTGGACCACCAACACAAAGGGTGTCCCAAATCAACTCAAGAGAGAGGATCTCAAACCAGTCGCCAGAGGATGGCTAGACTTCATTGGGCATTCTCTGTTGCCTACTAGCAACCGTTCTGAAGTCACAGTTAAAAGAGCAGTGATGATCCATTGCATCATGATGGGAAAGGAAGTGGAGGTTCATCAGCTGATTTCAGCTGAACTCTACAAAATTGCTAACAAAAACTCTAAAGAGGCCAGGTTGGCTTATCCAAGCGTGATTTCTCTGCTCTGCAAGGACGCTGGAGTAAGGATGGGAATAACTGAGTATATCTCAATTGAGAAGCCAATCACCAAAGCATCAATGGAAAAACAACAAGCACAGGATGATCCCATCAAGAAGAGAGCACAGGAATTCCTCCCAGAGATCCCTCAATCTGAATACTGGGAGTATCTTGAGACGTCTGTCACCAAGATACGGGAAGTTATGGAGCAAATAATAAAAGAACAGAAGGAACACAGTCAAATGCTGACCTATGTGTTTAAAGAACAAGAGGAGCAAGGGCGTGACTTAAGGGAATTGAAGCGCCAAAAGTCTTCTCTTGCAGGACCAAGCACCCCAAGAATCAGAGGAACCCCCGTTCCCCCAGAATAAAGGTTGTTAATTTCCAATTTCTGCCTTAACTCTGTGACAGTGTCCTTATAGAAGTTTACCTTAGGAGTCATATAGTAGTAATTAGTATCTATTTTGATTTTATCTCCAATTAAGCTATAGTTTATTTTTCTCATCATCAGCAAACATGAATAAAGTAGTAGATCTTTTGAATAAGAGGCAATAAAATTTCGAGTTTTAATAAGAGAAATTCTAATTAGTTAAATGTGGTGGCAATGCTTTCTGTCTTCTGAATGAATGCTTGAACAGTGCATATGTCTTTTGAATTTGTTGTTTAAGACTGTTAAATATGTTGGCTCTTGAAAGAATGATGAACATGAGAAATGTTATTGATAATCTGAAAAATCATAAAAATGATTCTTGAAGCAAGAAAAAGCAGCAAAGAACAAAGCTTGCAAAAAAAATAGAAAGAAAAAGAAAAAGCAAGCAGAAAAAGCCAAAAGCTCTTAAAACCAAAAGGCAAGGGCAAATAAAAAGGATCCCAAGGCTTTGAGCATCAGTGGATAGGAGGGCCTAAAGGAATAAAATCCTGGTCTAAGCGGCTAAACCAAGCTGTCCCTAACCATGTGCTTGTGGCGTGAAGGTGCCAAGTGAAAACTTGAGATTGAGCGGTTAAAGTCAAGGTCCAAGGCAAAAAGAAGAGTGTGCTTAAGAACTCTGGACACCTCTAATTGGGGACTTTAGCAAAGCTGATTCACAATCTAAAAGGTTCACCCAATTATGTGTCTGTGGCATTTATGTATCCGGTGGTAATACTGGAAAACAAAGTGCTTAGGGCCACGGCCAAGACTCATAAAATAGCTGTGTTCAAGAATCATCACACTGAAATAGGAGAATCAATAACACTATCTGAATTCTAAGTTCCTATAGATGGCAATCACTCTGAGCTTCAATGGATAAAGTGAGATGCCAAAACTGTTCAGAAGCAAAAAGCCACTAGTCCCGCTCATCTAATTAGAATCTGAGCTTCACTCAAAAACTCTGAGATATTGTTGCTTCTCAACCTATTAGTCTTCTATTTTATTTGTCTAGTTGCTTGAGGACAAGCAACAGTTTAAGTTTGGTGTTGTGATGAACGGATATTTTATACGCTTTTTGGGGTCAATTTCATGTAGTTTTGAGTATGTTCTAGTTAGTTTTTAGTCTATTTTCATTAGTTTTTAGGAAAAATTCATATTTCTGGACTTTACTATGAGTTGTGTGTTTTTCTGTAATTTCAGGTATCTTTTTGGCTGAAATTGAAGGAGCTGAGCAAAAATCTTATTCAGGCTGAAAAAGGACTGCTGATGCTGTTGGATTCTGACCTCCCTGCACTCAAAGTGGATTTTCTGGAGCTACAGAACTCGAAATGGCATGCTTCCAATTGTGTTGGAAAGTAGACATCCAATATATAATAGTCCATACTTTGCACAAGGATAAACGACATAAACTGGCGTTCAACGCCAGTTCTCTGCCCAATTCTGGCGTCCAGCGCCAGAAAAAGATCAAAAGCTGGAGTTGAACGCCCAAACTGGCACAAAAACTGGCGTTCAACTCCACAAATGGCCTCTGCACGTGAATTGCTTAAATCTCAGCCCCAGCACACACCAAGTGGGCCCCAGAAGTGGATCTCTGCATCATCCATCATAGTTTACTCATTTTTTGTAAACCTAGGCCACTAGTTTAGTATTTAAATAACTTTTAGAGACTTATTTTGTATCTCATGACATTTTAGATCTAAACTTTGTACTCTTTGACGGCACGAGTCTCTAAACTCCATTGTTGGGGGTGAGGAGCTATGCTGTGACTCGATGAATTAATGCAAGTATTTCTGTTTTCTATTCAAACATGCTTGTTCCTATCTAAGATGTTCATTCGCGCTTAACTGTGATGAAGGTGATGATTCGTGACACTCATCACCATTCTCAACCCATGAACGTGTGCCTGACAACCACCTCCGTTCTATATCAGATTGAATGAGTATCTCTTAGATCTCTCAATCAGAATCTTCGTGGTATAAGCTAGAATTGATGGCGGCATTCATGAGAATCCGGAAAGTCTAAACCTTGTCTGTGGTATTCCGAGTAGGATTCAAGGATTGAATGACTGTGACGAGCTTCAAACTCCTGAAGGCTGGGCGTTAGTGACAAACGCAGAGGAATCAAGGGATTCTATTCCAACTGGATCGAGAACCAACTGGTGATTAGCCGTGCTGTGACAGAGCGCGTGAGCGTAGTTTTCACTGGAGGGATGGAAGGTAGCCATTGACAACGGTGATCCACCAACACATAGCTTGCCATAGGAGGACGTGCATGCGTGAACAAGAAGACAGAGGAAAGCAGAGATTCAGAAGTCAAAGCATCTCCAAAACTCCAACATATTCTCCATTACTACATAACAAGTAACCTTTAATCCATGCTCTCTTGTTTATTTGCAATTCAACTGATAAACATAATTGACTTCCTGACTAAGATTTACAAGATAACCATAGATTGCTTCAAACCAAATATCTCTGTGGGATTCGACCCTTACTCACGTGAGGTATTACTTGGACGACCCAGTGCACTTGCTGGTCAGTGGTACAAGTTGTGAAAAGTGTGATTCACAATTTGTGCACCAGAAACCGCAGCAGCTCCGACGAGCTCCAGCACCGATCAGAACTCTGGTGACAGTGGCTCTAACAACATGCAATGACAATAAAACTCCCAGAATCTCAAAAGGATGTAAACCAAACTCAACCCTTACCGGCAGCTTTTTCGACGACGGCGGCGGCATTCCCTAGCGGAAAAAGCGGTGGTGGCTGGGCACGTGTCTCCTCTCTCTCTCCTCTCTCTCTCCTCTATTACCAGAGCTCTCTCTCTCTCTCTCTCTCTCTCTCTCTCTCTCTCTCTCTCTCTCTTGCTCTGCAATGGGTGACGGCTACTCTGACTCTACAACAAGGACAACGATGGTGTGGGTACAACAGCGATGGCGATGGCCTTCACGGCGAAGGCGGCAAAGGCACGGTAGTTGATAAACCCCATTTTTAGGGTTTATCCTGTCCTTAATCTAGTAAATTTTATCCATTATTCTCACACTTATTCATACAATTTGCATGGTTTTACAAATCCTTCCCAATTTTGTGCTATGATTGAAAACATGCTTCTTTGGCCTTATATTTGCTAATATTAATCCTCTCTTACTACCATTCGATGCCATGATATATGTGTTAAGTGATTTCAGAGATTATAGGGTAGGAATGGCTTAGAAGATGGAAAGAAAGCATGCAAAAGTGGAAGGAATACAAGAAACTGAAGGAACTGCTAAAGCTGTCTAGCCTGACCTCTTGGTACTAAATCGACCATAATTTGAGCTACAAAGGTCCAAATGATGCGGTTCTAGTTGCATTGAAAAGCTAACATTTGGGGCTTCGCAACAATATATAATTTGCCATAGCTGCCCCAAAGCCAGGCAACGCGCACGCGTGGATCACGCGGATGCGTGGCCTGGCAAAAAACTCAATCCGTGCGAACGCGTGGACGACGCTTCCGCATGACTTTGCAGCGACCTGTACGTACCAGAAATCACTGAGGGCGATTTCTAGGCTATTTTTGACCCAGTTTTTTGGCCAGAAAACACATATTTGAGGCTATAAAGTGGGAGAATCTATTCATTCAAAAACACAACTTTCATATACATAATTTTAGGTTTTTAGATGTAGTTTTCTAGAGAGAGAGGCTCTCTCCTCTCTCTTAGGATTTAGGATTTAGGATTTCTATTATGATTAGGCTACTTCTCATCCTTCCAGGTTCAATGTTCCTTTAATTTATGTTTCTCTTCTATTTTTTTTATTCTATTGCTTTTACTTATATCTGACTTATGTTGCCAAATTAGCTTATGAACCTTCTCATGTTAGATTTGAGTATTCTATTTAATGCACATTGATGTATTTCAGATTTAAGATTGCTTTCTTCAAATTTATGTTATTAATGCTTTTAAATTAATTTAGATTTACCCCCCTTTGTCTTTGGTTAAGTAATTGGTGACACTTGAGTTATCAAACTCAGCAGTTGATTGGAAATTGGGATTGCTGATTGATTTGGATCCCTCTAAAGCTAGTCTTTCCATAGGAGTTGACTAGGACTTGAGGAATCAAGTTAATTAGTCCATTTGACTTTCCTTTATTTAGTAAGGGTTAACTAAGTGGGATCAATAAACAATTCTCAGCATACCTGATAAGAATAATTAGGATGGGATTTCCAATTCTTATACCTTGCCAAGAGATTTTCTAATTATTAATTTATTTTTTTCGTTATTTAAATTACCTGTCCCTTATTTAAAAAAACCCAAAAATATACCTTTTTCCATAACCAATAATAAATCATACTTCCCTGCAATTCCTTGAGATACAACCCGAGGTTTAAATGCTTTGGTTATAGATTTTACTGGGTTTTGTTACTTGTGACAACCAAACTTTTGTACGAAAGGATTCTCTGTTGGTTTAGAAACTATACTTACAACACGATTATTTTTATGAATTTCTTTACTGGCAAGAATCCGATCGTCAAAATGGTGCCATTGCCGGGGAATTGCAAACGTATGCCTTATTATTAGTTATTGTAAATATTTTATTTTGCTTGTTTATTCATTTTTATTTATTTTTGTTTTTAATTTTTATTAGTTACTATGAGTTCTCACTCCCGTCGCTTTGAGTTTGGTTCTAATGTTGTTGAAAGGAATGGAAGCTATAACAGGAACATGCGTCAAGGTCAAAACAATCACAGATGGAAGGAGCCACGAGGATCTGATAAACCCTTTTGGCAACAACACCTTTCGAGATACCATGGACAACGACCACCCTACAATGCATGCCAAGACAATATTTATGGTGGACCCCTTCGTGACAAACCACCTCCACCAAATTACTATGGTCAAGAACCATTCTGAGGTGCGTACCAAGATGATAGATATGGTGGACCCCCTTGTAGTTACCAACAAGCTCCACCATATAACAATGAACCACCTCCTCAACATAGCTTTGAACCACCATACTCACAAGCCCCTTTACACCATTCACCTCCAAATGACCCCAACCCTTATCCACCCCAATTCCAACCCAATTATCCCCAAGGACCACCACTTCTATATGCACCATGTCCATATCCATTGACCCAAGAATCACAGGCTCGCCTCAAGGAAATAGTAGATCAATTTCATGCAACCCTTCATCAACTGGAGCAAGCAATAAATCGATTACCTTCCCGATGTTCGGACACTCAAGGAACCCCCATGGATTCATTTGGAGAATCTAACGAAGAACGTAGCATGAAGGAGACACTAGAAACTCCGGTGAACGGTAAAGAGCATGACTTTGTACTGAAACAAGTGGAGGAAGCCGGAATTATTGAAGAGGAAGAAGTGGTCGAAGACTTAGGAGATGCGGAACGTCCATGGGAAAGCCCAGTCATAGAGCTCCCTTCTAAGGAGTTTGAATTTGATGTTGAGAAGAGTGTACAACCTCCAAGACATACCATGGTTGAAGATTTTGAAGGGGATGATCAAGAGATGGATTCAATCATTGATGAATTCTTATCTACATTTGAATCCTCTCCCATTGGACTTGACATGGAGATTGAAGAAGAAGAAGAACAACCTCCCATGCCCTTGGTGAACAATGAAGAAGAGATCAAATTGGAAGAAAGCTACCAAGAGGAAGAGGTTGATAATGAAGAAGCTTGCAAAGAGGTGGAGGTTGTTAAAGAGGAGCACAAGGGAATGGAGCTGGAAATCACCTTGCCAAGGTTGCTAGAGACCTCTCACCCAAAGCCATCACTATCCACCCCTTTATTCAAGTGGGTAAATCTCTCATCTCTAAGCTTAATTAGCTCACTTGAATATGCTTTGCCTGAGACGGATGGGCAACTTAGAGCTCTTTGTGGCTATAAGAGTAAGAGGGAGATGGTTAATGGTTGGCAACACAATCCAAGGTTCATTGTGGTAGGAAGCTCACGGCTAAAGTATCATAGTTGGAAGAATACTAAATTGTATGGGTCTAGGAAGCTGTTTGGATATCTAAGTGAGAATTCTGACTGTTCACCACCCAAGTGGAAAAATGATGATCAACAAGAAGACGGGTGTAAAAGTAAGGTTTGGGACCCCGGAATTTATTCTACCAATCACCGCTTTTAGGGCCTTGTCACTTGCTTTAACCTGCTTGAAGTCTTTATACAACTAGTGTGGGATCCCGGAGGCTATTGAAATTACAAAGATTGGTGAAGATTTCTGGATGAGTTCAAGCGCAAGCCACCATAACAAGGGACTCATCAAATGTCCAACTTAAGGACTTTAACTAAAAGTGCTAGGTGGAAGACAACCCACCAAGGTATAATCGTTCCTTTTTTTCTTAATCTTATTTTATTTTATTTTTACTAGTGTTCACTCATAATTTCTGCATATTCACCTGCATTCTGCATTTGCATCTGCATATTGAATAAAAAAAATAATGCACGCGACGTGCAAGTGTCACTAACGCGTCCGCGTCATAGGTGCATTCTAAAGAAGAAAAAAGAAGCAGAGAGTCACGCGGGAGCATGGCTGGAAGCGTGCCTTAGGCACAAACATGTCCATGCAAACGCGTGACCCACGCATCCGCGTCAATTGCAAAATCAGCCTCTCACGCGTGCGCGTCACCCATGCGCTCGCGTGGCCCTGCGAAAATGACGTAAAGAGGTGTATGGCAGAGAGTTATGATGGAGTGGGGCTGGAATGATGCTGGAAGCATAAGCCCTATAACGCAAACACGTTCCCCACGCGTCCACGTCATTTCTCAACATATGGCCATTCACGCGATCGCGTGCCCCATGCGACCGCGTCACCCCAAATTTTGGCAATGTGCGTATAAAACAGAGAGTTGTGCGTGTGCGAGGTTGCACTCGCGCCAATAGCACAAATCAGGTCACGCGATCGCGTGACCCACACGTCCGCGTCACCTGAACTTATCACACACCATGCGATCACGTGAACCACGCGTCCGTGTCACATGCGACGCATAACTTATCCGGATCAGCGCCTACTATCTTATCCTTTCTTTCCCAAATCTAAATCTTTTCTTTTCCCTTCTTATTTCTTTCTTCTCTCTTCTTCCTTTTTTATTCTTTCTCACTCTTTACTTTCTCCCTTCCTTATTTTTCACATCCATTATCAAGGTTCTTTTCTTTCTTTCTTTACTTTTTAGTTTTCCTTTATAATTTTTATTTATGGTTTCTTCTTATTTTTTCTTTTTACTTTCATTATCTATATTTTCTTTTTCTTTATTTTTTCTTTTTATTCCTTTAATTGGTGTTAGAAATTTAATTGGGTGATTATTTTTTCAATATTTTTGCTTGTGGATTATTGTGGAATTGTTTGATAATTAATATTACTTCTTAAAAGGTTGCTTGCATGTTCAATTTAATACTTTCAATAACATATTTACCATGCATGCTAACTGTTTGTGAAAAAGCCCGTATGGCATTGTATATTATTTTTATATTATTCTATTCTACTACTGTAATGCCTGCTTTTCACAAAACCCCTTTTTATATATAATTCATTAAATATAATTGTCAATACAAACAGGTTGTTAGTTTGAAAGAGTGATAATACATTTAAGTAATTATTGCTTGATCTATGCTACTCATGCCTTTGCTGGCATGCCAATAAACATCTTGCATCTAATTGTCATCACATGCACTTGCTATATTTCTATTGATGAAATTTTCACATGTAGTCATGACCATGTGTTAACGATATCCTTCTTTACCCAGCATTGATTATCACCTATACCATCCTCTTCCTTGCTCTAACCCTTAGTTTTAAAACTTGTTTGAAGTTGTATTTGGAACATGGTTTTTGAGCCAAAGAACACACAACCTGTGAGATTTGAGCTTATTTATATGGTTACATTATTTAACCATAAATATTTTATTCCTGTGTGTTTCCTTCTCTATGATTGTAATATATTTTTTTGTTCCATTCTATATGTCCAATATTTAGTGTATTTATATGCTTGCATATGATTGAGGCTATTGTTTGATTTTAGCTCACTTATCCTAAAATTAGCCTACCTTTTACATCACCCTTGTTAGCCCCCTTGAGCTTTTAAATCCCTTCTGTTTTATAACCACATACTAGCCTTAAGCAGAAAAATAAAATAAGAATCCCAAGTTGAATCCTTGGTTAGCTTAAGATAGATATTGTGTAAAATTTAAGTGTGGTAAATTTTATGGGAACATGGGATGATATGAAAAAGTAGAGAATTAAATTGAATAAGTTATTTGAAAATTTGGGAAGCATGCTCATGTGAAATCAAAATAATTAAATTACCATGTGCATTGAAGAAAAATATATTAAGTAATTAAATAAGGGGATACAAAAAAAATGAAAAAAAATACCCCAAACGCAAAATAAAAAAATCAATGCACATGGGACAAAATTCAAAAATAAGTTTGATACATGAGCATGTGATACAAAAGTGGGAAAATTTTGGGTAGTTAGGTAAAGTATTTTTAAATTATATAAAGTATGTATATGTTAGGTGAGATCTTAGACTAGTCAAGGATTCAATTTGTTAGCTCACTTAGCCTTATATATATATATATCCTTACCCTTACCTTAGCCCCATTACAACCTTGAAAAGACCTCATGATGTTTGCATTGGTATACTAAATTTTGTTGATTGGTTAGATGAAGAACAAAGTTTTAGAAAGCATGATTAGAGAAGACTAGAGTGAATTACCCTATACACTTGAGAGATTAGAGTGATATACACTTCTAGTGAGGGTTCAATGCTTAAATTCTATGTTCCCTGCTTTCATGAGCTGTCTTCTTACAAGTTCACTTGCTTTTTATTGTCTGATTTGAATTAGTGGAAATTTGTTTGTATTTGTCTTGGAGAACTTATTTACTCTTAACCAAGTAAGTAAAAGCATTTAGCATGTAGTTGCATTCATAGGTTGCATTTCATACCATTCCTCTTCATCTTTATAGCTTCTCTTGAGCTTAGCATGAGGACATGCTAGTGTTTAAGTGTGGGGAGGTTGATAAACCACTATTTTGTGATTTATCTTGTACTCAATTGAGTGGTTTTTATTAACTCTTTACCCACTTATTCATACTATTTGCATGGTTTTATATTTCCTTCTTAATTATGTGTTTTGATTGAAAACATGCTTCTTTGATCTTATATTTGCTTATTATTAATCCTCTCTTATTACCATTAGATGCCTTGATATGTGTGTTAAGTGTTTTCAGATATTATAAGGCAGGAATGGCTCAGAGGATAGAAAGGAAGCATGCAAAAGTGGAAGGAATACAAGAAGTTGGAGAAACTGCTAAGTTGTCCAGCCTGACCTCTTCGCACTCAAACGGCTATAACTTTAGCTACAGAGGTCCAAATGATGCGGTTCCAGTTGCGTTGGAAAGCTAACGTCCGGAGCTTCAATTTGATATATAATATGATATAGTTTCCTTGACGCTAGGCAACGCGACCGCATGATCCATGCGGCCGCATCGCAGTGACGAAAAACCAGCGTGGCAAAATTCGAAACCAGCGAATTCTGGACTATTTTTGACCCAGTTTGCGGCCCAGAAAACACAGATTAGAGGCTATAAATTGGAGAAATACATCCATTCATCGAGAGGCTCTCATAATTCATAATATTAGGAGTAGATGTAGTTTTTAGAGAGAGAGGTTCTCTCCTCTCTCTTAGGATTAGGATTTAGGATTTCTCTTAGTTTTAGGAGTGACTCTCAATCCCAGGTTTAATATTCCTTTTACTTTATATTCCTCTTTTTACTTTCAGATGCTTCAATGCTTGTATTAGATATGTTGCCCAATTGGCTTATGAACTTTTCATGTTAAGATCTGCATATTTTATTTAATATTATTTGAGGTGTTTCAGATTTAAGATTGCTTTGCTTTATTTATATTAATGCTTTTAATTTAATTTAGATATTTTCTTCCTTTTGGCTTTGGTTAGGTAATTGGTAACACTTGAGTTGTCAAACTCAGGAGTGGTTGAAATTGGCAGATTCTACTTGATCTAGATCTCTCTAAAGCTAGTCCTCCCACAGGGATTGACTAGGACTTGAGGATCAAGCTAATTAGTCCACTTGACTTAACTAAGTGGGATTAAAATCCAATTCTCATCACATCTGATAAGGATAACAAGGACAGGATTTTCAGTTCTAATACCTTGCCAAGAGTTTATTTTATTATTACTATTTTATTTTTCTTATCATTTAACATATTTCTTCCTTACTTTCAAAACCCCTGTTTACAAGACTCATAACCAAAAATAAGAACATCTCCCTGCAATTCCTTGAGAAGATGACCCGAGGTTTAAATACTCGGTTATCAATTTTAAAAGGGGTTTGTTACTTGTGACAACCAAAACGTTTGTAAGAAAGGTTGATTGCTTGGTTTAGTAACTATACTTACAACGAGAGTTTCTATAACCTCTAAACCATCAATCTGTGGTCCTAACATCAAAATGGCGCCATTGCCGGGGAATTGCAAACGTGTGCCTTATTATTGGTTATTGTAAATATTTGCTTTTTACTTGTTTATTTGCTTTTATTTTTATTTTTATTTTTGCTTTTTCATAAATTAAGAGGTTATTGGTTTTTATTTAGTTATTAAAAATTTTTCAAAAAATTTTTTTTTTCTTAGTGTTCATCTTGATCTTCAAGTTGTTCTTAGTTGTTTTCTTTGTTTTGATCTAAAAATTTTAAGTTTGGTGTCATTTTATTGTTTTTCTCTTTTCTCATTTAATTCAAAAAATATCTTTTCTCTTTATTTTTATTTAATTTTCGAAATTTCCATTAAAAAAAATTTCAGATTTTTATTTTTAAAATTTTTATCTTATCTTATCTTATTTCAAAAATCAAATTTCAAATTTCAAATTTCAAAATTTCAAATTTCAAATTTCATAATTCAATTCAAAATTTAAATAACCTTTTAATTTAAATTTTTTTATTTTCATTTTTAATTTTTATTTACTACTATGAACTCTCACCCCTTTGGCTATGAGTCTGGTTACAATAATGTTGCAGGAAGAAGAAATTACAATGAGAATAGGCATCAAGGTTGGAACAATCAAAGATGGGAGGAGTCACAAGGATTTGATCAACCCTCATGACAATAACCACCTCCAGTGAACTATCAACAACCACCACCATATGCCTATGAACCCTTTCCTCAACATGACTTTGGACCACCATACTCACAAGCCCCTTTCCACCATTTACCTCCATATGACCCTAACCCACATCCACCGTACCAACCATCTTATGAACCAAATGAACCATACATAGATCCACCCCAAACCTCCATGGAGAAAGCACTTGACGATCTAAACTCTACTATATAAGCTCTCTTCACCCAAATCAGACCACCAAATACCTTCAACAATCAACCCTCAAGCTCTAGTGTACTTCCTTGTCAACCACAGAATAATCTCTCCATCCCATCACCACCATCCATGGAAGAGCACCCACATCCATCAATCCAAAAGCAAGATGATCCCAATTATGCTATTGATATGGAACAGGAAAGAAGGAATCATCTTCGCGAATCCATACTTCATAAATAGCTAGAGGAGGCCCTACGGGTAAGGGTAGGAGAGACCCTTGAAGATGAAAGAATAGTTGAAAGGAGTTGTCATAGAAAGAAAAACATCGAGGATGAGTACGATTTTATACTTAAACAACTGGACAAAGCAGCAATTATTAAAAAGGAAGAAGTGGTTGCAGACTTAAGAGATGCTGTACCTCCATTGGAAAGTCCAGTCATAGAGCCTCCTTCCACGGTGTTTGATGTTGATGATGAGAAGAGCGTACAACCTCCAAGGCAGATCATGGTTGAAGATTTTGTAGAGGTTGATCAAGAGGTAGAAGATGTCCAAGAAGAGCACAAGGGAGTGGAGCTTGAAATTACCTTGCCAAAGTTGTTGGAAACCCCTCCCCCTAAGTTGCCATCATCCTTCACAACATTCAAGTGGGTAAAATTCATATCCCATAGCTTTCTAATCCCACTTGAATATGGGCTACTGGAGACGGATGGTCAACTTAGAGCTCTTTGTGGCATTAAGAGTAAGAGGAAGATGGCCAGTGGTAAGAATTGTCCTGCAAGGTTCATTATGGTTGGAAGCTTTAAGTTTAAATGCAAAGGTTGGTGTAGAGCTCAATTGAAGGGGTCTAGGAAGCTGTTGGGTAGCTGCAGTGAGAATTCAAATTACTTATCACACGGCTGGAAAAATACAGATCCCGACAAAAATGGGTGTAAAAGCAAGGTTTGGGATCCTGGAATCTGTTCTGACATCCAACACCCCGGGAGCCTAAGAATCTTTTTGAAGCTGCTCAAGGGTTTTACATGCCTAGTTTGGGACCCCGGAGGTTACTGAAATCACAAACACTGGTGGAGATTCCTGGATGAGTTCAAGCATAAGCCACCATAACAGGAAGCTCATCAAATGTCAAACTTAAAGACTTTAACTAAAAGTGCTAGGTGGGAGACAACCCACCATGGTATGATCGTCCTTTTTCATTTTTATTTAGTTTTATTTGTTTTTGAATTTTATTTTATTTTGTTATATTGAACCTGGAGTTTTGCATCACATTCATATTAACACTGCATTCTGAATTTTTCAGATTACAAAAAAAAAAAAAGCCACGCGACGCGACCGCATCAGCGACGCGTCCGCGTCGCAAGGAGAGGGGAGAAAATAAAAACGAACAGAGAGTCATGCTGGAGCGTGGCTGGAGGCGTGCCAGTGGCACAAATCGACCCACGCGACCGCGTCGCCGACGCGTCCGCGTCACATGGGAACTTTGGCCTCCCACGCGACCGCGTCACCCACGCGGCCGCGTGCCATGTAAATCGACATCACAAGGGTGCATGGCAAAGAGTTATGCTGGAATGGGGCTGGAATGGTGCTAGACGCACGAACCTTACGAAGCGACCGCGTGCCCTACGCGTCCGCGTCGTTTTCAGAAAAAAAAAAGGCCATCCACGCGATCGCAGGCCCCACGTGATCGCATCACCCTGGATTTTGGCAATACTAAGTTTTGAACAGAGAGTTGTGCGACCGCGAGGCTGCACTCGTGCCACCAGCACAAATCGAGTTACGCGATCGCGTGCCCCACGCGTCCGCGTCGCCTAACCTTATTTGCGCACCACGCGACCGCGTCGCCAGCATCGCACAACCTATCCAAGATTAGTGCCAATTTTCTTATCTTTTCTTCTCCGAATCCTTATTCTCTTATCTTTTCTTATTTCATTCTTCTTCCTTTTTTATTTTCTCTAACTCCCATTCTAGTTTATATAATTTATTTGCATACTTTCATTCATTGTATATTTTTATTTTTCTAAAATTATTATTGGTGTTCAAATATTCTTATTCAACTGTTACATATTTTCTGGTATTTTCTTGATGCTTAGTGACTTGTTTAATTCTGATTGAGTAATATTATTTAAATCAATGCCAATATTTTATATTTGTATTACTTTTGCATTGACATGAATTTATATTATCTCTCCTCCCCCACTCTTTTCCCCATTGTTGCAAATTTTGCACCATTGGTATGCCATGGCTTCTATTGTTTTCTCACTTACATGTTGAAGCTTCCATGTAAATAAGACCCTTATCATTTGGAATTAACCCACCCATACTTCTTTTATTTTCTTATCTCTATTTATGGGTTACTCTTCTTCCCTTTTTCTTTCAGGATGGCCACCCGGAAGGGAACCGAAAGACGTTTACATGGGGAGACAGACAAGTCCATCTGCACAATCCTTAGAGAAAAGCAATAATTGAAACAACCCGTCTACCTGCACATCTCAGTATGCACCGAGGACGGTGCAATCTTTAAGTGTGGGGAGGTCGATACCGATCTCCGTGGGTTAGTACCTTCCTATCTCAAACACCAATGTTTTATTTTTCCTTGTTAGTTGTTGCATTTGCATATTTAATTGCATGTTTATTTGATTTTATGCATTTAGTTACTATTTGGTTGAAGTAATATTTTCTTTTTCAAGAAATTTTATAGCATTTCACTAATTTAAATTTTTTTTTTTATGTTAAAACTTGTTTGAAGTTGTATTTGGAACATGGTTTTTGAGCCAAAGAACACACAACCTGTGAGATTTGAGCTTATTTATATGGTTACATTATTTAACCATAAATATTTTATTCGTGTGTGTTTCCTTCTCTATGATTGTAATCTATTTTTTTGTTCCATTCTATATGTCCAATATTTAGTGTATTTATATGCTTGCATATGATTGAGGCCATTGTTTGATTTTAGCTCACTTATCCTAAAATTAGCCTACCTTTTACATCACCCTTGTTAGCCCCCTTGAGCTTTTAAATCCCTTCTGTTTTATAACCACATTACTAGCCTTAAGCAGAAAAACAAAATAAGAATCCCAAGTTGAATCCTTGGTTAGCTTAAGATAGATATTGTGTAAAATTTATGTGTGGGAAATTTTATGGGAACATGGGATGATATGAAAAAGTAGGGAATTAAATTGAATAAGTTATTTGAAAATTTGGGAAGCATGCTCATGTGAAATCAAAATAATTAAATTACCATGTGCATTGAAGAAAAATATATTAAGTAATTAAATAAGGGGATACAAAAAAAATGAAAAAAATACCCCAAATGCAAAATAAAAAAATCAATGTACATGGGACAAAATTCAAAAATAAGTTTGATACATGAGCATGTGATACAAAAGTAGGAAAATTTTGGGTAGCTAGGTAAAGTATTTTTAAATTATATAAAGTATGTATATGTTAGGTGAGATCTTAGACTAGTCAAGGATTCAATTTGTTAGCTCACTTAGCCTTATATATATATATCCTTACCCTTACCTTAGCCCCATTACAACCTTGAAAAGATCTCATGATGTTTGCATTGGTATACTAAATTTTGTTGATTGGTTAGATGAAGAACAAAGTATTAGAAAGCATGATTAGAGAAGACTAGAGTGAATTACCCTATACACTTGAGAGATTAGAGTGATATACACTTCTAGTGAGGGTTCAACGCTTAAATTCTATGTTCCCTGCTTTCATGAGCTGTCTTCTTACAAGTTCACTTGCTTTTTATTGTCTGATTTGAATTAGTGGAAATTTGTTTGTATTTGTCTTGGAGAACTTATTTACTCTTAACCAAGTAAGTAAAAGCATTTAGCATGTAGTTGCATTCATAGGTTGCATTTCATACCATTCCTCTTTATCTTTATAGCTTCTCCTGAGCTTAGCATGAGGACATGCTAGTGTTTAAGTGTGGGGAGGTTGATAAACCACTATTTTATGGTTTATCTTGTACTCAATTGAGTGGTTTTTATTAACTCTTTACCCACTTATTCATACTATTTGCATGGTTTTATATTTCCTTCCTCATTATGTGTTTTGATTGAAAACATGCTTCTTTGATCTTATATTTGCTTATTATTAATCCTCTCTTATTACCATTAGATGCTTTGATATGTGTGTTAAGTGTTTTCAGATATTATAAGGCAGGAATGGCTCAGAGGATAGAAAGGAAGCATGCAAAAGTGGAAGGAATACAAGAAGTTGGAGAAACTGCTAAGCTGTCCAGCCTGATCTCTTCGCACTCAAATGGCTATAACTTTAGCTACATAGGTCCAAATGACGCGGTTCTAGTTGCGTTGGAAAGCTAACGTCCGGAGCTTCAATTTGATATATAATATGATATAGTTTTCCTGACGCTAGACAACGCGACCGCGTGATCCATGCGGCCGCATTGCACTGACGAAAAACCAGCGTGGCAAAATTCGAAACCAGCGAATTCTGGACTGTTTTTGATCCAGTTTGCGGCCCAGAAAACACAGATTAGAGGCTATAAAGTGGGGAAATACATCCATTCATCGAGAGGCTCTCGTAATTCATAATTTTAGGAGTAGATGTAGTTTTTAGAGAGAGAGGTTCTCTCCTCTCTCTTAGGATTAGGATTTAGGATTTCTCTTAGTTTTAGGAGTGACTCTCAATCCCAGGTTTAATATTCCTTTTACTTTATATTCCTCTTTTTACTTTCAGATGCTTCAATGCTTGTATTAGATATGTTGTCCAATTGGCTTATGAACTTTTCATGTTAAGATCTGCATATTTTATTTAATATTATTTGAGGTATTTCAGATTTAAGATTGCTTTGCTTTATTTATATTAATGCTTTTAATTTAATTTAGATATTTTCTTCCTTTTGGCTTTGATTAGGTAATTGGTAACACTTGAGTTGTCAAACTCAGGAGTGGTTGAAATTGGCAGATTCTACTTGATATAGATCTCTCTAAAGCTAGTCCTCCCACAGGGATTGACTAGGACTTGAGGATCAAGCTAATTAGTCCACTTGACTTAACTAAGTGGGATTAAAATCCAATTCTCATCACATCTGATAAGGATAACAAGGACAGGATTTCCAGTTCTAATACCTTGTCAAGAGTTTATTTTATTATTACTATTTTATTTTTCTTATCATTTAACATACTTCTTCCTTACTTTCAAAACCCCAGTTTACAAGACTCATAACCAATAATAAGAACATCTCCCTGCAATTCCTTGAGAAGACGACCCGAGGTTTAAATACTCGGTTATCAATTTTAAAAGGGGTTTGTTACTTGTGACAACCAAAACGTTTGTATGAAAGGACTTTTGAAGGTTTAGAAACTATACTTGCAACGAGGATATATCCACAAATTTCTAGACCACGCAAAAGTCCTAACGTCAGTGGCGATGGTTGGGCGCGGGTCTCCTCTCTCTCTCTCTCTCTCTCTCTCTCTCTCTCTCTCTCTCTCTCTCTCTCTCTCTCTCTCTCTTCGGCTTCGCCATGGGTGACGGCTACTTTGACTCCACAACGAGGATGATGACAGTGCGGGTACAGCAGCGGCGGCGATGGTCTTTACGGTGAAGGCGACAAAGGCGCGGCGGTTCCTGGCTTTGGCAGCGGCAGAAAATAGCGACGAAGGTGGCTGGCTCTAGCAACGGTGGCAAGTCGTGATGAGGACGACGGTGACCCTCCAGCACGTGCGTATAACTTCTCTCTCGACGGTACAGTAACGCTGGGCGAGACGTGATGGCGTGGAATATTGGCGATAGCTCGAACGACGGTGGCGAGCTAAACGGTGGTGGCTCCCTCTCTTCTTCCCTTCTCGCCCATCCCAACTCCCTCATCCTCAGCGCCCTCTCCCTCTCGGATCTCCCCCCTTCCCCCTTCCCCTTTCTTTCTTTTCTTTGTATTTTTTTCTTCCGTGAGTGTGGTGAGGGGGAATGGGTGTTAACTTGGGTTAGGGTGGGTTAGGTTAGGTTTGGGATAGTGGGTTGATTTAGGTATTTTATTTATTTATTTATTTATTAAAATAGGTGTATGATGAGTCCATATTTGATGATATATTTTGACTCAATTTGGATGGATTCTAGCACATGAACTCACACTTAAGCACCAAAATAATATACTTTTGTGTTTTGTCCCCAATTTGATCCTAAATATGAAAACATGCAATTTTGTGCTTGAAATGAGCAATTCAATTCCACTTTATTCCATTTGATGCCATGACATGTTCATTAAGTGATTTCAGGCCTTAGAGGCAAGAATGTATAGCCAAAAGTGGAAGAAAGCATGTACAAGGGAGAAAACATGAAGAAAACAAAGAAAAGCACACACAGCGAAGTGTACGTGTGCACAAGCACCTATACGTACGCACAGGTCAACTTTCAGCCAAGTGTGCTATGCGTACGCACAGGTCCCTACACGTGGTTGCATTAATGAAACACATTCTTTGCGAATTCTGAGGCCTCTTGGCCCATTTTGGAAGGCTTGGATGCTGATTTTGGATGCTATATGATGGGGAATTCAACACATATGAAGGCACGAGGCTTTAGCACATTTTTAGTCTTACTTTTTACAAGTTTTTCATAGTATTAGGAGTAGGAGTTGTGTAGAGTAGAGAGCTCTCCTAGGAATTCATTTCAATTTCCATTATAGCATTTATAACAAGCTTTAATCTTTGATTTTGCTTCTTTACTTGTAAGTACTCTCAATTTCCTCTTTAATTACATTTTCTTTATTTTCATTCCCTTTGGTTCAAGTTACTTTGTTCATATTTGCAATTTTGTGTTTCTTGAATTTTTTATCAATGAATTTTATGTTTCATGCTTTCTTTATGTTTGATTGCTTGTCTCTTATTGATATTGTTGATAGTTGGTTATAGTTTGCTATTTTTCTTGCAATTTTCTATATTTTACTTTTATGCACACAAGGTGTTTGTGAAAATGCCAACTTTAGAATTTGAGTAGATTTTCCCACCTTGGCTTGTGGTTTGAGTTCCTAGGATACTAGAGTCATAATGTCTAACATTTAGTGGTAATTCTTGGGGAGTTAGTTGACTCTTGTTTCCATTAAAGCTAGCCTTTTATCAACTACTTTGGTAAGTTAGTTAGGACTTATGGATTAAGGTCAATTATGCTTGCTTGACTTACTCCTCGATGTTAGGGGTTGACTAAGTGAGATTAACTCATGATAATTACTATAGTTGTGGTTATGGCAATGATAGGATTCCTTGGACTCTCATTTCAAGTCAAGGCTTTTCATGCATTTATAGCATTTTCACTAGTTTTGACCTCATTTCCTTTTTACTTGCATGAATTCCAATTTTCATTATTGTTTTGTTCCTTAATTTCTTAAGTTCTTTTAATCTCTCATTTCTTGCTTGAAAACCCCCTTTTTGCCTTAACAACCAAGGGAATAACACCTCAATTGCATTCTTAGGGAGAACAACCTGAGGTTGAATTACTCTCGGTTATTTTGTATTGAATTTAATATTTGATCTTGATAATTCATTGTTGGTTTGGACTATGCTACCAACGAATTGATTCTTGTTTTGATTGATTCCAAACTATGCAAGAACTCTCTTTGTCAAATTTGGCGCCTTTGTCGGGGAGTTGCAATGGTGTATGTTATTGGCTATTGTGCATATGTAAATAGTGTGAATAGCTTATTTTTGGTTGATTGTACATATGTTACTTGCTTATATTTGGTTATTGTGAATATGTTGATATTGTGAATATGTTTTTCTTGTTTGCTTTTTGTTTTTCTTGTTGGGAGCTCATAGCTTGTTGGACACTCCATCCAAGCTTGGTGCAATCAATTGGTAATTGTGGAGATTCTAGCATTGTTGGAAGCTCCATGATGAATACAAGCACAAGATTAAAGCTCTCCATAAGTCTAACTTAAAGACAATAAATGAGAGTACTAGGTGGGAGATACCTAAACATTAGCATGTCCTCATGCTTAGCTCAAGAGAAATTGAAAAAGAGTGAAGGTAGAATGGTGGAATCTATGCAATGCAATCTATCTAAATGCAAGCTACCTAAATGAATCATGCAATTCTAGTTACTATCCGCTTATATACACATAGAGCTTACATGTGGTTATATTGAGTCAAAATTTTCAAGGAATCATATATGCACAACAAAGGGCCAAGCCATATTAAAATATGTTCATAATTGAGTTGAGTTAACCAAAAGATTTGACAAACTTGCAAGACAAGCAATAATTAAACATGGATATATGGAATTGAGCTATTGAACCCTCACTGAATTTGTGTTTACACTCTAATCACTCAGTGTTTGGGGTTAATCATTCTATTATTCTCTAGTCATGCTTTCTAAAACTTTGTTCTTCATCTAACCAATCAACAAATATTTAATGTACACATGCAAACATCATGAGCTCATATCAATGCACATGGTACTTTAATTATTTAAGTCTCGCATGAGCATGCACCCAAATTCCAAATAATTTATCAATTGAATGCCTTTCCTATCATCCCATGTTTCCACAGTTTCCCCAACATAGTTGATACACAATCTCTATCTTAAGCTAACCAAAGATTCAATTTGGGGTAATTAATTTATTTTTCTGCTTAAGGCTAGTGATGTGGTTACAGAACAGAATAAATGGGGATTAAAAGGCTCAATATGGCTAACAAGGGTGACGTAAAAGGTAGGCTTATTTGGGATAAGTGAGCAAAAATTTAAATAATGGCCTCAATCATATACAAGTATGTAAATACATTCTATATTGGACATATAGAGTCAAACAAAGTAAAGATTGCAAGCATAGAAAAGAAGGGAGAAACACACAGGAATGAAAACTATGGTTAAATAATGTAACCATGCAATTAAGCTCAAAAACTAATGGGTTGTGTGTTCTTTGGCTCAAAAACCATATATCAGTTATGTATATCATGCAAGTAGAAATCAAGAGTTTCCATTCAACTCAATGTGAATCTTTGAATGGCTCATATAAAAATAAGTATATTCTTTGAAAAATGTTGTCAATTTACCAACATTTATTGCTATATATATATATATATATATATATATATATATATATATATATATATATATGATGGTTGGATTGTTGTGATTCTAAAAAACTAAAAATTTCTAGTTTACTCTTTATTTTCAATTAAACCACTTTGTCATATGCTAAAAGGGTAAACTAAACTAAATAAGCCATATTTTCTATATCACAACGAATAAGCTAAGAGTGCAAATTAAGCTAAATATCTAAGATATATACAGCCCAAAGTGCAAAATATAATAAAGTATAAATAGACAAAAAGTATAGTGAAAGAAAATGTGCAAGTACTGAAAGACAAATAAGATAAAATAAAATAAAATTGATGAGAGGAACTTTTGCGTGGTCTAGAAATTTGCGGATAAATCCTCGTTGCAAGTATAGTTTCTAAACCTTCAAAAGTCCTTTCATACAAACGTTTTGGTTGTCACAAGTAACAAACCCCTTTAAAATTGATAACCCAGTATTTAAACCTCGGGTCGTCTTCTCAAGGAATTGCAGGGAGTATATTCTTATTATTGGTTATGAGTTTTGTAAATTGGGGGTTTTGGAGCTTGGGCAATGAGCACAGATATATTTAAATGACAAATAAAATAAATAAATAATTGTAAAATAAACTTTTGGCAAGGTATAAGAAATTAGAAGTCCAGACTTAGTTATCCTTATCAATAATAATGAAAGTTGAATCTTAATTCCACTTAGTTAACCTTTACTAAAGCAAAGGAAAGTCAAGGGACTAATTAGTTTGATCTTCGAATCCTATTTATTTCCTAAGAAAAGATTGGGATTATTGAAGTTTAGTTCAATTATCAAAGATAACAGTTATCAATTATGTTGAGCTAAGATAACTCCTGAGTTAATGCTTTCTTAACCAAGACCAAAAGGGGAAAGAGTAAATTTACTGGAATAAAAATGTCTTCAGATGGGAATAACAATAATGTAAATAAAAGAAAGCAATATTAAACTGAAATACCTCAAGTAATATTAATTCAAAAGAGTAATCTGTAACATGGAAGAATTCATAAAATTGCAAGAGTAAATAAAAAGGAATGTTGAACCTGATAAACAGAGATAATCCTGAAAGCGAATAAAATCCTAAATCTAAATCCTAATCCTAAAGAGAGAGGAGAGAATCTCCCTCTCAAACTAAATCTAAATCATGAGAAGTGAAATATGAGAGCATGTTTATGAATGGATGCATTCCCCCACTTTATAGCCTCTAATCTGTGTTTTCTGGGCTGCAAACTGGGTCTGAAATAGCCCAGAATTCGCTGGTTGCGAATTCAAACACGCTGATTTTCATCACTGCAACGCGGCCGCATGGGTCACGCGGTCGCGTCACCTAGCGTCAGAGCAACTATGGCATATTATATATCAAATCAAAACCCCGGACGTTAGCTTTCCAACGCAACTAAAACCGCGTCATTCGGATCTTTGTAGCTAAAGTTATAGCCGTTTGAGTGCGAAGAGGTCAGGCTGGACAGCTTAGCAATTTCTCCAGCTTCTTGTATTCCTTCCACTTTTGCATGCTTCCTTTCCATCCTCTGAGCCATTCCTGCCCTGTAATCTCTGAAATCGCTTAACACACATATCAAGGCATCTAATGGTGATAAGAGAGGATTAATATTAGAAATTATAAGTCCAAGGAAGCATGTTTTTAATCAAAGCACATAATTAGGAAGGTAAATGTAAAACCATGCAAATAGTATGAATAAGTGGGTAAAGAGTTGATAAAAACCACTCAATTGAGCACAAGATAAACCATGAAATAGTGGTTTATCAACCTCCCCACACTTAAACATTAGCATGTCCTCATGCTAAGCTCAAGAGAAGCTATAAAGAATGAAGAGGAATGATAGAATGTATGAAATGCAAACTATCTATATGAATGCAACTACATGCAAAATGTCTCTACCTACTTGGTCAAAAGTAAATAAGCTCTTCAAGACAAACATAAATCAAATTTCACTAATTCAAATCATACAATAAAAAGCAAATAAACTTGTAAGAAGATAGCTCATGAAAGCAGGGAACACAGAATTAAGCACTGAACCCTTACTGGTAGTGTATATCACTCTATCTCTCAAGTGTCTAGGGTTTAATCACTCTACTCTTCTCTACTCATGATTTCTAAAACTTTGTTCTTCATCTAACCAATCAACAATATTTAATGTATCAATGCAAACATCATGAGTGTCTTTTCAAGGTTGTAATGGGGCTAAGGTAAGGGTATAAGGATATATGTATGGTCAAGTGAGCTTTATAAAGTGAATCCTTGATTAGTCTAAGATCTCACCTAACATATACATACTTTATATAATTTTAAAATACTTTACCTAGCTACCCGAATTTTCCACTTTTGTATTACATGCTCATGTATCAAACTTATTTTTGAATCTTGTCCCATGTGCATTGATTCTTTTTATTTTGCATTTGGGGTAATATTATTTCTTTTCTTTTCTTTTCTTTTTTTCTTTTTTTTTTGTTGTATCCCCTTATTTAATCACTTAATTTTTTTGAATATTTTTTTTTCAATGCACATGGTAATTTAATTATTTTGATTTCATATGAGCATGCTTCCCAAATTTTCAAATAGCTTATTCAATTTAATTCCCTATTTTTTCATATCATCCCTTGTTCCCATAAAATTCTCCACACTTAAATTATACACAATATCTATCTTAAGCTAACCAAGGATTCAACTTGGGATTTTTATTTTGTTTTTCTGCTTAAGGCTAGTAATGTGAAAAAATATAGAATAAATGGGATTAAAAAGGCTCAAGGTGGCAAAAAAAGGTGATTGAAAGGGTAGGCTTATTTGGGATAAGTGAGTAAAAATCAAATAATGGCCTCAATCATATGCAAGCATGTAAATACACTAAATATTGGACATATAGAATGGAACAAAGCAAAGATTGCAATCATAGTGAAGAAAACACACAAGAATTAAAATTTATGGTTAAATAATGTAACCATGTAAATAAGCTCAAAATCTCACAGGTTGTATGTTCTTTGACTCAACAACCATGTTCCAAATACAACTTCTGACAAATTTTAACATAATTTTTTTTTAAATTTAAATTAGTGAAATTTTTCAAAAATAGGGTCTTCAAAAGAAATTTATTACTTTAACCAAGTAGTAACTAAATGCACAAAATCAAATAAATATGCAATCAAACATGAAAATGCAACAACTAACAAGGAAAATAAACCATTGGTGTTGAGATAGAAGAGTAAATAACCCATGGAGATCGGTATCGACCTCCCCACACTTAAAGATTGCACCGTCCTCGGTGCATGCTGAGATGTGCATGTGGACGGGTTGTTCCAACTGATGCTTTCCTTCAAGGATTGTGTATATGGACTTGTTTGTCTCCCCTTTTAGAGTTTCTCCCTTTTTCCGTCTTCGGTGGCCAGCTTGAAAGAAAAAGGGAAGAAAGGTAACCCAGTAATAGAGATAAGAAAATAAGTGAAGTATGGGTGGGTTAATGCCAAATGAAAAGGGTCTCATTTACATGGAAGCTTCAAAATGTACGTGAGAAAACAATAGAAGTCATGGCATACCAGTGGTGCAGAATTTGCAACAAAGGAGAGAGAGTGGGGGAGGAGAGATAATATAAATTCATGTCAATGCAAAAGTAATACAGATATAAAAGATTGTCATTGATTTAAATAATATTACTCAATCAGAATTAAACAAGTCACTAAGCACCAAGAAAATACCAGAAAAGATGTAACAGTTGAATAAGAATATTTGAACACCAATGGTAAAATAATAAATTTAGAAAAGAAAATAAAAATATACAAAATTAAAATGCAATGAATGTAAGTATGCAAATAAATAAAATAAAATAAAAGATAAGAAGAATGAGAAGGGAAATAAATAAAGTAAGAAAGAAAGAAGAAAGAAATAAGAAAAGATAAAAAAAATAAGGATATGGAAAAGAAAAATATAAGATATTTTGGCAGAGTTGGATGAGCTGTGCGGCGCAAGCGACGCGGTCGCGTGGGGCACGCGGTCGCGCGACTTGCGCTTAAACTGATTAATACGGTCGCGTGACCCAGTTTATGCTGCTGGCGCGAGGGCAGCCTCGCGCTCGCACAACTCTCTGTTCAAAATCATGTTAGTGCCAAATTTTAAGTGAAGCGATCGCATGGGGCATGCGATCGCGTGAGTGGGCTTTAAAGGAATATGACGCGGTCGCGTGGGTCACGCGGCCGCGTGGGAAGGATTATGCGTTCAGCACCAATCCAGCACCACTCTCGCACAACTTTCGGGTGTGCATCACTTTGATGTCGAAATCCTGGTCACGCTGCTGCATGGGGCACGCAGTTGCGTGGGAGGCCATTATTCCCTTATGACGCGGTCGCGTGGGGTGATTTGTGCCATTGGCACGCCTCCAGCCCTGCTCCTGCGTAACTCTCTGTTTATATTATTATTGTCTCCCATCTCCTTGCGACGCGGACGCGTCAGCGACGCTGCCGCGTCGCGTGCATGTTTTTTTTTTTTTATGCAAAATGCAGACTGCAATGATTAATGTGAATGCTATGCATGATTCCAGGTTCAATAAAATAAAATAAAATTCAAAAACAAACAAAACTAAATAAAATTAAAATTGAGAAAGGAATGATTATACCATGGTGGGTTGTCTCCCACCTAGCACTTTTAGTTAAAGTCCTTAAGTTGGACATTTGGTGAGCTCCCTGTTATGGTGGCTTGTGTTTGAACTCATCCAGGAATCTCCACCAATGTTTGTATCTCCAGAAACCTCTGGGGTCCCAAACTAGGCATGTAAAGCCCTTAAGAAGCTTCAAACAGATTCTTAGGCTCCCGGGGTGACAGATGTCAGAGCAGATTCCAGAATCCCAAACTTTGCTTTTACACCCATTTTTGTCGGGGTCTGTATTTTTCCAGCTGGGTGATACGTAATTTGAATTCTCACTGCAGCTACCAAACAGCTTCCTAGACCCATTCAATTGAGCTCTACACCAACCGTTGCATTTAAACTTAAAGCTTCCAACCATAATGAACTTTGCAGGACAGTTCTTACCACTGACCATCTTCCTCTTACTCTTAATGCCACAAAGAGTTCTAAGTTGACCATCCGTCTCCAGTAGCCCATATTCAAGTGGAATTAGAAAGCTAAGGGATATGAATTTTACCCACTTGAATGTTGTGAAGGATGATGGCAACTTACGGGGAGGTGTTTTTAATGAAATTGCAAGCTCCACTCCCTTGTGCTCTTCTCTGATAATTACCACCTCTTTGCAAGCTTCTTCAATTTCAACCTCTTCCTCTTGGTAGCTTTCTTCCAATTCAATCACCTCTTTATTGCATTCCAAGGGCATGGGAGGTTGTGCTTCTTCTTCTTGAATCTCCATCTCTTGATCAACCTCTTCCAAGTCTTCAAATGTGACATGCCTTGGAGGTTGTACACCCTCCTCAGCATCAATTTCAAACGTCTTGAAAGGGGGTTCTATGACTGGACTTTCCCATGGAGGTTCTGCATCTCCTAAGTCTTCAACCACTTCTTCTTCTTCAATAATTCCGGCTTCCTCCACTTGTTCCAATACAAAGTCATGTTCCGTACTGTTCACTGGAGTTTCTAGTATCCCCTTCATGCTACGTTCTTCATTAGATTGTCCACATGAAGCCATGGGGGTTCCTTGAGTGTCTGAACGTCGGGAAGCTAATTGATTTATTGCTTGCTCCAATTGACGAATGGTTGCATGAAATCGATCCACTGTTTCCTTGAACCGATCCTTTGCCTCTTGATGCACTCGGCTGTCATAAGTAGGATCATAGTGCTCTTGGACTGATGGATATGGAGATGGAGAATATTGAAGTGGTGGTTCTTGGGAGTAATTGGGTTGGAATTGGGGTGGTTCTATATATGGTTCATATGGCTCATAAGGTGGTTGGTATGGTGGTTGAGGGTTAGGGTCATATGGAGGTGAATGGTTGTAGTTGGATTGTGAGTTTAGTGGTCCAAAGTTATGTTGAGGAGGGGGTTCATAGGTGTATGGTGGTGGTTGTTGATAATCAAAAGAGCGCTCACCATAGCCATTGCCTTGATATACATCACAGAATGGTTGTTGATAGTCTATTGGAGGTGGTTGTTGCCATGAGGGTTGATCAAATCCTTGTGGCTCCTCCCATCTTTGATTGTTCCAATCTTGATGCCTGTTCTCATTGTAATTTCTTCTTCCTGCAACATTATTGTAACCAGACTCATAGACAAAGGGGTGAGAGTTCATAGTAGTGAGACAAAATAAAAACAAAAACTAACAAAAAGAAAATATTTTGAAAAAGAGATTATTTAAAAAAATTGAATTTTGAAAAATAAGATAAGATAAAAAATTTTAAAATAAAAATCTGAAATTTTTTTTTAAATATTTACAATAACCAATAATAAGGCACACGTTTACAATTCTCCGGCAACAGCGCCATTTTGAAAGAGCTTAGAGATTGATGGTTTAGACGTTATAATAAACTCTCGTTGTAAGTATAGTTACTAAACCAAGCAATCAACCTTTCTTACAAACGTTTTGGTTGTCGCAAGTAACAAACCCTTTTAAAATTGATAACCGAGTATTTAAACCTCGGGTCGTCTTCTCAAGGAATTGCAGGGAGGTATATTCTTATTATTGATTATGAGTTTTGTAAATTGGGGGTTTTGGAGCTTGGGCAATGAGCACAGATATATTTAAATGACAAATAAAATAAATAAATAACTGTAAAATAAAATTTTAGCAAGGTATGAGAAATTAGAAGTCCAGACTTAGTTATCCTTATCAATAATAATGAAAGTTGAATCTTAATTCCACTTAGTTAACCTTTACTAAAGCAAAGGAAAGTGAAGGGACTAATTAGTTTGATCTTCGAATCCTATTTATTTCCTAAGAAAAGATTGGGATTATTGAAGTTCAGTTCAATTATCAAAGATAATAGTTATCAATTATGTTGAGCTAAGATAACTCCTGAGTTAATGCTTTCTTAACTAAGACCAAAAGGGGAAAAAGTAAATTTTCTGGAATAAAAATGTCTTCAGATGGGAATAACAATAATGTAAATAAAAGAAAGCAATATTAAACTGAAATACCTCAAGTAATATTAATTCAAAAGAGTAATTTGTAATATGGAAGAATTCATAAAATTGCAAGAGTAAATAAAAAGGAATGTTGAACCTGATTAACAGAGATAATCCTGAAAGCGAATAAAATCCTAAATCTAAATCCTAATCCTAAAGAGAGAGGAGAGAATCTCCCTCTCAAACTAAATCTAAATCATGAGAAGTGAATTATGAGAACATGTTTATGAATGGATGCATTCTCCCACTTTATAGCCTCTAATATGTGTTTTCTGGGCCGCAAACTGGGTCAGAAACAGCCCAGAATTCGCTGGTTGTGAATTCAAACACGCTGATTTTTGTCACTGCGACGCGGCCGCATGGGTCACGCGGTTGCTTTGCCTAGCGTCAGAGCAACTATGGCATATTATGTATCAAATCGAAGCCCCGGATGTTAGCTTTCCTACGCAACTGGAACCACGTCGTTTGGACCTTTGTAGCTAAAGTTATAGCCGTTTGAGTGCGAAGAGGTCAGGCTGGACAGCTTAGCAATTTCTCCAGCTTCTTGTATTCCTTCCACTTTTGCATGCTTTCTTTCCATCCTCTGAGCCATTCCTGCCCTGTAATCTCTGAAATCGCTTAACACACATATCAAGGCATCTAATGATGATAAGAGAGGATTAATATTAGAAATTATAAGTCCAAAGAAGCATGTTTTCAATCAAAGCACATAATTAGGAAGGTAAATGTAAAACCATGCAAATAGTATGAATAAGTGGGTAAAGAGTTGATAAAAACCACTCAATTGAGCACAAGATAAACGATGAAATAGTGGTTTATCAAAAATACAGAAAGAGAACTAAAATAGGATAAAGTGTTTGAAAGTAGTTCACCAAAATAAAGTTCGCCAGAGATGGCGACCTCCCCACACTTAAATAATAGCATTGTCCTCGATGCTCAATCAAGCATCATCTCCGGAAGGGTGTGCTGCTGGTGTCTCTTTGGTGGCCTGAGGTGCTGTAGTCTGTGTGAGTGTCTGGGAGTCTGCCTGCTGAAGTAGAGGCTCTGTCTGTATAGGGACCTAGGGATCTGCTGGCTATATCTGATGGGGCTCCTCATGATGGGGCGCAGCCTGCTCGGGTCCTGCCTGCTCATCCTCTGCCCGTGCATCGTCCTCCTGCTCATCTGCCTCCTCCTCAGATGGCTCTGATGGTGTGTCAGGCTTGGAGGGGATGTCAATGTCGCCTGACCGGATCATCAAATTCAAGTGCTCATAGCGTTGCTTGCTGCGACGCTCGGACCGCTCATATCGCCGCTGGTTGCGGCGCTCCATCCGGTCCAACCGCTCAAAGAGGCGGTGTACTAAGTGGTAAATGGGCTGGAAAGCAGGTGAGGGTACTGTGGTGGTGGCTGTTGCAGCAGGTGCTGAAGGGGTAGCAGAAGATGTGGCTGCATCCGTGGAGGTAGTAAGAGAGGGTGGTCTGTAGCCCAGTGCCACGAACTTCCTGCCGTGTGGAATGATCTTTTTGCAGTCGGCGGCTGGTGGCTTCTCATCTGCAAGCTCCCAGGGTACCTCAGCTCGGCGGCCTAACTGAGTAATCAGATAGGGAAAGGGTAGAGTGCCTCGGACATGAACCCTGGCCATGTAGTACCGGATAAATCAGGGGAGGTACAGGTCCTTGCCCTCCATCACGCACCATATAAGAGTAATCATGGCAGCTGGCACCTCAGTCTCGTGAGTGCTCGGCATCACGTAGTTGCTCAGGATCTGTTGCCATAGCCGAGCCTCATCATTCAGATAAATAATTTTTATGCCTTTTGGAGTTACTGTGGACTTGCCCATCACCCATGGGACAGCAGGATCAATAGCTATTGTGTGCTTCACTGCTTCCCAATCAAAACTCATAGACCTCATGGATTTCTTAGTATGCTGGTAACCATCTGGCTGATCAGATTTAGGCTGGAAATTGAGGATATCCTCAATAGCCTCCTCAGTAACTAGAATCTATTTGCCTCTGAGCTGTACTACATCCAGTCATCTTATAAAAGTTGCAATAGAATTCCCTGACCTAGGATGCATTAACCTCAGTCAAGTTCCTCTCCAGAAAGAACCAGCCTCTCTGTTTGATTTGCTCAGTGGTGTACTGCTGTAATTCAGCTGGGATTCGGAGGGTCTTTTCTAGGTATAAGTTCCTTGAAGTTCCAAAGACTGGATACTTCAGTTCACAGTATCGGTTTGCAAACTTGACTGGGTCAGTTGCAGGCACTAATTGATCAGCCTTTTCCTGCGGAGTAAAGTTCTTCTCCCGCCAGGAATCATCATGCAGTATATCTAGGATAGCCATAGAGGACTCTCCTCTTTTCCTTTTGCCTGTGCCTGCTTTAGCTTTTCCTTTTCCTTTAGGGTCAGACATCCTGAAAAGCAGATGTTCCAGGATACAGTTTAATAAACTAAAGCAAGAAAACAGGTAAGCAAATAGTATTATAGCAATATAAGCATAAATGGGCAAAAGAGGGATAAAATAGCAAGATAAGCATGAAGTGAGTTAGATAGATGTAGAATTTTGGACTGTATGCAAGCTGGAAGTCAAAGAATTTAAATGAAAATCACAATCCAAGATCGATGATATGCGAAATGCTTGTTTGTCAGGAACAACAATAATCATGCCTTGAAAAGTAGTTAGTTAAAAACTAAGAGAGAAGTTAGAAAGTTAATGCAGTTAAGAGTTAAAAAGTGAAGTTAGAGTTAGTGGCATGGTATTGTAGTTCCTAGTTAACAAAAATTGCACAAACTTGAAGAACAAGTAACTCACATTTAAGCAGAGAATGAATATTATTGATGATAAATCATGTAAATAAAAGAAGTGCAAGATGAATAAAATCATCAATAATGCGATTTAACTAAGAAGGGAACCAGAAGGAGTAGGAATGCTAGCCCATCCTTCCATGAAATGGCTTGGATGAAACTAATTAGTATAGAATTCAAAAGTATCTAAGCCAATTTATGAATGGGAGTGGAATGAAACAATTTGCAGAAAAAATCGGGCAGCATTCCAGCTAAAAATTGGACGTTCCATGGTAATAAACAGCAGTAGAAATTCAGTTCATATGACGTTAAAGTAGTGCATAAAAGAGTAGCAATTAGCAAGTCACATGAATTCAGAATAAACAAACTTAATCTGCCGCAAGAAATGCATTTTAGGTGGAACAATGTTAAAACAGCATTAAACAGTAATGAACAGCATATTAGCAGCATCAACAGCAAAGCAATTTCAAAATTGCAAAACAGATAAAGCAAACAGCAAGAACAGCGCAATTATCAGACCTAAATCCACTAACCACATCCAAGCTACCTAACTACCTACAATCCACCACGAACATGCATCTCTAACTATCCTAATTATAACAAAATGTAACTAAGCTAATTAATCTAATTTAACAGAAGTAGAATTTGAGTTTGCAGAGATAGAGGCAGTGAAACCTGGGGGGTGGTGTGAAACTTGGGGGGTGGTGTGAAACTAGAATTGGGGAAAGAAGAAAGAGGGTTGGTGTTGCTGGAAGCGGGGATGGCGCGGCAGCGTTGTGGCGGCACAAGGCGGTGCGGCCAATTCTGGTGGTGGCGCGGTGGTGGCAGAATTCGGGTGGGCAACGGGGATGGGTTGAGAAGAGGAAGAGAAGGGAGAGAAGAAAAGGACAGAGGGGGTGATGGTGGCAGCATGGTCATCGATGGTGGCGGCAGTGGAGGCAGGGGAGGGAGGAGGGAGGAAGGGGAAGAGAGGAAGAGGAGGGGGTGTATGGTGGTGTGGGAGGTGCGGCGATGGTGGTGGGTTATGTTGACCACTACGGAGGTTGGCCTTGAGGTGGTGGTGGTTGGTGGCAGTGGGAGGTTGGAGGAGAGAAGAATGGAGGTGGAACGTTGGGGAGGGGGGAAGGGCAAATGACGCTAGGGCTTGGGTTTCCGCGTCGGTGGGGGTTATTGAATTCAAATCCACGCGAACGCGTGGATCACGTGACAGCGTGGATGAGGCGAAAGTGCAACGACGCGAAGGCGTCATTGATGCAAATGCGTGAGTAGGGGTGGGTGAAGATGACGCGCACGCGTGAAGCACGTGAGCGCGTCGGCCAGAATTGTGCTAAGCGCATGAGTTCAGCGCCGTTTTAGCGCAACACTCTGTTTCAATTAAGGGGGCTAAAATTTTCACGCGACGCGTACGCGTCGCTCACGCCCACGCGTGGTGTGTGTAAATGAAAATGACGCATACGCATCATTGACGCGCACGCATGGCCCAAATTGTGCCTAACACATACCAGCCACACAATTCCAGCCGAACTTTCTGGGCGTTGGATTGTGACGCTAATTTGGAATCGTCACCCACGCGTGTCCCATGCGCACGCGTGGTTAGGCATTTTTTTTATGCAGTATACAGAATGCAAAATGCAAAATGCAGATGCTGATGCTATGCATGAACTCTAAGAAAAATAGAATAATGATAAGAAAAATAAAAGTGAAGCAAAACGAAATAAAACGAAGACTAAGAAAGAACGATCATACCATGGTGGGTTGTCTCCCACCTAGCACTTTTAGTTAAAGTCCTTAAGTTGGACATTCTGGTGAGCTTCTTGTTATGGTGGCTTGTGTTTGAATTCATCCAGAAATCTCCACCAACGTTTGCAATTCCAATGGCCTCTGGGGTCCCAAACTAGGCACGTAAAGCCTTCGAGTAAGTTAAAACAGGTTTTCAGGCTCCAGGGGTGTTGATTATCAGAATAAATTCCAGGATCCCAAACCTTGCTTTTGTACCCGTCTTTGTCTTGATCTACATTTTTTCAACCGGGGGTACGAAATTTGAACTCTCACTAAGATGACCAAACATCTTCTGAGACCCATTCAATCGGACTCTATACCAATCCTTGCACCTCAAATTAAAGCGTGGAGCCTTATTGAATCTCGCATACCAACTCTGATTACGAACTATTTCCCTCTTACTCTTAAAGTTGCAAAGAGCTCTAAGCTGGCCATCGGTTTCAAGCAAACCATATTCAAGTGGAAAGGTAAAGATAAAGGATAAGGATTTTACCCACTTGAAGTTTGTATTGGGCGGTAATGGCCTTGGGGTAGGTGTTTCCAGTGGTCTTGCAAGCTCCACTCCCTTGTATTCTTTTGTAAATTCTTCCACTTCATTGCAAACTTCTTCAACTGCAACCACGTCTTGATCAAAGTCTTCGATTTCTTCCTCATCACTCAAGTCATAAGTTTGAGGTTGAGAAAAGTCTACCTCCACATCATCTTCGTATTCACTTGGGGAAGATTCTTCCGTCTCAAAGAATTCACTTACGGATGCAAGTTCATTACTAGGAGAGCTTGATTCATGATTATCATTACCAAGGAAACTCGCTTCTTGATCTGTTCCGTCCAGTTCTTCATAAGATGCATGCTTTGGGGGTTGTGGACTATCCTCCTTAGCATCAATTGCAAATTTCTTGGCGGAATTCTCCACAATTCTTAATTCCCATGGAGGTTCAGCATCTCCTAAGTCTTCCACCAATTCTTCTTCTTCGATAATTCCGGCTTCCTCCACTTGTTTCAGTACAAAGTCATGCTCCTTACTGTCCGCCGGAGTTTCTAGTATCTCCTTCATGCTACGTTCTTCATTGGATTGTCCACATGAAGCCATTTTTGACGAACGGGTTTCTTGAGTGTCCGAACTTCGGGAAGCTAATTGATTGATCGCTTGCTTCAGTTGGTGAAGGGTTGCATGAAATTCTTCTACTATTTCCTTGAGATGCTCCTGCGATTCTCGGGTCAATGGATATGGACATGGTGCATATGGAAGTGGTGGTTCTTGGGAGTAATTGGATTGGAATTGGGTTGGATTAGGGTTAGGGTCATATGGAGGTGAATGGTGGTAGTTGGCTTGTGAGTGTGGTGGTTCAAAGCTATGTTGAGAAGGTGGTTCATAAGCATATGATGGGGCTTGCTGGTAACCACAAGAAAGTCTACCATATCTATTATCTTGGTATACACCTCGGAATGGCTCTTGACCATAGTAATTTGGTGGGTGTTGGTTGTCACGAAAGGGTCCACCATAACTATTGTCTTGGCATGCATTGTGGGATTGACGTTGTCCATGGTACTTTGGAAGGTGGTGTTGCCAAAAGGGTTGATCAGATCCTCGTGGCTCCTTCCATCTCTGATTGTTTTGACCTTGATGCATGTTCCTATTATAATTTCCTTTCCTTACAACAACATTGGAACCAAACTTAAAGCCAAAGGGGTGAGAACTCATGGTAGCTAATAAAAAAATTAAAAACAAAAATAAAAACAAATAAACAGGTAAAAGAAAATATTTACAATAACCAATAATAAGGCACACAATTGCAATTCCCTGACAACGGCGCCATTTTCTTGACGATCGGATTTTTGCTAGTAAAGAAATTCACAAAATAAATTCTCGTTGTAAGTATAGTTTCTAAACCAACAAAGAACTCTTTCGTACAAAAGTTTTGGTTGTCACTTAAGCAAACCCAATAAAATTTATAACCGAAGTATTTAAACCTCGGGTCGTCTCTCAAGAAATTGCAGGGAAGTATGATTTATTGTTGGTTATGAGAAAAAGTGTATTATTGGGTTTTTGAAAGGTTGAATAGGGAAATTAAATAGCAGGAAAGTAAATTAATAACTAGAAAAACTCTTGGCAAGGTATGAGAACTGGAAATTCCATCCTAGTTATCCTTATCAGGTGTGATGAGAATTGTTTATTGCTCCCACTTAGTTAACCCATACTAAATAAAGGAAAGTCAAGTGGACTAATCAACTTGATTCCTCCAGTCCTAGTCAACTCCTATGGAAAGACTAGCTTTAGAGGGATCCAAATTAATCAGCAATTTCCAATTTTCAATCAACAGCTGAGTTTGACAACTCAAGTGTCACCAATTACTTACCAAAGCCAAAAGCGAAGAAAATCTACTCGAATAAAAATGCCTTGACCAGGAGAAGATTAATTGGAAGCATCAATAACATAAATTAAAGAAAGCAATCATAAGTCTGAAATACCTCAGATTATATTAAATAAAGATATCAATTCTAACATGGGAAAGTTCATAAATCAAATTGGAAAAGTAAATAAACTAAGTGATAAAGTAAATAAAAGTAGAAGAGAAATTAAATTAAAGGAACATTGAACCTGGAATTGAGAAGAAGTAATCCTAAAACTAAGAGAAATCCTAAATCCTAAAAACCTTAGAGAGAGGAGAGAGCCTCTCTCTCTGAAAACTACATCTAAAACCTAAAATTGTGTGTGTGTTTAATGAATGATGGATGAAAGATTTGATTCCCTTATTCTCTAGCCTCTATTCTGTGTTTCTGGGCTTGGATCTGGGCCAAAAAGGGGCCCAAAAATTGCTGAGGGCATTTTCTGTAATTTCCTGCACGTGGCGTCTGTCACGCGTGCGCGTGGGTCATGCGTACGCGTCATTTGGAGATTTTCCTTTCCACGTGTACGCGTCGGTCACGCGTACGCGTCGGTTGTGTTTTACGCTAGGCACGTGTCCGCGTCGTCCATGCGTGCGCGTCGCTGCCATTTTCTTCAAAACTCCATTTTTGTGAGTTCCTTCCACTTTTGTATGTTTCCTTTCTGTCCTCTAAGCCATTCCTGTCCTAGTAAGACTGAAAATACTGAACCCACAGATCACGACATCGAATGGAAATAAAGGATAATTAAAATTAATATTTTTATGGCCTAGGAAACATGTTTTCATATTTATCACAGAATAAGGAAGGAATTGTAAAACCATGCAAATTATATGAATAAGTGGGTGAAGAATTGATAAAAACACTCAATTGAGTACAACATGAATCATAAAATAGTGATTTATCAATACCCCACCATGGCAACACCTTTCTAACCCTCTCTTTGTACATAGTTTCAATTTATTGCATTTTATCTCTTGTATATAGCTTAGGTAGTTCAATTTTAAGCTTAATTTGCTTAGATTTTAGTTTAGATCATGTGTTTTTAATGAATAATATGTTTTGGGGTTGAAAAGCTATTTTGGGTGTCAAGTTTGGTGCCATAGAGCACTAAATATTTTTGAGAAAAACAGAGCATGTGCGTGCGCACACACCTGTGAGTACGCACACAACCCCAATTTTTGCGTTCTGAGCACATGCACCCACCTGTGCCCGCGCACACCAGCTTATGCACCTTCTGTTGGGAGCGTTAGCACACCTTGTGCATTCGTAGCCTCCCTCATTTTGCCTCTGTGCGTTCGCATGGACTTATGTGCATATGCACAGAAGGCGTAAAAGCTGGCTATTTTAACGTTTCATATGTTCAAAAAAAATTTTTTTCGCCTTTCTGTGCGTGGGCATAGCCCTGTGTGTGGGCAGAACTCAAAACAAGGCCTCTGGTCGCAGCATTAGCATGCATAGTGTGAATGCACAACCTTTTAATTTTTGCCCATCGACGCGTACGCGTCACCCCACGCGTACGCGTCGCCTTGCATTTTTGCCTTCCCACGCGCACGCGTCCATGACGCGTACGCGTGACTCCTTGTGTGTGCGCACATTTCTTTGTGCGTATGCACGCCCCTGTTTTCTCACTGCTACACTCCTTTTCATCAATGCACTTATACTTTGCCTTAAATTACTAACACCTAATTGGATTTGCACATTTTCATGTTGCGTATCAGGTGACATTTTTATAAGTACATAATGAATTTAGTGAATTGAGTTGAACTATTTATTCATCATTGTTTTTAGTGAATATAATCACATAACAAGGTATTTGTTCCTTGTTAATGCCTTGCATTTTTTTTGAGTCGACTTGACTTGATTCTTATCAAGACTTGTCACTTTTTGTAACAAGAACCTTATACATGTGATTATTTCATTATTCCTAAGGGTGAATAAGTAGTCTCTTTTCATCATTGAATTGGTTATTGTTAATTGTACCACTTTCTATTAGTTTTGTGCTTTCACTTGCGCAATTTCAATATCCAATAGCTCAAATACTCAATTCACTTTAGTTGTGGTTACCTAGGTTGTTTGTATCTTGGTTGTTGCTTATTAATCACTTGAAACCTAGACCACTTAATTGAGGAACATGCTATTTCTTTTCCTTTTGTGGTTATTGTTTTACCCGATCAATGTGTTGTGTTCTAAATTGTGCGCGCATTTAGAATACACACATTGTCTTTTATCATACCACACATATCTTACCTTTTCTCAGTTGTTGTTTCTTTGTCTACAAAGCAACCGGAGCCCCCGGAGCCCACCCGCTGAAGGTGGAGCCTCAAAGACCTTCATCCCTCGATTGTGTGCATGCACGGAGGACCGTGCATTATTTAAGTGTGGGGGAGGATCACTAACTTCAAGGGGGTAAAATTTATTTTCTCAGACACTTTGTAACATTCTTCTTTTTTGTTCCTTTTTCTTCAACTTTTTGCAATTTTTGTTCTTATTTGCACTTGGTTTGGTTTGTTTGTATATATCTCCGTAGTGCTTATAGTGTTATGGTAGTAAATATTGGCATTTTCATGGTAGAGTAAATAAGTTTTGGGTCCCCTGATCACTTTCTAGGATAACGCCCGCTCCACTTCGGGCTTTGTTTGATGAGCCGTCAACGTAGAGGTTCCAGTCAATGGGGTTCCTGGGGTGTCGTTGTATTCTGCGATGAAGTCGGTCAAGTACTGGGACTTGATGATCGTCCGAGCTTCATACTTGAGGTCGAATTCGGACAAGTCGACCGCCCATTGTAGGATTCTTTCAGCTAAGTCAGTTTTCTATAGGATGCCTTTCATGGGTTGGTTGGTTCATATTCTGATGGTGTGGGCTTGAAAGTATGGTCGAAGCCATCGGGAAGTAAGAATGAGGGCGTAGGCGAACTTTTCTATATTTTGGTAGTTTAGTTCAGCCCCTTGTAAGGCCTTGCTGATAAATTAGATGGGTTGTTGTCCGTTGTCATATTCTCTAACTAGCACTGATGCTATCGTACAACTTCCAACGGCGAGGTATAGTATTAGTTCTTCTCCTTGTCGAGGTCGGGTCAGGATAGGTCGTTGCCCTAGGAATGTTTTGAAGTCTTGGAAGACTTGTTCACATTCTGGGGTCCATTCAAACCTCTTTCCTTTCCTTAGTATTGCATAGAAAGGGAGAGATCTTAAGGCCGATCCGGCTAGGTACCTAGACAGGGCTGCTAGTCTTCGGTTTAGCTGCTGTACCTCATTGACACAGGTCAGGCTTTTCATGTTGACTATAGCTTGGCATTTGTGGGTTTGCCTCAATCCCTTTCTGGGTGAGCATGAACCCTAAGAATTTGCCGGCTTCTACCGTGAAAGTGCACTTTGTGGGATTTAGTCTCATCCCGTGCTTTCTTATGGTGCCGAATACTTCGGCGAGGTCGGGTAGCAGTATTTCTTCTTTTTATGTTTTTACCAGCATGTCATCTATGTAGACTTCCATCAGTTTCCTGATGTGGTCGGCGAATACTTTGTTCATCAACCTCTGATATGTAGCCCCTGCATTCTTGAGTCCGAACGGCATGACTACGTAGTAGTAGTTTGCTTTTGGGGTTAGGAACGAGGTCTTCTCTTGGTCGGGTTGATGCATCGGGATTTGATTGTACCCCGAGTAGGCATCCATGAAGGAAAGGTACTTGTATCCCGACGGGGCGTCGACTAGGGTGTCGATATTCGGGAGGGGGTAGGGGTCTTTTGAGCAGGCTTTGTTGAGGTCGGTGTAGTCGACACACATCCGCCACTTTCCATTTGGCTTTCTGACCAGTACGACATTGGCCAGCCATAGTGGGTATTTGACCTCCCTTATGAACCCTGCCTCTAGCAAGGCCTGTACTTGTTCCTCCACGACTTGTGACCTTTCCTGGCCAAGTTTTCTACGCTTTTGTTGTACTGGTCGAGATCCATGGTACACTGCCAGTTTGTGACACATTAATCCAGGGTTTATGCCGAGTGTTCATACCCTGGGTCGAGCTACCCGACCCGGATTGATTGAAGACAAAGCGACCGATCTCATCAGGTCAGGTCCCCCGACCTCTTCTTTAAAAGAGTTCGGCCAAATCGACATAGGAAGCCCAAAGTAGGCCCAAACGAAGGGACACAACCCAATCTAAAGGCAGCTAAAGCCTAGAAAGATAAAGGCAGTTCCCTTAAGAGATAAGGAGACTTCACCCAAAGATAAGATAAGATAACTAACTTATCTTATCTAAGAAGGTCACCCCAAGCGACTATAAATACACTGGAGCACCCAGGTATAACTCATACTCTGATTCTACTCAAAATACCTGCTTAAAGCCCATGCTAACTTAAGCATCGGAGCCTCTTGCAGGTACCACCACCCTCCGGTGATTAAGGATCAGCAGCACCTCCAAAGCCAACAAGTCAGACACAACAGTTCTGGCCACCACAGCAGATCTCATCCGAGATCGAACTTCAGTTTCAGGTAACCCTTGGAACATTGGCGCCATTGCCGGGGAACCTGAAAGTCATTCCATTATCATGGCGGACAACCTTGATAAATGACCACGACTCTGATTTGGAAAACAGAATGCCGTATAAGAACACGGACATCACACCAAAAGATACGTCTCAACCAAACAGAGATAAGCATTCACCAAATACAGAAATTCTGGATGCTCTACAAGCCCAACAGGTACGTCTCAAATAGCTCGAAAAAGAAGCTGAACACCAGCGTGAAGCCGAGAGGGACCTCCAGAGAGAAACTAGACGAAGCCGAGAGCTAGAAGACAAGCTCCTAAAGCTCGTGGCTGACCTCAAAGCTAAAATAGTTCAGTCCAATCGTGATGACAACTCCCACAAGGACCAAGACCCCTTCACCAAAGTGATCATGAAAGCTAAAGTTCCAAAGGATTTTAAAGCCCCCGACATGACCACATACGACGGTACATCGGATCCAAGCCATAATCTCAGTAATTTCAGAAGCAAGATGTATCTCACAGATACCTCAGATGCGATCCGCTGTAAAGCTTTCCCAACCACTTTAACCAAGACAGCAATAAAGTGGTTCGACACTTTGCCTCCTAGATTCATCACAAGTTTTGACGACTTAGCCAAAAAATTCCTTGCCAGATTCTCCATCCAGAGAGACAAAGCCAAACACGCCCCGAGCCTACTAGGAATCAAGCAAGGGGATCGGGAAAGTCTTCGCAACTACAGGAAAAGATTCAACAAAGCGTGTCTGGACATACAAAGTCTGCCCACAGAAGCAGCCATTATGGGTCTCATCAATGGCCTGAGAGAAAGACCTTTTTGTCACCCTATATGAAAAAAGCATCCAACATTTCTGAACGAGATACAAGAGCGGGAAGAAAAGTATATCAACATGGAGGAGAACTCTCGATTAGAAGAAACCTTAAAACTTGGATTCCCCTATCCCTTCCGGGACAAGGATAAAGAGTCAAAGAAAAAAGAAGATCAACCCGACGAGAAGCCCATAAAATACCACAATTACACCCCTTTTCGAGTGCCTCTTGTGGATGTTTACCGAGAAATATGCAACACAGAAAAGATTCCACCACCCCCCCAATCAAAAGCAAGAAAGGAGGGGAAATCGGACAGAGTACTGCGAATACCACCAAATCTATGGACATCCTACTAATCATTGCTTCAACTTAAAGAATGTTATAGAGAAATTGGCAAAAGAAGGGCGACTAGATCGGTACTTAGCCAACAAGGCGAAGGAAACCAAGAAAAAGAAGAAGGGACGAAGAGGCTGGACGGATTGAACGACCACCCCACACCCCTGAGAAGCATGTCCATATGATAGACGGAGGATTCGCAGGAGGAGGGATCTCTAAATCATCTCGCAAAAGACACCTTAAAGAAGTATATCATGTTAGGGAAGGAGAGAGATCATCCAACTTCCCCATTATTATCTTTACCCAAGAAGATGCAACGGGCATTATCTTGGGACATGATGATCCCATGGTCATTACTATCATATTGGCCAACGCTAATCTTCATAGAACATTGGTGGACCAAGGGAGCTCCGCAGATATCTTGTTCAAATCTACCTTTGACAAGCTTGGTTTGCAAGATACAGAGCTCAGAGCCTATCCGAATAGTTTGTTCGGATTGGGAGATACTCCAATTCAACCACTTGGATATATCTCATTACATACAACCCTTGGAAAAGGAACCCGGTCAAGGACACTCAACATAGATTACATCGTAGTCGATGTGAGCTCAGCTTACAATGCCCTAATAGGTCGGACAATACTGAATCAGCTTGCCGCAGTGGTCTCGACTCCGCATCTCTGTATGAAGTTCCCAACTCCGGAAGGGATCGCCACGATAAAAGGAGACCAAACAATTGCACGACGCTATTATAATGAAAGTCTAAACCTTAAAGGCAACCCCAAAAGAGAGGAAGTCAACACTATTGAGCTCGGGGGAGTTCGAGCTCGCGAGGAATTTCGTCCACAACCGGAAGGAGAAACTGAAGAGGTCCAAATCGGCGACGCCCGGGATAAAACGACAAACGTCGGGGCAACCATAAAGGGAGACTAAAAGGAGTCTCTGATACAGTTCCTACAGGATAACGCCGACCTCTTTGCATGGAAGGCCGTAGACATGCCGGGCATAGATCCCAAACTAATGTGCCACAAACTAGCGGTATACCCAGGATCTCGGCCAGTGCAGCAGAAGCGTAGGAAGCTCGGACCAGAAAAGTCCCAAGCGGTGCAAGAACAGATACAAGCCTTACTGGAGGCAGGGTTCATAAGGGAGGTCAAATACCCACTATGGTTAGCCAATGTTGTCTTAGTAAAAAAGTCAAATGGAAAGTGGCGGATGTGCACTGACTACACCTATCTCAATAAAGCCTGCCCAAAAGACCCCTACCCACTCCCTAGTATAGACACTCTAGTGGACGCATCTTCCGGATACAAGTACCTCTCCTTCATGGATGCTTATTCAGGATACAATCAAATCCCAATGTATCTACCCGATCAAGAAAAGACCTCGTTCCTAACCCCAAAAGCAAAATACTGTTATATCGTCATGCCATTCGAGCTCAAAAATGTAGGAGCTCCCTACTAAAGATTGATGAACAAAGTCTTCGCAGACCACATTGGAAAACTAATCGAGGTTTACGTCGACTATATGCTAGTAAAAACACAAAGTGAGGAATCTCTATTGCCCGACCTCACCAAAGTATTCGACAGCATCGAAAGCATGGAATGCGACTTAATCCCGCAAAATGCACCTTTGCGGTAGAAACTGGCAAATTCTTGGACTTTATGCTCATGCAAAGAGGAATCGAGGCAAACCCAGATAAATGTCAGGCTATACTCGACATGAAAAGCCCGACCTGCGTCAAAGAAGTACAACAACTCAATGGAAGACTTGTAGTCCTGTCCAGGTTTCTAGCTGGGTCAGCCATCAGATCTCTTCCCTTTTATGCCAGATTAAGGAAAGGAAAGAGGTTTGAGTGGACAACAGAGTGTGAGAAAGCCTTCCAAGATTTCAAAAAATTCTTGGGGCAACCACCCATTCTCACCGGACCACGGGAAGGAGAAACACTCATATTATACCTCGCAATGGGAAATCGGGCAATCGCTTCAGCACTAGTCAGAGAAGACGATGGTAGGCAGCAACCCATCTACTTCGTTAGCAAAGCTTTACAGGGGGCCGAACTAAACTATCAAGAGATAGAAAAGTTTGCCTACGCACTCATACTCACTTCTCGATGACTTCGCCCGTACTTTCAAGCGCACACCCTCAAGGTTCGGACCAACCAGCCTATAAAAGGCATCCTACAGAAGACAAACTTAGCTGGAAGAATCTTGCAGTGGGCAGTCGAGTTGTCCGAATTCGATCTTCAGTATGAAGCTCGGACCGCCATCAAATCATAGTATCTAGCTGACTTCATCACCGAGTACACTGAAACCCCGGGAAATCCTACAAAATAGAATCTCTACGTGGACGACTCTTTAAATAAAACCAGGAGTGGCGCAGGTATGATAATAGAAAGTGATCAGGGAACCCAAATCGAACTCTCACTAAGGTTTGAATTTCCTACTTCAAATAATGAAGCTGAATATGAGGCATTACTGGCTGGTTTGAGGCTGGCTAGGGAGGTAGGAGTTCAAAAGCTCACCATCTTCAATGATTCACAAGTAGTTACCTCACAAATAGAAGGGAGCTACCAAGCTAAGGACCCTATCATGAAGAAATATCTTGACAAAACTAGAGAACAGCTCAGACAGATCGAGGAATATGAGGTCCGGCATATACCTCGAGAACAGAATGCTCGAGCGGATGCGCTCTCAAAACTAGCCAGCACCAAACCAGGGGACAATAATAGAAGCCTCATCCAGGAAACATTACAAACCCCATCAATCACAGAGGAAGTAAAGGTCCTAACCATATCTGGTCAGGATCAAGGGTGGATGACCTCCATTATCAACTACCTCAAAACAAAAACACTTCCCACAAATAAGAAGGAGGCAAAGAGGTTGACGGAAGCACAGTACTACACTATGGTGGGCGACATCTTATATAGGAGAGGGATCTCAACACCCCTCCTAAAATGCATACCGACTTCCAACACAAGGGAAGTCCTGAAAGAAGTACACAGTGGCATGTGTGGCAACCACTTGGGGGCACGAGCTCTCTCCAAAAAGGTACTCCGAGCTGGATTCTTCTGGCCAACATTACAAAAGGAAGCAACTGAGTTCGTCAAGACATGCCCACCATGTCAAAAGCATGCTAACTTCCATATCGCTTCACCAGAAGAGCTCATCAGCGTAACGTCACCTTGGCCGTTTGCAAAATGGGGACTCGACCTCCTCGGACCCTTTCCCCAAGGATCAGGACAAGTCAAGTTTGTCATTATGGGGGTAGACTATTTTACAACATGGATTGAGGTAGAGCCCCTAGCTAAGGCCACCGCTCAAAGAAGTCAGAAATTTCTATACAGAAACATTATTACAAGGTTTGGGGTCCCTTACTCCATCACCACAGATAATGGCACTCTATTCACTGATACAGCTTTCAGGAACTTGGTAGCTAATTTGAAAATAAAGCACCAATTCACATCCGTAGAACACCCACAGGCTAACGGACTGGCAGAAGCTACCAACAAAGTCATACTAGCTAGGTTAAAACGGAGACTACAGGACGCAAAGGGAGCTTGGGCCAAAGAGCTCCCACAAGTCCTATGGGCATATCGGACAACTCCGCATTCTACCACAGGAGAATCACCCTTCCGACTTGCTTAGGGAATGGAGGCAATAATCCCAGTGGAGATAGAGGAAGGATCCCCCCAAAATGATCCTCTACAATGAAGAGGCCAATGGTGCACAAAATTGTGATTCACACTTTTCACAATTTCACACAACTAACCAGCAAGTGCACTGGGTCGTCCAAGTAATACCTTACGTGAGTAAGGGTCGATCCCACGGAGATTGTCGGCTTAAAGCAAGCTATGGCTATTTTGTAAATCTTAGTCAGGAGATTAATGATGAGAGTGATTGTATTTATGAAAAATAAACAACATGAAATAAAGAGTACTTGTGATTCAGTAATGGAGAACAGGTGGAGGTTTTGGAGATGCTTTGCCTTCTGAATCCCTACTTTCTTACTGTCTTCTTCTTCACGCACGCAAGGCTCCTTCCATGGCAAGCTATATGTTGGTGGATCACCGTTGTCAATGGCTACCATCCGTCCTCTCAGTGAAAATGGTCCAATTGCGCTGTCACCGCATGGCTAATCATCTGTCGGTTCTCAGTCATGTTGGAATAGGATCCATTGATCCTTTTGCGTCTGTCACTACGGCCAGCACTCGTGAGTTTGAAGCTCGTCATAGTCATCCCTTCCCAGATCCTACTCGGAATAGCACAGACAAGGTTTAGACTTTCCGAATCTCAAAAATGGCTGCCAATAATTCTAGCCTATACCACGAAGACTCTGATATGAATCAGGAGGCTAAAAGATATGCACTCAGTCTAAGGTAGAACGGAGGTGGTTGTCAGACACGCGTTCATAGGTTGAGAATGGTAATGAGTGTCATGGATCATCACATTCATCAAGTTGAAGTGCTAGTGAATATCTTAGAAGAGAAACAAGCGTGATTGAATGGAAAACAGTAGTAATTGCATTAATTCATCAAAACACAGCAGAGCTCTTCACCCCCAACCATGGGCTTTAGAGACTCATGCCGTAGAAGATACAAGTTCGAATGTAAATTGTCATGAGGTACAAAATGAATCTCTAAAAGTGGTTTTTATAATGAACTAGTGACCTAGGGTTACAGAAAATGAGTAAGCCAGAATAGTTAGTGTAGAAATCCACTTCCGGGGCCCACTTGGTGTGTTCTTGGGCTGAACATTGAAGCTTTTACATGTAGAGACTTTTCTTGGAGTTAAACGCCAGCTTTTGTGCCAGTTTGGGCGTTTAACTCCAGCTTTTATGCCAGTTCTGGCGTTTAACGATAGAATAGGGTAGAAAGTTGGCGTTCAAACGCCAGTTTGCGTCATCAAAATCCAGGTAAAGTATGGACTATTATATATTGATGGAAAGCCCAGGATGTCTACTTTCCAACGCAATTGAGAGTGCACGAATTGAGATTTTGTAGCTCGAGAAAATCCATTTCGAGTGTAGGAGGGTCAAAATCCAACAGCATCTGCAGTCCTTCTTCAGCCTCTAAATCAGATTTTTGCTCAGGTCCCTCAATTTCAGCAAGAAAATACCTGAAATCACAGAAAAACACACAAACTCATAGTAAAGTCTAGAAATGTGATTTTTGAATAAAAACTAGTAAAAATATAATAAAAAGCGTATAAATTATCCGCTCATCACAACACCAAACTTAAATTGTTGCTTGTCCCCAAGCAACTGAAAACAAAATAAGATGAAAAGAAGAGAATATACTATAAATCCCATAATATCAATGAAGCTTAGTTCAAATTAGATGAGCGGGGCTAGTAGCTTTTTGCTTCTGAATAGTTTTAGCATCTCACTTTTTCCTTTGAATTTCAGAATGATTGGTATCTATAAGAACTGAGAATTCAGATAGTGTTATTGATTCTCCTAGTACAGTATATTGATTCTTGAACATGATGCGCATAAACTTGTTATGCTACGATTTAGGAAATTGCACGATCGGCAAAATTCCTTCCGGCAAGTGCACCGGCTATCGTCAAGTAAAAACTCACAATAGAGTGAGGTCGAATCCCACAAGGATTGGTTGAATGAGCAATTCGGATTAGAAGTGTGTTCTAGTTGAGCGGAATCAAGATTTAGATGAGAATTGCGGAATGTAAAATTGGCGGGAAAACGTAAATGACAAGAAATTGAAATGGCGGAATCTTAAATTGCATGAATTAAAGAGCAGAAGCTAAATTGCTGAAATTAAAAGGGAATGGGGGTGATTGCATGAATTGAGTTGCAGAATGTAAAGAGAAAGTGGAAATCAGAAATGGGGAATTCATTGGGTATAGGAGATATTGAGATCTCCGAATCAAAACATGTTTATCTCTTCCTCAACCAATGCGTTCATTAAATTTTGCTTGGCAATCTTATATGATTGGATCCCAATCCCTTGGCTCACCAATTCTCTCTAAAAACAAACAAATTCCCAATCCCTTGGTTTAAATGTTCATAAGAAGAGATGATGCTCGATCACTGATTATACCACACAGTTTCATGAACCACAATTTGGTAGGATTACATGTCACAATATCCATCCAAACCCCAATCCAATTCACTGTGAGAAAGCTTCTCTAGCATGAATCCTCCATTCCTTTCCCAAGGTTCCGAAGGATTCCAATTATGGGTAGTTTCTTTCCCAAGACAACTACCCAATGGAATTAGATCGAGAAGCTTTCTAACAAAATTCAAGAGAAAAGATTGAAGAAGAAGATAAACTATTATTGATTCATTGAATTACAATAGAGCTCCCTAACCCAATGAAAGGGGGTTTAGTGAGTCATAGCTCTGAATTCAATTACAAAGATATGAAAACTAGCTCAATGAAAAGGTAAAAGTCAGTCCCCCTCAGGGGCTGGATTCCCCTTCAATCCCCCCCTTTTTTTTTTTTTCAAATGCAGAAACTAAGGCCTTTAAATAGGCTCCCTAAATTACAAAATGAAAATGAAATTCAAAGCAAATTACAATCAAATGAAAATAAACTATTCTAGATGATTCTTGTGGCCTTGATTTGGTGTTGTTGATGGGCCTTGCTTGCTTGAAGGGTAGAGTGACATAATTGATCCAAAAAGGATAATGATCCATTAAACTACACTCAAACGTTGCACCCCCCTTTCTTGAGTCGTCACTTTGTTCTCTTGTCAACCTTGCAATTTGATGCCAAATATAGACTATTATACCTCGTTGGAAAGCTATGGATGTCAGCTTTCTAAAGCAACTGGAAGCACCTCAATTGGATCTCTACAACTCGAGTTATACTCCATGGAAGGTGAAGAGGTCAGCTGGCCTGATTGCATGTTGGTACTATGCTCTTCTATGCACATTACGGGGCTGTTTTCTCCCTCAATTTTTAGTATCCACCATGCATGCCATATATGCTTGGAAAGCTCTAGATGTCTTCTTTCCAATGCATTTTGAATCACCTCATTTGGAGTTTTGTAGCTCAAGTTATTTATGTTTGAAGAAGGCATGGTCAAGCTGTTCCATATAACACGTTTAAGCTCCAGTTTAAGCTTAAACTGGAGCTTAAACGCTGGCACTCCCTGGAGGCACAAGCTCGAGCACGTTTAAGCTTCAGTTTAAGGTTAAACTGAAGCTTAAACGTGGAAATGGAAGAAGGCAACCCTGGAGTGTGGAATTGTCGAACACGTTTAAGCTTCAGTTTAAGGTTAAACTGGAGCTTAAACGTGGAAATGGCTCCCTGGTGCATTTCCCATTTCTGGCGTTTAACCTCCAGTTTAAGGTTAAACTGGAGGTTAAACGTGGAAATGCTTCCTGAGTGGAATTCTCATTCTGGCGTTTAACCTCCAGTTTAAGGTTAAACTGGAGGTTAAACTTCAGTTTCAGCATTTCTTAGCCTTCATGATTCTGGCGTTTAAGCTCCAGTTTAGGCTTAAACTGGAACTTAAACGCCATTTCCAGCATTATATGGCTTGGTAGTTTAAGTTCCAGTTTAAGCTTAAACTGGAACTTAAACTCCACATGTGATATTCAAGCTTCCTTTATTGATTTTGTTGCTTCCTTGCCTAGCCTCTTCTTTCCTGAAATCATCCAAACAATTGCATCAAAGTCTTGCAAAAATTCATGAGAATTCTTCCATTCATAGCTTTCAAGGAATATAACTAAAAACTCATGGAATTTGCATCAAAATCTTCATGTTGAATGATTTAAGACAAGCATGACTATTTGGCCCAAAATGATTACTTAAGGCTCAAGAAAATGCATAAAACAACTAAAAATAAAAGAAAAAGGCTAGTGAAACTAGCCTAAGATGCCTTGGCATCACAACACCAAACTTAATCCTTGCTTGTCCCCAAGCAAGTTCTGAATTATTGAGAAGAAAGAATGAAACAGAAAGTAAATTCATTAGCCATATCAGTAAGTAATTGACATTGATTAATGGGGTGTTCATGCAGAAAGTTGTTGCAGCATCACTTTATTGTTTCTTAGGTAAGAATGTCACTTTTTATGTTTCCACTAAAACACTGCTTATGGCCTCTTGTTATTCACATATCCTTGGCAAGTTTCTTTTCTTTGTTTTTCTTTTTCTTTGAGCTTATTTGCTCCTTGTTGCTCAGTGTCATGTGTTGCTCAAGCCTTTGGCATTTTCTTTTTCTTATTAGTGCACTACACATATCCACTACAGGCATTTTAGTTCACATTTCTTCTTGAGACATTGGTGCCCAGCACCTCTTTGTGTGACTAAATGTTTTGTATTTAGGTTGCTCTTGATAATGGACTTTTGGTTGATAATCCCGGGTTAGTTAACCCAAGTTACCAAGTGTTGAAACACTCCTCAGAACCTATTCATCCAAGCATATCCTTAATACATAAACACCACAGGCATTTGTCTCAGAAGTTCAAACCATTGGTGCCTAGCTTATTTTCTCACTTTTTTGCTTTTTGGTTGCCCTTTTTCAGTGGCTTTTTCTTCTTCTTTTTCTTTCTTTTTCATGGCCAAAGACATTTATTCATCAAGATCCATAGACAGCATCCTAATTTCCACTAAAAGTGACAATTCTAACTTTATTTCTTAGTGAGCTGACTATTCAATCAAACATGCATACCACCACTTAATCTTATTTGATTTCTTACCAAATGGAATTGAGTTACTTTTGTTCAAACATTTCTTTTATTTTATGGAAACAGAACAAGCATGGCAAGCATTTGTTTAAGAAGATGAAGTTATCCAGACACTTAGACTATCACTTATTTGAAAATTAAACAAACAGACAAACAAAAACTGCAATGACTCAAACTTAAAGCAGGGGTGCATGCAAACTTCAAATATCAGCAATTCAAAGTACAAGCAATTAAGTGACAATACAACCTTTTAGCATCTTCTTTGTTGTTCATCATCCTTCCTAGCCTTGGTGTTCTCTTTGATGATGATGTATATTCCTTCCATGAGATTGATTGTCTTCCTGCAAAGCTATTAGAAGTTGCTTGTTCCCCAAGCACTTTGAGAATTGGTTAGCATGCATGGATGTTTGTAGGCCTCTGAACTTAGATTGGTGTGTGAACACGAAACTTAGTTCCTTGCCATATGCAGCAATTGGGATCATATGCAGAAAACCTCATGTGCTTTTATTAAGAAAATAACTATGAACTAGAAAAAGAAACTATGAATCTAGAAATTAAACTATTGTTTAAGTAGTTTCCCTGATTGGTTGGAGCTAGTGACTAGTCATGCTGAGGTAGAAATGTGCTTTTAATTAAGTTTTTGGTGGAACACCAAACTTAGAATCTCACATTCACCCTTGAATTGTTTTGGTGTGCAACACCAAACTTAGCTCCTTGCAATACAGATAAATCTACTTAACTCTTTTATTGAAATAACTAGAAAAGAAAAACTACCTTTGGTTGGGTTGCCTCCCAACAAGCGCTTCTTTACTGTCATTAGCTTGACATGCTGTTCCTGACTTTCTTCCTCTTCCTCCAGTTTGTTAAGAGGAATGACTTCAAGTGGATAAAGGAGCTAGTTAGTGCCCCTTGTTGTGAATGCTTCTTTCCAGCAAGCTTTCCCTTGTGATTGGCTTGAGTGAACTTGCTTGTTGGCTCAGGAGTTGGATTGTTCTTCGACCTTCTCTTCTTCATGGATATGGTCCTTTGTTTCTCGGTCACAATCCTCATTTTGGTGCTTGTTTCTACTGCCTTCACATCCTTGATCTCAGAACTTGGTTGTTGTTGGACAGTTGGAGTATCCTGTTCATCAAAAGCTTCCTGAATTTGTGGTTCAATGAACCCTTCCTCTTTGCAACTCTCTGTGTCATTGGAGTGTGATCTCCCTTGATTGACTTTCTCCCTTTCTTGTTCTTCTGATTCCTCCCTTGGGTTTGCCATGGTATCACTAGAAGAATTGTGGGTAGGGATTTGCTTTGATAGATATCCAATTTGTGCTTCTAGCTTTTGAATGGCAGCACCTTGATTTTGTAAGTTGGATATCACTTCTTCCTTAAAGCCTTTCAAATCGGCCACATCTCTGCCCATAGTTGCAAGCATTCCTTCTATCCTGTTTAATTGATCTTGAAATTGTTGGTTCGGATTGGGTTGATGAGGTTGATTATCTTGGTTGTGATATGGTGGTTGGGAGTATGTGTTTTGTGTGGGCTGATAGAGTCTTTGGTTGGAGTGTTGGTAGTGGTATGACTCTTGTGTGTAGTGGAATGAGTCTTGTGGATAATGAAATGAATTGTATGAATTTGAGAAGGAATTTTGTGCTGAGAAATGCTCAAGTGCTGAAGAATTTGGATATGTAAAACTAGGAGGTGAGGTTGGATAATTCAGAGGTGATGGCTCTTGATGAATGGGGTGTGAATAAGTGAAATCTCTTTGGTTTTGATCTTCCCAGCCACAACTTGAGTAGTGATCAAATTCACCAAAACATGGACCATTTTGTGGCTCTGGGAAGTACCCCGTTTCCTGTTCCTGATACTCCCACCCACCATGAGCATAATAACATGAATCATTCTGTGGTGGTGGAGAGTTTCTCATGAATTTTGATTGACCAAAAGATGATGGATACTCCTTTCTTTTTTGCAATGTGCTCAGTCTCAAACAATACTCATCCAAAGATAGTGGAAATTCCATAGTGAGGCAATATCACAAACAGCTAGTGGTTAGTATGCTAACAAGTGAATAAGCAAAGAAAACAAATTAAAATTTACAGAAATTAGCAGTAATAAACTGAAACAAAAACTATTAACAAAAGAAAAGAAAAATTGCTCAATCTAGTTAACTTCCAATTTGAGAATTGTCAATCGAAAACCAATCCCCGGCAACGGCGCCATAAACTTGATGATGCATAAACTTGTTATGCTACGATTTAGGAAATTGCACGATCGGCAAAATTCCTTCCGGCAAGTGCACCGGCTATCGTCAAGTAAAAACTCACAATAGAGTGAGGTCGAATCCCACAAGGATTGGTTGAATGAGCAATTCGGATTAGAAGTGTGTTCTAGTTGAGCGGAATCAAGATTTAGATGAGAATTGCGGAATGTAAAATTGGCGGGAAAACGTAAATGACAAGAAATTGAAATGGCGGAATCTTAAATTGCATGAATTAAAGAGCAGAAGCTAAATTGCTGAAATTAAAAGGGAATGGGGGTGATTGCATGAATTGAGTTGCAGAATGTAGAGAGAAAGTGGAAATCAGAAATGGGGAATTCATTGGGTATAGGAGATATTGAGATCTCCGAATCAAAACATGTTTATCTCTTCCTCAACCAATGCGTTCATTAAATTTTGCTTGGCAATCTTATATGATTGGATCCCAATCCCTTGGCTCACCAATTCTCTCTAAAAACAAACAATTTCCCAATCCCTTGGTTTAAATGTTCATAAGAAGAGATGATGCTCGATCACTGATTATACCACACAGTTTCATGAACCACAATTTGGTAGGATTACATGTCACAATATCCATCCAAACCCCAATCCAATTCACTGTGAGAAAGCTTCTCTAGCATGAATCCTCCATTCCTTTCCCAAGGTTCCGAAGGATTCCAATTATGGGTAGTTTCTTTCCCAAGACAACTACCCAATGGAATTAGATCGAGAAGCTTTCTAACAAAATTCAAGAGAAAAGATTGAAGAAGAAGATAAACTATTATTGATTCATTGAATTACAATAGAGCTCCCTAACCCAATGAAAGGGGGTTTAGTGAGTCATAGCTCTGAATTCAATTACAAAGATATGAAAACTAGCTCAATGAAAAGGTAAAAGTCAGTCCCCCTCAGGGGCTGGATTCCCCTTCAATCCCCCCTTTTTTTTTTTTTCAAATGCAGAAACTAAGGCCTTTAAATAGGCTCCCTAAATTACAAAATGAAAATGAAATTCAAAGCAAATTACAATCAAATGAAAATAAACTATTCTAGATGATTCTTGTGGCCTTGATTTGGTGTTGTTGATGGGCCTTGCTTGCTTGAAGGGTAGAGTGACATAATTGATCCAAAAAGGATAATGATCCATTAAACTACACTCAAACGTTGCACCCCCCTTTCTTGAGTCGTCACTTTGTTCTCTTGTCAACCTTGCCAATTTGATGCCAAATATAGACTATTATACCTCGTTGGAAAGCTATGGATGTCAGCTTTCTAACGCAACTGGAAGCACCTCAATTGGATCTCTACAACTCGAGTTATACTCCATGGAAGGTGAAGAGGTCAGCTGGCCTGATTGCATGTTGGTACTATGCTCTTCTATGCACATTACGGGGCTGTTTTCTCCCTCAATTTTTAGTATCCACCATGCATGCCATATATGCTTGGAAAGATCTAGATGTCTTCTTTCCAATGCATTTTGAATCACCTCATTTGGAGTTTTGTAGCTCAAGTTATTTATGTTTGAAGAAGGCATGGTCAAGCTGTTCCATATAACACGTTTAAGCTCCAGTTTAAGCTTAAACTGGAGCTTAAACGCTGGCACTCCCTGGAGGCACAAGCTCGAGCACGTTTAAGCTTCAGTTTAAGGTTAAACTGAAGCTTAAATGTGGAAATGGAAGAAGGCAACCCTGGAGTGTGGAATTGTCGAACACGTTTAAGCTTCAGTTTAAGGTTAAACTGGAGCTTAAACGTGGAAATGGCTCCCTGGTGCATTTCCCATTTCTGGCGTTTAACCTCCAGTTTAAGGTTAAACTGGAGGTTAAACGTGGAAATGCTTCCTGAGTGGAATTCTCATTCTGGCGTTTAACCTCCAGTTTAAGGTTAAACTGGAGGTTAAACTTCAGTTTCAGCATTTCTTAGCCTTCATGATTCTGGCGTTTAAGCTCCAGTTTAGGCTTAAACTGGAACTTAAATGCCATTTCCAGCATTATATGGCTTGGTAGTTTAAGTTCCAGTTTAAGCTTAAACTGGAACTTAAACTCCACATGTGATATTCAAGCTTCCTTTATTGATTTTGTTGCTTCCTTGCCTAGCCTCTTCTTTCCTGAAATCATCCAAACAATTGCATCAAAGTCTTGCAAAAATTCATGAGAATTCTTCCATTCATAGCTTTCAAGGAATATAACTAAAAACTCATAGAATTTGCATCAAAATCTTCATGTTGAATGATTTAAGACAAGCATGACTATTTGGCCCAAAATGATTACTTAAGGCTCAAGAAAATGCATAAAACAACTAAAAATAAAAGAAAAAGGCTAGTGAAACTAGCCTAAGATGCCTTGGCATCAGAACACAGCTACTTTATGAGTCTTGGCCGTGGCCCTAAGCACTTTGTTTTCCAGTATTACCACCGGATACATAAATGCCACAGACACATAACTGGGTGAACCTTTTCAGATTGTGACTCAGCTTTGCTAGAGTCCCCAATTAGAGGTGTCCAGGGTTCTTAAGCACACTCTTTTTGCTTTAGATCATGACTTTAATCGCTCAGTCACAAGCACATGGTTAGGGAAAACTTGGTTTAGCCGCTCAGGCCAGGATTTTATTCCTGTGGGCCCTCCTATCCACTGATGCTCAAAGCCTTGGATCCTTTTTTTTTCAAGCTTTCTCTATTCACTGCTTTTTCTTGCTTTAAGAATCATTTTTATGATTTTTCAGATCATCAATAACATTTCTCCTCTTCCATTATTCTTTCAAGAGCCAACAATTTTAACATTCATAAACAACAAATTCAAAAATATGCACTGTTCAAGCATTCATTCAGAAGACAAGAAATATTGCCACTACATCAAAATAATTAGACTGATTTCAAGATATAATCTGAAATTCATGTACTTCTTGTTCTTTTGTGATTAAAAATATTTTTCATTTAAGAAAGGTGATGGATTCATAGGACATTCATAGCTTTAAGACATAAACTTTAAATTTTATTAATCATGGAATAAAAATAAGACTAAAGAATAAATATAGGTGCAGACCAATAATAATAGAAGACAAAAAATAAAAAAAAAAATAGAAAAATAAATTACTCTTAAAATAGATTCCTAATAATAAAGGTTATCACAGAGTTAGGACTCAACAACCTTGGTTTTGAGAAGTGGATGCTCTTTCAATCTGTGGGGTGTCTGGTCCCTCAAGGGAGAGCTTCTGGCGCTTCAGCTCCTGTAGCTCACGCCCTTGCTTCTCCTGTTCCTTAAGCAGCTTGCAGAGCATGCAGTTTTAATTCTGATGTTCTTCTTTAAGTTGATCCATAGCTTCTTGCAGCTTGGTGACAGATGCTTCTAGGTGGGTTCAGTAGTCAATTTCAGGGATTTCCGAGAGGAACTCCTGCGCCCTCCTTTTGATGGAGTTATCTTGCACTTGTTGTCCTTCCATTGACTTCTTGGTGATTAGGTGTTTGATTGGGATGAATTCATCTACTCCTATCCTTACCCCAGCATCTTTACATAGTAGAGAAATTAAGCTTGGGTAAGCCAGTTTGGCTTCAGTGGAGTTCTTGTTTGCAATTGTGTAAATCTCACAAGAAATCAGATGATGAATCTCCACTTCGTTTCCCAGCATAATACAATGAATCATCACTGCTCTTTTGACAATAACCTTAGAGCGGTTGCTAGTAGGCAGTATAGAACGCCCAATGAAGTCCAACCAGCCTCTTGCGACTGGTTTGAGATCTCCTCTCTTGAGTTGATTTGGGACACCTTTTGAGTTGGTTATCCACTTAGTTCGAGGGAGGCATATGTCCTCTAGAACTTGGTCCAACCCCTTATCTACTCTCACCATTCTCCTATTAAAGGATTCTGGATCATCTTGTAGTTGAGGCAGTTTGAAGACCTTTCTTATTTTGTCCAGGTGGAAGTAAATAATCCTCCATCTGACCATAGTTCGAAAGGTATGAAAGTCGGTTCCAGTTATTCTTTGCTTATCTGTCAGCCACAAATTTGAGTAGAATTCCTGAACCATGTTTCTTCCAACCTTTATCTCAGGATTAGCTAGAATTTCCCATCCTCTATTTCGAATTTGCTCTCAGATCTCCGGATATTCGTCTTCTTTCAAATCGAATTTAACTTCCAGGATCATTGACCTCAGACCCATTATTTTGTGGTAATGGTCTGCATGTTCTTTGGTTAAGAACCTCTCTTGATTCCAAAGACTCTTTGGAGTATTCTCTTTCTTGCCTCTTGAATTGGTTTATTTTCCCTTAGGGGCCATGATCTTAATGAGTCTTAGCTCGGTGATCACGAAAAAACACACCAAACTTAGAGGTTTGCTTGCCCTCAAGCAAAGGAAAGGAAAGAAGAGAGATAGGAGGATAGGCAAATTTGAATAGTGGAGAGGTGGGGATGGCCAAATGTGTATATATAAGTGGAGGGGAGGGATTTCGAAAATTTGAAAAAGATATGACATAAAGATATTATTGGTGAAAAAAAAATAGAATCATGATATGAAAAAGAAGAGATTTTTATATGAAAAAGATATAAAGGGGTTAAATCTGAAAATTGGTTGATGCATCTAAGAATTAAGAGATGATATGTTGAGTTGGAAAATATTTGGAAAGAAATTGAAAAAATACTTGAGTTTTTGAAGAAGATTTGGGAAGGATTTGAAATAAAATTGAAAAGGGATTTAGAAAATTGTTGAATTTTGGAAAATTGAAGGTGAATGAAGAAAATTTGTAACATGTTTATGCAGAAAATTATGAATCAAAACATGAAAGTCCGAAAAATTTTGAAGTGGAAAACAAAATCCCCTCCCCCTGTCTTTCTGGCGTTTAACACCCATATATTGGCCATTGTGAGCGTTTAACACCCAGCCAGGTACCCTGGCTGGCGTTAAACGCCAGAAATCTTTTGTTACTGGGCATTTTTCTGAATGCCCAGGATGGTATCCATTCTGGCGTTTAACGCCCAAAATGCCCCTTACTGGCATTTTCTTGCCAGTGAGCTCCTTTTCTCTGCTTTTTGCGCTGAATCTTTCTCTAACTCTGTGAATTCCTACAATTTGATGATTAATCTTGAAGAAAATTTATATCAAACTTTTATAAGTATTAATTAAAAAGCAAATAACTTGCTAATGGCTGGGTTGCCTCCCAGCAAGCGCTTCTTTATTGTCTTTAGCTGGACCTTGACTGAGCTTTATTCTAGTATCAGTTTCGAGCATTCTTGCTCAAAATTGCCTTCAAGATAATGTTTGATTCTCTGTCCATTAACAATGAACTTTTTGTCAGAGTCAATATCTTGAAGCTCGACATATCCATATGGTGACACCTTTGTAGTCACATATGGTCCCCTCCACCGGGATTTCAATTTCCCGGGGAATAGTCTGAGCCTAGAGTTAAACAGCAGAACCTTCTATCCTAGTTCAAAGACTCTAGATGACAGATTTTTGTCATGCCACCTTTTTGCTTTCTCGTTATAAATCTTTGCATTTTCAAAAGCATTGAGTCTGAATTCCTCTAGCTCATTCAGCTGGAGCAATCTTTTCTCTCTAGCTAACTTGGCATCCAGGTTTAGGACTCTGGTTGCCCAGTAGGCTTTATGTTCCAGTTCCACGGGCAGATGACAGGCCTTGCCATAGACAAGCTGGTATGGAGAGGTTCTGTTCATATCCTGGGTCGAGTTATCCGACCCGGGATGTTTAGCGACAAGACGACCGACCTCGACAGGTCTGACTATCCGACCTCTTCTCAAAAAGCTCGGCCAAACTGGCAGGAAAGCCCAGTAAAAGGGCCCAAATAGAGGAACACGACCCAAATCCAAAGACAATCCAAGCCTATAGAGATAAAGGCAGTTCCCTTGAAGATAAGCTAACCTCACCCAAAGATAAGATAAGATCAGATAAGATAACTAACTTATCTTATCTAGAAAGGTCACTCCACACCTCTATAAATACACTGGAGCACCCAAGTATAACTCATGCTCTGGTCCTACTAAAAACCTGTTTAATACCCATGCTAACTTAAGCATCAGAGTCTCTTGCAGGTACCCCCTACCCTCCAGTGACGAAGAATCAGCAGTGCCGCCAGTCCCACAAGTCGGACATGACAGCTCCGGCCGCCACCCACCAGTCGGACATGTCATCTCCGACCAGCACAGAAGATCTCGTCCGAGATCGACCTACAGTTTCAGGTAACCCTCGGAACATTGGCACCGTTGCCGGGGAACCTAGAAGTCATCCCATCACCATGGCGGATGAACAGGACAACGACCATGTCTCAGATCTGGAGGATAGAATGCCGCACAAAAATGCGGACACTACACCGAAAGATACCCCGGAACCTAACGGGGGAAAAAACGCACCAAATCCAGGAACGATAGAGGCGCTTCAAGATCGTTTAAAGCAACTTGAAAAAGAGGCCCAACATCAACGAGAAGCCGGGAGGGATCTATAAAGGAAGATAAGGCGACGCCGAGAATTAGAAGATAAACTTCTAAAACTCGAAGCCGATCTCAAAGCCAAAACTACTCGATCCACTCCTGAGGACAACTCTCGCAAAGATCAAGATCCATTCACTAGGGAGATCATGAAGACCAAAATCCCCAAGGACTTTAAACCTCCGGATATGACTCTGTACGATGGCACTACAGATCCCGGCCATCATCTCAGCACTTTTAGAAGTAGAATGTATCTCACCGACGGCTCAGATGCAGTTCACTACAAAGCCTTTCCAACTACTTTAACAAAGACAGCAATCAGGTGGTTCGACAATCTACCTCCTAGGTTCATCTCAAGCTTCGACGACTTAGCCAAGAAGTTTCTGGCCAGATTCTCCATCCAAAAAGATAAGGCTAAACACGCCCCAAGTGTATTAGGAATTAAGCAAGGAGATTGGGAGAGTCTTCGCAGTTACATGGAAAGATTCAACAAAACATGCCTGGACATACAAAGCCTACCAACAGAGGCTGCCATTATGGGCCTCATCAATTGCTTGCGAGAGGGGCCTTTTAGTCAATCTATATCGAAAAAACACCCAACATCTCTGAACGAAGTGTAAGAACGAGCAGAGAAGTACATCAACATGGAGGAAAACTCTCGACTAGGAGAGACCTCAAAAACCAGATTCACCTATCCCTCCCGAGATAAGGAAAAAGAGTCCAAAAAGAAGGAAGATCGACATGGGGAAAAATTCAACCGGGAAGTGGCGAATGTGCACCGACTACACTGATCTCAACAAAGCCTGCCCAAGAGATCCTTATCCACTCCCAAGTATCGATGCCCTGGTGGATGCCTCCTCCAGATACAAATACCTCTCGTTCATGAATGCGTATTCGGGATACAATCAAATCCCAATGCATCCACCCGACCAAGAAAAAACCTCATTCCTAACCCTAAAAGCAAACTACTGCTACATCGTAATGTCTTTTGGTCTTAAAAATGCAGGAGCTACTTATCAAAGGTTAATGAATAAAGTCTTTTCAGAGCATATCGGAAAAATCATGGAAGTCTATGTGGACGACATGTTAATAAAGACACAAAGTGAAGAGGCGCTATTGTCCGACCTGAACCAAGTGTTCGACACTATAAGAAAGCATGGCATGCGACTCAATCCGGCAAAATGCACTTTCGCAGTAGAAACTAGCAAATTCTTGGGTTTTATGCTCACACAAAGAGGAATCAAAACAAATTCGGATAAATGCCGGGCCATACTCGACATGAAAAGCCCGACTTTCGTCAAAGGGGTGCAACAACTCAACGGGAGGTTGGCAGCCTGACGTTAGGATTTTTGCTAGTAAAGAATTTATAAAAATAGTCGCGTTGTAGATATAGTTTCTGAACCAATAGAAATCTCTTCGTACAAACGTTTTGGTTGTCACAAGTAACAAACCCCTAAATAAATTGATAACCGAAGTATTTAAACCTCGGGTCGTCTTCTCAAGGAACTGCAGGGAAATATGTTCTTATTATTGGTTATGGAGATTGTAAATTGGGGTTTTGAAGATAAGGAGCAAGTAATTTAAATTTCAATTGAAATAAGCAAAAGACTGTAAAGTAAATAAATAACTATAGAATAAACTTTTGGCAAGGTATGATAAATTAGAAGTCCTATCCTAGTTATCCTTATCAATGATGATGAAGATTGAATCTTAATTCCACTCAGTTAGTCTTTACTTAAAGTAAAGAAAAGTTAAGTGACTAATTAGTTAGATCCTCCAATCCTAGTTAATCCCTAAGGAAAGATTGGGATTATTGAAGTTCAATTTAATTAGCAAAGATAACAATTATCAATCATGTTTGAGTAATAGAAATCTCTTCAGATTGGAAGCAACAGTAATAGAAATAAAGGAGAGCAATAATAAACTGAAATACCTCAATTAACATTAATTCAAAAGAGTAATTTGTAATATAGAAGAATTCATAAATTAAATTGAAAAGATAAATAAAAAGGAATGTTGAACCTGATAAAAAGATAATCCTGAAAGCAAATAAAATCCTAAATCTAAATCCTAATCCTAAAGAGAGAGGAGAGAACCTCCCTCAAAACTAATTGGAGACTCTCCCTCTGAATGGATGCATTTCCCCACTTCATAACCTCTGATCTGTGCCTTCTGGACTTGGAATTGGGCCAAAAAAGGCTTCAGAAATCGCTGGGAGCATTTTCTGTGATTTCTGGTGCGTGGCCTCTGTCACGCGGCCGCGTGGGTCACGCGGTCGCGTCACTTGGAGTTTTCCTTGTCGCGCAGTCACGTCAGTCATGCGTCCGCGTCATATGTGTTTCGCTCAAGGTGCATGATCGCGTCAATCACGCGGTCGCGTCGCTGTTGATTCGCGCTGGCATGCGGCCGCGTCGTCCATGCGATCGCGTCGTTGCCAGTTTCTTCAAAAACTCCATTTTATGCTTTCCTTCCAATTTTGTATGTTTCCTTTCCATCCATTAAGTCATTCCTGCCTTAGAAGATCTGAAACTACTCAACACACGAATCACAGCATCGAATGGTAATAAAGGGAAATTAAAATAATTACTTTTAAAGCATAGGAAACATGTTTTTCACATACATTACATAATAAGGAAGGGAAAGTAAAACCATGCAATTAATATGAACAAGTGGGTGAAGGATTGAATAAATCACTCAAATTAAGCACAAAATATATTATAAAATATGGGTTTATCAACCTCCCCCCACTTAAACAATAGCATGTCCTCATGCTAAATCCAAGATAAAGAGTAAGGTAAGGTTGAAGTGGTGGAATCTCATGCAATGCAATCTATTCTAAATGCAACTACCTAAATGCATCATGCAATTCTTAATTGTTATTTACTTGTATATAAAGCTTACATGTAGTTGAATTAATTCATATTCTCAAGGAATCACATATACATAGCCAAACCTTAGATAATGATAAAGCACTTTTACAATTGAGATGGGAGAGAAAAACATTTTATAAACTTACAAGACAATTAATAATTCAAGCAGAGATATATGTTAATGAGCTATTGAACCCTCACTGGATTTTGTGTTTACTCTCTAGTCACTAAGTGTTTATTGGGTTAATCACTCTATTCCTCTTTTTATCCTTTCTTTCTGCAACTTTGTTCTTCATCTAACCAATCAACAATTATAGAATATAGACATACCAAAAATCATGAGGTCTTTAATTAAGGTTGTAATGGGGTCAAGGTAAAGGCAAAGGTATATGTATAAGGCTAAGTGAGCTGATTAAGCGAATCCTTGATTAGTCTAAGATCTTACCTAACATACATAACTTGTAAAGCAAAGCTTCTTTACCTATTTTCCCATATTTTTCCCACTTTTGATGTTACATGCTCATGCATTAGTTTTAATTTTGTCCCATGTGCATTGCTTTATTTTGCATTTGGGGAATTCTTCTGTATCCCCTTTATTCAAATACTGAAATATATATATATATATATATATATATATATATATATATATATATATATTTTAATGCACATGGTAATTCAATTATTTTGATTTCACATGAGCATGCTTCCCAAAAAATTTTTATTTTGAATTATTTTATTCTTTTCAACTTTCTATCCTTTGTTTTTATCATCCATGTTCCCAATAGGTTTCCCACACTTAAACAATTACACAATTTCTATCTTAAACTAACCAAGGATTCAACTTGGGATTTTTATTTTGTTTTTCTGCTTAAGGTTAGTAATGTGGTTTGTAGAATAAGAGGGGATTTAAAGGCTCAAGGGGGCTAACAAAGGTGATGTAAAAGGTAGGCTAATTTGGGATAAGTGAGGTAAAATTAAACAATGGCCTCAATCACTCTCTTGGTATGTATTTCTATTCTATAATCGGACATATAGATTAATACAAAGTAAAGAACACCATAATAAATAAGAAGGGTGGAACACACAGGAATAAAAATTATGGTTTGAATGTAACCATACAATTAAGCTCAAAACTTACAGGCTGTATGTTCTCTAACTCAGAAATCATATATCAGTTATATATGTCATGCAAGTAAAAATCAAGAGTTCCCATTATTCTCAATGTAAAATTTATTTTGAGTGGCTTTAAAGTCTGTGTTTCTCCTTGATGAAATATTGTTAACTAACTAACATGGAATGCTATATATACAAGGTGTGGGTTATTTCTATTATGTTCAAGTCTCTAGTTTACTTCCTTTTTATATTTTCAAATTAAACTAAGTTATCTTATGCTAAAAAAAAGGGTAAACTATACTAATCAATCCACAATTTCTATAACTAATAAGTTGGAATTGCAACTAAACTAAATAGCTAAAATATGAACTAAGGTGCAACATGCAAAAATAGAGTCAAAATACATGAAAATAGCAATATATAAATGCTGAGAAAATAAAAATAAAAATAAAAGAGAAAAATACAGAAAAAGTAGCAAAATAAAGTAAAAAAGAGCCTGTAGTGGTTCACCAAAAAATACGTCAGAGATGGCGACCTCCCCACACTTAAAATGAAGCATCGTCCTTGATGCTCACTCAAGCAGGGTGTGAAGGGGTGTCATCACTGGAAGGGTCGGTAGCTGGAGTCTCTGTGGTGGTGGTCTGAGGATCTGCCTGCTATAGAGGAGGTGCTGACTAAATAGGGATCTTAGGGTCGAAAACCTGAATCTGATGCGGGGCCTCTTGCTTTGATGCAGCCTGCGCTGTGCCTGCCTGCTCAGCCTCTCTCTGGGGGTGGGTATCTGCCTCGTGATCATCTGCCACTTCCTCAGATGGCTCTGATGGTGTGTCAGGCTCGGAGGGGATATCGCCAGATCGTATCACCAGCTTCAGGTGCTCATAGTGTCGCTTGCTGCGACGCTCAGCTCTCTCATATCGGCACCGGTTGCGGTGCTCCATCTGGTCTAGATGTCGAAACAGGTGGTGCACTAGGTGATAAACCGGCTCTGAGGCAGGTGGAGGTGCAGTGGTGGTAGCAGGGGTAGCTGTGGAGGAAGAGGGGCCGGTAGATGGTGTGGCTGTCTCATCAATAGGAGTGAGGAATCAAGGTCTGTAGCCCAAAGCCAGAAATTTCCTACTGTGAGGGATAATTTTCTTGCATTCTGCAGCAGGTGGCCTCTCATCAGCATCCTCCCAGGGCACGTCAGCTCGTTGGCCAAGCTGTGTAATCAGATAGGGGAAGGGAAGAGTGCCCCGGACGTGGACCCTGGCCATGTAGTACCGAATGAAGCGTGGCAGGTACAGGTCCTTACCCTCCATCAAACACCATAGGAGGGTGATCATAGCGGCAGGTAGCTCCGTCTCGTGAGTACTCGGCATAATAAAGTTGCTTAGGATCTGATGCCATATCCGAGCCTCATCGTTCAAGTATGCCCGGTTGATTCCCTTAGGCATGGTGGTGTTCTGACCCATGACCCATGGGACAGTCGGGTCAAGGGCTATCCTGGCTTTGACTGCATCCCAGTCAAATTTCATGAAGCGCATGTCCTCCTCAGCCTTTTGATATCCATCTGGCTGATCGGATTTAGGCAGAAGCTTCATAACATCCTCTATAGCCTCTTCAGTAACCAGAATCTGCTTCTCTCTTAGGTTCACTGCATCTAGGGAAGTTTTGAAGTAATTGCAGTAGAATTCCCTTACCCAAGTGATGCACGGAAACTTGTCTCTTAACAAATCTCCCTCGGCAAGTATACCGAATTGTCGTCAAGTAATAACTCACAAAAGAGTGAGGTCGAATCCCATAGGGATTGATTGGTCAAGCAACTTTAATTGGAGGAATGTTCTAGTTGAGCTAAGCAGAATTTGGTTTGAGAGTTGCAGGAAATTAAATGGCGGGAAAGTAAATAGCAGAAAATGTAAATGCTGGAAATAAAGAGCTGAAAATAAATGACGGAAAGTAAATTGCAGAATCTTAAATGGGAATGGGGAAGATGATCATAGAAGTAATTGGCAGAAATTAAAGAGAATGGGTAAGATCAGAAATGGGGAGTTCATTGGGCTTAGGAGATGTTGCATCCTTTGAATCAAGTTCATTTTCATCTCTTCCTCAATCAATGCATTCATTGATCTCCTTGGCAATCTTAAGTGATTGAATTCCAATTCCTTGATAATTCAATCTCTCAAATCTTGATCAATAGCCAATTCCTTGGTCCAATTGCTCATGAGAAGAGATGAGGTATGGTCACTAATTATACCACATGTATTTTCAAATCAAAGTGTGGTAGGATTATATGTCACTATATCCATCCAAACCCCAATTTGGTCCAACATGAGAAAGCATTTCTAGCATGATCTCTTCATTCCTCTTCCAAGGTTCCGAAGAGATCCAAGTATGAATAGCTTCTTTTCCAAGATAACTACTCAATTGGATGAAGATTGAAAGCTTTCTAGTAAAATCAAGAGAAAAGAAAGAAGAAGAATAATAAAAACTATTATTGATCCATCAAATTACAACAGAGCTCCCTAACCCAATGAAAGGGGTTTAGTTGTTCATAGCTCTGGAAATGGAAAATAAAGATGGAGAATGCATTCTGAAATGTTAAACTAGAAGTTACAGAGAAAGTAAAATACAGAGAGTAATTCTAATAGTGCCCCAAAAGCCCTCTCTAGTTCAAAGTTCTCCCTATTTATACTATTCTTCTGATCTTCTAGTTGCTTCTTCAAGTCTTGGATATGGGCCTTTGGATCTTGAGTTGAAGCAGTTATCATCTTCAGTGGGCTTAGCTTTACTTGCAGAGAGAGAGTGTGAAGTCGGCATGGACTTTAGCTTAGGACCTTAGTGGCGTTAACGTTAAGTGAAAGTGTGGGTTCGAGAACGTTAGTGACAATCACCTTTTTCACTAACGTTCCTAACCCAAGAATGGTCCATGTTAACTTCAACGTTAGTGGCACCAACGTGACCATTAACGTTGCCTCTTGGTCCTTCGCACACGTTATTGGGGTTTACCTTTTTCAATAACGTTGAGAGCCCCCCCTTTCTCACGTTAGAGTTCACGTTAGTATAACTAACGTGGCTCTTAACGTGAGCACACTTTAGCCACGAGAGCGTTAGTGACACTTACCTTTGTCGCTAACGCTCCAAAACGCCCTTTTTCTACGTTAGAGTTCACGTTAATTGCGTTAACGTGGCCTTTAACGTGGTATTGGTAGCCATCCCCAACGTTAGTGACAAAGGTGAGTGTCACTAACGTTGGCTCATTATTCTCTCCTTCACGTTAGCTTCCACGTTAACTGAGTTAATGTGGCAACTAACGTGGCTCAAAGTGGATCAAAGTGGCTTAGTCCAACGTTAGTGACAAAGGTGAGTGTCACTAACGTTGGCCATTCCTTGCTTCCCCACGTTAGAGTCCACGTTAACTGAGTTAACGTGGCTCTTAACGTGGCCCTTATGAGCTTGGTCCAACGTTAGTGACAAAGGTGAGTGTCACTAACGTTGGCTTCATCTTCTTCTTCCACGTTAGAGTTCACGTTAACTGAGTTAACGTGACTCTTAACGTGGACAATTACCACTTTGGAGCGTTAGTGGTGCTTACTTTTACCACTAACACTACAAGAAAAAGGCGTATTTGTAACAAAAAAAATTGTTACAAAACGTCGAAATTTTGAAACAAAAGTTTTTTGTAACAAAAAAGGGGTTGTTGCAATAAGTCCCGTTACAAAAAGTTTTTGTAACGAAAAATGGAACTGTTACAATTCAATATGATGTTTTGTAACAATTTTTTCTGATACAAAAAACCAGAAGCCGTTACAAAAGTGGTAACAAAATTTGATCTTCAAGGTATTTTTTGTGACAATCTATTTTTTCCTATCAAAAAATTTTGTTACAAAATATAACTTGATTTTGTAACTTTTTTTAGTTACAAAAGTAAAATAATTATTTTGTAACATTTTTTTTAATTAACTAATATATTAACTATTTTATTAAGCAAATCTACATTTATATAATATGTAAAAATATACATAATTCAAACATGCCTCATTTAGCTAAAATTGTTTTAAAACAAAATAACATTAATGAGTACATTGATTAGTTCTACAGGTTATATGTCTTGCACAAGTTCAACCAAAAGTTAAAAGTTCTAACATAGATTAGTGTCTCTATAAATCAAAATATTCTTGAGCCCTCAAAGTAGCATGTGGTCACCATTTCAGCACTCCTATAAATAAGAAAATCCGAAACAAAAAGTTAGTTGCATAGTCAAAAGAAATATCTTGAGGCAATCAGAAATCATGTAGCAAACAAGGGTCTATTTTGATACAGAAATTCGTCAAATAGAACTTGTTTGCTCAAACAATACAATGCAGTTTAATTGAGCAACCAAATAGGACAACAACCAAATAGTGAATAAAAAAACCCAAGCTTCCAGCTTCCAACAACCAAAACAGTGAAGCACTTAACCGGATAATCAATCAATTGAGCTTAGCAACAGTTGAAAACTAAAAGCAATTAAATAACAACTCAATCAATTAATAGAATCAAAGATGAATATTGAAAACAGCTTAAGATAAATTTCGGTAGCATTTCAGCAGTAAATTTGCCTATTTCACAATTTCAATCAATTAATTCAAATTCCATATGAATTTTTTGAGAGTTAAAAACACAAAAAATCATAATGAATTCATAGGAAGGAAGTAAATAAGCCAATTCCAGCAAGAAAATATGAGGAAACAATTAAAACCAATCTAACCATCAAGAAGTAGAGCAGCACTCAGTAGAACAGCAATCAATGGCCCATCATACAGCACCCAAAACAGTAAAATGAACAAAGGTAATGGATTCAGGCAGCATTCTATTCATTGAAGTCAATAACCATTACACTTGCAAGCAGCAGGGGCACACCAGTTTATCCATTAATTCAATAGAAAATCAATCAAGCCAAACTAAACGATTTCAGCAACAGATTTATCAATAAAACTAATCTCAGTTCAGCAACCATCATCTACTCCAACACAAACAACAATAACTCAGCAGCATTTCCTTTCTCATTGAATTTAACAATCATTCAACAAGCAAGCAATGAGGGTGAAAAATCAGCAGCAACCAACAGCAAGTATAGAGCAGCAATAATAACTTAATGTGAGAAATTATTCAACAACAAATGCACACACAAATACAAGGATTACTTAAATGACTCATCATGCTTATCCACATAAGTCTGCAGTGAAACCACTTACCGTTTCACTTAAGAGGCTTGTAACAACAGCCTTTTTATCAACTTCTTTCTCATTCTCCCTTTCAGGCTCACTGTCAATACTGGTAGGAGGTGGAAGTGCTGAAGCACCAAACATGCCTTCGTCATGAGCAGCTTGGATTTGTTCCTCCCTTCTTGCCTTGATAAGAAAATGGATTCGATCTATGTTTAGTCTTCCATATATAGATGATGCATGTATGTTAACAAGGAACAAAACTGACTATTCATGATTATAAGAAGAGGAATATACCTCTATTTTAGAATACCGAAAACTCTAGCCAATTTGCTTGACCAAGAAAGCATCATCTTCAGCCACTGCAGATAGGTCGGCAAATACAATTAGTTCAATTAAGTTTCAGGATTCAAGCCAAACCCCAAACCATTACTCATTATCATTTATAAGAAAAAATATCATTGACATTCAATAATTAAAAGAATCACCATGACTAAGCAATGAACAATTAAAATCAGTAAGTATTGGTGGTATTAACAAGCACACAACAATAGTACTCAACATTGGATCAATTAAAAATGAAGTTTACATTATCAGGATTCAGGTTCATATTACTTCATTTGATTAATTAATTATCAATTGGAAGTGGAGCCCTGTTTTCATAAACCAGTTCAGAGTTTTCAGCAAACAACCGACCTTTCAAGTGACTTATCTAAGTCTACAAAATTGATATGAACATGAAACTTGTACTCACTTAAAATAGACTGATAGATCTTTAAAATCCTTTTGAAAGCAACTCAAAATTCTGTTTAAATTAAAAGTTATAGCATTTGGAAGTTGGTGCTGCAGAACCAGAAAACCAGAAAAATCTGCAGCAACCACTAAACTTTCAAAAATCATATCTTCCAAACCCCTTGGCCAAATTCCATGAAATTTTTATGGAATATTCAAGACACACTAAAGTTTTACAGAAAAATAGTTTCATCTAAAAATTAGGTCTGGACTACTCTCAAAAAGTCATTCGTTCTGCTGTCAATTATGCAGTTTTCTGCAGAAATTCTGCACAAAGTATTTCCAACAACCTCACATATCAATTCCTATATTCAAGCCTAGGATTCATCTAAAACCATATTTCTAACTTTATTTTGACTAACCAAAGTTGTATCACAATTTCATATCATAGGTGCAACGTAACCAAATTATCACAGCATCCATTCTTCAGCATCTCATCTATAACAACATATCTCAAGTTCTGATTCATAAATCAATTTCCAGCAGCCATAGCAACATTCCATACACAAAATCAACATCAACAAGTACTATCAGCAAGTATAACTTCAAAATACACAACATCATCAATAATCATTACATTAAATCATTAAATCAATCACCAATTACAGCTATGATTCAACTCAATACTAACAATTATTCACACAAAGCAATCATAAACCATTTATAGTTACTCATTTAATTTTATTGGCATTCATAACTTAAAACATTTATTTTTAAAACAAATCCCTTACCTCAGTTAGTCGAAAACCACAAAATTAAGCATGACTTCAACTTCGTTCTAACCCGCAGCAGCAGCAATAGCCTTAAATCGGATCAGCAACGGCAATGCCAGTGAACAATTTGCAGTGATATTGACATAAACCTAACATATTAACATCTCAGCATTCTCAATCAACCGAGCTCGAGCAGGGGCACTGTTCATATCCTGGGTCAAGTTATCCGACCCGAGATGTTTAGCGACAAGGCGACCGAGCTCGACAGGTCCGACTATCCGACCTCTTCTCAAAGAGCTCGGTCAAACTTCCAGGAAAGCCCAGTAAATGGTCCAAATAGAGGAACACGACCCAAATCCAAAGGCAATCCAAGCCTATAGAGATAAAGGCGGTTCCCTTGAAGATAAGCTGACCTCACCCAAAGATAAGATAAGTATCTTATCTTATCTAAAAAGGTCACTCCACACCTCTATAAATACACTAGAGCACCCAGGTATAACTCATGCTCTGATCCTACTAAAAACCTGTTTAATACCCATGCTAACTTAAGCGTCGGAGTCTCTTGCAGGTACCCCCCACCCTCCGGTGACGAAGGATCAGCAGTACAGCCAGTCCTACAAGTCAGACACGACAGCTCCGGCCGCCACCCACCAGCCGTACACGTCATCTCCGACCAGCACAGAAGATCTCATCCGAGATCGAGCTACAATTTCAGGTAACCCTCGGAACAGGTTCCTATAGGAGTCTTGAATGCTGTTCTGTATGCCCACAAAGCATCATCCAAGCTTTTTTCCCAATCCTTTCTACGGGCAATTACAGTCCGTTCCAGGATTCTTTTTAGTTCTCTATTAGAGACTTCAGCCTGTCTATTTGTCTGTGGATGATATGAAGTTGCTACTTTGTGGCTAATTCCATATCGGACCATAGCAGAGTAAAGCTGTTTATTGCAGAAATGAGTGCCCCCGTCACTGATTAGTACTCTGGGAACACTAAATCTGCTAAAGATATGTTTCTTGAGGAACTTCAGTACTGTCTTAGTATCATTAGTGGGTGTCGCAATTGTTTCTACCCATTTAAATACGTAGTCTGCTGCCACCAGAATGTAAGTGTTTGAGGCATTGCATAACCATGAGGTAAGTTACCAGCTCTCTGGCAACTGTCACAGTTGCGCACAAACTCTCGGGCATCTCTATGGAGAGTAGGCCAGTAGAACCCACATTGGAGGACCTTAGTGGCTATTCGCTCACCTCCAAAATATCCTCCATATTGTGATCCATGGCAATGCCATAGGATCTTCTGTGCCTCTTCTCTAGGCACGCATCTACGGATCATTCTGTCTGCACATCTCTTAAAGAGATATAGTTCATCCCATAAGTAGTACTTTGCATCAGAAATTAGTTTTTTCGTTTGCTGCCTGCTGTACTCCTTGGGTATGAACCTCACAGCTTTATAATTTGCAATGTCTACAAACTATGGTGCTTCCTGAACGACAAAGAGTTGCTCATCTGGAAAGGACTCAGATATCTCAGTAGGAGGGAGGGACGCCCCTGCTACTGGTTCTATCCAGGACAGGTGATCAGCTACCCGGTTCTCTGTCCCTTTTTCTATCTCTTACTTCTATATCAAACTCTTGCAGAAGCAACACCCATCTTATGAGGCTGGGTTTTGAATCCTGCTTTGTGAGTAGGTATTTAAGAGCAGCATGGTCAGTATAGACAATCACTTTTGAACCTACTAAATAGGATCTAAACTTATCAATGGCATAAACCATTGCAAGCAACTCTTTTTCTATGGTTGTGTAATTTTTTTGCGCATCATTTAAAACACGGATAGCATAGTAAATGACGTGCAGAAGCTTGTCATGCCTCTGTCCCAATACTGCACCAATAGCATGGTCACTGGCATCACACATTAATTCGAATGGTAATGTCTAGTCTGGTGCAGAAATGACAGGTGCCGTAACTAACTTAGCCTTTAGAGTCTCAAAGGCCTACAAACACCATGTGTCAAAGACAAATGGTGTGTCAGTAGCTAGCAGATTACTCAGAGGTTTTGCGATTTTCAAAAAATCCTTTATAAACCTCATGTAGAATCCTGCATGCCCCAGAAAGCTTCTGATTACCTTAACATTGGCAGGTGGTGGTAGTTTTTCAATTACCTCTACCTTAGCTTGATCCACCTCTATTCCTTGTTCGAAATTTTGTGCCCAAGGACAATTCCTTTAGTCACCATAAAGTGACATTTTTCCCAGTTTAAAACTAGGTTAGTCTCTTGGCACCTTTTCAGAACAAGTGCTAGATGGTCAAGACAGGAGCTGAATGAGTCTCCAAATACTAAGAAGTCATCCATGAAGACTTCCAGAAATTTCTCTACCATGTTAGAGAAAATAGATAGCATGCACCTCTGAAAGGTTGCAGGTGCATTACATAGATCAAATGGCATCCTCCGGTAGGCAAATACTCCAGATGGACATGTGAATGCTATTTTCTCTTGGTCTTGAGAATCTACTGCAATTTGGTTGTAACCTGAATAGCCATCCAAAAAGCCGTAGTATTCGTGACCTGCTAGTCTCTCTAGCATCTGGTCTATGAATGGTAAAGGAAAATGATCTGTTCTGGTGGCTGTATTGAGCCTTCTGTAGTCAATACACATACGCCACCCTGTAACTGTTCTTGTAGGAACCAATTCATTCTTTTCATTATGAACCACTGTCATGCCTCCCTTCTTGGGGACAACGTGGACAGGGCTCACCCAGGGGCTATTAGAAATAGGATAAATAATCCTAGCCTCTAGTAACTTAGTGACCTCTTTCTGCACCACCTCCTTCAGGGCTGGATTTAGCCGCCTATGTGGTTGGACCACTGGCTTAGCATCATCCTCTAATAGAATCTTGTGCATGCATCTTGCTGGGCTAATGCCCTTAAGATCACTTATGGACCACCCAAGAGCTGTCTTGTGTGTCCTCAGTACCTGAATTAGTACTTTCTCTTCCTGTGGATTTAAAGCAGAGCTTATGTTCACTGGAAAAGTGTCACCTTCTCCCAGAAATGCATATTTCAGGGATGGTGGTAGTGGTTTGAGCTCGTGGTTAGGAGGCTTATCCTCTTCCTGAGGAGTTTTCAGAGGTTCTTCCATTCTCTCTGGTTCCACCAGATCAGGCTGAACATCCTTAAAGATGTCCTCTAGCTCTGATTTGAGACTCTCGGTCATATTGATCTCTTCTACTAAAGAGTCAATAATATCAGCACTCATCCAGTCATTTGATGTATTTGGATGCTACAAAGCTTTGACAGCATTTAACTTGAACTCATCCTCATTGACTCTCAGGGTCACTTCCCCTTTTTGTACATCAATAAGAGTTCGTCCAGTTGCTAGGAAATGTCTTCCTAGAATAAGAGTTGCACTCTTGTGTTCCTCCACTTCCAGCACTACAAAGTCAGTAGGAAAGGCAAATGGCCCAACCTTGACAATCATGTCCTCAATTATGCCTGATGGATATTTAATGGAGCCATCAGCAAGTTGAAGACATATCCGGGTTGGTTTGACTTCTTCAGTCAAGCCAAGCTTTCTGATAGTGGATGCAGGTATTAGGTTGATACTTACTCCAAGGTCACATAGAGCTGTCTTGGCACAAGCACCCTTTAATGTGCATGGTATCATAAAGCTTCCTGGATCTTTAAGCTTCTCTGGTAAGCTTTTCAGGATGACTGCATTGCATTCTTCAGTGAGAAAAACTTTTTCAGTTTCTCTCCAATCCTTCTTATGACTTAAGATCTCTTTCATGAACTTAGAATAAGAGGGTATTTGCTCAAGTGCCTCTGCAAACGGGATCTTTATTTCAAGAGTCCTGAGATAGTCTGCAAAGCGGGCAAATTGTTTATCCTGTTCCGCTTGGCAGAGTTTCTGAGGATAAGGCATCTTGGCTTTATATTCTTCACCCTTAGTTGCTGCAGGTTTATTCCCTACAAAAGTGGTTGGAGAAGCATTCTTAGAGGGGTTACTATCAGCACTTGCAGGTGTCTGATCCCTCATTGGCGTTTGAACGCCAGAATTGGGTGCTGGTTGGGTGTTTAACGCCAGCTTCCCACCCTTTTCTGGTGTTTGAACGCCAGAAGTGGGCATCCACTAGGCGTTTGACGCCAATCTTTCACCCTTTTCTGGCGTTTGAGCGCCAGAATTATTCCTCTCTGGGCTCTTGCTGTCTTCAGAGGGAATTTGGGCAGTGGTTTTGTCATCCTCTGTCAGTTGTTCCTTTCTTGACTTTCTGCTACTTTAAGCTGAATTATTCAATGTCTTCTCGCTCCTTAGTTGAACAGCTTGGCATTCTTCTGTTATCTGTTTAGATAGTTGCTGTCTTGTCTGATTCAATTGTGCTTCCACATTTTTGTTAGCATTTTTAGTGTCTTGGAACATCTCTTTAAATTCTGCTAATTGTTTTGTTATAAAAAGTAATTGCTGATTAAGTTCAACAATCTGTTCCTGAGGACTAGGATCAGTAGTTACTGTCCTAGCCTCTTCTTTTATGGAGGATTCACTACTTGAGTACAGATGTTGATTTCTAGCAACCGTATCTATGAGTTTTTAAGCCTCTTCAATCGTCTTTCTCATGTGTACAGATCCACCAGCTGAGTAGTCTAGAGACATTTGAGCTCTTTCTGTAAGCCTATAGTAAAAGATGTCTAACTGTACCCACTCTTAAAACATTTCAGAGGGGCATTTCCTTAGCATCCCTCTGTACTTCTCCCAGGCATTGTAAAGGGATTCATGATCCGCATGTTTAAAGCCTTGGATGTCCAGCCTTAGCTGTGTCATCCTTTTTGGAGGGTAAAATTGATTCAGGAATTTGTCTAATAACTGTTTCCATGTCTTTATGCTTGCTGTGGGTTGGTTATTTAACCACCTCTTAACTTGATCTTTTACAGCAAATGGAAACAGTAATAATCTGTAGACATCCTGATCCACTTCTTGATCACGTACTGTGTCAGCAATTTGTAAGAACTGTGCTAGAAACTCAGAAGGTTCTTCCTGTGGAAGACCGGAATACTGGCAATTTTGCTACACCATGATGATGAGCTGAGGATTTAGCTCAAAACTGCTTGCTTTGATGGGAGGTATACAGATGCTACTCCCATATGCAGTTGTAATGGGGTTAGCAAATGACCCCAGAGTCCTTCTGGACTGTTCATTTCCACTTATGTCCATGATGGATAAAAGGGAATTGATATGAATTGCAAATAAATTATATTTTTATTTTTATTTTATTTAATTAAAAGCAACCGAATAAAATAAAATAAAATAAATAGAAAATAAATAAAAGTTTCGAAAACTAAAATAATTGATTAATTAAGAAAATTTGAAAAACCTTGGATATGATTTTCGAAAATTGAAGAGAGAGAAAGTGGTTAGGGAGTTTCGAAAAAGATATGTTTTAAAATTAAAGATATGATTTTACAGCTTAAGACTAAGATAAGACAGAATAAAAAAAATAAGAATCTAATTTTTTTTTAAAAAGTAAAAATAAAAAATTTAATTAAAATAAAGGAAAAGATATTTTGAATTTAATGAAGAAAGAGAAAAACAATAAAAAGACACCAAACTTAGAACTTTTTAGATCAAAACAAAGAAAACAAACAGAAAAATTTTGAATGTCAAGATGAACACCAAGAACAAATTTTGAAAATTTTTAAGAAAATAAGGACACATAGGACACCAAACTTAAAAATTTTTATATTTTGGACACTAATAATTCGAAAAAAATTGAAAGAAAAATAGAAACATGTAATTGATACCAAACTTAAAATATAAAATTGAACTCAAATAAAAGACTCAAATTTAGTGACTCTAAACCAACAAAGATAAATTATTCCTAATCTAAGCAACAAAATAAACCGTCAGTTGTCCAAACTCGAACAATCCCCGGCAACGGCGCCAAAAACTTGGTGCACGAAATTGTGATTCACACTTTTCACAATTCCGCACAACTAACCAGCAAGTGCACTGGGTCGTCCAAGTAATACCTTACGTGAGTAAGGGTCGATCCCACGGAGATTGTCAGCTTGAAGCAAGCTATGGATATTTTGTAAATCTTAGTCAGGAGAATAATGATGAGAGTGATTGTATTTATGAAAAATAAACAACATGAAATAAAGAATACTTGTGATTCAGTAATGGAGAACAGGTGGAGGTTTTGGAGATGCTTTGTCTTCTGAATCTCTGCTTTCTTACTGTCTTCTTCTTCATGCACGCAAGGCTCCTTCCATGGCAAGCTGTATGTTGGTGGATCACCGTTGTCAATGGCTACCATCCGTCCTCTCAGTGAAAATGGTCCAAATGTGCTGTCACCGCACGGCTAATCATCTGTCGGTTCTCACTCATGTTGGAATAGCATCCATTGATCCTTTTGCGTCTGTCACTAGGCCCAGCACTCGCGAGTTTGAAGCTCGTCACAGTCATCCCTTCCCAGATCCTACTCGGAATACCACAAACAAGGTTTAGACTTTCCGGATCTCAAGAATGGCTGCCAATAATTCTAGCCTATACCACGAGGACTCTGATTTGAATCAGGAGGCTAAGAGATATGCACTCAATCTAAAGTAGAACGGAGGTGGTTGTCAGGCACGCATTCATAGGTTGAGAATGGTGACGAGTGTCACGGATCATCGCATTCATCAAGTTGAAGTGCTAGTGAATATCTTAGAAGAGAAACAAGCTTGATTGAATGGAAAACAGTAGCAATTGCATTAATTCATCAAAACACATCCGAGCTCCTCACCCCCAACCATGGGGTTTAGAGACTCATGCCGTAGAAGATACAAGTTCGAATGTAAATTGTCATGAGGTACAAAATGGATATCTAAAAGTGGTTTTTATAATGAACTAGTGACCTAGGGTTACAGAAAATGAGTAAGCCAGAATAGTTAGTGTAGAAATCCACTTCCGGGGCCCACTTGGTGTGTGCTTGGGCTGAGCATTGAAGTTTTCACATGTAGAGACTTTTCTTGGAGTTAAATGCTAGCTTTTGTGCCAGTTTGGGGTTAAACTCCATTTTTTATGCCAGTTCTGGCGTTTAACGCCAGAATCGGGTAGAAAGTTGGCGTTCAAACGCCAGTTTACGTCATCAAAACTCGGGCAAAATATGGACTATTATATATTGCTGGAAAGCCCATGATGTCTACTTTCCAAAGCAATTGAGAGCGCACCAATTGGGCTTCTGTAGCTCGAGAAAATCCATTTTGAGTGCAGGAGGGTCAGAATCCAACAGCATCTGCAGTCCATTATTCAGCCTCTGAATCAGATTTTTGCTCAGGTCCCTCAATTTCAGCCAGAAAATACCTGAAATCATAGAAAAATACACAAACTCATAGTAAAGTCCAGAAATGTGATTTTTGAATAAAAACTAGTAAAAACATAATAAAAACTAACTAAACTATACTAAAAACATACTAAAAAATAATGCCAAAAAGCGTATAAATTATCCGCTCATCAGCCAACTCCCAAAATCAACGGGAAGAACTCGACCTACTTCTAGAAGTCCAAGAAAGAGCTCAGATTAGAGAGGAAGCGTTAAACCGACGAATGACTTTAAGGTACAATCAAAGGGTAATTCAGTGAAACTTCGCCCACAACGATCTCATCCTAATCTGAAATGATATCGGAGCAGGTCGGTCAGGAGAAGGGAAGCTAGTACCTAACTGGAAAGGACCTTACCGAGTTGTAGAGGTACTGGGAAAGGCTACTACAAGGTGTCCGGCCTCGAGGGACGAGAGCTACCAAGGTCACCTAAGAAGGTACTATAGTTAGAAAGAAATAAAGATCTTAGGTCAAGGTGCACTCTTTTTCCTGAAAAGGTTTTTTAATGAGGCGCCAAGCCAAGATCTACAGAATTGCCCAACTTAGAAGGGTAAGCACTCATATGTATATATTCCTATCTATATGCCTATTTTTCTACTTGAATAAAGTTTTTTAGATTCAAAAGTTTTCTACCAAGATGCATTAATCTGAGCGCAAAAATTCATCGCCTGATTTTGACAAGGTTGGCAAAGATGAAAACCAAATTCATCGGCCGATTTCGACAAGGTCGGCAAAGATGAAAACCAAACTCATCGCCCGATCTCGACAAGGTCGGCAAGATGAGAACCAAATTCACGCCCGATTTCGATAAGGTCAGCAAGATGAAAACCAAATTCATCACCCGATTACAACAATGATCGGCAAGGTGAAAGTGATAAAAATAGATTAATGCAAGAAGTTATAAAAAGTAATCCAAAAAAAGTGGCTTGACGAGGTCTAACTAAAAATGGAATACTAAAAATAACTTAGCTTGGATCGACAAAAGAAGTCGGACCAACGAAAGCTACAGACGAACCAGCGAAAGCTACAGATTGGTCCGACTTCTCTTGTCGGACCAGCGAAAGCTACAGCTCGGATCAACAAGAAAAGTCGGACCAACAAAAAGCGTGTGCTAAAAGGGACATAGCTCCGCCCAAAAATTCACGTTCCACGACAAAGGCTATCACAATTGTTCAGACAAACTAAAAAGGTTCTACCAGAACACTAAAAAGTTGTCGAACAAGTTAGCCCCGAAGGTCAACCCAAACAGAGGACGGACTAAACAAAGATCTAATCAAAAAGAGGTTGGACAGTAGATGTACCAACACTCTATAAAGATCTACAGAAGTTGCAAAAGCATGAACAGTATATCAGAGAAATATACTCATGAAAATAAAACATTAAAAGACTCAAAGAGCTACTTAAGTGGCAGCCTCAGATTTTGAAAGTGTTTTGTTTTTTCAAAATAAAATTTGCATAGAAGCAGCTAAGGTCAAAAAGTCTACCATATCACAAGGTACAAAAATAGTGTTCAAAAGCCCACAAATCGGGCTTTACAGATAAAACAAAGAAATCATAAGGGGTCCAAAGTTTCCCCAGTAGTAGCATCCATAGCTGAAGGAGGAGGAACGATCTTCATAGGGGTGGCGTCCACAGTCCCATCCTCCCGATTAAGAATCTGACAATCGGGATCTGGTTCAGGATGGTCGACCTCAGCAGGTTGAAGAAGTCGTGGCTGCAGAAGCCTTGGCTGGCGGTGCAGGGGGAGGTCCGTCATCTTCATCATCCGGGGCAGGAACTATGTTTCCATCCTCCACCACATTATCCAAGCTGAAGAGAGTCAGGTCGAGCTCAGGGGCAAGAACTCAGACTTGGGCTTTTAAATTTTCATAAGCCCCCATCACAGTATCTACCAGGTGACCCTGGAGATCGGTGTAATCTGCTTGGGTAGAATCAAGCCTCTTCCTCAACTCCAACAGCTCGGCATAATTGCGGGTATAGCTCTCCTTATAGTTTTTTGCCGTTTCCCTAGCCAGGTTGGCAGCAGCCTCAGCAGCTGAGCCCGCGACTTCTCCTTCTCCAAATCCAATTCCAATTTGGCCACCCTAGCATCAAGCTCATCCTTCAACCCCTTGATCCTATCAAATTCTGATTTAGCATCCTCTATAAAAGCCTTCGTCGCATGGACTGGAGACCCTTGGACAGTGCAGAACAAGGCTGCACCCATATGGGCCATCCGAACACTATTATGGGTAATGAAATCCAAGTGGCGAAGGATGGAAACATCATCTATGGGAAGTTGGCCATAAGGAGCGATCTGCTCATCAACAAACTCTACAGCATCAAAATCCTGGGCATCTAGGTTATGAGGACCAACAGTTTTTTACCTTTTTGAAGGAGGTCCAGCCGCAGTGGGGGAGGAAGCAGCACCAGAAAATGGTCGAACTGGATCTAAGGGGACAGTCCGGACCTGAGGAGTGGGAATAACCTTCCTCGGCCTAGAAGCACCCGATGTTGGTTTCTTTGGAGGCACCTGAGAAGGCTCTCCCTCTGTGGCCTTGGCCGAGATGTTCTGAGCAGCTGTTGCTTTTTTAGCCCTACGGAAGTGCTTCATAGAATCCATAGACTTCACCATCTCTGAAAAAGGAAAACAATGAAGTCCAGTTACAAATAAGAAAGGGATAAACCGACAACACCAATAAACAAACAAAAGCTAAAAAGAAGTCAGCCACTACCCAGTTCAGCAGGAAGAAGGGAATGATCCCCAAGAAACCTCTTCGTGTTGAGATGAGGAGGCTTGCCCCAGTTCTCCTCTAATACATTCACAAAGGCCTGCTCGACCTCATCCAGACTTTTCCAAGAATACCTAGCCACTACTACATTCTTGACATAACAACTGGAAGATTTTTATGAAACCCCATGAGTTCGGATGGAGCTAGAAGGGGCTACATTACAAGACCACAACAGATCGGTCTCAAAAGGGGTAAAAGAAATGGTAATGTTCAATTGACTGAAGAAGTAGTCTTAAGCATAGAAAAAAGGACGTTCCTCTTGAGTCAGAGGAGGAAAACTAACCCTCTCCTCAGTGTCACGTGACACCAACTCATAATTTTTCTCCTGATCCCTATTACTACAAATTCTATGGTGCCTCCTAAGTCGCACGCAATACTCAAGATCAGCCACAGTAACACACATCAAAACTATGGAATCCAGCCAGTTAGACATGCCATCCGGGATCTTAGTAGACATTTCAACAATGTTTTTGCGAGAAGACATAGGTCAACTATTCCTTTAGTAAGAAAAAGAAAAATGGGTTACTACCAAACAACTCGGGCAAATATGGAAACAACTCGTACAAAAACATGTGAACATCAAGACTCAGACACGGCAGTAAAAGGGAAACCTAAGGACTCACACCAAAATCCAGGGGCACCCCTTTGAAGGCAGTAACAAGGCAAGAACCCAGAAAGAAAAAAATCGACAAGTCTATCCCTTAACATCTCACAACAAGAAAATACAGTCCTTCTCTGGCAACACTCCACACAAAACAGCAAGAAAGTCATCATCACCAACGAAAAAGCATCAAAGTTACAACCTTTCGTACTGACATTTTATCATCAAAGCTACAAAAAGCTTCCAAAAGCTATAAACTCAATCTACCAACAAATTCGCAAAAAAGCAAGACTTTGATCAGGGGGATACAACCACAAAAGGAAGATAGAAATTGCAACAAACAATAAAACCCTAAGGAAGCAAAAATTACCAGGCATACATCACATCAAAAGAGTGCAGGGATCACCACAAAGATGCAAGCTTTTTTCAGGAAATCGTGAAAACAAAATGCCGAAAAGAAATACACAATCTTTTTTCGAAAGGGTCAAGGTTCTCAGAGACAAAATTAGTGAAAATCACATGCAACAGTACAAGACATGCAAGAAGGCGAGTATCGAAAACATAAAAGGGGAAGAAAATACCAACTTGTAGAGGAAGAAGAAACAAGCGAGGATCAAGAAGAAACAGCGACGAATCCACACCAACAATCACTTTCGAAGCAAGGAAAGAGACAAGCGTGAAGACGCAAAAACAGAGGGTAGAGGAACGAAGTACAGTAGCGAGTGAAAGCAAAGAGAAAGGAGAGGAGAAACTGAAAAGATGAGGCGTAAAAATTCAAAATGAATTGAAAGAGGGAAAGAAGGGAACGACAAAAGAGGAGTTGATGGGCATTTAACCCTTGCACGTTCCCAAAGCACAACAATTAAAGAGGGATAAAGAAAGAAAATGCTCCGCATTCAAGTCCCAGCAGGAGTCATACCAGAGATCAACCCCAGGCAAAATGCTCGAGCTCGATTTCCACAAAAGGGTCAAAATCTAAAGGACATGACTTTAAGGGAAAAGTCGAGCTCAAGCAGGGGCACTGTCCATACCCTGGGTCGAGCTACCCGACTTGGATTGATTGAAGACAAAGCAACCGACCTTTTCAGGTCAGGTCCCGTGACTTTTTCTTTAAAAGAGTTCGGCCAAATCGACATAGGAAGCCCAAAGCAGGCCCAAACGAAGGGATACAGCCCAATCTAAAGGAAGCTAAAGCCTAGAAAGATAAAGGCGGTTCCCCTAAGAGATAAGGAGACTTCACCCAAAGATAAGATAAGATAACTAACTTATCTTATTGATAAACCCCAATTTTGTGGTTTATCTTGTGCTTATTTTAGGGGATTTTATCACCTTTTCCCACATTTATTCAATGAAATAGCATGGTTTTGTAATTCTCCTTTAAATTTTGCTTAAGAGTAAAAACATGCTTTTTAGGCCCTTAAATTGGTGATTTTAATTCACTTTAATTCCATTCGATGCCTTGATGTGTTTGTTGAGTGATTTCAGGTCCATAAGGCAAGTATTGGATGGAATAATTGAAGAGAAAAGCATACAAAAGGGAGAATTCATGAAGAAATAAGCTTTTCGAGAATTGAGGGCCACACGCATGCACCATGCACGCGCACGCGTGAGTAGGGGTTTTTGCCATCGACGCGTGAAGAACGAATGATTGACGATTTAGAATTCAAAATAAATTCTCGTTGCAAGTATAGTTTCTAAACCGAGCAATCATCCTTTCTTACAAACGTTTTGGTTGTCACAAGTAACAAACCCAATAAAATTTATAAACCGAAGTATTCAATCCTCGGGTCGTCTTCTCAAGGAATTGCAGGGAGGTGTTCTTATTATTAGTTATGAAATACAGTGTTTTTCGGTTTTGAAATGTTTGAACAAGGAAAATAAATTGCAGGAATTAATAAATTAATATCTAATAAAACTCTTGGCAAGGTATGAAAATTCGAAAGTCCTATCCTAGTTATCTTTATGTGAATTAAGTTTAATCCCACTTAGTTAACCTTTACGAAAGCAAAGGAAAGTCAAGTGGACTAATTAGTTAGATTCCCAAGTCCTAGCCAACTCCTAAGGAAAGACTAGAGTTAGTGGAATTCAATTCAATTAGCAAAATAACAATTAACAATCACGATAAGTTTGATAACTCAAGAGCCTCCAGTTAATCAATTAAAGCCAAGAATATAAAAAGCTAAATAAGAATCATAAATCTGAAATATCTCAATTTATATCAAATAAAGAAAATTCTAACATGAATGGTTCATAAGCCAATTTGGCAACATAAGTAATTAAATAAAAGCATTAAAGTATCTGGAAGTAAAAGAGAAATATAAAGTTAAAGGAATATTGAACATGAGAGGAAGTTGAAATAGTAAGTTGAAATAATAAGAAATCCTAATTCCTTTAAGAGGAATCCTAATCCTAAAACCTAAGAGAGAGGAGAGAACCTCTCTCTCTAAAAACTACATCTAAATTATGAAAAGTGAATAATCCCAGGGCTTCCTCCCTGAATGGATGCATTCCCCCACCTTATAACCTCTAATTTTTGTTTTCTGGACTTGGATCTGGGCCAAAAGGGCTTCAGAAACCGCTGTGGGCGTTTTCTGCAGTTTCTGGTGCGTGGTGTCTGTCACGCGTCCGCGTGGGTCACGCGGTTGCGTCATCTGGGAGTTTTCCTTGTCAAGCGTTCGCTTCAGTCACGCGTACGCGTCATTTGCGTTCTGCTCAAGGCACGCATCCGCGTCAATCACGCATTCGCGTCGCTGCCTTTTCGCGCTGGGCACGCGGCCGCTTCGTCCATGCGTTCGCGTCGCTGCCCTTTTCTTCAAAACTCCATTTTTGTGCTTTCCTTCCATTTTTGTATGTTTCCTTTCCATCCTTTAAGTCATTCCTGCCCTTTAAAGCCTGAAAGCACTCAACACACAAATCACGGCATCGAATGGTAATAAAGGATGATTAATTTTAATATTTCTAAAGCATAGGAAACATGTTTTTCACATATATCACATAATAAGGAAGGAAAAGTAAAACCATGCAAATTACATGAATAAGTGGGTGAAGGATTGAATAAATCACTTAAATTGAGCACAAAATACATCATAAAATATGGGTTTATCAACCTCCCCACACTTAAACAATAGCATGTCCTCATGCTAAATCCAAGATAAATAATAAGGTAAGGTTAAAGTGGTGGAATCTCATGCAATGCATTCTATTCTAAATGCAAACTACCTAAATGAGTCATGCAATTCTAGTTGTTATTCACTTGTATATAAAGCTTACATGTAGTTAAATTAATTCATATCCTCAAGGAATCATATATGCATAGCCAAACCTTAGATAATGTTAAAGCACTTTTACAATTGAGATGGGTAAAAGTATTTTACAAACTTGCAAGACATTTAACAATTAAGTAGAGATATATGGTGATGAGCTATTGAACCTTAACTGGATTTTGTGTTTACTCTCTAGTCACTCAGTGTTTATTGGGTTATTCACTCTATTTTTTTTCTATCCTTACTTCCTATAACTTTGTTCTTCATCTAACCAATCAACAATTATGGAATACAGACATACAAAAATCATGAGGTCTTATTCAAGGTTGTAATGGGGCCAAGGTAAAGGTAAGGGTATATGTATAAGGCTAAGTTAGCTAATAAGTGAATCCTTGATTAGTCTAAGATCTCACCTAACATACATACTTTATATAAATCAAAGTTTCTTAACCTATTTGCCCAAATTTTCCCACTTTGTATTGCAAAGTCATGCATTAAATTTAATTTTGTCCCATGTGCACTGATTCTTTTTATTTTGCAATTGGAGAAATTTGTATCCCCTTTATTTAAATAGTGAAAATTTATTTATTTATTTATTATTTTTTTATACACATGGTAATTTAATTATTTTGATTTCACATGAGCATGCTTCCCAAATTTCTGAAATAACAATTTAAATCCCTACTTTGTTTCTATCATCCCATGTTCCCATAAGATTTCCCACACTTAAATAATACATAATTTCTATCTTAAGCAAACCAAAGATTCAACTTGGAATTTTTATTTTGTTTTTCTGCTTAAGGCTAGTAATGTGGTTTATAGAACAATAGGGGATTAAAAAGCTCAAGGGGGCTAACAAGGGTGATGTAAAAGGTAGGCTAATTTGGGATAAGTGAGAAAAAATTCAAACGATGGCCTCAATCATCTCTTGGTATGTATCTATATTCTATATTGGACATATAGATTAAAACAAAGTAAAGAACATCAGAATGAAAAAGAAGGGCAAAACACACAGGAATGAAATTTATGATTTGAATGTAACCATACAATTAAGCTCAAAACTCACAGGCTGTGTATTCTCCAGCTCAAAAATCATATATCAGTTATACATGTCATGCAAGTAGAAAATAAGAGTTCCCATTATTCTCAATGTAAATTTTAGGGTGGCCCTTAAAATCTTAGTGCTCCTCCTTGATGAAATGTTGTTAACTAAATAACATGTAATGCTATGTATAAAAGGTGTGTGGATTGTTTTAATTTACTAAAATTTTCAGATTACTTCTTTTATTTTCAATTAAACCAAACTATCATATGCTAAAAGGGTAAACTATACTAATGAATCCACATATTCTATAACCAATAAGTTTAGAATTGCAAACTAAACTAAATGTCTAAGATATAAACTAAAGTATAAAATGCGGAAATAAAGTAAAAATACAGCAAAAGAACAATGTGCAAGTACTGAAAAATAAAAATAAAGATACAAATACAGAAAAATAAACAAAATAAGATAAAAAAAAGTCTGTAGTGGTTCACCAAAAAGATAGGCTAGGGATAGCGACCTCCCCACACTTAAAATATAGCATCGTCCTCGATGCTCACTCAAGCTGGGTGTGAAGGAGTGTCATCACCAGAAGCATGGGCTGCTGGAGTCTCTGAGGTGGCCTGAAGATCTGCAGACTGGATAAGTGTAGGAGGATCTATCTGCTGCAGTGGAGGCGCTGACTGTAGAGGAATCTCTGGGTCTGCAGCCTGAATCTGGTGTGGCTCCTCATGTTGTGGTGCAGCCTGCTCTGGTCCTGCCTGCTCAGCCTCTCTCTGTGCATGTGTCTTCTCCTCATGCTTGTCCGCCTCCTCCTCAGATGGCTCTGATGGTGTATCAGGCTCAGAGGGAATGTCATGGTGACCAGTGCGGATTAACAACTTTAAATGCTCATAGCGTCGCTTGTTGCGACACTCAGATCTCTCATATTGCCACTGGTTGCGACACTCCATCTGGTCTAGGTGCTGAAATAGGCGGTGCACAAGGTGGTAAATGGGCTCTGAGGCAGGTGGAGGTGCAGTGGCGGTAGCTGGTGCAGCAGTGGATGAAGAAGGGGCAGTGGAAGGTGTGGCTGCCTCATTAGAAGCGGTGAGGAATGGGGGTTTATAACCTAAAGCCTGAAACTTCCTGCTGTGAGGGATAATCTTCTTGCAGTCTGCAGCAGGTGGCTTCTCATCAGCAAGCTCCCAAGGCACGTCAGCTCGACGACCGAGATGGGTAATCAGATAAGGGAAAAGGAGAGTGCCTCTGACATGGACCCTGGCCATGTAATACCGGATGAATCGTGGAAGATACAGGTCCTTACCCTCCATCACACACCAGATGAGGGTGATCATAGCAGTGGGCAGCTCCGTCTCATGAGTGCTCGGCATAACATAATTGCTCAGGATCTGGTTTCAGAGCCGAGCCTCATTATTCAGATACATCAGCTTGATTCCCTTAGGCATTGCTGTATTCTTTCCCATGACCCATGGTACAGTAGGATCAAGGGCTATTCTCTGCTTGACAGCATCTCAGCAAATCTCATAAAGCACATATCCTCTTCAGCCTGATGGTAACCGTCAGGCTGATCTGACTTATGCAGAAGGTGGAGGATGTCCTCAATAGCTTCCTCAGTTACCAATATCTGTTTCCCTCTGAGGTGCACTGCATCCAGGGAAGTCTTGAAATAGTTGTAGTAAAACTCTCGGACCCAAGAAGCATTGACTTCTGTCAAGTTCCTTTCCAAGAAGAACCAGCCTCTCTGTTTGATCTGATCGGAGGTGTACTGCTATAGTTCTTCTGGAATTTTTAGAGTTCTCTCCAGGTACAGGTTCCTGGAGGTGGCAAACACTGGATACTTCAGCTCACAGTATCTGTTTGCAAATTTTACCGGGTCTGTGGCAGTGAGGAGCTGGTCAGCCTTCTCCTGCGGGGTAAAGTGCTTTTTCCGCCAAGAGTCATCATGCATAATGTCCAGGATAGACATAGAGGATTCGTCTCTTTTCCTTTTGCTAGTGGTTGCTTTGCCTTTTCCTTTGCGCTAAGGGTCAAACATCCTAAAAAGCATAAATTCCAGGATATAATTGAAGAACAAAAGCAGCAAAACAAGTAGCCAAATAGAATAATAGCAATATAAGCACATAGTGGCAAAAGAGCAGTAGAATTATGAAATGAGTTAAGTATATGTGCATTATAGACTGTATTTGAGTTAAAAATCTTGAGATGAAGAATCACAGTCCAAAATATAATATAAGTAGAATTCATGTTAATTAAGAAAAACAATAATGATGCCTTGAGTTAGAAAGTTAAAGTAGTTAGGCAAAAACCGAAAATAGAAGTTTGAAGGAAAAAATGGTTAGGAGGGAAAAAGAGGTTAGAAAGTGGAAAGCAGTGAGTTAGTAAAAAGGAAGTGAAAGTAAGGGGGCATGAAAAAAAATTTCCTGGTTAACAATAAATTCACAAATTTAAACAATAATCAACTCATATTCAAGCAAAAATTGCAGTGTATTGATGATAATTCAGAAGGATAGAAAAGTTGCAAAACTAATATGAAATCATCAATAGTGCAAGTTATTAACTAGGGGATCAAAAGGAATAAGAATGTTAGCCCGGGCAGGCATGCATTGGTGTGGTTGTAGCCAAGTAAGGCAAAACAGTAAGTCTCCAAACTCAATACATGAAAATAATTTGCAGAAAATTGGGCAGCATTCCGGCTAAAATTGGATGTTCCCGGGTAATAAACAAGAAAAACATTTCATAAGGATTGAAATAAAGCTGCAAATAGACACAAATAACATGAACATGAAAGAGCAGTGTAACAGCAACAAGGAACAATGTATGAACAATATGAACATTACAGCAAAATTAGAATTGTGAAATAGATAAAACAAGTAACAAGAACGGCACAATTATCAGGCCTAAATCCACTAACCACATCCTAGCTACCTAACCACCTAGAATCCACTACAAACATGCATCTCTAACTAGCCTAATTCGAATATAATCTGAAAAATAAGCAAATAACTACAAGTGATAGAGAAATTGGCGTTCGGCGGAACCTGGTATGTGTAAAAATAGAGGTGAGGGCAGAGAGATGGTGGTGGTGGTGGTGCGGCGGCACTGGGAGGAGCACGGCGGCACGGTGGTGGAGCAGGGGCGGTGGCAGGGGGCTAGGGTAGGGTTTAATGGTGGAGGGGGGTGGTTATGGTTGAGAAGAAGGGGGTGAGGGTTGTGGTGGTGGCCGGCGGAGGTGGGAGACGATGGTCCGAGGTTGGCCGCGGGGGGGGGGGGGCAGTGGCGGAAGAGAGTGGAAAGGGAGGGAAGAGAAGAAGGGGAGAAAGGGGAGAGGGGGGTGGGCGTCGTGACGGGTCTGGGTGGTCGAGGGTGGTGCGGCGGTGGTGATGGTTGCAGAGGAGGGAGTTGCAGAGAAGGAAAAGAGAAGGGGGGTATGGGGGCGCGATGGGGTTAGGGTTCTGATGAGCGGATAATTTATATGCTTTTTGGCATTGTTTTTTACATAGTTTTCAGTATAATTTAGTTAGTTTTTAGTATATTTTTATTAGTTTTTAAATAAAATTCACATTTCTGGACTTTACTATGAGTTTGTGTATTTTCTGTGATTTCAGGTAATTTCTGGCTGAAATTGAGGGACTTGAGTAAAAATCATATTCAGAGGTTAAAGAAGGACTGCAGATGCTGTTGGATTCTGACCTCCCTGCACTCAAAGTGGATTTTTTGGAGCTACAGAACTTCAAATGGCGCGCTCTCAATTGCGTTGGAAACTAGACATCCAGGGCTTTCGAGAAATATATAATACTTCATACTTTGCCCGAGTTTATATGACGCAAACTGGCGTTCAACGCCAGCTCCATGCTGCATTATGGAGTTAAACGCCAGAAACAGGTTGCAAAGTGGAGTTAAATGCCAGAAACAGGATACAAAGTGGCGTTCAACTCCAAAAGAAGCCTCAACACGTGTAAAACTCAATGCTCAGCACAAGCACACACCAAGTGGGCCCCGGAAGTGGATTTCTGCATCATTTACTCATTTCTGTAAACCCTAGTAACTAGTTTAGCATAAATAGGACTTTTTACTATTGTATTTATATCTTTGGATTATCTTTTGATCCTTTGATCACGTTTTGGGGGCTGGCCATTTAGCCATGCCTGGACCTTATCACTTATGTATTTTCAACAGTAGAGTTTCTACACTCCATAGATTAAGGTGTGGAGCTCTGCTGTTTCTCATGAATTAATACAAAGTACTACTATTTTTCTATTCAATTCAAGCTTATTCCTTCTCTAAGATATCCATTCGCACCCAATAACATGATGAATGTGATGATTATGTGACGCTCATCATCATTCTCACCTATGAACGCGTGCCTGACAAACACTTCCGTTCTACATGCAAACAAGCTAGAATGAGTATCTCTTAGATATCTAATACAGAGGACCGATTCCGAGATATTAGAATCTTCGTGGTATAAGTTAGAACCCATGGACGGCCATTCTTGAGATCCGGAAAGTCTAAACCTTGTCTGTGGTATTCCGAGTAGGATCTGGGAAGGGATGGCTGTGACGAGCTTCAAACTCGCGAGTGCTGGGCGTAGTGACAAACGCAAAAGGATAGTAAATCCTATTCCAGTATGATCGAGAATCGACAGATGATTAGCCATGCAGTGACAGCGCATTGGACCATTTTCACAGAGAGGATGGGATGTAGCCATTGACAACGGTGATGCCCTACATAAAGCTTGCCATGGAAAGGAGTAGGAATGATTGGATGAAGACAGCAGGAAAGTAGAGGTTCAGAGGAACGAAAGGCATCTTTATACGCTTATCTGAAATTCTCACCAATGAATTACATAAGTATCTCTATCCTAGTTTGTATTTCAATTATGTTTTGATTATCAAATCTCCATAACTATCTAAATCCGCCTGACTGAGATTTACAAGGTGACCATAGCTTGCTTCAAGCCGACAATCTCCGTGGGATCGACCCTTACTCACGTAAGGTTTTTTACTTGGACGACCCAGTGCACTTGCTGGTTAGTTGTGCGGAATTGTGACAAAGTGTGATTCACGTTTGAGAGCACCAAGCCATTGGCACCATTGTTGAAGATCACGATTTCGTGCACCAAGTTTTTGGCGCCGTTGCCGAGGATTGTTCGAGTTTGGACAACTGACGGTTCATCTTGTTGCTCAGATTAGGTAATGTTCTTTTTCTTCCAACTTTTGTTTTGTTTTCAAAAAGTTTTCAAAAATTTTTCAAATATTTTGTCCTTGTTTTTGTGTTTCTAAAAATAAATTTTAGAAAATAAAAAAAAATTATAAAATCATAAAATCAAAAATATTTTTGTGTTTCTTGTTTGAATCTAGAGTCAAGTTTTAAGTTTGGTGTCAATTGCATCTTTTTAATTTTCTAAAAAAAAATTATTTTCGAAAATTTCATGCATTTCATTCTTCATGATCTTCAAGTTGTTCTTGGCCAGTCTTCTTGTTTGATCTTCAGATTTTCTTATTTTGTGTCTTTTCTTGTTTTTCATATGCATTCTTGAAACATTAATGTATAAAGAATAAAAATTTTTAAGTTTGGTGTCTTGCATGTTTTCTTTTCTTGAAAATTTTTCAAAAATAAGTTCTTGGTGTTCATCTTGACATTCATAGTATTCTTGCATGCATCACATATTTTGATCCAGAATTTTCATGCATTGAGTCTTTTTGATGTTTTTCTCTTTCATCATTAAAAATTCAAAAAAAAAATATCTTTCCCTTTTTCTTCTCATCAAATTCGAAAATTTGAGTTTACTTTTTCAAAAATTTTTAAAATCTTGTTATTTCTTATGAGTCAAATCAAATTTTCTATTTAAAAATTCTATCTTTTTTCAAATCTTTTTCAAAAATCAAATCTTTTTCAATTTCCTTTTAATATTTTCGAATTCCTTTTTAAAATTTTTCGAAATCTTTTTCATTTTTCTTTTAATGTTTTCGAAAATATTCAAATTAATTTTTAAAATCTTTTTCTTATTTTATTTTATAATTTTCGAAATTACTACTAGCATTTAATGTTTTGATTCAAAAATTTTTCAAGTTGTTACTTTCCTATTAAGAAAGGTTCAATCTTTAAATTTTAAAATCATATCTTTTAGTTTCTTATTAGTCAAGTAATCAACTTTAACTTCAAAAATCAAATCTGTTTAATTTTCTTTTCAAATCTTTTTTAAATTAAATTTTTCAATCATATCTTTCAATCATATCTTTTTCAAAATCAATTTCAAAATATTTTCTAACCTTTTATCTCTTTAAATTGATTTTCAAATCTTTTTTCAATCAATCCTATCTTTTTGTTTCAATCATATCTTTTTCAAAACTACCTAACTAATTCTCTCTCTCTAATTTTCGAAAATCACCTTCCTCTTTTTCAAAATTCCTTTTTAATTAACTAATTATTTTAATTTTATTTCTTTTCTAATTTTTGAATTTTATTTTAATTTCAAATTAAAAACAAAAATATTTTTATTTTAATTTATTTAATTTTCAAAAATTCTTCTCTCTCACCTCCTTCTAATTATTTATTTATTTACTAACACTCCTCTTCATCTAAGAATTCGAACTTACTCCTCACCCTTGTGTTTGGATTCTCCATCTTCTATTCATATCTTCTTCTACTCACATAAAAGAATCTCTATACTGTGACATAGAGGATTCCATATTTTCTTTTCTGTTTTCTTCTTTTTCATATTAGCAGAAACAAGGATAAGAACATTCTTGTTGAAGCTGATCCTGAACCTGAAACGACTCTGAAGAGGAAGCTAAGGGAAGCTAAAGCACAACTCTTTGGAGAAAATCTAAGTGAAAATTTCGAAAAAGAAGGAGACATGGCCGAAAATAATAACAATGCAAGGAAGATGCTTGGTGACTTTACTGCACCAAATTCCATTTTACATGGAAGAAGCATCTCAATTCCTGCCATTGGAGCAAACAACTTTGAGCTTAAACCTCAGTTAGTTTCTCTGATGCAACAGAACTGCAAGTTCCATGGACTTCCATCAGAAGATCCTTTTCAGTTCTTAACTGAATTCTTGCAGATCTGTGATACTGTTAAGACTAATGGGATTGATCCCGAGGTCTACAGGCTTATGCTTTTCCCGTTTGCTATAAGAGATAGAGCTAGAGTATGGTTGGACTCTCAACCTAAAGATAGCCTGGACTCTTGGGATAAGCTGGTCATGGCTTTCTTAGCCAAGTTCTTTCCTCCTCAAAAGCTTAGTAAGCTTAGAGTGGATGTTCAAACCTTCAGACAAAAGGAAGGTAAATCCCTCTATGAAGCTTGGGAGAGATACAAGGAACTAACCAAAAAGTGTCCTTCTGACATGCTTTCAGAATGGATCATCCTGGATATATTCTATGATGGTCTGTCTAAATTATCAAAGATGTCATTGGACCATTCTGCAGGTGGATCCATTCACCTAAAGAAAATACTTGCAGAAGCTCAAGAACTCATTGACATGGTTGCAAATAACCAGTTCATGTACACTTCTGAAAGGAATCCCGTGAGTAATGGGACGCCTCAGAAGAAAGGAGTTCTTGAAATTGATACTTTAAATGCCATATTGGCTCAGAATAAAATATTGACTCAGCAAGTCAATATGATCTCTCATAGTCTGAATGGATTGAAGGAATCATCCAATAGTACTAAAGAGGCATCTTCTGAAGAAGAAGCTTATGATCCTGAGAACCCTGCAATAGCAGAGGTGAATTACATGGGTGAACCCTATGGAAACACCTATAATCCCTCATGGAGAAATCATCCAAATTTCTCATAGAAGGATCAACAAAAGCCTCAACAAGGCTTTAATAATGGTGGAAGAAATAGGTTTAGCAATAGCAAACCTTTTCCATCATCCACTCAGCAACAGACAGAGAATTCTGAGCAGAATCTATCTAGCTTAGCAAATATAGTCTCTGATCTATCTAAGGCCACTATGAGTTTCATGAATGAAACAAGGTCCTCCATTAGGAATTTGGAGGCACAAGTGGGCCAGCTGAGTAAAAGAGTCACTGAAATCCCTCCAAGTACTCTCCTAAGCAATACAGAAGAAAATCTAAAAAGAGAGTACAAGGCCATAGCCTTACATGGTGTGGCCGAACCTACAAGGGAGGGAGAGGACATAAATCCCAGTAAGGAAGACCTCTTGGGGCGTTCAGTGACCAATAAGGAGTATCCCTTTGACGAACCAAAGGAATCTGAGGCTCATCTAGAAACCATAGAGATTCCATTGAACCTCCTTCTGCCCTTCATGAGCTCTGATGAGTACTCTTCTTCTGAAGAAAATGAAGACATTACTGAAGAGCAAGTTGCCAAGTACATTGGTGCAATCATGAAGCTGAATGCCAAATTATTTGGTAATGAGACTTGGGAAGATGTACCTCTCTTCCTCACCAATGAACTGAATGCATTGGACAGGCAGAAATTACCTCAAAAGAAACAGGATCCTGGAAAATTCTTAATACCTTGTACCATAGGCACCATGACCTTTGAGAAGGCTCTGTGTGACCTGGGGTCAGGAATAAACTTAATTCCACTCTCTGTAATGGAGAAACTAGGGATCTTTGAGGTGCAAGCTGCTAGAATCTCATTAGAGATGGCAGACAACTCAAAAAAACAGGCTTATGGACAAGTAGAGGACGTGTTAGTGAAGGTTGAAGGCCTTTACATCCCTGCTGATTTCATAATCCTAGACATTGGGAAGGATGAGGATGAATCCATCATCCTTAGAAGACCCTTCCTAGCCACAACAAGAGCTGTGATTGATGTGGACAGAGGAGAGTTGGTCCTTCAACTGAATGAGGACAACCTTATGTTTAAAACTCAAGGATCTCCCTCTGTAACCATGGAGAGGAAGCATGAAAAGCTTCTCTCACTGTAGAGTCAATCAAAGCCCCCACAGTCAAACTCTAAGTTTGGTGTTTGGAGGCCACAACCAAACTCTAAGTTTGGTGTTGAACCCCCACATTCAAACTCTAAGTTGGGTGTTGGGAGGTTCCAACCTTGCTCTGATTATCTGTAAGGCTCCATGAGAGCTCATTGTCAAGCTATTGACATTAAAGAAGCGCTTGTTGGGAGGCAACCCAATGTTATTTAATCATATCTATTTTATTTTCTCTTTCTTATTTCATGTTTTATTAGGTTGATGATCATGTGGAGTCACAAAAACTACTGAAAAATCAAAAACAAAATGAAAAAAATAGCATTGAAAACAGCACACCCTGGAGGAGAGCAGTCTGGCATTTAAATGCCAGAAACAAGCATCTGTCTGGCGTTAAACGCCAGAAATAGACACCAAGCTGGCGTTTAACGCTAGAAACAAGCATCTGCCTGGCGTTAAATGCCAGAAACAGGCTACATTTAGGCGTTTAACGCCAGAAACAAGCAGCAGTCTGGCGTAAAATGCCAGGATTGCACAGTAAGGGCATTTTACACGCCTAATTGGGGCAGGGATGTTAAGTCCTTGAAATTAGAGAAGAGGACCTCACTAAGAAAAGGATGGAGCAAATAAGAGATCATGGACCTCACCAAGAGCATTGCATCATCCTCCATGAAATTAGAGAAGATCAAAGAGCTATGAGGGAGGAGCAACAAAGACAAGGAAGAGACATAGAGGAGCTCAAAAGCACCATTAGTCCTTCAAGAAGAGGAAGACGTCACCCTCACTAAGGTGGACTCATTCCTTAATTTCCTTATCTATTTATTTGCTGTTTTTCAGTTTTTGAGCCTTATGTGTTATTTATGTTTGTGCCTTTACTACATGATCATTAGTGTCTAAGTGTCTATGCCTTAAAGTTATGAATATGAATCCATCACCTCTCTTGAATGAAAAATGTTTTAATTACAAAAGAACAAGAAGTACATGGTTTCAAATTCATCCTTGAATGAATGCTTGAACAGTGCATATGTCTTTTGAAGTTGTTGTTTATGAATGTTGAATATATTGGCTCTTAAAAGAATGATGAAAAAAGAGAAATGTTAAATGGCAAAAAAAAAAGAGAAAAAGAAAAAGGAAGCAGAAAAAGCCAAAAGCCCTTTAAACCAAAAGGCAAGAGCAAAAAGCCAATAGCCCTTAAAACCAAAAGGCAAGGGTAATAAAAAGGATCCAAGGCTTTGAGCATCAGTGGATAGGAGGGCCTAAAGGAATAAAATCCTGGCCTAAGCGGCTAAACCAAGCTGTCCCTAACCATGTGCTTGTGGCGTGAAGGTGTCAAGTGAAAACTTGAGACTGAGCAGTTAAAGTCAAGGTCCAAAGCAAAAACAGAGTGTGCTTAAGAACCCTGGATACCTCTAATTGGGGACTTTAGCAAAGCTGAGTCACAATCTGAAAAGGTTCACCCAGTTATGTGTCTGTGGCATTTATGTATTCAGTGGTAATACTGGAAAACAAAGTGCTTAGGGCCACGGCCAAGACTCATATAGTAGCTGTGTTCAAGAATCAACATACTGAACTAGGAGAATCAATAACACTATCTGAATTCTAAGTTCCTATAGAAGCCAATCATTCTGAACCTCAATGGATAAAGTGAGATGCCAAAACTATTCAAGAGGCAAAAAGATACAAGTCCTGCTCATCTGATTGGAGCTAAGTTTCATTGATATTTTAGAATTTATAGTATATTCTCTTCTTTTTATCCTATTTGATTTTCAGTTGCTTAGGGACAAGCAACAATTTAAGTTTGGTGTTGTGATGAGCGGATAATTTATACGCTTTTTGGCATTATTTTTTTACATAGTTTTCAGTATAATTTAGTTAGTTTTTAGTATATTTTTATTAGTTTTTAAATAAAATTCACATTTCTAGACTTTACTATGATTTTTTGTATTTTTCTGTGATTTCAGGTAATTTCTGGCTGAAATTGAGGGACTTGAGCAAAAATCAGATTTAGAGGATAAAGATGGACTGCAGATGCTGTTGGATTCTGACCTCCCTGCACTCAAAGTGGATTTTCTGTAGCTATAGAACTCCAAATGGTGCACTCTCAATTGAGATGAAAAGTAAACATCCAGGGATTTCCAGAAATATATAATAGTCCATACTTTGCTCGAGTTTAGACGACGCAAACTGGCGTTCAACACCAGCTCCATGCTGCATTCTGGAGTTAAACGCCAGAAACAGGTTGCAAAGTGGAGTTAAATGCCAGAAACAGGTTACAAAGTGGCGTTCAACTCCAAGAGAAGCCTTTACACGTGTAAAGCTCAATGCTCAGTCCAAGCACCCACCAAGTGGGCCCCGGAAGTGGATTTTTGCATCATTTACTCATTTCTGTAAACCCTAGTAACTAGTTTAGCATACATAGGACTTTTTACTATTGTATTTACATATTTGGATTATCTTTTGATCCTTTGATCACGTTTTGGAGGCTGGCCATTCGGCCATGCCTGGACCTTATCACTTATGTATTTTCAACGGTAGAGTTTCTACACTCCATAGATTAAGGTGTGGAGCTCTGCTGTTCCTCATGAATTAATACAAAGTACTACTGTTTTTCTATTCAATTTAAGCTTATTCCTTCTCTAAGATATCCATTCGCACCCAATAACATGATGAATGTGATGATTATGTGACGCTCATCATCATTATCAACTATGAACACGTGCCTGACAAACACTTCCGTTCTACATGCAAACAAGCTAGACTGAGTATCTCTTAGATATCTAATACAGAGGACCGAGTCCGAGATATTAGCATCTTCGTGGTATAAGTTAGAACCCATGGACGGCCATTCTTGAGATCCGGAATGTCTAAACCTTGTTTGTGGTATTCCGAGTAGGATCTGGGAAGGGATGGCTGTGACGAGCTTCAAACTCGCGAGTGCTGGGCGTAGTGACAAACGCAAAAGGATAGTAAATCCTATTCCAGTATGATCGAGAACCGACAGATGATTAGCCATGCAGTGACAGCGCATTGGACCATTTTCACAGAGAGGATGGGATGTAGCCATTGACAATGGTGATGCCCTACATAAAGCTTGCCATGGAAAGGAGTAGGAATGATTGGATGAAGACAGCAGGAAAGCAGAGGTTCAGAGGAACGAAAGGCATCTCTATACGCTTATCTGAAACTCTCACCAATGAATTACATAAGTATCTCTATCCTAGTTTATATTTCAATTATGTTTTGATTATCAAATCTCCATAACTATCTGAATCCGTCTGACTGAGATTTACAAGGTGACCATAGCTTGCTTCAAGCCGACAATCTCCGTGGGATCGACCCTTACTCACGTAAGGTTTATTACTTGGATGACCCAGTGCACTTGCTGGTTAGTTGTGCAGAATTGTGACAAAGTGTGATTCACGTTTGAGAGCACCAAGCCATTGGCGCCATTGTTGAAGATCACGATTTCGTGCACCAGGTTCGCGTGACTTGGGGTTAGTGGATTTAAATCCACGCGAACACGTGGGGCGCGTGATCGCGCGACTAGGGTGAAATAGGTTTGACGTGGTTGCGTGGTCGACACAATCGCGTGGTTTGGGTAAAAGATGGGTGACGCGGACATGTGAGGCACGCGACCGCGTCACTGAAAATTGTGCTAGACGCACACTTCCAGCGTTGTTTCAGCGCAACTCTCTGTCTCCATTAGGGGGCCTTAATATCCACGCGACGTGGATGCGTCGCTCACGCTTTCGCGTGGGATGAGTATTTTGCAAGTGACGCGTTAGCGTCAGGGACGTGAACGCGTGGGCCATTTGTGCTAAACGCACACCAGCCGCACAATTCCAGCCCAGATTTCTGGGCGTTGGATCTTTATGCCGATTTCCAGGTCACGCGTTCGGGTGAGTGACGCGGCCGCGTGGGAGGTATTTTTCGCAACTGGCGCGAACGCGTTAGCGACGCGGTCGCGTGGGTCAACTTGTGCCAAAGGCACGCCTCCAGCCATGCTTTCGTTTGACTTTCTGTTCGCTTTCCTTTTCTACCTAATGCACTTGTGATACGGACGCGTCAGCAACGCTGTCACGTCGCGTGCGATTTTTTTTTATATATGCAATTATGTAGTATGTAATGCTGATGCAAATGCTAAGAATAATATTCAGGTTCAATGAAAATAATATAATATAAAACCAAACAAAACGAAATAAAATTGAATCAGGAACAATCATACCATGGTGGGTTGTCTCCCACCTAGCACTTTTAGTTAAAGTCCTTAAGTTGGACATTTGATGAGCTTCCTGTTATGGTGCTTGTGCTTAAATTCATCCAGAAATCTCCACCAATGTTTGGAATGCCAACAGCCTCCGGGGTCCCAAACTAGGCATGTAAAGCTTTTGAGTAGCTTCAAACAGATTCTCAGGCTCCCGGGGTGACGAATGTCAGAATATTTTCCAAGATCCCAAACTTTGCTTTTAAATCCGCCTTTGTCTTGATCTATATTCTTCCATCCGAGCGGTTTAGAAATTGTATCCTCACCAAGATGACCAAACATCTTCCGAGACTCATTCAATTGAACTTGATACCAATCCTTGCACTTCGAATTAAAGCGTGAAACCTTATTGAATCTTGCATGCCAATTCTGAGTACGAGCCATTTCCCTCTTACTCTTAAAGCTGCAGAGAGCTCTAAGCTGGCCATCTGTTTCAAGCAAACCATATTCAAGTGGAAAAGTAAAGATAAAGGTTAAGGATTGTACCCACTTGAAGCTCGTATTAGGTGGTAATGGCCTTGGGATAGGTGTTTCCAGTGGTTCTCTAAGCTCTGCTCCCTTGTATTCTTTTGTGAATTCCTCCACTTCTTTGCAAAATTCTTCAATTGTAACTGCGTCTTGATCAAAGTCTTCTATGTCTTCCTCGCCACTCAAGTCATAAGTTGGAGGTTGAGAGAAATCTACCTCAACATCATCTTCGTATTCACTTGGATGAGGTTTTTCAGGCTCAAGGATTTCAGTTGCAGATGCAAGTTCATGACTAGGAGAGCTTGATTCATGATCATCACTGCCTGTGGAATCAATTTCTTGGTATGTACCGTCCAATTTTTCACAAGGTATATGCTTTGGAGGTTGTGCACTATCCTCCTTGGCATCCATTCCGAGCTTCTCGACGGAATCCTTTACAGTTCTTGATTCCCATGGAGGTTCAGCGTCTCCCAAATCTTCAACCACTTCTTCTCCTACAACTATTATGGCTTCCTCCAATTGTTCTAATACAAAGCCATGCTCCTCATTGTCCACCGAAGTTTCTAGTGTCTCCTTCATGCTACGCTCTTCTTTTGATTTTTCACATGTAGCCATGGGAGTACTTTGAGTGCTCAGATGTCGGGAAGCTATTATATTTACTACCTCGGTTAAGGCAGTAGTGAGTTACAGTACGTCCCTTTGCATCTTCGCTTGCCCTTGAAGAAGAACACGAAGTTTGTCGTTCATTCGAGGTTGGGGCGGATATGAGGTTTCATTGGTTGGAAGAGAGGGTTCATAATAAGAATGTGGTGGTTCTTGGGAGTAATTGGATTGGGATTGTGGTGGATAAGGGTCATATGATGGTGAATGGTGAAAAGGAATTTGTGAGTGTGGTGGTTCAAAGCTACATTTAGAGGATGGTCTATAAGCACAGGGTGGGGCTTGTTGGTAATTACAAGGTGGTCCACCATATCTATCAGCTTGGTATGCATTGTAGAGTGGTCCTTGCTTATGATATCTTGGAGGGTGTTGTTTCCTAGAGGGTTGATCAGATCCTCTTGGCTCCATCCATCTTTGATTGCTTAGACCTTGATGCATATTCCTGTTATAGCTTTCATTCCCTTCAACAAATTTAGAACCAAACTCAAAGCAAGAGGGGTGAGAATTCATAGTAGCTAATAGAAATAAAAGGGAAAAACAAAAACAAATAAACAAGTAAAAGAAAAATATTTACAATAACCAATAATAAGGCACACGTTTGCAATTCCCCGGCAACGGCGCCATTTTTGAAGAACGAATGATTGAGGGTTTAGAATTCAGAATAAATTCTCGTTGCAAGTATAGTTTCTAAACCGAGCAATCATCCTTTCTTACAAATGTTTTGGTTGTCACAAGTAACAAACCCAATAAAATTTATAAACCGAAGTATTCAAACCTCGGGTCGTCTTCTCAAGGAATTGCAGGGAGGTGTTCTTATTATTAGTTATGGAAAATAGTGTTTTTGGATTTTGAAAGGTTTGAACAAGGAAAATAAATTGCAGGAATTAATAAATTAATATCTAATAAAATTCTTGGCAAGGTATGAAAATTCGGAAGTCCTATCCTAGTTATCCTTATGAGAATTGAGTTTAATCCCACTTAGTTAATCTTTATGAAAGCAAAGGAAAGTCAAGTGGACTAATTAGTTAGATTCCCAAGTCCTAGCCAACTCCTAAGGAAAGACTAGAGTTAGTGGAATTCAATTTAATTAGAAAAAATAACAATTAACAATCACGATAAGTTTGATAACTCAAGAGCCTCTAGTTAATCAATTAAAGCCAAGAATATAAAAAGCTAAATAAGAATCATAAATCTGAAATACCTCAATTTATATCAAATAAAGAAAATCCTAACATGAATGGTTCATAAGCCAATTTGGCAACATAAGTAATTAAATAAAAGCATTAAAGTATCTGGAAGTAAAAGAGAAATATAAAGTAAAAAGAATATTGAACCTGAGAGTAAGTTGAAATAATAAGAAATCCTAATTCCTTTAAGAAGAATCCTAATCCTAAAACCTAAGAAAGGGGAGAGAACCTCTCTCTCTAAAAACTACATCTAAATTATGAAAAGTGAATAATCCCAAGGCCTCCTCCCTGAATGGATGCATTCCCCCACCTTATAACCTCTAATCTATGTTTTCTGGACTTAGATCTGGGCCAAAAGGGCTTCAGAAATCGCTGGGGGTGTTTTCTGCTGTTTCTGGTGTGTGGTGTCTGTCACGCGTGCGCGTGGGTCACGCGGTCGCGTCATTTGGGAGTTTTCCTTGTCACGCGTTCGCTTTAGTCACGCATACGCGTCATTTGCGTTCTTCTCAAGGCACACATCCACGTCAATCACGCGTTCGCGTCGCTGCCTTTTCACGCTGGGCACGCGGCCTCTTCGTCCATGCATTCGCGTCGCTGCCCTTTTCTTCAAAACTCCATTTTTGTGCTTTCCTTCCATTTTTTTATGTTTCCTTTCCATCCTTTAAGTCATTCTTGCCCTATAAAGCCTGAAAGCACTCAACACACAAATCACGGCATCAAATGGTAATACAGGATGATTAATTTTAATATTTCTAAAGCATAGGAAACATGTTTTTCACATATATCACATAATAAGAAAGGGAAAGTAAAACCATGCAAATTACATGAATAAGTGGGTGAAGGATTGAATAAATCACTTAAATTGAGCACAAAATACATCATAAAATATGGGTTAATCAACGCGCGCGCGTCAAGCACGCACACGCATGACGCTCGGCACGTGACCCACTTAAAGGCAAAATGCTGGGGGCAATTTCTGAGCTGTCCAGGCCCAAATCTAACTCGTTTCTGAGGGTATTTGATGCAGAAATGAAGATTGAGCAAATGGGGAGCACTTAGTTAGTCATGATGAGCCTTTAGTTAGTTTTTTAGAGAGAGAACCTCTTCTCTCTAGGATTAGGTTAGGATTAGGTTAATTTCTCTTAGATCTAACTTTGATTACTTGATTTCATCTTGTTTCCTTTACAACTTCTTGTTTCTACATCTTGATTCTCTTAGTTGTAGTGTTAATTTCCCTTTTTATGCTCTCTTTTATGTTGATGAACCATTGTTAGATCTTGATTTCTTCTAATGCAATTTTATATTTTCATGTCTTCTTTTATGTTCATCTTAATTGCTAGTGTTGATTTCTTGCTTATGATGGTCATGAATTTTGTTAATTCTTGCATTTTATGATGTTTACTTTTATTGCACTCTAGGTGTTTGATAGAACGTTTCCTCTTGTTTTTTAGTAGTTTCCTTTACTCTTGGCCTAGGCTAAGGGAATTGGGTAAACTTGAGTCATTGGGTCTAATGGAATTGGTGATTTGAGAACCCTTAGTGATCAATTTGATAACCATTGACTCTAGCCTACTACTAAGTCAATTAGTAGCTAGGTTGGGACTTATGGATTGATGTTGATCAAGCCATTTGATGTACTCCAAGTATAGGAGTAGATATTATGTACTTAAGGCTTTAGTTAGTAGACCTAATGAGCTCGGTTCCTCATAATTGTCAATACACGATTTGTAGATAAGGATGGTGATCTCAATTACCTATGTCTAGCAAAGAGTTCTTACCTTGCCTTTCTTTAATTCTTGTTATTTCACTTTCTCGTCATTTATATTTTCTTGTCAATTTCCAAATCAAACCCCCCTTGCATCTCCACAGCCAATAATTGACCACTTTATTGCGATTCCTTGTGAGATGACCCGGAGTTCAAATACTTCGGTTATAAATTCATTGGGGTTTGTACATGTGACAAAATCAAGTTTAATTTGATTTTAGGATTGACTATTGGTTTGGACTATACTAACAACGGAATTATCTTGTGGAATTCCGAACCGGTATAAATCCTTGTATCACTTATCTAAGAAGGTTAGCCCACACTACTATAAATACACTGGAGCACCCATGTATAACTCATACTCTGATTCAACTCAAAATAACTGCTTAAAGCCCATGCTAACTTAAGCATCGGAGTCTCTTGCAGGTACCACCACCCTCCGGTGATCAAGGATTAGCAGCACCTCCAAAGCCAACAAGTCGGACACAACAGTTCCGGCCACCGCAGCAGATCTCATCCGAGATCGACCTTCAGTTTCAGGTAACCCTCGGAACACCGGGCATGTCCTCGGCTTTCCATGCGAAAAGGTCGGAATTGTCCCTTAGGAACTTTATTAGTAGTTCCTTTAGGTCTTCTTTTAGGTTCGCACCTATGTTTGTTGTCATATCTATGGTGTCTCTGATTTAGGCCTATTCAGTCTCGCCTTCTGGTTGAGGACGAAATTCGTCACGGACCTGGGTTCCCCCTAGTTCAATGGTATTAGCTTCCTTTCCTTTGGGGTCGCCTTTTAGATTCAATCTTTCGTTATAGCAGCATCACGCGAGCTTTTGGTCTCCTTTGACGATGGCTATACCCTCTGGAGTTGGGAACTTCATACATAGGTGTCGAGTGGAGACTACTGTAGCAAGCTAGTTTAGTGTCGTCTGACCTATAAGGGTGTTGTATGCAGAATTCACGTCAACCACGATATAGTCTATGCTCAGTGTTCTGGAGTGGGTTCCCTTTCTGAAGGTCGTGTGCAGTGAGATGTACCTAAGTGGCGGAGCGTCTCCTAGCCCGAACAGGCTGTTGGGATATACCCTGAGCTCTTTTTCTTGTAGTCTGAGCTTATCAAAGGCGGATTTGAATAGGATATCCGCGGAGCTTCCCTGATCAACCAGTGTTCGGTAGAGGTTGGCATTAGCTAGTACGATGGTAATGACCACGGGGTCATCATGCCCAGGGATGATGCCCGCGGCGTCTTCTTTAGTGAAAGTGATAGTGGGGAGGTCGAGTGACCTGTCTCCTTCTCCGACATGGTATACTTCTTTGAGGTATCTTTTGCGGGATGATTTGGAGATTCCTCCTCCTGCGAATCCTCCGTTGATCATATGAACGTGCCTTTCTGGGGTGTGAGGGTGGTGGACCGGCAGAAGTTAACCAATTAAGAGATTTTAAATAAGAGAATAGTGTTGAACGTATAGCTCTTAACCAGCTAAGATCCGCCTCACCAATTTAAAAAGGGTTGTCACAAATTTTAGAAATAAAAATACTGGGAGTATGAGTCCCAGGTCGTCTCCCAACGAGTTGCAGGAAAGAGTGCTATTTTATTAACTAGAATGTTTCCGAAGGTTTTGAAAGTTGGATAATAATGAGCAATTGATTAATCATAAATCAGAGCAACAAAAATGAACTAAGAATAATTATTGATATTATAAATAAAAAGGCCTTGACTGGGGGAATGATTAATTGGAAGTTCTATCCTCTTTGGAATCTTCTCAAATGTAGTGTAAAGAGGTTGTTGTTTTCACTTAGTTAACCCTTACTAAATAAAGGAAAGTCAAGTGATTGAGCTAACTCTTACCCACAAATCCTAGTCCTCTCCCTTGGGAAGGTCTAGCATTAATAGGTACAGAATTAGCCAACAACGTCCGATTTAACTAGGCACTTGAGCATTCCAACTCAAGTGTCTCCTCTTAATCAACCCCCATGTCAAGTAGAAAATCTACTCCATTGACATGGAATTAATACTCATAAAAATATAAGAAGACATAATTAAACAAAATAAAATAGAGACTTAAAATTAATTAAAAATAAAAGTAACTTTATATATTAATAAACTCAAAATGTAACATACTTATTTGAATAGAGTCAATGATCAACTGAAAAGAGTAAAGGAATAAAGAAACAAACTAAAGTAGTGTCTTCACGGAGGTAATGGCTCTTCAACATCCACAATAAAAAGCAAAAGCATAAACTATCAATGTAACACTAATCTAGATTCAGATCTAAAACTGAAGTAATCCTAATGTGATGAATCTGAATGTGTGTGGATGCGTGTTGAGTCTCAGCATGTTCCCTAGGTTTAGTTTGTGTTTCTGGGCCAAAAACTGGGTCAAAATACGGCCCAAAATCGCCAGCGTATTCTGTTATTTCTGCAGATCGCACAGGTCACGCATACGTGTCGTCCACGCGTTCGCGTCAGTCAGCAATTTTTCTTGTCATGCGTTCGCTTCGTCCATGCGTTCCCGTCAGGCGTGCAGACTTCAATCTACGCGTTTGCGTCAGGCACGCGTTCCCGTTGCTGCGATTTCTTCATTTCGCACGCTCACGTGAGCCATGCGCTTGCGTCAGTGTTCGCTGGTCATCTCCTTGGTTTCTTGTGTTCCTTCCATTTTTGAAAGCTTCCTCTCCATTCTCTAAGCCATTCCTACCTTGTGAGGCCTGAAACACTTAACACACGGATCACGGCATCGAATGGTATAAAGGAGAATAAAAATACATAATTAAAAGATCTATAGGAAGCAAGTTTTCAACCATGGACAATTTTTGGGAAGGAATTGTAATACATGCAAATCATATGAATAAGTAGGTAAAGGCTTGATAAAACCACTCAATTAAACACATTTAAATCATAAAATAATGGTTTATCAACCTCCCCACACTTAAACATTAGCATGTCCTCATGCTTAGTTGAAGGAGATAAAGTAAATGAGTAGGGACATGTAAAACTCATGAAATGCAATGCAACCTATATATATATATATATATATATATATATATATATATATATGAATGCAACTATATGATTCTTGTTCACTTGGTTAAAAGTAAATAAGCTCTTCAAGACAAACATAAATCAAATTCCACTAATTCAGTTTATACAGTAAGAACAGATAAAAAATGCAAGAAGATAGCTCATGAAAGCAGGGAACATAGATTTTAAGCGTTGAACCCTCACTGATGATGTATGTGCACTCTAGTCTCTCAAGTGTATATCACTCTACTCTTCTCTAATTATGCTTTCTAAATTTTTTTCTTCACCTAATCAATCAACAACATTTAATATACCAATGCAAACATCATGAGGTCTTTTTAAGGTTGTAATGGGGCTAAGGTAAGGGTAAGGGTATATATATGGCTAAGTGAGCTACAAATTGAATCTTTAATTAGCCTAAGCTTTCACCTAACATACATATATTCTTTAGAATCATGCCTAGCTACCCATAATTCTCACTTTTTGCATTACATACTCATGCATCAACTTTCTTTTAATTTTTATCACATATGCATTGATCTTTGAACTTAACTTAACTTAGAATCGGGGTAATTTTGTCCCCTTATTTATTTAAATATTTATTGAATATTTTTGGAATATTTTTTTTTTCTTTTTTATTTTTTTGAACATGAAATAAACATAGCTTATCAATGCACATGGATTTTTAATTTTTATAGTTTCACATGAGTAGGTACCCAAATTCTCATTATTTTATCATGACACATTCCCTTATTAACCCTTGTTTCCACAATCTTCCCATACTCAATTAACACACAATTTCTATCTTAAGCTAACCAAAGATTCAATTGGGACATGTAATTGTTTTTCTACTTAAGGCTAGTAATGTGGTAAGATATAGAACAAAAGGGATTAAAAAGGCTCAAAGTGGCTAATCAAAGGTAATTTAAGGGGTAGGCTTATTTGGGATAAGTGAGCTAAACAATTAATGGCCTTAGTCATATGCAAGCATGTAACTGGTGCACGAAATTGTAAATCACACTTTTCATAATTCGTACCACTAACCAGCAAGTGCACTGGGCCGTCCAAGTAATACCTTACTTGAGTAAGGGTCGATCCCATAGAGATTGTTGGCTTAAAGCAAGCTATGGTTATCTTGTAACTCTTAGTCAGGATATCAATTATAATTATCAGTTGACTTGCAAATGAACAAGAGAGCATGGATTAAATAATACTTATTATGTAGTAATGGAGAATATATTGGAGTTTTGGAGATGCTTTGTCTTCTGAATCTCTGCCTTCCCCATGTCTTCTTCTTCACGCACGCAAGGTTCCTCCTATGGCAAGCTGTGTGTTGGTGGATCACCGTTGTCAATGGCTACCATCCATCCACTCAGTGAAAATAGTCCATGTGCGCTGTCACCGCACGACTAATCATCTGTTGGTTCTCACTCATGCTGGAATAGGATCCATTGACCCTTTTGCGTTTGTCACTACGCCCAACCCTTGTGAGTTTGAAGCTCGTCATAGTCATCCAATCCCTGAATCCTACTCGGAATACCACAAACAAGGTTTAGACTTTTCGAATTCTCAAGAATGCTACCAATTGATTCTAGCTTATACCACGAAGACTCTGATTAAGGAATCCAAGAGATACTCATTCAATCTAATGTAGAACGGAGGTGGTTGTTAGGCACGTGTTCATAGGTTGAAAATGGTGATAAGTGTCACGGATCATCACATTCATCATGTTGAAGTACGAATAAATATCTTAGATAGAAACAAGCGTGTTTGAATGGAAAAGAGAAGTAATTGCATTAATTCATCGAGACACAACAGTGCTCCTTACCACCAACAATGGAGTTTAAAGACTCATGCCGTCAAAAAAGTACAAAGTTCAGATCTAAAATGTCATGAGATACAAAATAAATCTCTAAAAGTTGTTTTTATACTAAACTAGTAACCTAGGTTTACAGAAAATGAGTAAACTATGATAGATAGTACAGAAATCCACTTCCAGGGCCCACTTGGTGTGTGCTCGGACTGAGACTTGAGCTTTACACGTGCCTAGGCTGTTTCTGGAGTTAAACGCCAGGTTGTAACCTGTTTTGGGCGTTGAACTCCAACTTGTAACCTGTTTCTGGTGTTTAACGCCAGAATAGGACAGAGAACTGACGTTGAATGCCAGTTTGTGTCATCTAAAATCGGGCAAAGTATAGACTATTATATATTGCTGGAAATCCCTGGATGTCTACTTTCCAACGCAATTGAGAGCGCGCCAATTAGACTTTTGTAGCTCCAGAAAATCCACTTTGAGTGCAGGGAGGTTAGAATCTAACAGCAGTCCTTTTTCAGCCTCTGAATCAGATTTTTGCTCAGGTCCCTCAATTTCAGCCAGAAAATATCTGAAATCACAGAAAAACACACAAACTCATAGTAAAGTCCAGAAATGTAAATTTTGCATAAAAACTAATAAAAACATAGTAAAAACTGACTAAGTCATACTAAAAACTACCTAAAAACAATGCCAAAAAGCGTATAAATTATCCGTTCATCACAACACCAAACTTAAATTGTTGCTTGTCCCCAAGCAACTGAAAATCAAATAGGATAAAAAGAAGAGAATATACTATAAATTCCAAAATATCAATGAAACTTAGCTCCAATCAGATGAGCGGGACTAGTAGCTTTTTGCCTCTTGAATAGTTTTGGCATCTCACTTTATCCATTCAAGTTCAGAATGATTGGCATCTATAGGAACTTAGAATTTAGATAGTGTTATTGATTCTCCTAGTTCAGTATGTTGATTCTTGAACACAGCTACTTTATGAGTCTTGGCCGTGACCCTAAGCACTTTGTTTTCCAGTATTACCACCGGATACATAAATGCCACAGTCACATAACTGGGTGAACCTTTTTAGATTGTGACTCAGCTTTTGCTAAAGTCCCCAATTAGAGGTGTCCAGGTTTCTTAAGCACACTGTTTTTTTTTTGCTTTGGACCTTGACTTTAACCGCTCAGTCTCAAGTTTTCATTTGACACCTTCACGCCACAAGCACATGGTTAGGGACAGCTTGGTTTAGCCGCTTAGGCCAGGATTTTATTCCTTTAGGCCCTCCTATCCACTGATGCTCAAAGCATTGGATCCTTTGTATTACCTTGCCTTTTGATTTTAAGGGCTATTGGCTTTTTGCTCTTGCCTTTTGGTTTTAAGAGCTTTTGGCTTTTTCTGCTTGCTTTTTCTTTTTCTTTATCTCTTTTTTTTCGCTATTTTTTTTTCTGGAAGCTTTTGCATTCACTGCTTTTTCTTGCTTCAAGAATCAATTTTTATGATTTTTTAGATTATCAATAACATTTCTCCTTTTTCATCATTCTTTCAAGAGCCAACATATTTAACATTCATAAACAACAAATTCAAAAGACATATGCACTGTTCAAGCATTCATTCAGAAAACAAAAAATATTGTCACCACATCAAAATAATTAAACTAATTTCAAGGATGAATTCGAAACCATGTACTTCTTGTCCTTTTGTAATTAAAACATTTTTCATTTAAGAAAGGTGATGGATTCATAGGATGTTCATAACTTTAAGTCATAGACTCTAATTTTTATTTATTATTTAATGGAAATAATATAAATTAAGCATAAAAGTAGACACTTAGCAATAAAAGAAAAGAAACTAAGGACATAAAGACAAATGACTCTAATTTTAATACTCATATACTCTAAAATAGATAAAAGGTTATCACAGAGTTAGGAGTCAACAACCTTTATTTTGGGAGGTAGATACCTCTTTAGTCTGTGGGGTGCTTGGTCCTTCAAGAGATAGCTTTTGGCGCTTTAGTTCCTTCAGTTCACGCCTTTGCTCTTCTTATTCCCTCAGCAGTTTGCAGAGCATGCTGTTTTGATTTTGTTGTTCTTCCTTCAGTTGATCCACAGCTTCTTACAACTTGGTAACAGATTCTTCTAGGCGCTCCCAGTATTCAATTTGAGGGATTTCTGGGAGGAACTCCTGTGCTCTCCTCTTGATGGGGTCGTCCTACACTTGTTGTCTTTCCATTGACTTTTTAGTGATTGGTTGCTCAACTGATACATACTCATCTACTCCCATCTTTACCCCAGTATCTTTACATAGCATGAAGATTAGGCTTGGAAAGGCCAATTTGGCATCTTTGGAGTTTTTATTTGCAATTGGGTAAAGCTCACAAGAAATCAGCTGATGAACTTTCACTTCTTTTCCCAACATAATGCAATGAATCATTACTGCTCTTTTAAGGGTGACTTCAGAGCGGTTGCTAGTGGGCAGTATAGAACGCCCAATAAAGTCCAGCCAGCCTCTAGCAATTGGTTTGAGATCTCCTCTCTTGAGTTGGTTTGGGACACCTTTGTGTTGGTTGTCCATTTAGTCCCGGGGAGGCATATGTCCTTTAGGATTTTGTCCAAGCTCTTATTCGATCTCATCATTCTCCTATTAAAGGAGTCCGGGTCATCTTGCAGTTGAGGCAGCTTGAAGATCTCCCTTATTTTGTCTTGGTGGGTGTGAACAATCTTCCCTCTGACCAGAGTTCGATAGTCATAGAATGCGGTTCCAGCTATTCTCTTCCTGTCTGTTTGCCATAGATTAGAGTAGAATTCCTGAACCATATTTTTTCCCACCTTTGTCTCAGGATTAGCTAGGATTTTCCAGCTCCTGTTTCGAATTTGCTCTTGGATCTCCGGATATTTGTCTTCTTTTAGATCGAATTTAACTTCCGGGATCACTGACCTTAGACCCATTATTTTGTAGTAATGGTTTGAATGTTCTTTGGTTAAGAACTTTCCTTGATTCCAAAGTGGTTTTGGAATATTCTCTTTCTTGCCTTTTGAGGTGGATTGTTTTCCCTTAGGAGCCATGATCTTGGTGGGTATTGGCTTAGTGATCACGGATAAACACACCAAACTTAGAGGTTTGCTTGTCCTCAAGTAAAAGAAAGGAAAGGAGAGGGATAGAGGGAGAGCCAAGTTCGAATTGGGGAAGAGAGGGGGAGGCCGAACGAGGATTTAAAGGGAAGGGGGGTGGGTTTTCGAAAATTTTTGAAAAAGATATGTTAGAAAATGTGATTTGGAAAAGATAAGTATGATAGGAAAAGATGTAATTTAAAATTAAAAAGATATGAAAGATATTTGAAAAAAAGATAGATTTGTTCTAGAAGTGTTGTGAGGATTTGAAAAAGATATTGATGAGTTTGAAAGAAATTTGAAAAAAATAGATTTGTTTTGAAAAAGATTTGAGAAGAGGTTGAAGAAGAATTGAAAAAGATTTAATTTTTGGATTAAGATTTTTTTTAAAAAAAATTTGGAAAGAAAAAGTTTGAAAAATGAAAGTATGGGAACATGTTTATGCAAGAAAAATGGATTAAAATATGAAAATTTGAAAAAAATCGAGTTGGGAACAAAAACTTCCTCCCCTCCACAATCCTGGCATTAAACGCCCAACTGCTGCATGTTTTGGGCGTTTAACGCCCCTCTGTAGCCTCTTTTGGGCGTTTAACGCCCAGTTGTTGCTTCTAGCTGGCGTTAAACGTTAGAATTCCTTTGTCACTAGGCGTTTTTCCTTAAATGCCCAGGACGCTGCAAGTATTGCGTTAAACGCCCAGAATGGTACCCATTCTGGCGTTTAACACCCAGAAAGGTATCATTACTAGCGTTAAACGCCCAGTAGATGCTTCTTTTGGGCGTTTAACACCCAATTGTACCTCTTACTGGTGTTTTCTTGCCAGTGAGCTCCTTTTCCTTGTTTTGTGCTCTGAATCCTTCTGTAATCCTGTGAACTTATGCAATTGATTTTTTACCTTGAAGATTATTAATATTGAACTTGTATAATTTAAAAATAAATAAAATGAAGAATAGAATAAAATAGAATAACAGAAAAAGTTTTGATAATGGATGGGTTGCCTCCCAGCAAGCGCTTCTTTATTGTCTTTAGCTGGACCTTGCTGAGCTTTTAATCTAGCTTCAGCCTTGAGCACTCTTGCTCAACATTGCCTTCAAGATAATGCTTGATTCTCTGTCCATTAACAATGAACTTCTTATTAGAATCAATGTCTTGAAGCTCTACATAGCCATATGGTGACATACTTGTAATCACATATGGTCCCCTCCACTGGGATTTCAGTTTCCCGGGGAATAGTCGGAGCCTAGAGTTAAACAGCAGAACCTTCTGTCCTGGTTCAAAGACTCTCGATGATAGCTTTCTGCCATGCCACCTTTTTGCTTTCTCTTTGTAAAGCTTGGCATTTTTGAAAGCAGTGAGTCTGAATTCCTCTAGTTCATTTAGCTGGAGCAATCTTTTTTCTCCAGCTAATCTGGCATCAAAGTTTAGGAATCTGGTTGCCGAGTAGGCCTTATGTTCCAGTTCCACAGGCAGATGATAGGCCTTACCATATACAAGCTGGTTTGGAGAGGTCCCTATAGGAGTCTTGAATGCTGTTCTGTAAGCCCACAGAGCATCATCCAAGCTTCTCGCCCAATCCTATCTACGGGTACTTACAGACCATTCCAGGATTCTTTTTAGTTCTCTATTAGAGACTTTAGCTTGCCCGTTTGTCTGTGGATGATATGGAGTTGCCACCTTGTGGCTAATTCCGTACCGGACCATAGCAGAGTAAAGCTGTTTATTGCAGAAGTAAGTTCCCCCATCACTAATTAGTGCTCTAGGGACACCAAACCTGCTGAAGATATGTTTCTAGAGGAACTTCAGCACTATCCTAGTATCATTAGTGGGTGTGGCAATGGCCTCTACCCATTTGGATACATAGTTGACTGCCACCAGAATATAAGTGTTTGAGTATGATGGTGGGAAAGGCCCCATGAAGTCAATACCCCATACATCAAACAACTCAATCTCCAAGATTCCTTGTTGAGGCATGGCGTAACCATGAGGTAGATTACCAGCTCTCTGGCAACTGTCACAGTTACGTACAAACTCTCAGGAATCTCTATAGAGGGTAGGCCAGTAGAAGCCACATTGGAGGACCTTGGTGGCTGTTTGCTCACCTCCGAAGTGGCCTCCGTATTGTGATCCATGGCAATGCCATAAGATCTTCTGTGCTTCTTCTCTAGGCACACACCTACGGATTATTCCGTCTGCACATCTCTTAAAGAGATAGGGTTCATCCCACAAGTAGTACTTTGCATCAGTAATTAATTTTTTCTTTTGTTGCCTGCTGTACTCTTTGGGTATGAACCTTGCAGCTTTATAGTTTGCAATGTCTGCAAACCATGGTATTTCCTGAATGGCGAACAAATGCTCATCCGGAAAGGTTTCAGATATCTCAATAGAGGGAAAGGACGCCCCTTCTACTGGTTCTATCTGGGACAGATGATCAGCCACTTGGTTTTCTGTCCCTTTTCTATCTCTTATTTCTATATCAAACTCTTGCAGAAGTAACACCCATCTTATAAGCCTGGGTTTTGAATCCTGCTTTGTAAGTAGATATTTAAGAGCAGCATGGTCAGTGTACACAATCACTTTTGATCCTACTAAGTATGATCTAAACATGTCAATGGCATAAACCACTGCAAGCAATTCTTTTTCTGTGGTTGTGTAATTTTTCTGGGCATCATTTAAAACACGGCTAGCATAATAAATGACATGCAGAAGCTTGTCATGCCTCTGCCCCAATACTGCACCAATGGCATGGTCACTGGCATCACACATTAGTTTGAATAGTGATGTCCAGTCTGGTGCAGAAATAACTGGTGCAGAAATAACTGGTGCTGTGACCAGCTTAGCTTTCAGAGTTTCAAACGCCTGCAGACACTCTGTGTCAAACACAAATGGCGTGTCAGCAGGTAGCAGGTTGCTTAGAGGTTTTGCAACTTTTGAAAAATTCTTTATAGACCTCCTATAGAATCCTGCATGCCCCAGAAAGCTTCTGATTGCCTTAACATTGGTAGGTGGTGGTAATTTTTCAATTACCTCTACCTTAGCTTAATCAACCTCTATTCCCTTGTTCGAAATCTTGTGCCCAAGGATAATCTCTTCAGTCACCATAAAGTGACATTTTCCCAGTTTAAAACCAGGTTAGTCTCTTGGCATCTTTTCAGAACTAGTGTCAGGTGATCAAGACAGGAGCTGAATGAGTCTCCATATACTGAGAAGTCATCCATGAAGACTTCCAGAAAATTTTCCACCATATCAGAGAAAATAGAGAGCATGCATCTCTGAAAGGTTGTAGGTACATTACACAGCCCAAATGGCATCCTTCTGTAAGCAAACACTCCAGATGGACATGTGAATGCTATTTTCTCTTGATCCTGGGGATCCACTACAATTTCATTGTAGCCTGAATAGCCATCCAAAAAGCAGTAATAATCATGACCTGCTAGTCTTTCCAGCATCTGGTCTATGAATGGTAAAGGAAAATGATCATTTCTGGTGGCTGTATTGAGCCTTCTGTAATCAATACACATGTGCCACCCTGTAACTGTTCTTGTAGGAACCAGTTCATTTTTTTCATTACAAACCACTGTCATGCCTCCCTTTTTGGGGACAACTTGGACAGGGCTCACATAGGGACTGTCAGAAATGGGATAAATAATCTCAGCCTCCAGTAACTTGGTGACCTCTTTCTGCACCACCTCCTTCATGGCTGGATTTAGCCATCTCTGTGGTTGAACCACTGGCTTAGCATCATCCTCCAATAGGATCTTGTGCATACATCTAGCTGGGCTTATGCCCTTAAGGTCACTATGGACCACCCAAGAGCTTTCTTGTGTGTCCTTAGCACTTGATGCAGTGCTTCCTCTTCCTGTGGATTTAAAGCAGAGCTTATGATCACCGAAAAAGTGTAACCTTCTCCCAAAAATTCATATTTCAGGGACGGTGGTAGTGGTTTGAGCTCGGGTTTAGGAGGTTTTTCCTCTTCCTGAGGAATTTCTAGAGGCTCTTTTATTCCTCTGAATCCTCCAAATCAGGCTGAGCATCTTTAAAGATGTCTTCTAGCTCTGATTCGAGACTCTCAGCCATGTTGATCTCCTCCATCGAAGAGTCAATAAAATAAACTTTCATGCAGTCTTTTGGTGTGTCTGGATGCCGTAAGGCTTTGACAGTATTTAACTTGAACTCATCCTCATTGACCCTCAAGGTTACTTCCCCCTTTTAGACATCAATGAGAGTTCGTCCAGTTGCAAGGAAAGGTCTTCCTAGAATGAGAGTAGCACTCTTGTGCTCCTCCATTTCCAGCACTACAAAGTCAGTGGGAAAGGCGAATGGCCCGACACTGCAATCATGTCTTCAATCACGCCTGATGGGTATTTTATGGAACCATCAGCAAGTTGGAGACATATCCAGGTTGGTCTGACTTCTTTAGTTAAACCAAGCTTTCTGATAGTGGATCCAGGTATTAGGTTGATGCTTGCCTCAAGATCACATAAAGCTGTCTTGGTGCAATTACCCTCTAATATGCATGGTATCATAAAGCTCCCGGGATCTTTAAGCTTTTCTGGAAAGCTTTTCAGAATGACTGCACTACATTCGTCAGTGAGGATAACTCTTTCAGTTTCTCTCCAATCCTTCTTATGACTCAAGATCTCTTTCATGAACTTGGCATAGGAGGGTATTTGCTCAAGTGCCTCTGCAAACAGAATCTTTATTTCAAGAGTCATGAGATAGTCTGCAAAGCGGGCAAATTGCTTATCCTACTCCTCTTTGCAGAGTTTTTGAGGATAAGGCATCTTGGCTTTGTATTCCTCAACCTTAGTTGCTGCAGGTTTATTTCCTACAGAGGTGGTTGGAGAAGCCTTTTTAGAGGGGTTGTTATCAGCACTTGTGTGTGTCTGATCCCTCACTGGCATTTGACTGCCAGGGTTAGAAGCTAGATTGGCGTTGGACGCCAACTCCTTACTTGTTTCTGGCGTTTGAACGCTAGAACTGAGCTTCCATTGGGCGTTTGATGCCAACTCTCTGCCTGTTTCTGGCGTTTGAACGCCAGAACTGTGCGTGGGTTGGGCGTTTAACGCCAGCCTTGCATCCCTTTTTGGCGTTTGAATGCCAGAGTTATTCCTCTTTGGGCTCTTACTGTCCTCAGAGGGATTTTGGACAATATTTTGCTCATCCTCTGTCAGTTGTTCTTTTCTTGGCTTCTTGCTGCTCTAAAGTGAGGTATTTAATGTTTTTCCACTTTTTAATTGAACTGCCTAGCATTCTTCTATTATCTGCCTTGATAGCTGCTGTTTTGTCTAATTCAATTGTGCTTCCATATTTTTATTAGCATTTTTAGTGTCTTGTAGCATCTCCTTGAATTCTGCTAGTTGTTTTGTTAGAAAACACAATTGTTGATTGAGTTCAGCAACTTGTTTTGGAGGACCAAGTTCAGTAGATACTGCTTTGGTTTCTTCTTGTATGGAGGACCCACTGCTTATGTACAGATGTTGATTTCTAGCAACTATATCAATAAGCTCTTGAGCCTCTTCAATATTTTTCCTCATGTGTATAGATCCACCAGCTGAGTGGTCTAGAGATATCTGAGCTCTTTTTGTAAGCCCATAGTAGAAGATGTCTAATTGCACCCACTCTGAAAATATTTCAGAGGGGCATTTCCTTAGCATCCTTCTGTACCTCTCCCAGGCATTATAAAGGGATTCATCATCCTCTTGTTTAAAGCCTTGGATGTCCAGCCTTAGCTGTGTCATCCTTTTTGGAGGGAAATATTGATTCAGGAATTTATCTGATAACTGTTTCCATGTTCTTATGCTTGCTGTGGGTTGGTTATTTAACCACCTTTTAGCTTGATCTTTTACAGCAAACGGAAATAGTAACAGTCTGTATACATCCTGATCTACCTCCTTGTCACGTACTGTGTCAGCAATTTGCAAGAATTGTGCCAGAAACTCAGTAGGTTCTTCCTGTGGAAGACCGGAATACTAGCAGTTTTGCTGCACCATGACAATGAGCTGAGGATTTAGCTCAAAATTGCTTTCTTTGATGGGAGGTATACAGATGCTACTCCCATATGCAGTAGTAATGGAGTTAGCATATGACCCCAGAGTCCTCCTAGACTGTTCATTTCCACTTAAGTCCATGATGGAGAAAGGGAGATGATGTGAATTGCAAGTAAAATATATTCTTAAATTTTTATTTTATGAAATTAAAAATAACCGAAAAAAATGAAATACAATAGAGTAAAATAATTATAAAATAAAATATAGATTTCGAAAATTAAAAGAAAAGGAAAATAAAAAAAAAGAAATTTGAATGTTGAATTGACTAATTAATTAAAAAGATTTGAAAATTTTTGAATATGATTTTCAAAAAAGATTTGAATTTTAAATTTTTAAAACTGAGATAAGATAAAATAGAAAGTTTTAAAATAAAAATACGAATTTTTAAAGGAAAATTTTGAAAATTAATTAAAATAAAGAGAAAAGATATTTTTGAATTTAACGAAGAAAGAGAAAAACACACACAAGACACAAGACTTAAAATTTTTAGATCTAATGTTCCTTTTTTTTGAAAATTTTGGAGGGAAAACACCAAGGAACACCAAACTTAAAAATTTTAAGATCAAAATACAAAGAAGACTCAAGAACACCTTGAAGACTCACAAGAACAACAAGAATAAAATTCAAAAAGTCAAGAACATAAAAAGAACACCAAACTTAAAACTTTTTAGAAAACTAAAAATAAATTTTCGAAAATTAAAGAAAAATAACAAGAAAATACCAAACTTAAAAGTTGACACAAGATTTAATTAAAGAAAAATTATTTAAAAAAAACGTTTTAAAAAGAAGATAGCCAATTACCAAGAACATAAGCACAATGCTCTAGCCAATTGAGCTATAAATTTAACGTGTTTTAATACGGTATTTAATAAATAATATTTTTTTTTTGAAAACTGATATTTTGAAAAATCACAAGAAAAACAAGAAGAGACACAGAACAATTTGAAGATCAAGGAAGAACAAGAACATGCAATTCAAAAACTGAAAGACAAAGAAAAGCATGCAATTGACACCAAACTTAAAACATGACACTAAACTCACAGAAAAACTAAAAATCAATAAAGAAAAATAATATTTTTAAAAAAAGAAATTTTGAAAAGAAAATAAAAGACTCTGACCCAAAAGACAAAATTTTCCTAATCTAAGCAACAAGATTCACCGTCAGTTGTTCAAACTCAAACAATCCCCGGCAACAGCGCCAGAAACTTGGTGCACGAAATTGTAAATCACACTTTTCACAATTCGTACCACTAACCAGCAAGTGCACTGGGTCATCCAAGTAATACCTTACGTGAGTAAGGGTCGATTCCACAGAGATTGTTGGCTTAAAGCAAGCTATGGTTATCTTGTAACTCTTAGTCAGGATATCAATTATAATTATCAGTTGACTTGTAAATGAACAAGAGAGCATGGATTAAATAATACTTATTATGCAATAATGGAGAATATGTTGGAGTTTCGGAGATGCTTTGTCTTCTGAATCTCTGCTTTCCCCCTGTCTTCTTCTTCACGCACGCAAGGTTCTTCCTATGGCAAGCTGTGTGTTGGTGGATCACCGTTGTCAATGGCTACCATCCGTCCTCTCAGTGAAAATAGTCCATGTGCGCTGTCACCGCACGGCTAATCATCTGTCAGTTCTCACTCATGCTGGAATAGGATCCATTGACCCTTTTGTGTTTGTCACTACGCCCAACCCTTGTGAGTTTGAAGCTCGTCATAGTCATCCAATCTCTGAATCCTACTCGGAATACCACATACATGGTTTAGACTTTCTGGATTCTCAAGAATGCTGCCAATGGATTCTAGCTTATACCACGAAGACTCTGATTAAGGAATCCAAGAGATACTCATTCAATCTAATGTAGAACGGAGGTGGTTGTCAGGCACGCGTTCATAGGTTGAGAATGGTGATGAGTGTCACGGATCATCACATTCATCATATTGAAGTACGAATAAATATCTTAGATAGAAACAAGCGTGTTTGAATGGAAAACAGAAGTAATTGCATTAATTCATCGAGACACAGCAGAGCTCCTCACCCCCAACAATGGAGTTTAGAGACTCATGCCGTCAAAAAATTACAAAGTTCAGATCTAAAATGTCATGAGATACAAAATAAATCTCTAAAAGTTGTTTTTATACTAAACTAGTAACCTAGGTTTACAGAAAATGAGTAAAATATGATAGATAGTGCAGAAATCCACTTCTGGGGCCCACTTGGTGTGTGCTGGGGCTAAGACATGAGCTTTACACGTGCTTAGGCTGTTTTTGGAGTTAAACAATAGGTTGTAACCTGTTTTGGGCGTTGAACTCCAACTTGTAACCTGTTTCTGGCATTTAACGCCAGAATAGGGCAGAGAACTGGAGTTGAACGCCAGTTTGTGTCATCTAAACTCGGGCAAAGTATAGACTATTATATATTGCTGGAAAGCCCTGGATGTCTACTTTCCAACGCAATTGAGAGCACGCCAATTGGACTCCTGTAGCTGCAGAAAATCCACTTTGAGTGCAGGGAGGTCAAAATCCAACAGCATCTGCAGTCCTTTTTCAGCCTCTGAATCAGATTTTTGCTCAGGTCCCTCAATTTCAGCCAAAAAATACCTGAAATCACAGAAAAATACACAAACTCATAGTAAAGTCCAGAAATGTAAATTTTGCATAAAAACTAATAAAAACATAGTAAAAACTGACTAAGTCATACTAAAAACTACCTAAAAACAATGCCAAAAAGCGTATAAATTATCCGCTCATCAGTAACATATTAAACATTGGACATATAGGATGAAACAAAATAAAGATCACAATCATAGAGAAGTAAACACACAAGAATAAAATATTCATGGTTAAATAATGTAACCATGTGAATAAGCTCAAGTTTCACAGGTTGTGTGTTCTTAGCTTCTTAAATTATGTTCCAAATACAACTTCAAACAAATTTAACATAATAGTTTTGATTTAAATTAGTGAAATTTTTCAAAAATAGGATCTTAGAAGAAACTTATTATTTTCAATCAAGTAGAACATGCATGCAAATAACCTATTTCTATGCAATCTATCCTATTCTACAAAAGAAAAACTAACTAAATATCCTATTTTACTGGTGTTTAGGGAAGAGAATTTACCTCCGGAAGTCAGGTACTGACCGACCTCCCCACACTTAAGGCTTTGCACCGTCCTCGGTGCCATCTGTCAGGAACAACAGGGGGCTGGTAGCAGTATCTCCACCATCGGGACCGTCATGGCTCCCTGTACTGGTAAATGAAGTGGAGTCTGGGGTGTCTGGGTCTTTGTCAGGTTTGTAGTATCCCAGAAGTAGCTTAAGGTATGTGAATCGGCACTGGTTACGGCGCTCTCTTAACTTTGCTTTGTGTTCCTGCCGATCCAACCTTTCAAGTATTTGATGGAGCAGTTGGTTTGTTGTAGGTGCTTGTGGTATGGAAGAAGAGGGGATGTCCTCTGCTGGTTCTGTGCTCCGGTTGATAGTGGCTGTTGGAGGTCTGATATATTTCCCGTTAAGGACGTGATGATCATCCCATGTAAGCATGGCTTTGGTGTCCTCAGCCCTGTAGGAGACTCCGACTGCTGAGACGAGATTTGAAACCAAGGCAGGAAAAGGTAAGTTGCCCGCAATTTGTACGTGTCCCATAGCATCCTGAATGTGTCTTGGTAAGTTTAGAGGCTGGTCTATAAGGATACACCAGAGTAAGACTACCATGTCTACAGTGAAGGAGGACTCTTGAGTGCTCAGAAAGACGAAATGAGACATAATCTGTGCCCATACTCGAGCCTCCAAGGTAAGTGCTAAAGCCGATATGCCCTTAGGTCGAGAACGATGGTATCCGTAGATCCATCTGTTGTCAAGTTGTGCTATAACTCTGAGAACGGCGTCCCAGTCAAATTGGTATATCTGGCGCTTGAGTGAGGCTTCTTGGAATGCGTCCAATCCTTCTGGAGCAGGGGGAAGATCTAAAGCTTGTTGAATGGCCTCTTCAGTTATGGGGACTTGCTTCTGACGAACATAGACAGACTGCATGGTTAGCATGTGAAAGTTGGAGTAGAATTCTACTACCCATGAGAGATTAACCTGTCATTGCTATCTCCGTAGGAATCCCCATTGTCTTCATTCGATGGGGGCTCAACAAAGTCAGCAATGTGGGTTGGGAGGATGAGAAGGTGCTCATTGTTATAGTTTCTTGCTGCCAGGATGGGGACCATCTGCTCACAATAGCAGTTGGGAAACCGCGCAATGTCCTTTGCTGGGAAAGTTTTTTCTTTTCTATCTACCTTAATGATCCTCTTGATTCGTTTTGTTGAGGGTTTCACCGCTGTGGAAGATGGCTCTGCCACTAATGCTCTTTTTGTTCCTCTCCTTGCTGGTGGTTTGGAAGTAGCTTTCTCTTTGCCTTTCTTGGTGGCCATCCTGAAAAAGGAAAAAAGAAAGTAATATGTAAAGCCAAGGGTTCGAGCAAGGGAGCGAACAATATGGGTGGTAATCCATGCATGATAAATAAGTATGTCGTTAACACATGGTCTAGACTACATGTGAAAAGTTCATCAAAGGTAATATAGTAAGTGCATGTGATGGCAATTAAATGCAAGATGTTTATTGGCATGCCGGCAAAGGCATGAGTAGCATAGATGAAGCATTCAATGTCCAAGTTAGATTACCACATCATTCAAACTAACAATCTGTTTGTATGGACAATTATATTTTAATCAATAAAATATAAAAGGGATTTTGTGAAAAACAGGCATTAAAGTAGTAGGATAACATAAAAGTAGTGCATAATGCCATACGGGTTTTTTCACAAATACATAGCATGCATGGTAAATATGTTTTTGAAAATATAAAATAGAACATGCAAGTAACCCTTTAAAAGGTAATATTAATTGTCAAACAATTCCATAATAATCCACAAGCAAAATATAGAAATAAATAATGACCCAAATAAATTTCCAACACCAATTAAAGGAATAAAAAAAAGGAAAAAGAAAATATGGATAATGAAAGTAAAAAGAAAAATAAATAAGAAAACATGAATAAAAGAAAAAGAATAAGAATGAAAAAGTAAAGAAGGAAGAAGAAAAGAACCTTGATAATGGATGTGAAAGAGAAAAAGGGGAGAAGAAAAAATTGAGAAAGAATAGAGAAGGAAGAAGAGAGAAGAAGGAAGTAAGGAGGAATAATAAAAATTAGGATTTGCGGAAGAAAAGATAAGATATTTTGGCTGAGCTGGATAAGCTGTGCGCCGCATATGACGCGGACGCGTGAGTGACGCGGTCGCGTGGGGTGCGGTGTTTTCAAGTGATGCGAATGCGTGGGGCTCGCGGTCGCGTGAGTTGATTTGTGCTATTGGCGCGAGAGCACCCTCGTGTTCGTGCAACTCTCTATTTGAAACCTATTTTGCCAAAATTTAAGGTGACGTGATCGCGTGGGTGACGCGATCGCGTGAATGGCCATATTTTGAAAACGACGCGAATGCGTGGGTGACGCGATCGCGTGATAGGGCTGGTGCTTCTAGCATAATTCCAGCCCCACTCCATCATAACTCTCTGCCATATACCTCTTTTACGTCGATTTTTATGGGCACGCGTTCACGTGGGTGACGCGGACGCGTGGGAGGCTTATTTTCCAAATCACGCGGTCGCGTCGGTAACGCGGTCGCGTGGGCCTGTTTGTGCCTAAGGCATGCCTCCAGCCACGCTTTTGTGTGACTTTCTGTTCAGTTTTCTTTTCTTCCTAATGCACTTGTGATGCGAACGCGTCAGCGACGCTGCCGTGTCGCGTGCATTTTTTTTTTGAATATGCAGAATGCTAATGTAAACTATATGCAGCTATATGCAGGGATGATGAGAAGAGTCATTAACATCGGAAAAATAAAATAAAGTGAAAATAAAGCTAAGACTAAAACGGAACGATCATACCATGGTGGGTTGTCTCCCACCTAGCACTTTGCTTTTACGTCCTTAAGTTGGACGCTCTTTAGGCACATTCTGCCTCTGTTGGTGGGTCTTCCAAGAGGAAGACCTCTAGTTCCTTGTGATCCATCATCTTTTCACCATGATAAAGATTCAGGCGATGTCCATTGACCTTTAGAAATTTGGAGCTAGAAGGATGACTGATGAGCGGATAATTTATACGCTTTTCGGCATTGTTTTTACAGAGTTTTTAGTATGATTTAGTTAGTTTTTAATATATTTTATTAGTTTTTAAATAAAAATCACAATTCTGGACTTTACTATGAGTTTGTGTGTTTTTCTGTGATTTCAGGTATTTTCTGACTGAAATTGAGGGACTTGAGCAAAAATCTGATTCAGAGGCTGAAGAAGGACTGCAGATGCTGTCGGATTCTAACCTCCCTGCACTCTATGTAGATTTTCCGGAGCTACAGAAACTCAAATGGCACGCTCTTAATTGCGTTGGAAAGTAGACATCCAGGGCTTTCTAGCAATATATAATAGTCCATACTTTTCACGAGTTTTGACGACGCAAACTGGCATTCAAACACCAATTTTCTGCCCTATTCTGGCGTTAAACGCCAGAAACAAGTTGCAAATCTGGCGTTTAACTCCAAAAGAAGTCTCTATACATGAAAGCTCAATACTCAGCCCAAGCACACACCAAGTGGGCCCAGAAGTGGATTTCTGCATCATTTACTTATTTTCTGTAACCCTAGTTACTAGTCTAGTATAAAAACTACTTTTAGTGATTTATTTTATATCGCTGGATAATCTTTTGAAAAATTTGGTGTTTTAAGATCACGTTTAGGGGCTGGCCATTCGGCCATGCCTGGACCTTGTTCTTATGTATTTTCAACGGTAGAGTTTCTACACACCATAGATTAAGGTGTGGAGCTCTGCTGTTCCTCACGAATCAATGCAAAGTACTATTGTTTTTCTCTTCAACTCAAGCCTATTTCTTCTCTAAGATATTCATTCGCACACAAGAACATGATGAATGTGATGATTATGTGACGCTCATCACCATTCTCACTTATGAACGCGTGCTTGACAAACACTTCCGTTCTACATGAAAACAAGCTTGAATGCATATCTCTTAGCCTTCTGATTTACGATCGGAGTCTTCGTGGTATAGGCTAGAATTATTGATGGCCATTCTTGAGATCCGGAAAGTCTAAACCTTGTCTGTGGTATTTCGAGTAGGATCTGGGAAGGGATGGCTGTGACGAGCTTCAAACTCGCGAGTGTTGGGTGTAGTGACAGATGCAAAAGGATCACTGGATCCTATTCCAACATGATCGAGAACCGACAGATGATTAGCCGTGCGGTGACAGCACATTTGGACCATTTTCACTGAGAGGACGAGATGTAGCCATTGAGAACGGTGATGCCCAACATACAGCTTGCCATGGAAAGGAGTAAGAAGGATTGAATGAAGGCAATAGGAAAGCAGAGATTTAGAAGGAACAAAGCATCTCCATACGCTTATCTGAAATTCCTACCAATGAATCACATAAGTATCTCTATCCTATTTTATATTTTAATTATGTTTTAATTATCAAAATCCCATAACCATTTGAATCCGCCTGACTGAGATTTGCAAGATGACCATAGCTTGCTTCATACCGACAATCTCCGTGGGATCGACCTTTACTCACGTAAGGTTTATTACTTGGACGACCCAGTGCACTTGCTGGTTAGTTGTGCGAAGTTATGAAAACCAACTAAGATTATGAACGTGCGTATTAAGTTTTTGGCGCCATTACCAAGGAATGAACAGTCACGATTTCGTGCACTAATGACGTAGGTGGAAAACTCTGTATGGTTCTGCCTTTTCTACCCTGTAGGGACCTTCCCATCTTGATCTCAGTTTACCTGGCATAAGCCTCAGCCTGGATTTATATAGAAGAACTAGCTCCCCTGGTCTGCATTCTTTCCTTTTTATATGCTTGTCATGGATAGCCTTCATCTTTTCTTTGTATCTCCTAAAGTTTTCATATGCTTCTAGGTGAAGGTTCTCCAGCTCTACTAGTTGCAGATTTCTTTCAGCACCAGCTTCCTCAAAATTCATGTTGCACTCCCTCACAGCCCAGAAAGCCTTGTGTTCCACCTCTACTGGAAGGTGGCAAGCTTTTCTGTATACCAGGCGGAACGGGCTCATCCCAATGGGTGTCTTGTATGCTCTTCTATATGCCCAGAGTGCGTCTTGTAGCCTAGAACTCCAGTCCTTCCTATGAGGTTTTACTATCTTTTCCAGAATACGTTTAATCTCTTTGTTAGAGACTTCTGCTTGCCCATTGATTTGGGGATGGTAAGCTGTTGCTACTTTGTGAATTATACCATGCTTCTTCAGTAATCCTGTTAGTCTCCTAATACAGAAGTGGGTGCCTTGATCGCTCACGATTGCTCGTGGTGATCCAAAGCAACAAATAATATGGTTTCTAACAAAGAAAATAACAGTGTTAGCATCATCAGTACGGGTAGGAATTGCTTCCACCCATTTAGAAACATAATCTACAGCGAATAGTATATAAAAGTAACCATTAGAATGTGAAAATGGACCCATGAAGTCAATGCCCCAAACATCAAAAATTTCACAGAAAAGCATAATCTATTGAGGCATTTCATCCCTCTTGGATATATTACCAAACCTTTGGCATGGGGAATAAGATTTACAAAATTCAGCAGCATCTTTAAAAAGAGTAGGCCATCAGAATCCACAGTCTAGGATTTTTCTAGCTGTTCTTTGAGGGCCAAAATGTCCTCCACCCTCAGATGAATGGCAGGCCTCTAAAATGGAATGGAATTCTGATTGAGGCACACACCGTCTAATTACCTGGTTAGCACTACATCTCCATAAATATGGATCATCCCATATATAATATTTGGACTCGCTTTTTAGCTTGTCTCTTTGATGCTTAGTAAAATTTGGAGGGAAAGTGTGGCTAACTAGATAATTAGTTACAGGTGCATACCAAGGAACTACTTCAGATACTGCATGTAAACTATCAAATGGGAAATTATCATTTATAGAAGTGGAGTCATCCTTAATGTGCTCAAGGCGACTCAAGTGGTCTGCCACTAAATTCTGGTTACCACTCCTATCTTTAATTTCTAAATCAAATTCTTATAGCAGTAGTATCCAACGTATTAGCCTTAGTTTGGACTCCATTTTAGCTAGTAAATATTTTAGAGCTGCATGATCTGAGTACACTACTACCTTAGTACCAAGTAAATAGGCTTGAAATTTATCCAGAGCAAAAACAATAGCAAGAAGCTCTTTTTCAGTAGTAGTATAGTTAGATTGAGCAGCATCTAAAGTTTTAGATGCATAAGCGATTACAAAAGGGTCCTTACCTTCGCGTTGAGCAAGCGCCGCTCCTACTGCATAATTGGAAGCATCACACATAATTTCAAATGGCTGGCTCTAGTCTGGTCCTCTCACTATTGGGGCTTGAGTCAAGGCAATTTTCATCTTATCAAACGCTTGCATACAATCCTCGCTGAACTCGAACTCAATTTCCTTCTGCAGTAATCTGGATAAAGGCAATGCTACCTTACTGAAGTCCTTAATAAATCTCCTATAAAAACCTGCGTGGCCAAGGAATGAATGGACTTCCCTCACGGAGGAGGGGTAAGGTAAACTAGAAATAACATCCACCTTTGCTGGATCTACAGAAATGCCAGTATTAGACACAATATATCCTAGTACAATTCCTTGTTTCACAATAAAGTAACATTTTTCAAAATTTAATACGAGGTTTGACAAACACACCTGTCTAATACTCGAGATAAACTATCCAGGCAAAGGCTAAATGAATCATCATATACGCTAAAATCATTGATGAGCGGATAATTTATACGCTTTTTGGCATTGTTTTTAGTATGTTTTTAGTATATTTTAGTCACTTTTTATTATATTTTTATTAGTTTTTATTTAAAAATCACTTTTCTGGACTTTACTATGAGTTTGTGTATTTTTTTGTGATTTTAGGTATTTTCTGGCTGAAATTGAGGGACCTGAGCAAAAATCTGATTCAGAGGCTGAAAAAGGACTGCAGATGCTGTTGGATTCTGACCTCCCTGCACTCGAAGTGGATTTTCTGGAGCTACAAAAGCCCAATTGGTGCGCTCTTAATTGCGTTTGAAAGTAGACATCCTGGGCTTTCCAGCAATATATAATACTCCATACTTTGCTCAAGATTTGATGGCCCAAACCGGCGTTCCAAGTCAGCTTAAGAATTCTGGCGTCAAAACGCCAGAACTGGCATAAAAGCTGGAGTTAAACGCCCAAACTGGCACAAAAGCTGGCGTTTAACTCCAAGAAAAGTCTCTACACATGAAAGCTTCAATGCTCAGCCCAAGCACACACCAAGTTGGCCCGGAAGAAGATTTCTGCATTAATTACTTATTTGTGTAACCCTAGGCTATTAGTTTTCTATAAATAGGACCATTTGCTATTGTATTTTGATCTTCGGATCGATCTTGGTTCTTCTGGTTCCCTCTCTGGGGCCGAAGCCAATGACCTCCATTATCACTTTTGTATTTTCAACGATGGAGTTTCTACACACCATAGATTAAGGTGTGGAGCTCTGCTGTTCTTCATGAATTAATGCAAAGTACTATTGTTTTTCTATTCAACTCAAGTCTATTTCTTCTCCAAGATATTCATTCGCACCCAAGAACATGATGAATGTGATGATTATGTGACACTCATCACCATTCTCACCTATGAACGCGTGACTGACAACCACTTCCTTTCTACATGCAAACAATCATGAATGTGTATCTCTTGGGTTTCTAATCTAAGATTGGAACCTTCGTGGTATAGGCTAGAATTATTGGCAGCCATTCCTAAGATCCGGAATGTCTAAACCTTGTCTGTGGTATTCTGAGTAGGATTTGGGAAGAGATGATTGTGACAAGCTTCAAACTCGCGATTGTTGGGCGTGTGACAGATGCAAAAGGATCAATGGATCCTATTCCAACATGATCAAGAACCGACAGTGACAACAGTGATTATGTTTTCACTGAGAGGACGGGAAGTAGCCATTGACAACAGTGATGCCCAACATAAAGCTTGCCATGGAAAGGAGTATGAATGATTGGAAGAAGGCAATAGGAAAGCAGAGGTTTAGGAGGAATAAAGCATCTTCATACGCTTATCTGAAATTCCAACCAAAGAATTATATAAGTATCTCTATCTTTAGTTTATATTTTATTTATCTTTTAATTATCAATTCTCCATCACCATCTGAATCCGCCTGACTGATATTTACAAGGTGACCATAGCTTGCTTCAAGCTGACAATCTCCGTGGGATCGACCCTTACTCACGTAAGGTATTACTAGGACGACCCAGTGCACTTGCTGGTTAGTTGTGCGGAATTGTGACAAAGTGTGATTCACGTTTAAGAGCTCCAATTCCTTTGGTGCCATTGTTGATGATCACAATTTCGTGCACCAAGTTTTTGGCGCTGTTGCCGGGGATTGTTCGAGTTTGGACAACTGACGGTTCATCTTGTTGCTTAGATTAGGTACTTTTCTTTTTATTTTTCAGAATTTTTAAGAATGAATTCTAGAGTTTCAAGGTGATGTTCTTATCATCACAAAAGCTGATTGATTCTCATCAATTTAGCTGCTGAATGTAATGTCCTGCTGAAGCTTGGCCAGCTATGTCTAATATTTTTAGACTGAAGCTTTAGACTAACATTGCATGATTCCTGGAATTCTTATTAAAAAGTTTTGAATCTCTTTATTCTCTTTTCTATATAATTTTCAAAAAATCACAAAAAAAAAATTTTAAAATCATAAAAATAAAAAATATTTTATGTGTCTTAGTGTCAATTCTTAAGTTTGGTGTCTTGCATGCATTGTTTATTTGATCTTAGTTGCATTTTTATTGTTTCTCATCATTAAAAATTCAAAAATATTTTCAAAATTGTGTCTTTTCAAGTTAATAATATAGAGAATTGAAGATTTAGAACATTCGGCAGAGGAATTAAATAGAAAAAGCTGGGCGTTCAAAATGCCCAGTGAAAAAGGAAAACTGGCGTTTAAACGCCAGCCAGGGTACCTGGCTGGGCGTTTAACGCCCAAAAAGGTAGGATTTTGGGCGTTAAACAGTAGAATGGATGCCATTCTGGGTGTTTAATGCCAGGATGACACAAGAGGGAAGATTTTGTTTTTAATTCAAATCTTTTTCAAATTTTCATAATTTTTCAAAATTAAATCTTTTTCAAATCATATCTTTTCAAAATCAATTTCTTTTCAATTTTTTTATTTATTACTATTTTCGAAAATCCTTGCTACAATTAATAATTTAATTCAAAATTTTCTAGTTGTTACTTGCCTATTAAGAAAGAATCAAAAGTTTTAATTCTAGAATCATATCTTCTAATTTCTTGTTAGTCAAGTAATCAACTTTAATTTTAACTTTCTCTTTTTAATTTGATCTTCAATCATATCTTCTCAATCATATCTTTTCAATCACATCTTTTTCAAAATTAATTTTCAATCATATCTTTTTAATTTCTAATTTCAAAATCTTTTTCAAAAATCACTTTATTTCTTTCCCAATCTTAGTTTTCGAAAATCATCAATCAAATTTTCAAAAATTTCTTTTAATTATTTTAAAATCTTTTAATTAATTTTCAAAAATTCTTCCCCTCTTCTCACATCCTTCTATTTAAGGGACTAACACTCCTCCTCAAGGTGCAATTCAAACTATATCCCTCTTGATAAGTTTGAATTCTCCTCTCTTTACCACCTCCTTCTATTCTTCTTTTCCTCTGACACCTCAAGGAATCTCTATACTGTGACATAGAGGATTCCCTACTTTCTTGTTCTCTTCTCTTTCATATGAGCAGGAGCAAAGATAAAGGCATACTTGTTCAAGCTGATCCTAAACCTGAAAGGACCTTGAAGAGAAAGCTAAGAGAAGCTAAAGCACAACTCTCTCTAGAGGGCCTAACAGAGCTCTTCAAGGAGGAAGAAGCCATGGCAGCCGAAAACAACAATGCTAATAATGCAAGGAAGGTGCTGGGTGACTTTACTGCACCTACTCCCGACTTCTATGGGAGAAGCATCTCAATCCCTGCCATTGGAGCAAACAACTTTGAGCTTAAGCCTCAATTAGTTTCTCTGATGCAACAGAATTGCAAGTTTCATGGACTTCCATTGGAAGATCCTCATCAGTTCTTAGCTGAATTCTTGCAAATCTGTGACACTGTCAAGACCAATAGGGTTGATCCCGAGGTCTATAAACTTATGCTTTTTCCTTTTGCTGTAAGAGACAGAGCTAGGACATGGTTGGACTCACAACCTAAAGAAAGCCTGAACTCTTGGGAAAAGCTAGTCAATGCCTTCTTGGCAATGTTCTTTCCACCTCAAAAATTGAGTAAGCTTAGAGTGGAAGTCCAAATCTTCAGACAGAAGGAAGGTGAATCCCTCTATGAAGCTTGGGAAAGATACAAGCAATTGATCAGAAGGTGCCCTTCTGACATGCTTTCAGAATGGAGTATCATAGAAATATTCTATGATGGTCTGTCTGAACTGTCCAAGATGTCATTGGACAGCTCTGTTGGAGGATCTCTTCATCTAAAGAAGACGCCTACAAAAGCTCAGGAACTCATTGAGATGGTTGCAAATAACCAATTCATGTACACTTCTGAAAGGAACCCTGTGAATAATGGGACAAATCAGAAGAAAGGATTTCTTGAGATTGATACTCTGAATGCCATACTGACTCAGAATAAAATATTGACCCAACAAGTCAATATAATTTCTCAGAGTCTGTCTGGAATGCAAGCAGCAACAGGCAGTACTAAGGAAGCTTCCTCTGAAGAAGAAGCTTATGATCCTGAGAACCCAGCAATAGAAGAGGTGAATTACATGGGAGAACCCTATGGAAACACCTACAATCCTTCATGGAGAAATCATCCAAATCTCTCATGGAAGGATCAACAGAGACCTCAACAAGGTTTCAACAACAATAATGGTGGAAGAAACAGGTTTAGCAATAGCAAGCCTTTTCCATCATCTTCTCAGCAACAGACAAAGAATTCTAAGCAAAGCCACTCTGACTTAGCAACCATTGTTTCTGATCTAATCGAAACCTCTCAAAGTTTCATGACTGAAACAAGGTCCTCCATTAGAAATTTGGAGGCACAAGTGGGTCAGCTGAGTAAGAAAATTACTGAACTCCCTTCTAGTACTCTCCCAGGCAATACAGAAGAGAATCCAAAGAGAGAGTGCAAGGCCATAAACACGTCTCACATGGCCGAATCTGGAGAGGAGGAAGAGGCAGTGATCTCCACTGAGGAAAACCTTAATGGACGTCCACTGGCCTCCATGGAGTTCCCTGATGAGGAACCATGGGAATCTGAGGCTCACACAGAGACCATAGAGATTCCATTGAATTTACTTCTGCCATTCATGAGCTCTGATGAGTATTCTTCCTCTGAAGAGGATGAAGATGTTACGGAAGAGCAAGTTGCTAAGTACCTTGGAGCAATCATGAAGCTAAATGCCAGGTTGTTTGGTAATGAGACTTGGGAGGATGAACCTCCATTGCTCATTGAAGAACTGGATGACTTGACTAGGCAGAAATTACCTCTGAAGAGACAAGACCCTGGGAAATTCTTAATCCCTTGTACCATAGGCACCATGACCTTTGAGAAGGCTCTGTGTGACCTGGGGTCAAGTATAAACCTTATGCCTCTCTCTGTAATGGAGAAGCTAGGGATCATTGAGGTACAAGCTACTAGAATCTCACTAGAGATGGCAGATAATTCAAAGAAACAGGCTTATGGACTTGTAGAGGATGTCTTGGTAAAGGTTGAAGACCATTACATCCCTGCTGATTTCATAATCCTAGAGACTGGGAAGTATACGGATGAATCCATCATCCTTGGTAGACCCTTCCTAGCCACAGCAAAAGCTGTGATTGATGTTGACAGAGGAGAATTGATCATTCAAGTGAATGAAGACTCCCTTGTGTTTAAAGCTCAAGGATATCCCTCTGTAACCATGGAGAGGAAGCACGAAGAGCTTCTCTCAATACATAGTCAAACAGAGCCTCCACAGTCAAACTCTAAGTTTGGTGTTGGGAGGCCACAACCAAACTTTAAGTTTGGTGTTGAACCTCCACATTCAAACTCTAAGTTTAGTGTTGGGAGGTTCCGACATTACTCTGAACATCTGTGAGGCTCCATGAGAGCCCACTGTCAAGCTATTGACATTAAAGAAACGCTTGTTGGGAGGCAACCCAATCTTTACTGTTCTTTGTTAAATTTCTATTTTCTTTTGTTATTTCATGTTTTCTGTAGGTTGATGATCATGTGAAGTTACAAAAACAATTAAAAAAGCAAAAACAGAAGGAAAAATAGAATTAAAAACAGAACACCCTGAAGGAGAAACTTACTGGCGTTTAAACGCCAGTAAGGGTAGCAGAATGGGCGTTAAACACCCAGCCTGGCACCATTCTGGGCGTTTAACGCCAGAAATGGGCACCAAACTAGCGTTTAACGCCAGGAATGGGTAAGAAGCTGGTGTTAAATGCCAGAAATGGGCAGCAGCCTGGCGTTTAACGCAAGGATTGGCAGCAAGGGGCGTTTTGCATGCCACTTGGTGCAGGGATGAGATATCCTTGACACCTCAGGATCTGTGGACCCCACAGGATCCCCACCTACCCCCACCTCTCTCTCTCTTCTTCACCCATTCACCAATCACCTCAATACCTCTTCCCCAAAAACCCCTCACCTATCAAATCCCACCATTCTCTTCACCACTCACATCCATCCTTCATAAAACCCCACCTAACTCACCATTCAAATTCAAACCACTTTCCCACCTAAACCCACCCATAATGGCCGAACCATACCCCCCTCTCTACTCCTATATAAACCCATCTTCACTCCTTCATTTTCACACAATACACACACACTACTTCTCCCCCTTGGCCAAAACACAAAGCCCCCTGCATCTCCTCTATTTCTTCTTCTTCTACTCTCTTCTTTCTTCTTTTGCTCGAGGACGAGCAAACCTTCTAAGTTTGTTGTGGTAAAAGCTAAAGCTTTTTGTTTTTCCATAACCATTTATGGCACCAAAGGCCAAAGAAACCTCTAGAAAGAGAAAAGAGAAGGCAAAAGCTTCCACGTCCGAGTCATGGGTGATGGAGAGATTCCTCTCAAGGGTGCATCAAGACCACTTCTATGAAGTTGTGGCCAAGAAGAAGGTGATCCCCGAGGTCCCTTTCAAACTCAAAAAAGGTGAATATCCGGAGATCCGACATGAGATTCGAAGAAGAGGTTGGAAAGTTCTCACCAACCCCATTCAACAAGTTGGAATCTTAATGGTTCAAGAGTTCTATGCCAATGCATGGATCACCAAGAACCATGATCAAAGTGTGTACCCGGACCCAAAGAATTGGCTTACAATGGTTCGGGGGAAATGCTTAGATTTTAGTCCGGAGAATGTAAGGTTGGCATTCAACTTGCCCATGATGCAAGGAGATGCACACCCCTACACTAGAAGGGTCAACTTTGATCAAAGGTTGGACCAAGTCCTCATGGACATCTGTGAAGAGGGCGCTCAATGGAAGAGAGATTCAAGAGGGAAGCCGGTTCAACTAAGAAGGTATGACCTCAAGCCTGTGGCTAGGGGATGGTTGAGTTCATCCAACGCTCAATCATTCCTACTAGCAACCGATCTGAAGTAACTATAGACCGGGCTATCATGATTCATAGCATCATGATTAGAGAGGAAGTAGAAGTTCATGAGGTTATATCCCAAGAACTCTACAAGGTGGCGGACAAGTCCTCTACTGTGGCAAGGTTAGCCTTCCCTAATCTCATTTGTCACCTCTGCAATTCAGCTGGAATTGACATAGAAGAAGACATCCTCATTGATGAGGACAAGCCCATCACTAAGAAAATGATGGAGCAAACAAGAGATCCCACTCATGGACAAGAGCATGAGGAAACTCCTCATCATGAAATCCCTGAGATGCCTCAAGGGATGCATTTTCCTCCACAAAACTATTGGGAGCAAATCAACACCTCTCTAGGAGAATTAAGTTCCAACATGGGACAACTAAGGGTGGAGCACCAAGAGCATTCCATCCTCCTCCATGAAATTAGAGAAGACCAAAGAACCATGAGAGAGGAGCAACAAAGGCAAGGAAGAGACATTGAGGAGCTCAAGCACTCCATAAGATCTTCAAGAGGAAGAACAAGCCGCCATCACTAAGGTGGATCCGTTCTTTAATCTCCTTGTTCTTTATTTTTTGTTTTTCGAATTTTTATGCTTTATGTTTATTTATGTTTGTGTCTTTATGATCACTAGTGTCTGAGTGTCTATGCCTTAAAGCTATGAAAATGAATCCATTACCTTCCTTAAATGAAAAATGTTTTTAATTGAAAAAGAAAAAGAAGTGCATGAATTTCAAATTTTAAAACAGTTTAGTTATTTTGATGTGGTGGCAATGCTATTATTTTTCTGAATGAATGCTTGAACAGTGCATATTTTTGATATTGTTGATTCATGAATGTTAAAATTGTTGGCTCTTGAAAGAATGATGGGAAAAGGAGAAATGTTATTTGATAATCTGAAAAATCACAAAATTGATTCTTGAAGCAAGAAAACGCAGTGAAAAGCTTGCAGAAAAAAATATATATATGCGAAAAAAAAGAGGCGAAAAAAAGAGAAAAAAAAAGAGACAAAAAGAAAGAAAAGCAAGCAGAAAAAGCCAGTAACCCTTTAAACCAAAAGGCAAGGGTAAAATAAAAAGGACCCAAGGCTTTGAGCATCAGTGGATAGGAGGGCCCACAGGAATAAAATCCTGGCCTAAGCGACTAAACCAAGCTATCGCTAACCATGTGCTTGTGGCGTGAAGGTGTCAAGTGAAAACTTAAGACTGAGCGGTTAAAGTCGTGGTCCAAAAGCAAAAAGAGTGAGCTTAAGAGCTCTGGACACCTCTAATTGGGGACTCTAGCAAAGCTGAGTCACAATCTGAAAAGGTTCACCCAGTTATGTGTCTGTGGCATTTATGTATCCGGTGGTAATACTGGAAAACAAAATCCTTTGGGTCACGGCCAAGACTCATAAAGTAGCTGTGTTAAAGAATCAACATACTTAACTAGGAGAATCAATAACACTATCTAGATTCTGAGTTCCTATAGATGCCAATCATTCTGAACTTCAAGGGATAAAGTGAGATGCCAAAACTGTTCAGAAGCAAAAAGCTAAAAGCCCCGCTCATTTAATTAATACTGATCTTCATAGATGTTTTTGGAATTCATTGTACTTTCTATTCTTTTTATCCTATATGATTTTCAGTTGCTTGGGGACAAGCAACAATTTAAGTTTGGCGTTGTGATGAGCGGATAATTTATACGCTTTTTGGCATTATTTTTAGTATGTTTTTAGTATATTTTAGTCACTTTTTATTATATTTTATTAGTTTTTATTTAAAAATCACTTTTCTGGACTTTACTATAAGTTTGTGTGTTTTTCTATGATTTCAGGTATTTTCTGGCTGAAATTAAGGGACCTAAGCAAAAATTTTATTCAGAGGCTGAAAAAGGACTGCAGATGCTGTTGGATTCTGACCTCCCTGCACTCGAAGTGGATTCTCTGGAGCCATAGAAGCCCAATTGGCTTGCTCTTAATTGCGTTGGAAAGTAGACATCCTGGGCTTTCCAGTAATATATAATAGTCCATACTTTGCCCAAGATTTGATGGCCCAAATCGGCGTTCCAATTCAGCTTAAGAATTCTAGCGTCAAAACGCCAGAACTGGCATAAAAGCTGGAGTTAAATGCCCAAACTGGGATTATTGAAGTTCAGTTCAATTAGCAAGATAGCGATTATCAGTTATGTTTGAGTTTGATAATGTTGAGTTACTGATTTCTTAACCAAGACCAAAAGGGAAAAAAGTAAGATTGCTGGAATAAAAATGTCCTTAGATGGAAAGCAATGGTAACACAAATTAAAGAGAAAGCAATCACTAACTGAAATACCTCAAATAATCATTAATTCAAATCATAACATGGAAAGGGTTCATATGCCAAATTGGCAATATTTATAGATACGAATAAAAGCATTAAAGTGAAAGTAGCATAGAAACATAAATTAAAGTAAATACTAAACCTGGATCGAGAGTTACTCTTAAAAACTAAGAGAAGTCCTAAATCCTAATCCTAAGAGAGAGAGGAGAGAACCTCTCTCAAACTAAATCTAGATCATAGAAAGTGAAAATTGGCGAGCTCCCTTTGAATGGATGCATTCCTACACTTTATAGCCTCTAATCTGTGTGTTCTGTACTTGGATCTGGGCCAAAAGGGCTTCAGAAATCGCTGGGGGCATATTCTGTGAATTCTGGTATGTGGCCTCTGTCACGCGTCCGTGTGGGTCACGCAGTCGCGTCATTCGGAGCATTTCCTTGCCACGCGGTTGCGTCAGTCACGCGTCCGCGTCATATACGTTCTGCTTAAGGCACGCGGTCGCGTCAGTCATGCGGCCGCATCGCTGCTTCTTTGCTTCTGGCATGCGATCGCGTCAGTCATGTGATCGCGTGGATGCCAGTTCCTTCAAGAACTCCGTTTCGCACTTTCTTTCCATTTTTGTACGTTTTCTTTTCCATCCTTTTAGTCATTCTGCCTTAGAAAATCTGAAACTACTCAACACACTAATCACGGCATCGAATGGAAATAAAGGTAATTAAAATAATTAATTTTAAAGCTTAGAAAACATGTTTTTCACATACATCACATAATAAGGAAGGGAAAGTAAAACCATGCAATTAATATGAATAAGTGGGTGAAGGATTGAATAAATCACTCAAACTAAGCACAAAATAACTCATGAAATATGGGTTTATCAACCTCCCCACACTTAAACAATAGCATGTCCTCATGCTGAATCCAAGGTAAAGAATAAGGTAAGGTTAAAGTGGTGGAATGTTATGCAATGCAACCTATTCTAAATGCATCTACCTAAATGAGTCATGAAATTCTAATTTATCCACTCATATATAAAGCTTACATATAGTTAATTTAATTCACATTCTCAAGGAGTCATATGCATATATATATATAGCCAACCCTTAAATAATAAAGCACTTCTGCAAATGATATGGGAAAGAAAAATATTGTACAAACTTGCAAAACAATTAGTAATTTAAGCATAGATATATGTTGATGAGCTATTGAACCCTCACTGGATTTTGTGTTTACCCTCTAGTCACTCAGTGTTTATTGGGTTTATTCACTCTACTTTTCTTTTTATTCTTACTTTCTATAACTTTGTTCTTCATCTAACCAATCAACAATTATAGAGTATAGTCATACCAAAAATTATGAGGTCTTTACTTAAGGTTGTAATGGGGCTAAGGTAAAGGTAAGGATATATGTATAAGGCTAAGTGAGCTAATAAGTGAATCCTTAATTAGACTAAGATCTCACCTAACATACATATTTAGTAAAACATAACTTCTTTACCTATTTTCCCATATTTTTCCACTTGTTGTTACATGCTCATGCTTCAATTTTTTTATTTTTATCCCATGTGCATTTATTTTGCATTGGGGAATTTTGTATCCCTTTTATTAATTGCCGAAAAATAACTTCTTTTTTTTCTTTTCTTTTCTTTTTTTTCTTATGCACATGGTGACTTAACTTTGATTTCTCATGAGCATGCTTCCCAAAGTTTCTGAGTTATTTTATTTCTTTCAACTTTTTCTACCTTTTGTTTCTATCATCCATGTTCCCAATAGGTTTCCCACATTTTAATCTATTCATAATTTTCTATCTTAAGCTAACCAGGGATTCAACTTGGGATTTTATTTTTTTTTTCCGCTTAAGGCTAGTAGTGTGGCTAAATAGAATAAAAGGGATTTTAAAGGCTCAAGGGGACTTACAAGGGTGATGTGAAAGGTAGGTTATTTTGGGGTAAGTGAGCTAAAATCAAATGATGGCCTCAATCATTTTTTTGGTATGTATCTATATTCTATGTTCTATAATTGGACATATAGATTAAAGCAAAGTAAAGGACATCAGAATAAAAAGAAGCGAAACACACAGGAATGAAATTATGGTTTGAATATAACCATACAATTAAGCTCAAGACTCACAGGCTGTGTGTTCTCTAACTCAAGCATCATATATCATTCATATATGTTATGCAGGTTTAGTTAAAAATTCCCATTATTCTCATAAAAAAATTATTTAGGGTAGCCTTTAAAGTTTTAATGTTCCTCCTTGATGAAATGTTGTCAACTTAACTATATGATGTAATGCTATATATACAAGGTTTATGGATTTAAATCTGTTATGTTCAATTTTCTAGCTTACTACCTTTTTATGTTTTTCAATTTAAACTATGCTATCTTATGCTAAAAAGGGTAAACTATACTAATTAATCCACTAATAAGTCAGAATTGCAAACTAAACTAAATAACTAAAATAAACTAAATAGCTAAAATACAAACTAAAAATGCAAAATGCTGAAATAGAGTAAAAATACATAAAAGTAGCAATGTATAAGTACTCAGAAAATAACAGTAAAAAGAAAAATACAGAAAAATATCCAAAATAAAAGAAAAAAGAGATGTAGTGGTTCACCAAAATAAAATGCCAGAGATGGTGACCTCCCCACACTTAAAATGAAGCATCGTCCCTGATGCTCAGTCAAGCCGGGTGTGAAGGGTGTCATCACTGGTAGGGATGGTAGCTGGAGGCTCTGTGGTGGTGGTGGGCTGAGGATTTGGCTGCTGTAGAGGAGGGGCTAACTGGATCGGGATCTCTGGATCTGCAGCCTCAATCTGATGTGGGACCTCCTGATGTGGTGTAGCCTGCTCTGTGCCTGCCTGCTGATGGGTCTCCGCCTGGGATTGAGTCTCCTCCTCGTGCTCATCCTCCTCCTCCTCTGATGGCTCTGATGGTGTGTCGGGCTCGGAGGGGATGTCACCACCCTGTCGGATCATCAGCTTTAGATGCGAATAGTGTCGCTAGCTGTGACACTCTAATCTCTCATACCGGCGCCGGTTACGGCGCTCCATCTGATCAAGCTGTCGGAATAGGCGGTGCACGAGGCGGTATACGGGCTCAGAGGCAGGTGGAGGTGCAGTGGTGGCAGCAGGGGCAGCAGGGGCAGCTGTAGATGAAGAGGGTCCAGCAGACGGTGGGGCTGTCTCATCAGTAGCAGTGAAGGGTGGTGGTTTGTAGCCCAAAGCTAGGAAGTTCCTGCTGTGAGGAATGATCTTCCTGCAGTCCGCCACTGGTGGTCTCTCGTCGGCATCCTCCCATGGCACGTTAGCTCGACGGCCTAGCTGTGTAACCAGATAAGGAAAAGGGAGGGTGCCTCGGACGTGGACCCTGGCCATATAATGCCGGATAAAGTGTGGCAGATAAAGGTCCTTACCCTCCATCACACAACATAGGAGGGTGATCATAGCAGCCGGGATCTCCGTCTCATGAGTACTCGGCATCACATAGTTGCTCAAGATCTGGTGCCATAACCGAGCCTCATCATTTAAGTACGCCCTCTTGATCCCTCTAGGCATGGTGGTGTCCTGACCCATCTCCCAAGGAACAGTCGGGTCAAGAGCTATCCGTGCCTTCACAGCATCCCAATCAAACCGCATCAGGCTCATGTCCTCCTCAGCCTTTTGATAACCATCAGGCTGATCGGACTTGGCTGGGAGCCGGAGAATGTCCTCTATGGCCTCCTCAGTGACCAGAATCTGCTTTCCTCTCAGGTTCACTGCATCTAGGGTAGTGATGTAGTAATTGCAGTAGAATTCCCTGACTCAAGATGCATTGACCTCTGTCAGTGCTCTCTCCAGAAATAACCAGCCCCTTTGCTTGATTTTCTCAGTGGTGTACTGATGGAGTGCTTTTGGAATCTTCAGAGTTCTCTCCAGGTATAGGTTCCTGGAGTTTGCAAATGCCGGATACTTCATCTCACAGTATCGGTTTGCAAATTTTATTGAATCATTTGCAGGGAGCAGCTGGTCAGCTTTTTCCTGCTGTATAAAGTTCTTCTCCCGCCATGAGGAATCATGCATTAGATCAATGATGGACTGGGAGGAATCTCCTCTTTTGCACTTGCTAGTAGCCTTGCCTTTGCCTTTCCTCTGTGAGGCAGACATCCTGAAAGATGGAAAACCAGGATATATAAAAATAGGAAAGCAATTAGGCATATAGTCAAAGAAAACACAAAGTGGCAAGGGAGAATTAGAATGAGGTAAATGAGTGAAGTAAATGTGCATTAAGGATTGTATAGTAATTTAAAAGTTTGAAAGGAAGAATTTACAATCCAAAATGTAACAGAATTCATGTTAAATAGAAAAATTGTCAATATGCCATGGTTAGAAAGTTAGAGGAGGGTGAAAAAAGTCAGAAAAGAGATTTTAAAAAGTTAGTATGGTTAGAATTTGAAAGAGGAGTTTGTAAATTAAAATTAGTGAGGCAGTAAAATGTGGGTTAAAGTAAGTGGCATAAAGAAAATATTCCACGAAACAAGGATTCACAATTATGACTAGAAATAACTCATAACCGAACAAGGAAAACAGGGTGATGTTGATTCAAATTGGAATAAAGAAAGTAAAAATTGGAATCAGAATATCACAAATGTAGTTTAGAAACCGGGAAATCAAAGAGGATAAGAAAGTCTACCATGGCATTCATGAAATGGTTTGGTTAAAGCGGAGGACAACTGAGTTCAAATTGCCAAACCAAAACATGAATGACAACATTTTACAAAAAATTTGGGCAGCATTCCAGCTAAAATTGGATTATCCCAGAAAATAAACAACAACAAGGCAGTTCATATGAATTAAAAAAACTTGCTGCAGTTACCTATAATTAATATAAACATGAAAATTCAGAGTAACAAGCAGCAAATGCAGGAAATCGCAGCATATGAACAAGGTCACAATAACAGCAGAATTGTAGATTTGATAAAACAAAAACATGAACAGCGCAAGTAAACAGACCTAAATCCACTAACAATAGCCTAGGCTACCTAACAACCTAAAATCCACTACAACATGCATATCTAACTAGCCTAAACATGAACATAAAATGGAAAAAATAAGAATAACTGCGAACGGATAAAAGGGATTGCGTGTTGCAGAACCTGGAAGGCTGAATAATGAGAGTAGGCAGAAAGGTGGCTGGGTGGTGGTGATGGTAGCGTCCGGTGGTAAGCATGGCAGCTGGCGGTGGTGGGCACAGCGGTGCGACTGTTTGGCAGGGAGAAGGTGATGGGATATTTTAGCGGAGAAACGAATTTCTCCAAAACACCCAAATCTAACCGGCAAATGCACCGGTTCGCATCAAGTAATAAAACTCACGTGAGTGAGGTCGATCCCACAGGGATTGATGGATCAAGAAACTTTAGTGGGTGATTAGTTTAGTCAAGCTAACATTAAATGATTTGAGTGACAATTGAAGCCAACAGAATGTAAACTTGCAGGAATTATAAAGTGCAGAAAGTAAAATTGCAAGTAACTTAAAGAGCAAGAAAGTAAAATAGCTGAAACTTAAATTGCAAGAAATATAAATTGCATGAAAGTAAAGGGGACTGGGTGCAGGGAAATTAAATGAAAGCAGTAACTCAAAGCTTAGAACAATTGGAAAGTTAAATTGCAAGAAGAATAAAGGAAATTAGGTACTGGGATTCATGAAATCAAACACGGAAGTGTAAATAAAAATCAAACAGAGAAATGAAAGATGCAGCAGGTTCAACAGATTTGGAAAATCACTTTAAAATCAAAACAGAGAGCAACTTGGCTCAATTGCAAAATCTAAATGAGAGGTTGAAGATCTCAGGGGTTGGATGAGACTAGAGACCAAGTCTAGATCTCAATTCCTTCCTTGATCCAACAGAGAATAATTGCAGAAGAAAATAGAGAAGAAAGCAGTAAAGAGAGTTTTGATTCAAATCACAATTCACTGAAATTATGTAGACAAGTAAACAGAGAGAATTCTCAAGGTGAGATTGAAACAGAATTTCTTCAATTCTCAACCCAAGATTCAAAACAAAAATGAAAACTAAGAGAGAGAGTTCTGTATTCCTAATGCTCCCTAGTGGAGCTCGCCCCCTATTCTCTCTATTCGGGCTTACTTTCTAAAATGAGAATGATGCCTTATATAGGCATTTTTACAAAATGAAAATGAAATTCAAAACAAATTACAATTAAATGAAATTCCTATTTTATCTATCTCTTGTGCCTTTGAGTGATGACAATTGGGCCCTTGCTCTTGATGGAATTGGGTTGATAGAGGCCTTGGTTGATTGCTCTTGGAGTTTGGAGAAGAACCGAATTGAACCGGGTTGGAATCATGAAAGCTTGAGTAAAAGTTGGAGTAAAAGTTAGGGTCTAACTTTTGCTCCAACTTTTCACATCAGCACCCTTCCTTGCTGATACCAACGTTGGGGCAAAAGTTAGGGGTCAAACTTTTGCTCCAACGTTGGCCCCCGTGTGTGCATGTGTGGGGTGCTACTTTGTCCTCTTGTCAACGTTGCCAATTTCATGCCAACAATAAACTATTATATATGGTTGGAAAGCTCTGAATGTCAGCTTTCTAACCCAATTTGAATCACCTCAATTGGACATCTACAACTCAAGTTATGCCCCTTTGAAGAGGACAAGGTCGCTGGCTTTGGTGTGCAGCGTTTGAGGCGACGTTTGCCTCCAACGTGGGCGAAAACGCCAGATTTTGGAGACTCAAACACATTGTTCACCCCATACTATTATACGTTGTTGGAAAGCCCTGAATGTCTACTTTCCAATGCCGTTGGAAGCGCATCATTTGGAGTTCCACAGCTCGAGTTATACTCCGTCGAAGGTGCAGAGGTCAGTTGGCCTCACTGCAAGTTGCCACCATATTCCTTTATGCACATTTTGGGGCAGTTTTCTCCCTCAATTTTAGTGTCCATCATGCAGTGCCATATATGCCTGGAAAGCTCTTGATTCCTACTTTCCATTGCTTTTTGAATCACCTCATTTGGAGCTCTGTAGCTCAAGTTATTCTTGTTGGAAGTATACCCCTTGTATGCCTTGTGGCGCCAACGTTAGCCAAAAAGTTAGAGGCTAACGTTGGCGCAAACTTTTTCTCTTCCAGGGTGTGTTTTTCTCATGCCAACGTTAGCCACAAAGTTATGGGCTAACGTTGGCGCAAACTTTTGGTGGCCAGGGGGTGTTTTTCTCATGCCAACGTTAGCCACAAAGTTAGGGGCTAACGTTGGCGCAAACTTTTGGTGCCCAGGGAGTAACTTTCATGTGCCAACGTTAGTCCAAAAGTTAGGGGCTAACGTTGGGGCTAACTTTTCACCTAAAAGTTTGTGCAAAAGTTTGAGGCTAACTTTTGGTCCAACTTTTTGCTTCCTGGTTCATTTTCACTTGTTCCATTGTCCTCTCTTCCTCCTAGCCAATCCTTCTTGCTTCAACCTTTCTCCAAGCTTTCTTCACCTATCATTAATCAACCAAACACATCAAAGCTATGCTCAAAATCATGAGATATTCATTCTTTCATAATATGTGACAATTATAGCATAAAACCTCATGAAATTGCATTAATTCATACATGGTTGATTAAATCAAAGGAATCATGAAAATCTACCCAATTGGCTTGCTTATGGCTTAAGAAAGTGCATAAAACCTTTTGAAAACAAATGAAAAAGCATAGAAAAACATGACATGGTGACATGTCATCACAACACCAAACTTAAACCTTGCTTGTCCCCAAGCAAGAAAAGAATCATGCAATAGAGATTGACAATCCAAGGTAAGAAGAATAGCAACTCAATGTTCATGGTAAGCTAGTTTTCTAAGCATGCTACAATCACAAAAGAAATGTAAATGATTGATGCTTCCATCTAGCTCAATTTATGAAATCTTTCTCTTATAATTCTTCCTTGAAACAAGCTTTTGATTTTCTTATTTAGCTTCTCCTTTTGGGTGCTTTGCCCCATGAGTTGATAACAAAGCTACGACTTCTAAATGCTTTGTTTTCAAGTATTACCACTTGATACATAAGCACCACAAGCATTTGATTAGAGGACTTCATTAAGCTCATTTTTTTTCTTTTCTTTTCTTGACTCTCTAATCGTTGATGCTCAGAGCCTTGAGCTTTGAGGGAGTGCTTTTGCACTTTGAGCCTAACCTTGACTTCTAAGTGTTTTGTTTTCAAGCATTTGGCTTGATACATAAACACCACAAGTACTTAACAAATGAATTGCCATTGGTACTCAGAGCCTTCAGCTTTCTCATTCTTTCCCTTTTTCTTTTCTTGCTTTATTTTGCATTTGCTTCTTCAAGGTTTTCATGTTTTTAAAAGATTTCACAAAATGTTATAGATGAAAACTTCAATTAAATAAAATCCAATGCAATTGAGCAACAATTAATCATACTAGCTTTCCAATACTTGTATGCACATGCTAAACTCTTCTTTAGTTCCTCGTTTGTTTATGATCATGATGCTTTACTGCTTTTGAATTCACAAAACTCAAGTTGGTAATCACAATGGCATGGCAACATGTTATAAATCAATATTCAAGCTATGCTTTATTCATACACACATGTAAACAGAAAAGATGAAGACAATCATGCATTTTAAGCGCTGGAAACAAATGAGGAGAAAAGGAACTTTATAACCTTGTAGTTCATCTTCATTATTGTTGTCCTTTTTCCTCTATTCTTCCTCCTTCCCTTGCCAAACTCAGACTGCTTGCTCATCCTCAAGCAACAATTAGAACAATGGCTAGGGGCTAAGATGGATCATGAATGTCTTACACAATGAAAAGCTAGTAGTACATGTGTTCTAAGCAAGCAAAATTAAAGATAATAATCAAGGCATAAGAGACAGAGACATTGTGATTGCAAACTTAAGAAGGTGAGCATAATACTTTGCATAAAGAATAAGTGGCACACCAAACTTAGTGTGACACTTTCACTTGGAATTGATGCAAGTATCTTGCAAGGATTGGAAGCAAATTTTGTTGCATAGCAACACCAAACTTAGAATGCAATCCTATGTCAATTTATTTGAACTAAAACTAAACAAAAGAAACTGTTATATGTTAAATACAATCACCAAATGAAGAGTCTGTTATGAATAAGGATGTCTTGGTGATGTATTAACAAAAGCAGTTAATGAAGGAAAGCATTAAAAACAAGTAAATAAATGAAACAAAGGAAAAACAAAAATTATCCAACTAAGAAGAAAAATAACACTGTAAAAGGCAATATGGTTATGTAGAAAAGTGATGTTGCTGGATTGATTTGCATAGAAAAATAGGTGGCACACCAAACTTAGAATCTTGGTGTGTCACTTTCATGTAAAATTGATGCAATCATCCATGAAGATGGAAAACAGTTTGTTGCATGGCAACACCAAACTTAGAATGTAACCATATGCCAATTTATTGAAATTTAAACAAAGCAAGGAAAAGAAATGTACCTACTGTCTACCTATTCTTTACTTTCTTCCTCTTCTTCCAATTTGTTAAGAGAAATGACTTCAAAGGAGGAGAAGTTTCAGCTACTGTCCCTTGCCTTGGCTTTTCCTCAGCAAGCTTTCTTTTGCAAATGGCTTGATTGATCTTGCTTGCTGGATTAGGGATAGGATTGGTGCTCTTGTTAGTTGCCTTCACTTCTTTGAATCCATGTCTTGGTTGCTGTGTGATTATTGGAGTTTTGTATTCATCCAGAGCCTTTTGAATCGGTGGTTCCATGAACTCTTTCTCACTTGAGTGTAAATTTTCTGGAATGACTTCCTCACTTTCTTGCTCCTCCACTTCCTCTTTTACACTCAACATTTGTTTTAATAGCTCTATCATGGAGGAGGTTTGTTGATCTTCCCAACATTTCTTCATCTTCTCTTCATATTTTTCGATCACAGATTCAAGGGAAGTTTGTAAGGGTTGTGAATGTTCATGTTCCTTTATCACCTCAAGAGCAGTTTCAGGTTCCACTACTTTCACCACCTCTTCTTTTTTTGCAATTTCACTTGACACAGGGACCTTGCATTCTTGTTTTTCCATTTTCTCCTTCCTTGCATTCAACAATTGGCCTGCCATCACTTCCATGTTTTTAAGGGAGTTTTCTAGTTCTTTATGGTATTTCTCTTCCTCCTCCGCAAATCTTTTGATCATGGACTCAATCTTTGAGAGGCTTTGGTTCATGGAAGTTTGTGTGGGTGGTGAGTTTTGACAGAGGCTTTCTGTTGAAGCGTGGTCAAGTGATGATATCTTCGGATGAATATCATATGGAGCACTAGAATTCCCTTCCCAGCCACTATTAGAGTCATGACTTGCATCATTTTGTGGTGGAGAGAAATATCCCATATGATTTTCTTTCTCATCTTGTGGTTCTGAAGCATGGCTCCATGAATTGGAGAGCCCAGAATTGGTATTTTCTTGGTGATATTCCCTGCCACCATTAGAGATTGGTGATGGTGGGTGATATCCCATAAAATTTTGTTTGACCAAATGATGAGTTGAACTCCATTTGTATTTTACAAACATCAATGAAAATTGAAATTACTCATATCAGAGATGAGAATTTCTTAGTGAGGCAAAAACACAAACACCTTGGTTTCAGCTTAGAACAGAGAACAAAAATAAAGAAAATGCTTGATCTAGACTTCTCACCCACTTAATCATTGTTGATCTAATCAATCCCCGGCAACGGCGCCAAAAACTTGATGGGATATTTTAGCGGAGAAACGAATTTCTCCAAAACACCCAAATCTAACCGGCAAGTGCACCGGGTCGCATCAAGTAATAAAACTCACGTGAGTGAGGTCGATCCCACAGGGATTGATGGATCAAGCAACTTTAGTGGGTGATTAGTTTAGTCAAGCTAACATTGAATGATTTGAGTGACAATTGAAGCCAACAGAATGTAAACTTGCAGGAATTATAAAGTGCAGAAAGTAAAATTGCAAGTAACTTAAAGAGCAAGAAAGTAAAATAGCTGAAACTTAAATTGCAAGAAATATAAATTGCATGAAAGTAAAGGGGACTGGGTGCAGGGAAATTAAATGAAAGCAGTAACTCAAAGCTTAGAACAATTGGAAAGTTAAATTGCAAGAAGAATAAAGGAAATTAGGTACTGGGATTCATGAAATCAAACACGGAAGTGTAAATAAAAATCAAACAGAGAAGTGAAAGATGCAGCAGGTTCAACAGATTTGGAAAATCACTTTAAAATCAAAACAGAGAGCAACTTGGCTCAATTGCAAAATCTAAATGAGAGGTTGAGGATCTCAGGGGTTGGATGAGACTAGAGACCAAGTCTAGATCTCAATTCCTTCCTTGATCCAACAGAGAATAATTGCAGAAGAAAATAGAGAAGAAAGCAGTAAAGAGAGTTTTGATTCAAATCACAATTCACTGAAATTATGTAGACAAGTAAACAGAGAGAATTCTCAAGGTGAGATTCAAACTGAATTTCTTCAATTCTCAACCCAAGATTCAAAACAAAAATGAAAACTAAGAGAGAGAGTTCTGTATTCCTAATGCTCCCTAGTGGAGCTCGCCTCCTATTCTCTCTATTCGGGCTTACTTTCTAAAATGAGAATGATGCCTTATATAGGCATTTTTACAAAATGAAAATGAAATTCAAAACAAATTACAATTAAATGAAATTCCTATTTTTATCTATCTCTTGTGCCTTTGAGTGATGACAATTGGGCCCTTGCTCTTGATGGAATTGGGTTGATAGAGGCCTTGGTTGATTGCTCTTGGAGTTTGGAGAAGAACCGAATTGAACCGGGTTGGAATCATGAAAGCTTGAGTAAAAGTTGGAGTAAAAGTTAGGGTCTAACTTTTGCTCCAACTTTTCACATCAGCACCCTTCCTTGCTGATACCAACGTTGGGACAAAAGTTAGGGGTCAAACTTTTGCTCCAACGTTGGCCCCCTTGTGTGCATGTGTGGGGTGCTACTTTGTCCTCTTGTCAACATTGCCAATTTCATGCCAACTATAGACTATTATATATGGTTGGAAAGCTCTGAATGTCAGCTTTCTAACCCAATTTGAATCACCTCAATTGGACATCTACAACTCAAGTTATGCCCCCTTGAAGAGGACAAGGTCGCTGGCTTTGGTGTGCAGCGTTTGAGGCGACGTTTGCCTCCAACGTGGGCGAAAACGCCAGATTTTGGAGACTCAAACACATTGTTCACCCCATACTATTATACGTTGTTGGAAAGCCCTGAATGTCTACTTTCCAATGCCGTTGGAAGCGCATCATTTGGAGTTCCACAGCTCGAGTTATACTCCGTCGAAGGTGCAGAGGTCAGTTGGCCTCACTGCAAGTTGCCACCATATTCCTTTATGCACATTTCGGGGCAGTTTTCTCCCTCAATTTTAGTGTCCATCATGCAGTGCCATATATGCCTGGAAAGCTCTTGATTCCTACTTTCCATTGCTTTTTGAATCACCTCATTTGGAGCTCTGTAGCTCAAGTTATTCTTGTTGGAAGTATACCCCTTGTATGCCTTGTGGCGCCAACGTTAGCCAAAAAGTTAGAGGCTAACGTTGGCGCAAACTTTTTCTCTTCCAGGGTGTGTTTTTCTCATGACAACGTTAGCCACAAAGTTATGGGCTAACGTTGGCGCAAACTTTTGGTGGCCAGGGGGTGTTTTTCTCATGCCAACGTTAGCCACAAAGTTAGGGGCTAACGTTGGCGCAAACTTTTGGTGCCCAGGGAGTAACTTTCATGTGCCAACGTTAGTCCAAAAGTTAGGGGCTAACGTTGGGGCTAACTTTTCACCTAAAAGTTTATGCAAAAGTTTGAGGCTAACTTTTGGTCCAACTTTTTGCTTCCTGGTTCATTTTCACTTGTTCCATTGTCCTCTCTTCCTCCTAGCCAATCCTTCTTGCTTCAACCTTTCTCCAAGCTTTCTTCACCTATCATTAATCAACCAAACACATCAAAGCTATGCTCAAAATCATGAGATATTCATTCTTTCATAATATGTGACAATTATAGCATAAAACCTCATGAAATTGCATTAATTCATACATGGTTGATTAAATCAAAGGAATCATGAAAATCTACCCAATTGGCTTGCTTATGGCTTAAGAAAGTGCATAAAACCTTTTGAAAACAAATGAAAAAGCATAGAAAAACATGACATGGTGACATGTCATCACAAGGAGGGAGTGATGGGGTTATGGGAAGGGATGGGGGAAAGGGGTTGTGTTGCTGGTTGAAGGGGGTGCGGTTGGACGGTGGCGGCGTCGTGTGGTGGTGCGGGGGGAAACAGTGGCGGAGGAGGATGGAGGAAAAAGAAAGAAGAAGAAAGAAGGGAAAAGGAGGGAGGGGGGTAGGTGGCGGTGGCGTCTGGGTGGTTGGCGGCTTCCAGGTGGTGGCGTGGAGTTGGCTTGGTGGTGGTTGGTGCTTGGAGGAGGAGAGGGGGGAAAAAGGGTTGGGGAGCTGCGCAACGAATAGGGTTCGCGTGGCTAGGGGGAGTTATACTTTGAAATCCACGCGGCCGCGTGGGGCACGCGGTCGCGTGGTGGGGGTGAAAACGGAGGTGACGCGATCGCGTGTGTCGCACGATCGCATGGGAGGGGTAGAAGAGGGGGTGACGCGATCGCGTGGGTCGCGCGATCGCGTCGCTGGAATTTGTGCTAGACGCACGACTCCAGCGTCGTTTCAGCGCAACTCTCTGTCTCCTCCTAGGGTGTTGTGCAATCCATGCGACGCGATCGCGTCGCTCACGCGGTCGCGTGGGATTGGTTTTATGCATGTGACGCGATCGCATTGGGCATGCGATCGCGTGGGCTAATTTGTGCAAAATGCACAAGGGCCGGACGATTCCAGCCTAACTTTCTGTACGTTGGATCTTTACGCCGATCTCCAGGGCATGCGGCCGCGTGGGTGACGCAGTCGCGTGGATAGTGTTTTCGCAATATGACGCGATCGCATGGGGCATGCGGTCGCGTCGTGCACCCCTTTTTTTATATGTATGATAAATGCAGAATGCAATGATTAATATGAGTGCTATGCATGATTCAAGGTTCAATAAAGTAAAATGAAAAGGAAATAAAAACTAAAACAATTAACAAGAAATAAACTGAAAAAGAAGTGACCATACCATGGTGGGTTGTCTCCCACCTAGCACTTTTAGTTAAATTCCTTAAGTTGGACATTGGAGGAGCTTCCTGTTATGGCGGCTTATGTTTAAATTCGTCCAAAAATCTCCACCAGTGCTTGGAATGCCAATAGCCTCCGGGATCCCAAACTAGGCATGTAAAGCTTCTGAACAGCGCCATTTTGAAAGAACTAAAGATTGATGGTTTAGAAGTTATAACGAATACTCGTTGTAAGTATAGTTACTAAACCAAGTATTCAAACCTCGGGTCGTCTTCTCAAGGAATTGCAAGGAAGTATGTTCTTATTATTGGCTATAAAGGTTATAATCAGGGTTTAGAGGGTGAGAAGCTAGTGATTTAAATGACAAGTAAAGTAAATGGCAATTAAAATAAATAAAACTGTAAAGCAAACTTTTGGCAAGGTAAGAGAAATTGGAAGTCCAACTTAATTATCTCTCTCAACAATAATGAAAGTTGAATCTAAATTCCACTTAGTTAACCTTTACTAAAGCAAAGGAAAGTCAAGAGACTAATTAGTTTGACCTTCGAATCCTATTTAATTCCTAAGAAAAAGTTGGGATTATTAAAGTTCAGTTCAATTAGCAAGATAGCGATTATCAGTTATGTTTGAGTTTGATAATGTTGAGTTACTGATTTCTTAACCAAGACCAAAAGGGGAAAAAGTAAGATTGCTGGAATAAAAATGTCCTTAGATGGAAAGCAATGGTAACACAAATTAAAGAGAAAGCAATCACTAACTAAAATACCTCAAATAATCATTAATTCAAATCATAACATGGAAAGGGTTCATAAGCCAAATTGGCAACATTTATAGATACGAATAAAAGCATTAAAGTGAAAGTAGCATAGAAACATAAATTAAAGTAAATACTAAACCTGGATCGAGAGTTACTCTTAAAAACTAAGAGAAGTCCTAAATCCTAATCCTAAGAGAGAGAGGAGAGAACCACTCTCAAACTAAATCTAGGTCATGGAAAGTGAAAATTGGCGATCTCCCTTTGAATGGATGCATTCCTACACTTTATAGCCTCTAATCTGTGTGTTCTGTACTTGGATCTGGGCCAAAAGGGCTTCAGAAATCGCTGGGGGCGTATTATGTGAATTCTGGTACGTGGCCTCTGTCACGCGTCCGTGTGGGTCACGCGGTCGCGTCATTCGGAGCATTTCCTTGCCATGCGGTCGCGTCAGTCACGCGTCCGCATCATATACGTTCTGCTTAAGGCGCGTGGTCGCGTCAGTCATGCGGCCACGTCGCTGCTTCTTTGCTTCTGGCACGCGATCGTGTCAGTCATGCAATCGCGTGGATGCCAGTTCCTTCAGGAACTCTGTTTCGCACTTCTCTTCCATTTTTGTACGTTTCCTTTTCCATCCTTTAAGTCATTCTGCCTTAGAAAATCTGAAACTACTCAACACACTAATCACGGCATCGAATGGAAATAAAGGTAATTAAAATAATTAATTTTAAAGCTTAGGAAACATGTTTTTCACATACATCACATAATAAGGAAGGGAAAGTAAAACCATGCAATTAATATGAATAAGTGGGTGAAGGATTGAATAAATCACTCAAACTAAGCACAAAATAACTCATGAAATATGGGTTTGTCACCTACTTCACACTTTCTCTCTGCAAGTAAAGCTAAGCCCACTACGGAAGATAACTGCTTCAAACTCAAGATCCAAAGGCCCATATCCAAGACTTGAAGAATCAACTAGAAGATCAGAAGAGTAATATATTTAGGGGTAGTTTTTAATTAGAAAGTAGCTTCGGGGAGTGAGGAATTTTGAGAACTATTCTCTGTAATATTTTACTTTCTCTGCACTTCTAGTTTACTTTTCATAATGTATTTTTCATCTTTGTTTTCCATTTCCAGAGCTATGAACAACTAAACCCCTTTCATTGGGTTAGGGAGCTCTGTTGTAATTTGATGGATCAATACTAATTTTCATTACTCTTCTTCTATCTTTTCTCTTGATTTTACTAGAAAGCTTTCAATCTTCATCCAATTGGGTAGTTATCTTGGAAAAGAAGCTATTCATACTTGGATCTCTTCTGAACCTTGGAAGAGGAATGAAGAGATCATGCTAGAAATGCTTTCTCATGTTGGACCAAAGTGGGTTTGGTTGGGTATGGTGACTATAATCCTACCAACACTTGATTTGGGAATGCATGTCGTATAATCAGGGACCATACTTCATCTCTTCTCATGAGCAATTGACCAAGAAATTGGCTATTGATCAAGATTTGAGAGATTGAATTACCAAGGAATTGGAATTTGATCACTTAAGATTGCCAAGGAGATCAATGAATGCATTGATTGAGGAAGAGATGAAAATGAACTTGATCCGGAGAATGCAACATCTCCTAAGCCCAATGAATCCCCATTTCTGATCTTACCCATTCTCTTTAATTTCTACAATTTACTTTTATGAGCATCTTCCCCATTCCCATTTTACAATTCTGCAATTTACTTTCAGCTCTTTACTTCCAGCATTTACATTTTTTGCTTATTACTTTCCCGCCATTTAATTTCCTGCAACTCTCAAACCAAATTCTGCTTCGCTCAACTAGAACATTCCTCTAATTAAAGTTGCTTGACCAATCAATTCATGTGGGATTCGACCTCACTCTATTGTGAGTTTTTACTTGACGATAATTCGGTATACTTGCCGAAGGAAAATTGTTGAGAGACAAGTTTCCGTGCTATCATTGGAAAGCTAGTATGATTAATTGTTGCTCAATTGCATTGGATTTTATTTAATTGAAGTTTTCATCTAGGACATTTTGTGAAATTTTTTGAAATCATGAAAACCTTGAAGAAGCAATTACAATTAAGGCAAGAAAAGAAAAAGGGAAAGAATGAGAAAGCTAAAGGCTCTGAGTACCAATGACAATTAATTTGTTAAGTACTTGTGGTGTTTATGTATCAAGCAAAAAGCTTGAAAACAAAACACCTAGAAGTCAAGGCTAGGCCCAAGTGCAAAAAGCACTCCCTCAAAGCTCAAGGCTCTGAGCATCAATGATTAGATAGTCAAGAAAAGAAACAAATGAGCTTAATGAAGTCCTCTAATTAAATACTTGTGGTGCTTATGTATCAAGTGGTAATACTTGAAAACAAAGCACTTAGAAGTCGTAGCTTTGTTATTGGTGCACGAATTGTGAATCACACTTTTCACAACGCGTACCACTAACCAGCAAGTGCACTGGGTCGTCCAAGTAATACCTTACGTGAGTAAGGGTCGAATCCCACAGAGATTGTTGGTTTGAAGCAATCTATGGTTATCTTGTAAATCTTAGTCAGGAAGTCACTTATATTAATCAGTTGAATTGCTAACAAATAAAAGAGCATGGATTAAAGGTTACTTGTTATGTAGTAATGGAGAATAAGTTGGAGTTTTGGAGATGCTTTGTCATCTGAATCTCTGTTTTCCTCTGTCTTCTAATTCACGCACGCACGTCCTTCTATGGCAAGCTATATGTAGGGGGTCACCGTCGTCAATGGCTACATCCCATCCTCTCAGTGAAGAATATGCTCACATGCTCTGTCACAGCACGGCTAATCATCTGTCGGTTCTCGATCATACTGGAATAGAATTCTTCATCCTTTTGCGTCTGTCACTAACGCCCAGCACTCGCGAGTTTGAAGCTCGTCACAGTCATTTGATCATTGAATCCTACTTGGAATACCACAGACAAGGTTTAGACTTTCCGGATTCTCATGAATGCCGCCATCAGTTCTAGCTTATACCATGGAGATTCTGATTAAGGAATCTAAGAGATACTCATTCAATCAGATATAGAACGGAGGTGGTTGTCAGGCACACGTTCATTGTTTGAGAATGGTGATGAGTGTCACGGATCATCACCTTCATCACAGTTAAGCGCGAATGAACATCTTAGATAGGAACAAGCGTGTTTGAATAGAAAACAGAAATACTTGCATTAATACATCGAGACACAACAGAGCTCCTCACCCCCAACAATGGAGTTTAGAGACTCATGCCGTCAGAAAATACAATGTTTTTGATCTGAAATGTCATGAGATACAAAATAAGTCTCTAAAAGTTGTTTAAATACTAAACTAGTAGCCTAGGTTTACAACAAATGAGTAAACCATGATGGATGATGCAGAGATCCACTTCTGGGGCCCACTTGGTGTGTTCTGGGGCTGAGATTTAAGCAATCCACGTGCAGAGGCCATTTGTGGAGTTGAACGCCAGTTTTTGTGCCAGTTTGGGCGTTCAACTCCAGCTTTTGATCCTTTTCTGGCGCTGGACGCCAGAATTGGGCAGAGAACTGGCGTTGAACGCCAGTTTACGTCGTCTATCCTTGTGCAAAGTATGGACTATTATATATTGCTGGAAAGCCCTGGATGTCTACTTTCCAACGCAATTGGAAGCATGCCATGTCGAGTTCTGTAGCTCCAGAAAATCCACTTTGAGTGCAGGGAGGTCAGAATCCAACAGCATCAGCAGTCCTTTTTCAGCCTGAATCAGATTTTTGCTCAGCTCCTTCAATTTCAGCCAAAAAAATACCTGAAATTACAGAAAAACACACAACTCATAGTAAAGTCCAGAAATATGTATTTTTCCTAAAAACTAATGAAAATAGACTAAAAACTAACTAAAACATACTCAGAACTATATGAAATTAACCCCAAAAAGCGTATAAAATATCCGCTCATCACAACACCAAACTTAAACTGTTGCTTGTCCTCAAGCAACTAGACAAATAAAATAGAAGACTAATAGGTTGAGAAGCAATAATATCTCAGAGTTTTTGAGTGAAGCTCAGATTCTAATTAGATGAGCGGGACTAGTAGCTTTTTGCTTCTGAACAGTTTTGGCATCTCACTTTATCCATTGAAGCTCAGAGTGATTGGCATCTATAGGAACTTAGAATTCAGATAGTGTTATTGATTCTCCTATTTCAGTGTGATGATTCTTGAACACAGCTATTTTATGAGTCTTGGCCGTGGCCCTAAGCACTTTGTTTTCTAGTATTACCACCGGATACATAAATGCCACAGACACATAATTGGGTGAACCTTTTCAGATTGTGGCTTAGCTTTGCTAAAGCCCCCAATTAGAGGTGTCCAGGGTTCTTAAGCACACTCTTCTTTTTGCTTTGGACCTTGACTTTAACCGCTCAGTCTCAAGTTTTCACTTGACACCTTCACGCCACAAGCACATGGTTAGGGACAGCTTGGTTTAGCCGCTTAGACCAGGATTTTATTTCTTTAGGCCCTCCTATCCACTGATGTTCAAAGCCTTGGGATCCTTTTTATTTTCCCTTGCCTTTTGGTTTTAAGGGTTATTGGCTTTTTTCTCTTGCCTCTTGGTTTTAAGAGCTTTTGGCTTTTTCTGCTTGCTTTTTCTTTTTCTTTCTATTTTTTTCTTTCGCCTATTTTATTATATATATATATATATTTTTTTTTCTGCAAGCTTTGTTCTTTGCTGCTTTTTCTTGCTTCAAGAATCATTTTTATGATTTTTCAGATTATCAATAACATGTCTCATGTTCATCATTCTTTCAAGAGCCAACATATTTAACAGTCTTAAACAACAAATTCAAAAGACATATGCACTGTTCAAGCATTCATTCAGAAGACAGAAAGCATTGCCACCACATGTTACTAATTAGAATTTTTCTTATTAAAAACTCGAAATTTTATTGACTCTTATTCAAAAGATCTACTATTTTATTCATGTTTGCTGATGATGAGAAAAATAGACTATAACTTAATTAGAGATAAAATCAAAATAGATACTAATTACTACTAATGATCATGTAATGAAGACACAAACATAGATAAGCACTTAACATAGAGAAAACGAAAAACAGAGAAAGTAAGAACAAGGAACGAGTTCACCTTAGTGATGATGGCATTTCCTTCTTGAGGAACCAATGATGTTCTTGAGCTCTTTTATGTCTCTTCCTTGCCTTTGTGGCTTGATTCCTAGTGATTTTTGGTATTTCTATCCTCAGTTGCTTCCAATAATTATGTGGAGGGAAGTGCATCCCCTGAGGTATCTCAGGGATCTCTTGATTTACAGCCACATGTTCTACCACTGAGCTATTGATCCTTCACATAATTGTTTTACCACACCAAACTTAGAATGTTGCTTGCCCTCGAGCAAAAGAAGAAGGAATAGATGAAGAAGAAGATGTGGAAAAAAAAAACTAGGATTATGAGGAGGGAAGGTGGGGATCCCGTGGGGTCCACAGATCTTGAAATGATCCTGTGAGGTCCACAGATCTTGAGGTGTCAAGGCATTTACATCCCTGCACCAATTTAGGCATGCAAAATGCCCTTGCACACAACTCTGGGCGTTCAGCGCCAGGTTGGTGCCTATTTTGGGCGTTCAACGCCCATTTACTAGCCATTTATGGTGTTGAACGCCAGAACCATGCTTGTTCTGGGCGTTCAGCGCCAGGATGTTGCCCATTTTGGGCGTTCAGCGCCAGAACCATGCTCTGTTCTGGCGTTGAACGCCAGACAGGTGCTTCCTCCAGGGTGTGATTTTTCTTCTGCTGTTTTTGATTCCATTTTCAATTTTTAATATTTATTTTGTGACTCCACATGATCATGAACCTAATAAAACATGAACCTAATAAAAGTTGGGTTGCCTCCCAACAAGCGCTTCTTTAATGTCCTTAGCTGGACCTTGCTGAGCTTTTAATCTAGCTTCAGCCTTGAGCATTCTTGCTCAATGTTGCCTTCAAGATAGTGCTTGATTCTCTGTCCATTGACAATGAACTTCTTATCAGAATCAATATCTTGAAGCTCCACATAACCATATGGTGATACACTTGTAATTACGTATGGTCCCCTCCACCGGGATTTCAGTTTCCCGGGGAATAGCCTGAGTCTAGAGTTAAACAACAAAACCTTCTGTCCCGGTTCAAAGATTCTGGATGACAGCTTTCTGTCATGCCACTTTTTTTATTTTTCTTTATAAAGCTTGGCATTTTCGAAAGCTGTGAATCTGAATTCCTCTAGCTCATTTAGCTGGATCAATCGTTTTTCTCCTGCTAGTTTGGCATCAAAGTTTAGGAATCTGGTTGCCCAGTAGGCCTTATGTTCCAGTTCCACGTGCAGGTGACATGCCTTACCATACACGAGTTGGTATGGAGAGGTCCCTATAGGGGTCTTGAATGCTGTCTTGTAAGCCCACAAAGCATCATCCAAGCTCCGTGCCCAATCCTTTCTACGGGTATTTACTGTCCGTTCCAGGATTCTCTTTAATTCTCTATTAGAGACTTCAGCTTGCCCGTTGGTTTGTGGATGATATGGAGTGGCCACCTTGTGGCGAATTCCATACCGAACCATGGCAGAGTAAAGCTGTTTATTGCAGAAGTGAGTGCCCCCATCACTGATTAGTACTCTAGGGACACCAAACCTGCTAAAGATATGTTTCTGGAGGAACTTGAGCACTATTTTAGTATCATTGGTGGGTGTGGCAATAGCCTCAACCCATTTTGATACATAGTCAACTGCCACCAGAATATAAATGTTTGAGTATGATGGTGGGAAAGGTCCCATGAATTCAATTCCCCATATGTCAAACAACTCAATTTCCAAGATTCCTTGTTGAGGCATGGCGTAACCATGAGGCAGATTACCAGCTCTTTGGCAACTGTCACAGTTATGTACAAACTCTCGGGAATCTTTATACAGTGTGGGCCAATAGAAGCCACATTGGAGGACCTTGGTGGCTGTTCGCTCACCTCCGAAATGGCCTCCATATTGTGATCCATGGCAATGCCATAGGATCCTCTGTGCTTCTTCTCTAGGCACACACCTACGAATTATACCGTCTGCACATCTCTTAAAGAGATAGGGTTCATCCCACAAGTAGTACTTTGCATTAGTAATTAATTTCTTCTTTTGTATCCTGTTGTACTCTTTGGGTATGAACCTTGCAGCTTTATAGTTTGCAATATCGGCAAACCATGGTGCTTCCTGAATGGCAAATAAATGCTCATCAGGAAACGTCTCAGAGATCTCAAGAAAGGGGAGGGACGTCCCTTCCACTAGCTCTATCCGGGACAGATGATCAGCCACTTGGTTCTCTGTCCCTTTTCTGTCTCTTATTTCTATATCAAACTCTTGCAGAAGCAATACCCATCTGATGAGCCTGGGTTGTGAATCTTGCTTTGTGAGTAGATATTTAAGAGCAGCATGGTCAGTATACACAATCACTTTTGATCCTACTAAGTATGATCTGAACTTGTCAATGGCGTAAACCACTGCAAGTAATTCTTTTTCTGTGGTTGTGTAATTTTTCTGTGCATCATTTAGAACGCGACTGACATAATAAATGACATGCAGAAGCTTGTCATGCCTCTGTCCCAATACTGCACCAATGGCATGATCACTGGCATCACACATTAGCTCAAATGGTAACGTCCAGTCTAGTGCAGAAATGACTGGTGCTGTGACCAGCTTAGCTTTCAGCATTTCAAACGCCTGCAGGCACTCTGTGTTAAACACAAATGGCGTGTCAGCAGCTAGTAGATTGCTTAGAGGTTTTGCAATTTTTGAAAAATCCTTTATAAACCTCCTATAGAATCCTGCATGCCCCAGAAAGCTTCTGATTGCCTTAACATTGGCAGGTGGTGGTAATTTTTTAATTACCTCTATTTTTGCTTGATCCACCTCTATTCCCTTGTTTGAGATTTTATGCCCAAGGACAATTCCTTCAGTCACCATGAAGTGACACTTTTCCCAGTTTAAAACTAGGTTGGTCTCTTGGCATCTTTTCAAAACAAGTTTCCGGTGATCAAGACAGGAGCTGAATGAGTCTCCATATACTGAGAAGTCATCCATGAAAACTTCCAGAAATTTTTCCACCATATCAGAGAAAATAGAGAGCATACAACTCTGGAAGGTTGCAGGCGCATTACATAGCCCAAATGGCATCCTTCTATAAGCAAACACTCCGGATGGACATGTGAATGCTGTTTTCTCTTGATCCTGGGGATCTACTGCAATCTGGTTATAGCCTGAGTAGCCATCCAAAAAGCAGTAATAATCATGACCTGCTAGTCTTTCTAGCATCTGGTCTATGAATGGTAAAGGAAAATGATCCTTTCTGGTGGCTGTATTGAGCCTTCTATAGTCAATACACATGCGCCACCCTGTAACTGTTCTTGTAGGAACCAGTTCATTTTTTTCATTATGAATCACTGTCATGCCTCCCTTTTTTGGGACGACTTGAATAGGGCTCACCCAGGGGCTATCAGAAATAGGATAAATAATCCCAGCCTCCAGTAATTTGGTGACCTCTTTCTGCACTACTTCTTTCATGGCTGGATTTAGCCGCCTCTGTGGTTGAACCACTGGTTTGGCATTATCCTCCAATAGGATTTTGTGCATGCATCTAGCTGGGCTTATGCCCTTAAGGTCACCTATGGACCACCCAAGAGCTGTCTTGTGTGTCCTTAGCACTTGAATAAGTGCTTCCTCTTCCTGTGAATTTAAAGCAGAGCTTATGATCACTGGATAAGTATCACCTTCTCCCAGATATGCATATTTCAAGGATGGTGGTAATGGCTTGAGCTCGGGTTTAGGAGGTTTTTCCTCTTCCAGAAGAAATTTCAGAGGCTCTTTCATGTCCTCTGAGTCCTCCAAATCAGGTTGAACATCCTTAAAGATATGTTCCAACTCTGATTCGAGACACTCAGCCATGTTGATCTCTTCTACCAAAGAGTCAATAAGATCAACTTTCATGCAGTTTGTTGATGTGTCTGGATGCTGCATGGCTTTGACAGCGTTCAACTTGAACTCATCATCATTGACTCTCAGGGTTATTTTCCCCTGTTGGACGTCAGTGAGGGATCGTCCAGTTGCTAGGAAGGGTCTTCCTAGAATGAGAGTAGCACTCTTGTGCTCCTCCATTTCCAGCACAACAAAGTCAGTGGGAAAGGCGAATGGCCCAACTCTGACAATCATGTCTTCAATCACGCCTGATGGGTATTTAGTGGAACCATCAGCAAGTTGAAGACATATCCGGGTTGGTTTAACTTCTTCAGTTAAGCCAAGCTTCCTGATAGTGGATGCAGGTATTAGGTTGATGCTTGCCCCAAGATCGCATAAAGCTGTCTTGGTGCAATTACCTTCTAATATGCATGGTATCAGAAAACTCCCAGGGTCTTTAAGCTTTTCAGGAAAGCTCTTCAGAATGACTGCACTGCATTCTTCAGTTAGGAGAACTCTTTCTGTTTCTCTCCAATCCTTTTTATGACTCAAGATCTCTTTCATGAACTTGGCATAAGAAGGTATTTGCTCAAGTGCTTCTGCAAATGGAATCTTTATTTCAAGAGTCCTGAGATAATCTACAAAGCGAGCAAATTGCTTATCCTGCTCCTCTTTCTGGAGTTTTTGAGGATAAGGTATCTTGGCTTTATATTCTTCAACCTTAGTTGCTGCAGGTTTATTGCCTACAGAAGTGGTTGAAGAAGCCTTTTTAGAGGGGTTGTTATCAGCATTTGTGTGTGTTTGATCCCTCACTGGCGATTGAGTGCCAGAGTTGGAAGCTGGAGTGACACTGGACGCCAGCTCCTTGTCTGCTCCTGGCGTCTGAACGCCAGAACTGTGCCCATTTTGGGCGTTCAGCGCCAAGTCTTGCCCATTTTGGGCGTTCAACGCCAGATCCTTGCCCATTTCTGGCGTTGAACGCCAGTCCTGCCTTGTTTCTGGCGTTGAACGCCAGTCCTGAGCATGATCTGGGCGTTCAGCGCCAGCCTTCCACCAATTTTCTGGCGTTTTAGTTCCAGAATTACTTTTCCCTGGGCTCTTACTGTCCTCAGGTGAATTTTGGGTGGTTTGCTCATTTCTTAGCCTTTTGCTGCCTTGAGGTGGGGTATTTAATGTTTTCCCACTTCTTAGTTGAACTACTTGGCATTCTTCTGCTATTTGCCTTGACAGCTGCTGCTTTGTTTGCTTAAACTGTTCGTCCATATGTATATTAGCCATCCTTGTCTCTTGTAACCTGTCTTTAAATTCGGCTAACTGCGTTGTTAGGAAATCCAATTGCTGATTGAATTCAGCAGCTTGTTCTACAGGACTGAGTTCAGCAGTTGCTGTTTTAACCTCTTCTTTCATGGAAGGGTCACTGCTTAGGTACAGATGCTGATTCCTGGCAACTGTATCAATGAGCTCTTGAGCCTCTTCAATTGTCTTTCTCATGTGGATAGATCCACCAGCTGAGTAATCTAGAGACATCTGAGCTCCTTCTGCAAGCCCATAGTAGAAGATGTCTAACTGAACCCACTCTGAAAACATTTCAGAGGGGCATTTTCGTAGCATCTCTCTGTATCTCTCCCAGGCATCATAAAGAGATTCATTATCTCCTTGTTTAAAGCCTTGGATGTCCAGCCTTAGCTGTGTCATCCATTTTGGGGGAAAGTATTGATTCAGGAATTTTTCTGTCAGCTGTTTCCATGTCCTTATACTGGCCTTAGGTTGGTTATTCAACCACCTCTTAGCTTGATCTTTTACAGCAAATGGAAACAGTAATAGTCTGTAGACATCCTGATCTATTTCTTTATCATGTACTGTGTCAGCAATCTGTAGAAACTGTGCCAGAAACTCTGTAGGTTCTTCCTGTGGAAGGCCGGAATACTGGCAACTTTGCTGCACCATGATAATGAGCTAAGGATTCAACTCAAAGCTACTGACTCCAATGGAGGGTATGCAGATACTACTCCCATATGAAGCAGTAGAGGGGTTAGAATATGACCCCAGAGTCCTCCTGGACTGTTCATTTCCGCTTAGGTCCATGATGGAGAAAGGGAGATGATGTAAAATAGAGAAAATATTTTTATTTATTTATTTATTAATTTATTTCGAAAATAAAATAAAAATAAATAAAAGTGGGTGAAGATTTTCGAAAAATTGAGGAGAGAGAAAGTGGTTAGGAAGTTTTGAAAAAGGTTTTAAATTTTGAAATAAAAATCTGAATTTTAGAAATAGATTTCGAAAATTTGCTTTTAAAACAGAGAGAAAAGATATTTTTGAATTTAAAGAGGAGAGAGAAAACAATAAGATAGCACAAGATTTAAAATTTTTAGATCTGATGCTCCTTGTTTTCGAAAATTTTTTTAAGGGAAAAACACTAAGGAACACCAAACTTAAAAATTTTAAGATCAAGACACAAGGAAAACTCAAGAACACTTTGAAGATTCACAAGAACACAAGAACACGAAGGAAGAACACCAAACTTAAAATTTTTAGAAAACCAAACAAAAATTTTCGAAAAACACAGAGAAATCAACAAGAAAACACCAAATTTAAAGTTTGGCACAAAATTTAATAGAGAAAATATTATTTTTGAAAAAGATTTTAAAAAGAGTGTACCAAACTGCCATGGGCTTAGACTAACGCTCTAGCCAATTGGGCAGTAAATGTAACACTTGTTTTAAAGAAGGATATTTTTAACCAAGAACAATAATAAGAGACTCTAAACCGAAAAGAAAAATTTTCCTAATCTAAGCAACAAAATAATCCGTCAGTTGTTCAAACACGAACAATCCCCGGCAATGGCGCCAAAAAGTTGGTGCACGAATTGTGAATCACACTTTTCACAACGCGTACCACTAACCAGCAAGTGCACTGGGTCGTCCAAGTAATACCTTACGTGAGTAAGGGTCGAATCCCACAGAGATTGTTGGTTTGAAGCAATCTATGGTTATCTTGTAAATCTTAGTCAGGAAGTCACTTATATTAATCAGTTGAATTGCTAACAAATAAAAGAGCATGGATTAAAGGTTACTTGTTATGTAGTAATGGAGAATATGTTAGAGTTTTGGAGATGCTTTGTCATCTAAATCTCTGCTTTCCTCTGTCTTCTAATTCACGCACGCACGTCCTTCAATGGCTACATCCCATCCTCTCAGTGAAGAATATGCTCACATGCTCTGTCACAGCACGGCTAATCATCTGTCGGTTCTCGATCATACTGGAATAGAATTCTTCATCCTTTTGCATCTGTCACTAACGCCCAGCACTCGCGAGTTTGAAGCTCGTCACAGTCATTCGATCATTGAATCCTACTTGGAATACCACAGACAAGGTTTAGACTTTCCGGATTCTCATGAATGCCGCCATCAGTTCTAGCTTATACCACGGAGATTCTGATTAAGGAATCTAAGAGATACTCATTCAATCAGATATAGAACGGAGGTGGTTGTCAGGCACAGGTTCATGGTTTGAGAATGGTGATGAGTGTCACGGATCATCACTTTCATCACAGTTAAGCGCGAATGAACATCTTAGATAGGAACAAGCGTGTTTGAATAGAAAACAGAAATACTTGCATTAATTCATCGAGACACAGCAGAGCTCCTCACCCCCAACAATGGAGTTTAGAGACTCATGCCGTCAGAGAATACAATGTTTTTGATCTGAAATGTCATGAGATACAAAATAAGTCTCTAAAAGTTGTTTAAATACTAAACTAGTAGCCTAGGTTTACTCACAAGCCCCTTTACACCATTCACCTCCATACGACCCTAACCCATATCCACCATACCAACCACCTTATGAGCCAAATGAACCCTCCTATCCACCCCAAACCTCCATGGAGAGAACACTTACCGATCTAAACTCTACTATACAAGCTCTCGCCGCCCAAATCAGACCACCAAATACCTTCAACAATCAACCCTCAAGCTCTAGTGCACTTTCTTTTCAATCACAGAATGATCTCCCCATCCCACCACCACCTCAATATTTGCCATATCCATATCCATCAATCCAAGAGCATTGTGATCCTACCTATGATAGCCGAGTGTAACAAGAATCAACGGATCGTCTCAAGGATCAATTTCATGCAACCCTTCATCAATTAAATCAAGCGATAAGTCAATTAGGTTCCCGATGCTCGGACACTCAAAGTGCTCCCATGGCTACATATGAAGAATCAATAAAAGAGCGTAGAATGAAGGAGATACTAGAAACTCCAGTGAACAGTACGGAGCATGACTTTGTACTGGAACAAGTAGAGGAAGCCAGAATTATTGAAGAAGAAGAAGTGGTTGAAAACTTAGGAGATGCAAAACCTCAATGGGAAGGTCCAGTCATAGAACCCCCTTCCAAGACGTTTGAAATTGATGCTAAGGAGGGTGTACAACCTCCAAAGCATATCATAGTTAAAGACTTGGAAGAGGTTGATCAAGAGATGGAGATTCAAGAAGAAGAAGCACAACCTTCCATGCCCTTGGAAAGCAATGAAGAGGAGATTGAATTGGAAGAAAGCTACCAAGAGGAAGAGGTTGAAATTGAAGAAGCTTGCAAAGAGGTGGTAATTATCAGAGAAGAGAACAAGGGAGTGGAGCTTGCAATTTCATTAAAAATACCTCCCCCTAAGTTGCCATCATCCTTCACAACATTCAAATGGGTAAAATTCATATCCCTTAGCTTTCTAATTCCACTTGAATATGGGCTACTGGAGACGGATGGTCAACTTAGAGCTCTTTGTGGCATTAAGAGTAAGAGGAAGATGGTCAGTGGTAAGAATTGTCCTGCAAGGTTCATTATGGTTGGAAGCTTTAAGTTTAAACGCAAAGGTTGGTGTAAAGCTCAACTGAATGGGTCTAGGAAGCTGTTTGGTAGCTGCAGTGAGAATTCAAATTACCTATCACCCAGTTGGAAAAATACAGATCCCAACAGAGATGGGTGTAAAAGCAAGATTTGGGATCCTGGAATCTGCTCTGACATTTGTCACCCCGGGAGCCTAATAATCTGTTTGAAGCTTCTTAAGGGCTTTACAAGCCTAGTTTGGGACCCCAGAGGTGACTGGAGATACAAACATTGGTGGAGATTCCTGGATGAGTTCAAGCACAAGCCACCATAACAGAAGAGCTCACCAAACGTCCAACTTAAGGACCTTAACTAAAAGTGCTAGGTGGGAGACAACCCACCATGGTATGATCGTTCATTTTTCATTTTTATTTAGTTTTATTTGTTTTCGAGTTTTATTTTATTTTATTATATTGAACCTGGAGTTTTGAATCACATTCATATTAACACTACATTCTGCATTTTTTTCAGATAAAAAAAAAGGATTTTCGCACGCGACGCGTCCACGTCGTATGTGCGTTTGGAAGAAAATGAGGATGAACAGAGAGTCACGTGAAAGCGTGGCTGGAGGCGCGCTAATGGCACAATTTGATCCACGCGACCGCGTCGCTGACGCGGCCGCGTCATTTGGAAAAATAGCTTCTCACGCGATCGCGTCACCCACGCGACCATGTGGCTCTGAGAAGTCGACGTAAATGGGTGCATGGCAGAAAGTTGAGCTGGAGTTGGGCTGGACTCGTGCTGGAAGCCCAAGCCCTCCCACGCGAACGCGTGCCCCACGCGTTTGCGTCGTTTTCAAAAGATGGCCACCCACGCGACCACGCCAACCACGCAATTGCGTCACCCATATTTTTAGCAAAAAGAGTTTCGAACAGAGAGTTGCGCGACCGCAAGGCTGCGCTCGCGCCAATCGCACAAAACAGGCCACGCGATCGCGTGACCCACGCGTCCGCGTCACCTGACCTTATCGCGCACCACGCGACTGCGTCACTCACGTGTCCGCGTCACAAGCGGCGCACAGAATATCCAGATCAGCCAAATTTCTTATCTTTTCTTCTCTAATCCTTATTTTTCTTATCTTTTCTTATTTCTTTCTTCTTGCTTTCTTATTTTCTCTCACTTCCATTCTATTTTATTTAATTTATTTGCATACTTTCATTCTTTGCATATTTTTAAAATTATTATTGGTGTTCAAATGTTCTTATTCAACTGTTACATCTTTTCTGGTATTTTCTTGGTGCTTAGTGACTTGTTTCATTCTTATTGAGTAATATTATTTAAATCAATGCCAATCTTTTATATTTGTATTACTCTTGCATTGACATGAATTTATATTATCTCTCTTTCCCCACTCTCTTCTCTATTGTTGCAAATTTTGCACCACTGGTATGCCATGTGCTTATATTATTTTCTCACGTACATGTTGAAGCTTCCATGTAAATGAGACCCTTATCATTTGGCATTAACCCAACCATACTTCATTTATTTTCTTATCTCTATTATTGGGTTACCTTTCTTCCCTTTTTCTTTCAGGATGGCCACCAGGAAGAGAACCAGAAGACGCTTACATGGGGAGACAAGCAAGTCAATCTGCACAATCTATAGCGAAAAGCATCAGTTGAAGCCACCCATCCACTTGCACATTTCAGCATGCACCGAGGACGGTGCAATCTTTAAGTGTGGGGAGGTCGATACCGATCTCCATGGGTTAGTTACTCTTCTATCTCATCACCAATATTTTATTTTCCTTGTTAGTTGTTGCATTTGCATATTTGATTGCATATTTATTTGATTTTGTGCATTTAGTTACTACTTGGTTAAAGTAATAAATTTCTTTTTAGGACCCTATTTTTGAAAAATTTCACTAATTTAAATTGAAAATTTTTGTGTTAAACTTGTTTGGAAGTTGTATTTGGAACATGGTTTTTGAGCTAAAGAACACAAAACCTGTGAGATTTGAGCTTATTTATATGGTTATATTATTTAACCATAAATATTTTATTCCTGTCTGTTCCCTTCTCTATGATTGTAATCTTTACTTTGTTCCATTCTATATGTCCAATATTTAGTGTATTTACATGCTTGAATATGATTGAGGCCATTGTTTGATTTTAGCTCACTTATCCCAAAATTAGCATACCTTTTACATCACCCTTGTTAGCCCCCTTGAGCTTTTAAATCCCTTCTGTTTTATAACCACATTACTAGCCTTAAGCAGAAAAACAAAATAAGAATCTCAAGTTGAATCCTTGGTTAGCTTAAGATAGATATTGTGTAAAATTTAAGTGTGGGGAATTTTATGGGAACATGGAATGATATGAAAAAGTAGGGAATTAAATTGAATAAGTCATTTGAAAATTTGGGAAGCATGCTCATGTGAAATCAAAATAATTAAATTACCATGTGCATTGAAGAAAAATATATTAAGTAATTAAATAAGGGGATACAAAAAATAAAAAAAAAGAAAAAAAAAGAGAAAAATGAAAAAAAATATATATTACCCCAAATGCAAAATAAAAAGAATCAATGCACATGGGACAAAATTCAAAAATAAGTTTGATACATGAGCATGTAATACAAGTGGGAAAAATTTGGGTAGTTAGGTAAAGTATTTTAAAATTGTATAAAGTATGTATATGTTAGGTGAGATCTTAGACTAGTCAAGGATTCAATTTGTTAGCTCACTTAGCCTTATATATATATATATATATATATATATATATATATATATATATATCCTTACCCTTACCTTAGCCCCATTACAACCTTGAAAAGACCTCATGATGTTTGCATTGGTATACTAAATTTTGTTGATTGGTTAGATGAAGAACAAAGTTTTAGAAAGCATGATTAGAGAAGACTAGAGTGAATTATCCTATACACTTGAGAGATTAGAGTGATATACACTTCTAGTGAGGGGTTCAACGCTTAAATTCTATGTTCCCTGCTTTCATGAGCTGTCTTCTTACAAGTTCACTTGCTTTTTATTGTATGATTTGAATTAGTAGAAATTGGTTTGTATTTGTCTTGGAGAACTTATTTACTCTTAACTAAGTAAGTAAAAGCATTTAGCATGTAGTTGCATTCATAGGTTGCATTTCATACCATTCTTCTTCATCTTTATAGCTTCTCTTGAGCTTAGCATGAGGACATGCTAGTGTTTAAGTGTGGGGAGGTTGATAAACCACTATTTTATGGTTTATCTTGTACTCAATTGAGTGGTTTTTATTAACTCTTTACCCACTTATTCATACTATTTGCATGGTTTTATATTTCCTTCCTAATTATGTGTTTTGATTGAAAACATGCTTCTTTGATCTTATATTTGCTTATTATTAATCCTCTCTTATTACCATTAGATGCCTTGATATGTGTGTTAAGTGATTTCAGAGTTACAGGGCAGGAATGGTTTAGAGGATGGAAAGGAAGCATGCAAAAGTGGAAGAAATACAAGAAGTTGAAGAAACTGCAAAGCTGTCAGCTTGACCTCTTCGCATTCAAACAATCATAACTTGAGCTACAGAGGTCCAAACGACGCGGTTTCAGTTGCGTTGGAAAGCTAACGTCCGGGGCTTCGATTTGATATATAATATGCTATAGTTGCTCTGACGCTAGGCGACACGGCCGCGTCGCAGTGACGGAAATCAGCGTGTTTGAATTCTTCTCCAGTGATTTCCGGGCTATTTTCGACCCAGTTCGCGGCCCAGAAAACACAGATTAGAGGCTATAAAGTCGGGGATTGCATCCATTCATAAACAGGCTCTCATAATTCACAATTTTTAGGAGTAGATGTAGTTTTTTAGAGAGAGAGGTTCTCTCCTCTCTCTTAGGATTAGGATTTAGGACTTCTCTTAGTTTTAGGAGTGACTCTCGATCCCAGGTTTAATGTTCTTTTCTGTTTAATTTCGTTTCCATTTTTATTCACCTTAGTACTTTAATTGATATTTATCTTTTGAATAATTGGCTTATGGCTTTCATGTTATGATTTTCTTTATTAATGCAATTGAGGTATTTTCAGATTTGTGATTTATATTTAGCTTTTTACATTCTTGGTTTTGGTTAAGAAATCAGTAACTCAGGAGTTATCCAATTCAACAGCATAATTGATAATTGTTATCTTTTCAATTGAATTGAACTTCAATAATCCCAATCTTTTCTTAGGAAATAAATAGGATTCGAAGATCAAACTAATTAATCCCTTAACTTGCCTTTACTTTAGTAAAGGTTGACTAAGTGGAATTAAGATTCAACTTTCATTATTATTGATAAGGATAACTAAGTTTGGACTTCCAATTTCTAATACCTTGCCAAGAGTTTATTTTATTATTATTATTTATTTTTCTTATCATTCAACATACTGCTTCCTTACTTTCAAAACCCCTAATTTACAAGACTCATAACCAATAATAAGAACACCTCCCTGCAATTCCTTGAGAAGACGACCCGAGGTTTAAATACTCGGTTATCAATTTTAAAGGGGTTTGTTACTTGTGACAACCAAAACGTTTGTATGAGAGTAACTTTTGAAGGTTTAGAAACTATACTTGCAACGAGAATTTATCCGCAAATTTCTAGACCACGCAAAAGTTCTCTCATCAGACAACAATAACAGAGGAGGCAGAGACAATCAGGGAATCAGAGGTGGAATAATAACAACAACAGGCAGCAGAACCAGAACCAGCCATACAAAGCACCTCACCTGAGGCAATCCCAAGGACCACTGAATAACCAACAGCAGACCTCTCAGATCACTTTTCCTTCTTCATCTGCTAATGATGAGTTACTACAATCTATTGATCAGAGACAACAGGCCATGGAAAATAACCTCAATTCTACTCTAAATGGTCTGAACTCTACCTTGCAAGCTCTTATCTCACAGATTAGATCAATGAATAACTCCAATAACCAGCCTTTGAGCTCCAGTGGAATCTCCTCTCAACCATTACCCAATCCAAAGGGTGGCATTAATGCCATCACCCTAAGGTCAGGAACCACACTACAGGAGAGGAATCAGGAGGAGCCAAACCCACCAGAACACACTTCAGCTGAAGAAGTGGTGGAGGTAGAAGATGTTGAAGAGGAAGAGGACATACAGGACATGGCTGAAGAAGAAGAAGCTCAATCACAGGAAGAAGCACCAGAGGACGCTGAAGCTGTGAAGAACACCATTCCCATTCCATTCCCATAACATGCAAGGAAGCCCAGGAAGCAGCTGGAACCTGATCCCAAAATGGTTGAAATATTCAAAAAGGTTGAGGTCAACAGCTCGTTTTGTGTTAGCAGATAAAAGCATTATTACAGTGGCTGGAGTTGCTGAAGATGTATTAGTGGGCATTAAGGGGATCTCCTTTCCCATTGATTTTTATATCCTGGAGATGCCCCAAAATGACTCAGAGAAGCCATCATCAATCCTACTCGGAAGACCATTCCTAAAGACCTCAAAGTTCAAATTGGATGCTTTTTCAGGCACATATTCTTTTGAAATAGATGGCCGAGTAGTAATCTTCAATCTGAATGGAGCTATGAAGCATCCTCCGGAGGATCATTCTATCATCCAGTGTGACATCATAGATGAAACCGTGGCTGAAGTTCACCAGGAGGAATTTGAAGAGAAGTACATAGGACAAGGTCCAAGTGTGGGGACATTCTCAGAGGACAATGATAGTGCTTTACCGTTGTTACCAGCTCCAGACAACCTAGAGCCTGACCATGAGCAGAAGTTAGAATTGAAACCCCTCCCTCCACACCTCAAATATGCTTACCTTGAAGACAAGTAGAAGTTTCCAGTTATCATTGCAAGGGAACTCACTTCCCAACAAGAAGAGCAACTACTTAGTGTGCTGAGGAGGCACAAAAAGGCAATTGGTTGGAGTTTGGCAGACATAGTAGGCATCAACCTTCAAGTTTGTGAGCACAGAATATTTCTAGAAGAGGGAGCAAAGCCTGTCCATCAACCCCAGAGAAGACTGAACCCCACTATCTTAGAGGTTGTCAAAAAGGAAGTGACCAGACTACTGGAGGCAGATATCATCTACCCCATCTCAGGCAGTGAATGGGTGAGCCCAGTACAAGTGGTGCCCAAGAAATCTGGAGTCACTACAGTGAAGAATGAGCATGGAGAGCTCATGGCAACCAGAGTACAGAACGCCTGGAGAGTCTGCATTGACTACAGACACCTAAACCAGGCCACTCGTAAGGATCACTATCCTCTTCCATTCATTGATCAAATGCTGGATCGCCTGTCAGGAAAATCACATTATTGTTTCTTAGATGGTTACACAGGTTATTTCCAGATTCATATAGCTCCTAAAGATCAGGAAAAGACTACTTTTACATGTCCTTTTGGGACTTATGCTTATAAGAGAATGCCCTTTGGCTTGTGCAATGCACCAGCTACTTTCCAAAGGTGCATGATGAGTCATTTCTCTGATCTTATTGAGGACTGTATGGAGGTTTTTATGGATGACATTAGTGTTTATGGTGATTCCTTCAATATTTGCTTGGATAGTTTATCTAGAGTGTTAGATAGATGTGTCAGTACAAACCTTGTATTGAATTTTAAAAAATGTCACTTTATGGTTAAACAAGGGATTGTACTAGGACATGTTTTGTCTAATACTGGCATTTCTGTAGATCCAGCAAAGGTGGATGTTATTTCTAGTTTACCTTATCCCTCCTCTATGAGGGAAGTCCGTTCGTTTCTTGGCCATGCAGGTTTTTACAGGAGATTCATTAAGGACTTCAGTAAGGTAGCTCTTCCCTTATCCAGACTACTGCAAAAAGATATTGAGTTTGAGTTCATGAGAATTGCAAAAAAATGTTTGATAAGCTGAAGACCGCCCTGACTCAAGCTCCAATTGTGAGAGGACCAGACTGGAGCCAGCCATTTGAAATAATGTGCGATGCTTCCAACCATGCAGTAGGTGCAGCACTGGCTCAGCGTGAAGGTAAGGACCCCTTTGTAATTGCTTATGCATCTAAAACTTTAGATGCCGCTCAGTCTAATTATACTACTATTGAGAAAGAGCTTCTTGCTATTGTTTTTGCTCTGGATAAATTTCGAGCCTATTTACTTGGTACGAAAGTAGTTGTATACTCAGACCACGCAGCTCTAAAGTATCGATTAGCTAAAAAGGAATCCAAACCAAGGCTTATACGTTGGATACTGCTACTACAAGAATTTGATTTAGAAATTAAGGATAGGAGTGATAACCAGAATCTAGTGGCAGACCACTTGAGTCGCCTTGAGCACATTAAGCATGACTCCACTCCTATAGCTGATAATTTCCCATTTGATAACCTGCAAGCAGTATCTGAGGTAGTCCCATGGTATGCACCTTGATAAACCACTATTTTATGGTTTATATTGTGTTTAATTGTGTGGTTTTATCATGATCCTTACCCACTTATTCATTAATTTAGCATGCATTTATATTTCCTTCTTGAAATTATTACATGATTGAAAACTGCTTCCTAGAGACTTTTAATTATGCATTTTAATTCTCCTTTATTCCATTCGATGCCGTGATCTGTGTGTTAAGTGTTTTAGGCTTTATAGGGCATGAATGAGTTGGAGATTGGAAAGGAAGCTAGCAAAAATGGAAGGAACATAAGAAATTGAGGAGATAACCAGCGAGAAGTGACGCGGCCGGATGGCTCATGCGACCATGCGAAAGAGTAGAAATCGCAGTGACGCGGCCGTATGGTTCACGCGACCGCGCGGACTGGAAAAGCATGAGCGACGCGGAGGCGTGGATGACGTGAACGCGTGGCGAGGACAAGCGTGAATGACGCGTCTGCATGGATGACGCAATCGCGTGACATGCGCGATCTGCATAATTTGCAGGATTCGCTGAGGGCGATTTTGGACCCTATTTTGACCCAGTTTTCGGCCCAGAACAGCAGACTAGAGCCAGAGAACATGCAGAAACCAAGAGGAGAACATTCATTCTACACAGTTTTTAGTTTTTAGATCTAGTTTTACTCCTCCCCTAGGTTTTTCTCTCTAGACATTTGATGAGCGGATAATTTATACGCTTTTTGGCATTGTTTTTAGTATGTTTTTAGTAGGATCTAGTTACTTTTAGGGATGTTTTCATTAGTTTTTATGTTAAATTCACATTTCTGGACTTTACTATGAGTTTGTGTGTTTTTCTGTGATTTCAGGTATTTTCTGGCTGAAATTGAGGGACTTGAGCAGAAATCAGATTCAGAGGTTGAAAAAGGACTGCTGATGCTGTTGGATTCTGACCTCCCTGCACTTAAAGTGGATTTTCTAGAGCTACAGACCTCGAAATGGCGCGATTCTAATTGCGTTGGAAAGTAGACATCCAGGGCTTTCCAGCAATATATAATAGTCTATACTTTGGCCAAGAATTGACGACGTAAACTGGCGTTCAACGCCAGCCTTCTACCCAAATCTGGCGTCCAGCGCCAGAAAAGGATCCAAAACCAGAGTTGAACGCCCAAACTGGCACAGAAACTGGCGTTCAACTCCACAAATGGCCTCTTCACGTGCAACACTCAAGCTCAGCCCAAACACACACCAAGTGGGCCCCGGAAGTGGATTTATGCATCAATTACTTACTCATGTAAACCCTAGTAGCTAGTTTATTATAAATAGGACCTTTTACTATTGTATTAGGCATCTTTTGATCAGTTTAGGATCTTAGGATCTTTGAACGCATTGTTCTTAGACCATAGGGGCTGGCCACATGGCCATGCCTGGACCTTCACTTATGTATTTTCAACGGTAGAGTTTCTACACTCCATAGATTAAGGTGTGGAGCTCTGCTGTTCCTCAAAGATTAATGCAAAGTACTACTATTTTCTATTCAATTCTTCTTATTTCGCTTCTAAGATATCCATTCGCACCCAAGAACGTGATGAAGGTGATGATTATGTGTGACGCTCATCACCATTCTCCCCTATGAACGCGTGCCTGACAAACACTTCTGTTCTACATGAATTAAGCTAGAATGAGTATCTCTTAGATCTCCTAACTAGAATCTTCGTGGCGTAAGCTAGAATGATGGCGGCATTCAAGAGAATCCGGAAGGTCTAAACCTTGTCTGTGGTATTCTGAGTAGGATTCAATGATTGAATGACTATGACGAGCTTCAAACTCGCGATTGTTGGGCGTTAGTGACAGACGCAAAAGGAGGGTGAATCCTATTCCAGCATGATCGAGAACCGACAGATGAATAGCCGTGCCGTGACAGGGTGCGTGAGCATATTATTCACTGAGAGGAGGGGATGTAGCCACTGACAACGGTGATGCCCTTGCATAAAGCCAGGCATGGAAAGGAGTAAGACTGATTGGATGAAGGTAGCAGGAAAGCAGAGGTTCAAGAGGAACGAAAAGCATCTCCATTCGCTTATCTGAAATTCCTACCAATGATTTACATAAGTATCTCTATCCCTATTTTATTATATAATATTCGAAAACACCATTATCACTTTATATCTGCCTGACTGAGATTTACAAGGTGACCATAGCTTGCTTCATACCAACAATCTCCGTGGGATTCGACCCTTACTCACGTAAGGTATTACTTGGACGACCCAGTGCACTTGCTGGTTAGTTGTATCGAAGTTGTGACAATTATGAATTAAGATCAGAGCACCAAGCTTTGGAGCCATTACCAGGGATTGTTCGAGCCTGGACATCACAATTTCGTGCACCAAGTTTTTGGCGCCGTTGCCGGGGATTGTTTGAGTCTTCGGCAAGCTTTTGGTCCGGTAACATCAATGCCAGATTCCCTTTTGATCCGGCAACAGCACCAAGGTTTTGGCGCCGTTGCCGGGGATTGTTTGAGTTTGGACAACTGACGGTTCATCTTGTTGCTCAGATTAGGTAATTTTCTGATTATTTTATTTTTCAAAACTTTTTCAAAAATCTTTCAAAAATATTTTCAAAAAAATTTCTCTTGTTTTCGAAAAAAATAAAAATGTTTTCAAAAATTTATTCAAAATTTTTAAGAATAAATTCTAGTGTTTCATGAAGCATGTGAAGCCTGGCTGGCTGTAAAGCCATGTCTAAATTCTTTTGGACTGAGGCTTGCAATTTGTTATCAAAGAGCAATATACTCTCGTGTTAAAGGCTAAAGCTTGGCTGGCCATTGGCCATGTCTAGTGTTTTGGACTGGAGCTTTCATTGAAAGCTTGGCTGGCTAGTGAGCCATGTCTAATTCCTGGACTGAAGTTTTAGACTAACATGGTAAGATTCCTGGAATTCATATTAAAAATTTTGGAATCCTTATTTTTTCTTTTTCATATTATTTTTGAAAAAAAAATCCAAAAAAATTAGAAAATCATAAAAATCAAAAATATTTTTGTGTTCTTGTTTGAGTCTTGAGTCATGTTATAAGTTTGGTGTCAATTGCATATGCATCTTGCATTTTTTCGAAAATTCATGCATTCATAGTGTTCTTCATGATCTTCAAGTTATTCTTGGTAAGTCTTCTTGTTTGATCTTGATGATTTTTTGTTTTGTGTCTTTTATTGTTTTTCATATGCATTTTTCGTTTCTTAGAGTCTAAACATGAAAGATTTCTAAGTTTGGTGTCTTGCATGTTTTCTTTGCATTAAAAATTTTTCAAAAATATGTTCTTGATGCTCATCATGACATTCATAGTGTTCTTGGTATTCATCTTGACATTCATAGCATTCTTGCATGCATTCATTGTTTTGATCTAAAAATTTCATGCATTGCATATTTTTCGTGTTTTTCATAAAAATTTCAAAAATCAAAAAAATTATCTTTCCCTTTTTCTCTCATCAAATTCGAAAATTTGGATTGACTTTTTCAAAAATTTTTAAAATCAAGTTGTTTCTTATGAGTCAAATCAAAATTTCAATTTGAAAATCTTATCTTTTTCAAAATCTTTTTCAAAAATCAAATCTTTTTCAAAATTCTTAGTTATTTTCGAAAATTTCAAAAAATATTTTTCAAAAATCTTTTTCTTATTTTTATATCAAATTTTCGAAAATAACATAATCAATTAATGTTTTGATTCAAAAATTTCAAGTTTGTTACTTGCTTGTTAAGAAAGATTCAAACTTTAAGTTCTAGAATCATATCTTGTGATTTCTTGTGAATCAAGTCATTAATTGTGATTTTAAAAATTCAAATCTTTTTCAAAAACTAATTTCTATCATATCTTTTCAAAAATATCTTCTTATCTTATCTTTTTCAAAAATATCTTTTCAAAATATCTTCTCTAACCTCCTAACTTCTTATCTTTTCAAAATTTGTTTCAACTAACTAACTAACTTTTTGTTTGTTTCTTAACTTTTTCAAAACCACCTAACTAACTCTCTCTCTCTAATTTTCGAAAATATCTTCCCTTTTTTTTTCAAAATTTCTTTTTAATTAACTAATTATTTTTATTTTTATTTTTGATTTCAAAAATTTTCGAAAATTTCTAACATTTTTCAAAAAAAAACCATTTTTCAAAAATCACTAACTCTTTTTCAAAATAATTTTCGAAAATTATCTCTCCCCCATCTCATTCTATTTATTCATTCATATCCTAACATCTCATCTCACCTCTCTTCCATCCTCACAGTTGTGTTTCTTCCATTATATTACATTCTGTGTCTCCCCCTCTTCTTCCACTCACACAGGGATCTCTATACTGTGGTATAAAGGATCTCCATTATTATTATTATTTTTCTGTGCCTTCTTCTTTGTCATATGAGCAGGAGCAAAGATAAGAGCATTCTTGTGGAAGCAGATCCAGAACCTGAAAGGACTCTGAAGAGAAAATTAAGAGAAGCTAAAATACAACAATCCAGAGATAACCTTACAGAAATTTTCTAATAGGCAGAGGAGATGGCAGCCGAAAATAATAATAATGTAAGGAAGATGCTTGGTGACTTTACTGCACCTAATTCCAATTTACATGGAAGAAGCATCTCCATTCCTGCTATTGGAGCAAACAACTTTGAGCTGAAACCTCAATTAGTTTCTCTGATGCAGCAGAACTGCAAGTTTCATGGACTTCCATCTGAAGATCCTTTTCAGTTCTTAACTGAATTCTTGCAGATATGTGATACTGTTAAGACTAATGGAGTAGATCCTGAAGTCTACAGGCTCATGCTTTTCCCCTTTGCTGTAAGAGACAGAGCTAGATTATGGTTGGATTCTCAACCCAAAGATAGCCTGAACTCTTGGGATAAGCTGGTCACGGCTTTCTTAGCCAAGTACTTTCCTCCTCAAAAGCTGAGCAAGCTTAGAGCTGATGTTCAAACCTTCAGACAGAAAGAAGGTGAATCCCTCTATGAAGCTTGGGAAAGATACAAACAGTTGACCAAAAAGTGTCCTTCTGACATGCTTTCAGAATGGACCATCCTGGATATATTCTATGATGGTTTATCTGAGCTATCAAAGATGTCACTGGACACTTCTGCAGGTGGATCCATTCACCTAAAGAAAACGCCTGCAGAAGCTCAAGAACTCATTGACATGGTTTCTAATAACCAGTTCATGTACACTTCTGAAAGGAATCCTGTGAGTAATGGGACGCCTATGAAGAAGGGAGTTCTTGAGGTTGATACTCTGAATGCCATATTGGCTCAGAATAAAATATTGACTCAGCAAGTCAATATGATCTCTCAGAGTCTGCATGGAATGCAAGCTGCATCCAACAGTACTCAAGAGGCATCTTCTGAAGAAGAAGCCTATGATCCTGAGAACCCTGCAATAGCAGAGGTAAATTACTTAGGTGAACCTTATGGAAACACCTATAACTCAACATGGAGAAATCATCCAAATTTCTCATGGAAGGATCAAAAGCCCCAACAAGGCTTTAATAATGATGGAAGAAACAGGTTTAGCAACAGCAAGCCTTTTCCATCATCAACTCAGCAACAGACAGAGAACTCTGAACAAAATGCTTCTAATTTAGCAAATCTAGTCTCTGATCTATCTAAGGCCACTGTAAGTTTCATGAATGAAACAAGGTCTTCCATTAGAAATCTGGAAGCACAAGTGGGCCAGCTGAGTAAAAGGATCACTGAAATCCCTCCTAGTACTCTCCCAAGCAATACAGAAGAGAACCCAAAGTGCAAGGCCATTGACATAAGCGCCATGGCCGAACCTGTGAGGAGAGGAGAGGACGTGAATCCCAAGGAGGAAGACCTCCTGGGACGTCCAGTGGTCAATAAGGAGCTTCCCTCTGAGGAACCAAGGGAATCTGAGACTCATCTAGAGACCATAGAGATTCCATTGAACCTCCTTATGCCCTTCATGAGCTCTGATGAGTATTCCTCTTCTGAAGAGAATGAGGATGTTACTGAAGAGCAAACTGCCAAGTTTCTTGGTGCAATCATGAAGCAGAATGCCAAATTGTTTGGCATTGATACTTGGGAAGTTGAACCTCCCTTGTTCATTGATGAACTAAGTGATCTGGATCAACTGACATTGCCTCAGAAGAGACAGGATCCTGGAAAGTTCATAATCCCTTGTACCATAGGCACCATGATCTTTAAGGCTCTGTGTGACCTTGGTTCAGGGATAAACCTCATGCCCCTCTCTGTAATAGAGAAACTGGGAATCTATGGGGTGCAAGCTGCTAAAATCTCACTAGAGATGGCAGACAGCTCAAGAAAACAGGCTTATGGACAAGTAGAAGATGTATTAGTAAAGGTTGAGGGCCTTTACATACCTACTGATTTCATAGTCCTGGATACTGGAAAGGAAGAGGATGAATCCATCATCCTAAGAAGACCTTTCCTGGCCACAGCAAGAGCTGTGATTGATGTTGACAGAGGTGAAATAGTCCTTCAATGGAATGAGAACTCCCTTGTATTCAAAACTCAAGGATCTCCCTCTGCAACCATGGAGAGGAAGCATGAAAAGCTTCTCTCAAAGCAGAGTCAACCAGAGCCCCCACAGTCAAACTCTAAGTTTGGTGTTGGGAGGCCACAACCAAACTCTAAGTTTGGTGTTGAACTCCCATATCCAAACTCTAAGTTTGGTGTTGGAGAGTCTCAACAAAGCTCTGCACATCTGTGAGGCTCCATGAGAGCCCACTGTCAAGCTATTGACATTAAAGAAGCGCTTGTTGGGAGGCAACCCAATGTGTATTTATCTAACTATATTTTTCTTAGTTATGTGTCTTTATAGGTTCATGATCATGTGGAGTCACAAAATAAACAAAAAAATTGAAAACGGAATCAAAAACAGCAGAAGAAAAATCACACCCTGGAGGAGCATCTGTCTGGCGTTCAAACGCCAGAACAGAGCATAGTTCTGGCGCTGAACGCCCAGAATGGGAGCATCCTGGCGCTGAACGCCCAGAACAAGCATGGTTCTGGCGTTCAACGCCAGAAATGGCAGCAAAGGGGCGTTGAACGCCCAAAATAGGCACCAACCTGGCGCTGAACGCCCAGAGTTGTGTGCAAGGGCATTTTACATGCCTAAATTGGTGCAGGGATGTAAATGCCTTGACACCTCAGGATCTGTGGACCCTACAGGATCATCTCAGGATCTGTGGACCCCACAGGATCCCCACCTACCTCATCATCTCTCTTTCCATTCATGATCATCCCTTCTTTTTTTTCCATTTACCACTCACATCCATACACCCACTACCTTCAAAAATTCAACATCTCTCTCCCACCCAATCCCACCCATATGGCCGAATACACACTCCCATCCATCTCCTCCATATCTTCTTCTTATTCTTCTATTCTTTCTTCTTTTGCTCGAGGGCGAGCAACATTCTAAGTTTGGTGTGGTAAAAGCATAGCTTTTTTGTTTTTTTCCATAACCATTGATGGCACCTAAGGCCAGAGAAACCTCTAGAAAGAGGAAAGGGAAGACAAAAGCTTCTATAAATGGTCTATAGCTCAGTGGTAGAACATTTGACTGCAAATCAAGAGATCCCTGAGATACCTCAGGGGATACATTTTCTTCCACAGAATTATTGGAAGCAACTAAGGGTGGAACATCAAGAGCACTCCATCATGCTCCATGAAATAAGAGAAGATCAAAAAGCAATGAGGGAGGAGCAACAAAGACAAGGAAGAGACATAGAAGAGCTCAAGGATATCATTGGTTCCTCAAGAAGGAAACGCCACCATCACTAAGGTGGATTCATTCCTTGTTCTTATTTCTTCTGTTTTTCGTTTTCTATGTTATGTGCTTATCTATGTTTGTGTCTTCATTACATGATCATTAGTAGTTAGTAAACTCTGTCTTAAAGATATGAATGTCCTATGAATCCATCACCTTTCTTAAAAGAAAAATGTTTTAATTCAAAAGAACAAGAAGTACATGAGTTTCGAATTTATCCTTGAACTTAGTTTAATTATATTGATGTGGTGACAATGCTTCTTGTTTTCTGAATGTATGCTTGAACAGTGCATATGCCTTTTGAAGTTGTTGTTTAAGAATGTTAAATATGTTGGCTCTTGAAAGAATGATGACTAGGAGACATGTTATTCGATAATCTGAAAAATCATAAAAATGATTCTTGAAGCAAGAAAAAGCAGCAAAGAACAAAGCTTGCAGAAAAAAAAAAGGGGCGAAAAAAAAAAAGAATAGAAAAAAAATAGAAAGAAAAAGAAAAAGCAAGCAGAAAAAGCCAATAACCCTTAAAACCAAAAGGCAAGGGCAAATAAAAAGGATCCCAAGGCTTTGAGCATCAGTGGATAGGAGGGCCTAAAAGGAATAAAATCCTGGTCTAAGCGGCTAAACCAAGCTGTCCCTGACCATGTGCTTGTGGCGTGTAGGTGTCAAGTGAAAACTTGAGACTGAGCGGTTAAAGTCAAGGTCCAAAGCAAAAACAAAGAGTGTGCTTAAGAACCCTGGACACCTCTAATTGGGGACTTTAGCAAAGCTGAGTCACAATCTGAAAAGGTTCACCCAATTATGTGTCTGTGGCATTTATGTATCCGGTGGTAATACTGGAAAACAAAGTGCTTAGGGCCACGGCCAAGACTCATAAAGAAGCTGTGTTCAAGAATCACCATACTGAACTAGGAGAGTCAATAACACTATTCGAAATCTGAAGTTCCTATAGATGCCAATCATTCTAAACTTCAATGGATAAAGTGAGATGCCAAAACTATTCAAGAGGCAAAAAGCTATAAGTCCCGCTCATATGATTGGAGCTATGTTTCATTGATAGTTTGGAATTTATAGTATATTCTCTTCTTTTTATCCTATTTGATTTTCAGTTGCTTGGGGACAAGCAACAATTTAAGTTTGGTGTTGTGATGAGCGGATAATTTATACGCTTTTTGGCATTGTTTTTAGTATGTTTTTAGTAGGATCTAGTTACTTTTAGGGATGTTTTCATTAGTTTTTATGTTAAATTCACATTTCTGGACTTTACTATGAGTTTGTGTGTTTTTCTGTGATTTCAGGTATTTTCTAGCTGAAATTGAGGGACTTGAGCAGAAATCAGATTCAGAGGTTGAAAAAGGACTGCTGATGCTGTTGGATTCTGACCTCCCTGCACTTAAAGTGGATTTTCTGGAGCTACAGACCTCGAAATGGCGCGATTCCAATTGCGTTGAAAAGTAGACATCCAGGGCTTTCCAGCAATATATAATAGTCCATACTTTGGCCAAGAATTGACGACGTAAACTGGCGTTCAACGCCAGCCTTCTACCCAAATCTGGCGTCCAGCGCCAGAAAAGGATCCAAAACCAGAGTTGAACGCCCAAACTGGCACAGAAACTGGCGTTCAACTCCACAAATGGCCTCTGCACGTGCAACACTCAAGCTCAGCCCAAACACACACCAAGTGGGCCCCGGAAGTGGATTTATGCATCAATTACTTACTCATGTAAACCCTAGTAGCTAGTTTATTATAAATAGGACCTTTTACTATTGTATTAGGCATCTTTTGATCAGTTTAGGATCTTAGGATCTTTGAACGCATTGTTCTTAGACCATAGGGGCTGGCCACACGGCCATGCCTGGACCTTCACTTATGTATTTTCAACGGTAGAGTTTCTACACTCCATAGATTAAGGTGTGGAGCTCTGCTGTTCCTCAAAGATTAATGCAAAGTACTACTATTTTCTATTCAATTCTTCTTATTTCGCTTCTAAGATATCCATTCGCACCCAAGAACGTGATGAAGGTGATGATTATGTGTGACGCTCATCACCATTCTCCCCTATGAACGCGTGCCTGACAAATACTTCTGTTCTACATGAATTAAGCTAGAATGAGTATCTCTTAGATCTCCTAACCAGAATCTTCGTGGCGTAAGCTAGAATGATGGCGGCATTCAAGAGAATCCGGAAGGTCTAAACCTTGTCTGTGGTATTCTGAGTAGGATTCAATGATTGAATGACTGTGACGAGCTTCAAACTCGCGATTGTTGGGCGTTAGTGACAGACGAAAAAGGAGGGTGAATCCTATTCCAGCATGATCGAGAACTGACAGATGAATAGCCGTGCCGTGACAGGGTGCGTGAGCATATTATTCACTGAGAGGAGGGGATGTAGCCACTGACAACGGTGATGCCCTTGCATAAAGCCAGCCATGGAAAGGAGTAAGACTGATTGGATGAAGGTAGCAGGAAAGCAGAGGTTCAAGAGGAACGAAAAGCATCTCCATTCGCTTATCTGAAATTCCTACCAATAATTTACATAAGTATCTCTATCCCTATTTTATTATATAATATTCGAAAACACCATTATCACTTTATATCTGCCTGACTGAGATTTACAAGGTGACCATAGCTTGCTTCATACCAACAATCTCCGTGGGATTCGACCCTTACTCATGTAAGGTATTACTTGGACGACCTAGTGCACTTGCTGGTTAGTTGTATCGAAGTTGTGACAATTATGAATTAAGATCAGAGCACCAAGCTTTGGAGCCATTTCCAGGGATTGTTCGAGCCTGGACATCACAATTTCGTGCACCAACATTGATAGTTCTTAGGATTTTAGTTTCTCTAGCTTTTTGCATTGGGATATTGAGAAGAGTTATTACCTCATCAAGACCTCGTCATTCTAGTTCGTTTTCTTTACTTGGCTTACTCTTCCATGTTCTTTGCTTTGTTTAATTTTACCATTGGAATATTTTTAGGATTATTTAATACAAGGATCACTTTTATTTTTAATTGACTATTTTTAATTTTTATTTACAATGTCTTTCTTTAATTCTTTTTTTATATGCTATGAATTTTACCTTTACAATGAGTGAGTAGTTCCCTAACTTGATGGGGAGTTGATTGAAAGGAACCCTTGAGTTGGAAGATTTAAGAGAAAGATTGTAATTGGGTTATTGTTAGTTTGCTTTCTAATTCCTGACACCAATCCTCCAAAGAGTGGATTGGGACTTGTGGATAGAACAGTATTCCAACTTGTTTTACCTTCCCTTACTTAGTAAAGGATAACTAAACGAAATAACTCTCAATTGTCAATTAATCTTAAGAGTGTTCCATCAAGAATAGGGCTTCCATGTAATCAACTCCCAGTCAAGGCTTTTATTTACATTATTCAATTTCATCAATTTAATTTCCTGTTTACTCAACTCAAACCTTTTCGAAAACATCTGATTAATAAAATAGCACCCTTTCCTGCAACTCCTTGGGAGACGACCTGGGATTTATACTCTCAGTATTTTAAATTTCAATTTTCTGTGACACCTTTCTAAATTGAGTGGTGGATTTCTGGCGAGCTAAGAACTATACTTACAACGCATATATTCTAATAATTTTTAATTCACCAATTTCTGCCCGCATCACACCTGTAGCTAATTATCTAGTTAGCCACACTTTTCCTCCAAACTTTACTAAGCATCAAAGAGACAAGCTAAAAAGCGAGTCTAAATATTATATATGGGATGACCCATATTTATGGAGATGTGGTACTGACCAGGTAATTAGACGGTGTGTGCCTCAATCAGAATTCCAGTCCATCTTAGAGGCCTACCACTCATCTGAGAGTGGAGGACATTTTGGCCCTCAAAGAACAGCTAGGAAAATCTTAGACTGTGGATTCTGGTGGCCTACTCTTTTTAGAGACGCTGATGATTTTTGTAAATCTTGTTTCCCATGCCAAAAATTTGGTAATATATCCATGACGGATGAGATGCCTCAACAAATTATGCTTTTCTGTGAAATTTTCGATGTTTGGGGCATTGACTTCATGGGTCCATTCCCAAATTCTAATGGTTATTTCTTTATATTGTTAGCTGTGGATTACGGTTCCAAATGGGTGGAAGCAATTGCTACCTGCACTGATGATGCTAACACTGTTGTTTCCTTTGTTAGAAACCACATTATTTGTCGCTTTGGATCCCCACGAGCAATCTTGAGCAATCAAGGCACCCATTTTTGTAACAGGAGACTAACAGGAATAATGAAGAAGCATGGGATAATTCATAAAGTTGCAACCGCCTACCATCTTCAGACTAATGGGCAAGCCGAGGTGTCAAACAGAGAGATAAAGCGTATATTGCAGAAGATAGTCAAACCTCATAGGAGAGACTGGAGCACCAGGCTACAAGATGCACTTTGGGCATACAGAACAGCATACAAGACATCCATTGGGATGAGTCCATTTTGCTTAGTTTATGAAAAAGCCTGTCATCTCCCAGTGGAAGTAGAGCACAAAGCCTTTTGGGCAGTAAAGGAATGCATTATGGGATTTGAAACAGCCGGAACTGAGAGGAAGTTACAACTGCAAGAATTAGAAAGCCTTCGCCTGGAAGCCTATGAGAACTCAAGGCTGTACAAGGAAAAGATGAAGGTTGTACATGATAAGCACATCAAGAGGAGAGAGTTCCAACTTGGGGACTTAGTCCTCCTTTATAAATCACGACTGAGGCTCATGCCAGGCAAGTTGAGATCAAGATGGGAAGGTCCATATAGAGTAGAGAAGGCCGAGCCGTACGGAGTTTTTCACCTAAGTCATCCTTCAAGCTCTGAACTCATCAAAGTTAATGGACATCGTTTAAAGCTGTACCATGGCGAGAAGTTGAAGAAAAATAAGGAGCTCGAGATCTTCCTCTTGGAAGATCCACACATAGCCGAAGACTGAGCTAGTGGAGCGTCCAACTTACGGACGTTAAAGCAAAGTACTAGGTGGGAGACAACCCACCATGGTATGATCGTTCTTTTCTTTATTCTTAGTTTTCTTTTTCAATAACTCTTCTCCTTATTCGCACATTTAGCTTGCATCTGCATTTGCATATTTTTAAAAAAAAAAAAATTTTTCACGCGACGCGACCGCATCAATGACGCGTCCACGTCGCAGGTGACTCAGAAAGAATAAGAAAGCGAACAGAAAGTCACGCAGGAGCGTGGCTGGAGGCGTGCCTTTGGCACAAATCACCCAACGCGACCGCGTCGCTGACACGTCCACGTCATGTGGGAACTTTGGCCTCCCATGCGACCGCGTCACCCACCCGGCTGCGTGACATGAAAATCGACGTGAAAAGGGTGCATAGCCGAAAGTTATGCTGGAGTGGTGCTGGACTGGTGCTGAACGCACAGCCTTACCACGCGGACGCATGACTCACGCGTCCGCGTCATATCCCCATATTGGCCACTCATGCGATCGCGTCGACCACGCGATCGCGTCATCCAAAATTTGGCAAAATAAGATTTTAAACAGAGAGTTGTGCGAGCGCGAGGCTGCCCTCGCGCCAGTAGCATAAAATGATTCACGCGTCCGCGTGATTGACACGACCGCGTGACCGATGCAACCGGGTCGATTAACTTAAACCGCAAGTCGCGCGAACGCGTCACCCACGCGTCCGCGTCGCTTGCGCCGCACAGCTTACCCTAAATTGCCAAATATCTTATCTTTCTTTTCCCCCAAATCCTATTTTCTCTTTTACTTCCTTATTTCTTCCTTCTTCCTTCTTCCTTCTTTCTCACTTTCTACTTTCTCACCACCATTAAGAAGGTTTTTCTTTTCTTCCTCCTTCCTTACTTTTCTATTATTCTTTTTTATTTTTATGTTTTCTTATTTTCTTTTCTTTTTACTTTCATTATCCATTTTTTATTTTTCTTTCTTTCATTTAATTGGTGTTAGAATTTATTTGAGTCATTATCTCTCATTATATGCTTGTGGATTGTTGCAAAATTGTTTGGCAATTATATAGTACTTTTTAAAAAGGGTTGCTTGCATGTTCAAATCATTATTTTCAATAGTTTCTTCGTCATGCATGCTATGTGTTTGTGAAAAAGCCCATATGGCATGATGCATTTTTCTATTCTACTATTCAATGCTTGCTTTTCACAAATTCCCTTTACTATTGTATTAATTAAATTTAATTGTCAATACAAACAGGATGGTTAGTTTGTTACGAGTGATAACATATTTAACAAATTAAATGCTTGATCTATGCTACTCATGCCTTTGCCTGCATGCCAATAAATACCTTGCATTTAATTGTCGTCATATGTACTTGCTATATTTCCATTAGTGAACTTTTCACATGTAGTCATGACCATGTGTTAACGACATCCTCTTCACCGTGCATTGATTATCACTTATACCATCCTCTTCCTTGCTCTGTCCCTTTGAATTCATGTTACTTTCTTTTTTCCTTTTCAGGATGGCCACCAAGAAAGGAAAAGAGAAAGCTACTCCCAAACCACCAGCAAGAAGAGGAATAAAAAGAGCATTAGTAGCAGAGCCTTCTTCAACTGTAGTCAAGCCCTCAACAAAAAGAATTAAGAGGATTATAAAGGTTGATGAAAAAGAAAAAGACTTTCCAGCAAAGGACACTGCGCAATTTTCCAATCGCTACTGTGAGCAGATGTTCCCTATCCTGGCAGAACGGAGCAACAACAACGAATACCTTCTTATCCTCCCGCGCAATATTGCTACCTTTGTTGAGCTGCAAATTGAACGAAGACAATGGGGTTTCCTCCAGAGACAGCCAAGGCAGGCTAATCTTTCTTGGGTAGTTGAGTTCTACTCTAATTTCCACCTGCCAACCCTACAGTCTGTCTATGTACGTCAGAAGCAAGTACCCATTACAGAAGAGGCCATTCAACGAGCTGTAGATCTTCCCCCTGCACCAGAAGGATTGGACGCCTTTCAAGAAGCCGCACTTAAGCGCCAGATGTACCAATTTGATTGGGACGCTGTTCTCAGCGTTATCGCACTACCTGGCAGCAGATGGATCTATGGATACCACCGTTCCCATCCTAAAGGAATATTGGCTTCAGCACTTACCTTGGAGGCTCGCGTATGGGCACAAATCATGTCCCATTACGTCTTTTCGAGTACTCACGAATCCTCCTTCACTGCAGACATGGCCGTTCTACTATGGTGCATCCTTACAGACCAGCCTCTGAACCTACCAAGACACATCCGGAATGCCATAGGACACGTACAGATTGCGGGAAACTTACTTTTTCCCGCCTTTGCCTCAGATCTCGTCTCAGCAGCCGAAGTCTCCTATAGAGCTGGGGACACTAAAGCCATGCTTCCATGGGATGATCAATACGTCCCTAACGGGAAGTATCTTAGACTTTCAGCAGCCACTACTAGCCAGCCTACTGAACCGGCTGAGGACATCCATCCTTCAACACCACAGGCACCTACAACAAACCAACTGCTCCATCAGATACTTGAAAAGTTGGATCGGCAGGAACAAAAAGCTAAGATGAGAGAGCGCCGTAACAAGCGCCGATTCACATACCTTAAGGAGCTGATTATGGGAAAATTCAAGGACTCAGACACCCCGGACTCCACTTTCTTTACCAGCACAGGGAGCCATGATGGCTCCGACTATGGGGATACTGCTACCAGCCCATCCCTGTTCCTGACAAATGGCACCGAGGACGGTGCAAAGCCTTAAGTGTGAGGAGGTCGGTCAGTACCTGACTTTCGGAGGTAATTTCTCTTCCCTAACACCAATAAATTAGGATATTTAGTTAGTTTTTCTTTTGTAGAATAGGATAAATTACATAGTAATAGATTAGTTGCATGCATATTCTACTTGATTGAAAAGATAATAAGTTTCTTCTAAGACCCTATCTTTAGAACAAAATTTCACTAATTTTTTATCAAAACTCTTATGTTAAAACTGCTTGAAGTTGTATTTGGAACATGATTTTTGAGCTAAAGAACACACAACCTGTGAGAGTTGAGCCCAAATGCATGGTTACATTATTTAACCATAATTATTTTATTCTTGTGTGTTTACTTCTCTATGATTGTAATCTACATTTTGTTTCATCCTATATGTCCAATGTTTAATATATTTATATGTTTGCATATGATTGAGGCCATTATTACCTTAAACTCACTTATCCAAATTAAGCCTACCCTTTCAATTACCTTTGTTAACCACTTTGAGCCTTTAAATCCCATTTGTTCTGTATTTTACCACATTACTAGCCTTAAGCGGAAAAATAATTTTATACCCCAATTGAATCTTTGGTTAGCTTAAGATAGAATTGTGTGTGTTAAATTAAGTATGGAAAATTGTGGGAACAAAAGATAATGAGGGAATGTGTCATGATGATATAATGGGAATTTGGATACCTACTCATGTGAAACTATAAGAATTAAAAATCTATGTGCATTGATTAGCTATGTTTATTTTTATGTTTATGCTGAAAAAAAACCCAAAAATATTCAATAAATAATTAAGGGGACAAAATTACCCCACCGCGGAGTTAAGAATTCAAAGATCAATGCATGTATGACAAAAATTAAAATAAAAAGTTGATACATGAGTATGGAATGTGAAAGAAAAATTTTGGGTAGCTGGGTGTGAATTTTAAGTTATATAAAATATATATATATGTTGGGTTGAAGCTTGGGTTAATTAAAGATTCAATTTATAAGCTTACTTAGCCATATATGTATCCTTACCCTTACCTTGGCCCCATTACAACCTTGAAAAGACCTCATGATGTTTGTATTAATATATTAAATGTTATTGATTGGTTAGGAGAAGAACAAAGATTAGAAAGCATGACTAGAGAAGGATAGAGTGATTACCCTATACACTAGAGAGATTAGAGTGTACATACATCATCAGTGAGGGTTCAATGCTTAAATTTCTATGTTCCCTGATTTCATGAGCTACCTTCTTGCAATTTTTTTATCTATTCTTACTGTATAAGAACTGAATTAGTGGAGTTTGATTTGTGATTGTCTTGAAGAACCTATTTACTTTTGATCAAGTAGACAAGAATCATATAATGGCATTCATACATATAGGTTGCATTGCATTACATGAGTTTTACATGTTCCTACTCATTTATTTTATCTCCTTCAACTAAGCATGAGGATATGCTAATGTTTAAGTGTGGGGAGGTTGATAAACTACTATTTTATGATTTATATTGTGCTTAATTGTCTGGTTTTATCAATTCTTTACCCACTTATTCATATGATTGGCATGCATTTATATTTCCTTCCTAAAATTATTACGTGATTGAATATTTGCTTCCTAAAGACTTTTAATTACGTATTTTAATTCTCCTTCATTCCACTAGATGTTGTGATCTGTGTGTTAAGTGTTTCAGGCTTTATAGGGCATGAATGACTTGGAGATTGGAAAGGAAGCTTGAAAAAATGGAAGGAACACAAGAAATTGAGGAGATGATCAGCGAGAAGTGACGCGGACGTATGGTTCATGCGACCGCGCGACATAGAGAAAATCGCAGTGACGCGGACGCATGGCTCACGCGATCGCGCGGATTGGAACTGCACAAGTCGCGCAAGCGTGGCAAGGCAAAATGCCGAATGACGCGTCCGCATGAATGACGCGATCGCGTGACATGCGCGATCTGCAGAATCTATAGAATTCGCTGGGGGCGATTTTGGGTCCTGTTTTGACCCAATTTTTGGCCCAAAAATGCATACTAGAGCCAAGGAACATGCAGAAACGAAAAATAACAATTTATTACAGATAATTCTCAGTTTTAGATCTAGTTTTACTCCTCCTCTAGGTTTTATCTCTACACATTCATAGTTCTTAGGATTTTATTTTTATTGCTTTTTGCATTGGGATATTGAGAAGAGTTATTACCTCAACAAGACTTCGTCATTCTAGTTTGTTTTCTTTACCTGTCTCTTACTCTTCCATGTCCTTTGTTTATTTAGAATTATTATTGAATTATTTTTAGAGTTTATGAATACAAGAACTATTTTTATTTTTAATTGATCTCTTTGATTACTGTTTATCATGTCTTTCTATATTTCCCTTTCCTATGTTATGAATTCTACATTCACAATGAGCGAGTAGTTCCATAACTTGGATGAGAGTTGATTGAAAGGAAGACCTTGAGTTGGAATGCTTAAAAGAAAAATTGTAATTGGGTTTATTGTTGGATTGCTCTCTAGTCACTGACACCAATCCTTGCAAGTAAGCGGATTGGGACTTGTGAATAGAAATAGCTTTCCAACTTGTTTGACTTTCCCTTACCTAGTAAGGGATAACTAAACAGAATAACCCTCGATTATCAATTAATCTTGAGAGTACTCCAACAAGAATAGGGCTTCCAACTAATCTACTCCCAGCCAAGGCTTTCATTTAAAATTACATAAATTCTCTAATTTAATTTCCTGTTATTCAACTCAAACCATTTTTGAAAACATCTGATTAATAAAATAGCACACCTTTCTACAACTCGTTGGGAGACGACCTGGGATTCATACTCCCAGTATTTTAATTTAAATTTTGTGACAATCTTCTAGATTGATAAGCGGATTTCTGGTTGGTTAAGAATTGTACTTGCAACGTATCTCTTATATAAATTTCTTAACTCGCCAATTTCTGCTACGTCAGAATGCAATGCTACGGCATTACTAAAGGAATCAATGAAAGCATACATTATTAAATAAATGCCAAGGCGTTAAAATAAAGCATGCATGCATTCAATTAATTGATATCATCATGCATTGGCATTGAAGAATGAATGAAATGAATGCATTATTAAAGCCAATGGAAGAATGCATGAAGTACATTATTAAAGCAAATTGCTTTAACGTAATGCATTGGCATTAATTAATAAATGCATGCATGATTATTAAATGCCAATGAATAAAGCATTGAACACTAGCACTACAAGCATGAGAACATGAATTAAAAGGGAGCGTTACGTTAAATGTGTTAACTTTTTTGGGCATGAGACCCAAGGAAATTAAGGAAAGCAAGGCACTACAAGACTAGCGCTCGAAGATTCAAAAGGAGCGCTCATAAAGAAAAGCAAAGCAAGCAAGGGAGCACTACGTTCACACACTTAACTGAGCGCAGCATTTAAAAAAAAAAAAGAGGACACCAAGGTTCGGAGAGGGGGCACGCATTCAACACAAGGAGTAGCGCTCATTATTTGAGTGCAGCGCTCACTTTTTGAGCGCTAGGAGCATGCTTGGCCAAATGAAAATGAATGCTACGTTCACTAATCCAACGGAACGCTCCCCTGGAAGGTTCCCACACACCAAACCAACTTGAACCAAGCAACCCTGACCCATGCCACTTGAACCAAACCATCCGGATCCACTCTTCTTCAAATCCAAAGCAAGCAAAGTCCATTATCATCACTCAAAGGCACAAGAGATAGTTAGAATAGGAATTTCATTTAGTTGTAATTTGTTTTTAATTTCAATTTCATTTTAATTTTGTAAAAGCCTATAAAAAGGCATCTGTTCCATTTTAAAAAAAAAGGAAGGCTGGCTCTGCTACAGAGCAGTAGGATAGAATAGAAACTTTTCTTTTAATTTTCCTTTTTGAATTTGAAAACTAAGATTGGATTTGAGTCATACTCTCTAGTTTTCATTCTACTTTCTTCTGCAACCTTTACTTTCTATTTTAAATTTTGGATTGAGATTGAAGGAATTCTGTTTCAAGTCTTGATCTGAAATTCATCTTTGTTTTTCTTCTGCATAATTTTGAGAATTGAGGAATTAGATCTGAGTTTTATTTGCTATTTCATTTACATTTCTTCTGCAATATATTTTGTGTTTGATCAAGGGAGAAATTGAGATCTAGACTTGTTTTCTAACCTTATTGCTCCTCTTCGATCTTTAATTTCTCTTTCAGATTTCATCTAGTCTAAGTTTTCTTTCTATTTTGTTTCTTCAAGCAATTTTCCATTTCTGCTTTAGTTCTTCTGCAAATCTACTTCATCTTCTACTTCTCTGCACTTTTCAATTCCAGTTTTATTTTAGAATCCCGGTCCCCAAATCCTTTATTCTTCAAGCAATTTAAGATTCCCAGCAATTTAGATTCAGCAATTTAAGTTTCTTGCACTTTAAGTTTCAGTCATTTACTTTTCTTGTAATTTAAGTTTCAGCTATTTTACTTGCTTGCACTTTAAGTTTCTACAATTTTACTTTCTGCACTTTAAATTCACTACAATTTTTTTTCTGTTGGTTCAATTTCATCCAATTCACCAATGTTAGCTTGACTAAACTAATCACCCACTAAAGTTGCTTGATCCATCAATCCCTGTGGGATCGACCTCTCTAAGTGAGTTTTACTACTTGATGCGACCCGGTACACTTGCCGGTGAGTTTTTGTGTGGAATCTAACTTCCACCCATCACTAACCGCCTTCTAATAGGCAGTGGTTCTTTTCACTTTGGGCCTATCGTGATTTGTCTGAACTCTTTATGGACAGTTTTGTTGTAATGGGCCAATCTGTAAAGAGGTCGGTCCTTTGTCTTCGTACAACCCGAACCCTATAGCTCGGTCCAGGGCATGAACAATCAGTCACGTTCATCTTAATGTGATGAATAGAGCTGATTGTCACTGATCATCCTATCCACCACGTTAAAGTATGAATATACATCTTAGAATTAATCAAACACAGATCGAAGAAGAAACAGTAATACTTTTATTAATTCATAAGACTCAGCAGGGCTCCTCCCCTCAACCTAAGATGTTTAGAAACTCATACTAATGTAAAATACAATGGTAAAACTTGTATGGCATGCGTCCTCCGAATGGAGAATGTAAAATACACTTTAAATACTAAACAGATAACTAGTAAGGGTAAAACAGTCTTTTTCGTGCTAAAATCCACTTTTGGGACCTACTTGGTGAGTGTTTGGGCTAAGCTTTGATGAGATCCACATGCTATGAGGCTCCTAGGGCGTTGAACGCTGGCTAGGGGGTCCTCTCTGGGCGTTTGGACGCTGGTCTCTGCTCTTTGGGCGCTGGATGCCTGGAAGGGGGCAGGAAGTTGGCGTTAGATGCCAGTTTTGGGCAATCTAATCTGATGAGCGGATAAATTATACGCTTTTTGGCATTGTTTTTAGTATGTTTTTAGTAGGATCTAGTTACTTTTAGGGATGTTTTTATTAGTTTTTATGTTAAATTCACATTTCTGGACTTTACTATGAGTTTGTGTGTTTTTCTGTGATTTCAGGTATTTTCTGGCTGAAATTGAGGGACTTGAGCAAAAATCAGATTCAGAGGTTGAAGAAGGACTGCTGATACTGTTGGATTCTGACCTCCCTGCACTAAAAGTGGATTTTTTGGAGCTACAGAACTCCAAATGGCGCGCCCTCAACGGCGTTGGAAAGTAGACATCCAGGGCTTTCCAGAAATATATAATAGTTCATACTTTGCCCGAGTTTAGATGATGCAAAAGGGCGTTGAACGCCAGTTCTATGCTGCAGTCTGGAGTTAAACGCCAAAAACACGTCACAAACCAGAGTTGAACGCCAGAAACACGTTACAAACTAGCGTTCAACTCCAAGAATAACCTCTCCACGTGTAAACTTCAAGCTCAGCTCAAGCACACACTAAGTGGGCCCGGGAAGTGGATTTATGCATCAATTACTTACTTTTGTAAACCCTAGTAGCTAGTTTAGTATAAATAGGACTTTTTACTATTGTATTTAGAACATCTTATGATTTTTAGTTCAATCTTTGGATCATATTGATCACGTTTGGGGGCTGGTCATTCGGCCATGCCTGAACCTTCATCACTTATGTATTTTCAACGGTAAAGTTTCTGCACTCCATAGATTAAGGTGTGGAGCTCTGCTGTTCCTCATGATTTAATGCAAAGTACTACTGTTTTTCTATTCAATTCAACTTATTCCACTTCTAAGATATCCATTCGCACCCAAGAACATGATGAATGTGATGATTATGTGACGCTCATCATCATTCTCACTTATGAACGCGTGCCTGACAAACACTTCCGTTCTACATGCAAAGGAGCTAGAATGAATATCTCTTGGATATCTAATACAGGGGACCGAGTCCGAGTTATTAGCGTCTTCGTGGTATAAGTTAGAACCCATGGATGGCCATTCCTGAGATCCGAAAAATCTAAACCTTGTCTGTGGTATTCCGAGTAGGATCTGGGAAGGGATGGTTGTGACGAACTTCAAACTCGCGAGTGCTGGGCATAGTGACAGACGCAAAAGGAGGATGAATCCTATTCCAGTATGATCGAGAACCTCCAAATGATTAGCCGTGCCGTGACAGATCATTTGGACCTTTTTCACAGAGAGGATGGGATGTAGCCATTGACAATGGTGATGCCTTACAGAAAGCTTGCCATGGAAAGGAGTAGGAAGGATTGGATGAAGACAGCAGGAAAGCAGAGGTTCAGAGGAATGTAAGTATCTCTATACACTTATCTGAAATTCTCACCAATGAATTACATAAGTATTTCTATCTTTATTTTCTGTTTATTTATTATTATTATTCGAAAACTCCATAACCATTTGATATCCGCCTGACTGAGATTTACAAGGTGACCATAGCTTGCTTCAAGCCGACAATCTCCGTGGGATCGACCCTTACTCACGTAAGGTTTTATTACTTGGACGACACAGTGCACTTGCTGGTTAGTTGTGCGAAGTTGTGAAGTTATGTTTGGACCATGGTATTGTGCACCAGTTTGTTGGTGCCATTGCCATGGAGAGAACGAACAACAAATTTTACAACCTGAGTAACAATTTCGCATACCAAGTTTTTGGCACCGTTGCCGGGGATTGTTCGAGTTTGGACAACTGACGGTTCATCTTGTTGCTCAGATTAGGTAATTTTCTTTTTGTTTTATTTTCAAAAAAAAAAATTTGTTTTCGAAAATCTTTCAAAAAAAAAAATAAATAAATTATTCTGTAGCTTCAAAATTTTAAGAATGAATTCTAGTGTTTCATGAAGCATGTTGAAGCCTGGCTGGCTGTAAAGCCATGTCTAAATTCTTTTGGACTGAGGCTTCCAAACCATTAGCATAGAGGCAAGTTAATTTGATGACTTAGCTGATGAATGTCTGATTTACATGCTGAAGCTTGGCTGGCCATTGGCCATGTCTAGTGTTTTGGACCGGAGCTTTCATTGAAAGCTTGGCTGGCTAGTGAGCCATGTCTAATTCCTAGACTGAGGCTTTAGACTAAGAGTGCAAGATTCCTGGAATTCATATTAAAAATTTTGGAATCCTTATTTTTCTTTTTCACATTAATTTTCGAAAAAATCCAAAAAAATTAGAAAATCATAAAATCAAAAATATTCTTGTGTTTCTTGTTTGAGTTTTGAGTCAATTTTAAGTTTAGTGTCAATTGCATGTTTTAAATTTTGCATAAAATTTTCGAAAAATTCATGCATTCATAGTGTTCTTCATGATCTTCAAGTTGTTCTTGGTAAGTCTTCTTGTTTGATCTTGATGTTTTCTTGTTTTGTGTCTTTTCTTGTTTTACATGTGCATTTTTGCATTCATGGTGTATGAACATTAAAAATTTCTAAGTACCCCTGTCTTGCATATTTTCTTTACATAAAAAATTTTTCAAAAATATGTTCTTGATGTTCATCATAATCTTCAAAGTGTTCTTGGTGTTCATCTTGACATTCATAGTATTCTTGCATGCATCACATGTTTTGATCCAAAATTTTCATGCATTGAGTCTTTTTCATGTTTTTCTCTCTCATCATTAAAAATTCAAAAATAAAAAATATATCTTTCCCTTTTTCACTCATAAATTTCGAAAATTTGGATTGACTTTTTCAAAAATTTTTAAAATCTAGTTGTTTTTATGAGTCAAATCAAATTTTCAATTTAAAAATCTTATCTTTTTCAAAATCTTTTTCAAAAATCAAATCATTTTCATTTCTCTTATTTATTTTCGAAAATTTAAAAAATATTTTTCAAAAATATTTTTCTTAATTTAATCTCATAATTTTAGAAAATATCATCAAAAATTAATGTTTTGATTCAAAAATTTCAAGTTTGTTACTTCCTTGTTAAGAAAGATTCAAACTTTAAGTTCTAGAATCATATCTTGTGATTACTTGTGAATCAAGTCATTAATTTTGATTTTTTAAAAATCAAATCTTTTTAAAAAACTTTGATTTCAAAATCTTTTTCTAACTTCTTAATCTTTTCAAATTTAATTTTCAAATCTTATCTTTTTGTTTCAATCATATCTTTTAAAATTTCAATCATATCTTTTTCAAAAACAAATTTCAAATCTTTTTCAACTAACTAATTAACTTTTTATTTGTTTGTTATCTTTTTCAAAACCACCTAACTAATTTTCCCTCTCTAATTTTCGAAAATTATCTCCCTCCTTTTTCAAAATTTTTTTAATTAACTAATTGTTTCAAATTTTGATTTTAATTTTCCCCCTTTAATTTTCGAAAATCACTAACTCTTTTTTTCAAAAATTATTTTCGAAAACTTCTCTCTCTCATCTTCTTCTATTTATTTATTTACTTACTAATACTTCTCTTCATCTCATATCTCAGTTATCCTCACCCTTGTGTTTAGATTCTCCTCCATTCTCTTTCCTTACATTACATTTTTTTCTTCTTCTACTCACACAAAGGAATCTCTATACTGTGACATAGAGGATTCCATATTTTCTTTATTATTCCCTTCTTTGTCATATGAGTAGGAGCAAGGACAAGAACATTCTTGTTGAGGCAGATCCTGAACCTGAAAGGACTCTAAAAAGGAAACTAAGAGAAGTTAAAATACAGCAATCCAGAGACAACCTTACAGGAATTTTCGAACAGGAAGAGGAGATGGTAGCCGAAAATAATAACAATGCAAGGAGAATGCTTGGTGACTTTACTGCACCAAATTCCAATTTACATGGAAGAAGCATCTCCATCCCTACCATTGGAGCAAACAATTTTAAGCTTAAACCTCAACTAGTTTCTCTGATGCAACAGAACTGCAAGTTTCATGGACTTCCATCTGAAGATCCCTTTCAGTTCTTAACTGAATTCTTGCAGATCTGTGATACTATTAAGACTAATGGAGTAGATCCTGAAGTCTACAGGCTCATGCTTTTCCCTTTTGCTGTAAGAGACAGAGCTAGAATATGGTTGGACTCTCAACCTAAGGATAGCCTGCACTCTTGGGATAAGCTGGTCAAGGCTTTCTTAGCCAAGTTCTTTCCTCCTCAAAAGCTTAGTAAGCTTGGAGTGGATGTTCAAACCTTCAGACAGAAAGAAGGTAAATCCCTCTACGAAGCTTGGGAGAGATACAAGCAACTGACCAAAAAGTGTCCTTCTGACATGCTTTCATAATGGATCATCCTGGATATATTCTATGATGGTCTATCTGAATTAGCTAAGATGTCATTGGATACTTCTACAGGTGGATCCATTCACCTAAAGAAAACGCCTGCAGAAGCTCAAGAACTCATTGACATGGTTGCTAACAACCAGTTCATGTACATTTCTGAGAGGAATCCTGTGAGTAATAGGACACCTCAGAAGAAGGGAGTTCTTGAAATTGATACTCTGAATGCCATATTGGCTCAGAATAAAATATTGACTCAGCAAGTCAATATGATTTCTCAGAGTCTGAATGGAATGCAAGCTGTATCCAACAGTACTCAAGAGGCATCTTCTGAAGAAGAAGCTTATGATCCTGAGAACCCTGCAATAGCAGAGGTAAATTATATGGGTGAACCTTATGGAAACACCTATAACCCCTCATGGAGAAATCACCCAAAATCTCTCATGGAAGGATCAACAAAAGCCTCAACAAGGCTTTACTAATGGTGGAAGAAACAGGTTTAACAACAGTAAACCTTTTCCATCATCCACTCAGCAACAGACAGAGAATTCTGAGCAGAATCTATCTAGCTTGGCAAATTCAGTCTCTGATCTATCTAAGGCCACTGTGAGTTTCATGAATGAAACAAGGTCATCCATTAGAAATTTGGAGGCACAAGTAGGCCAGCTGAGTAAAAGGATCACTGAAACCCCTCCTAGTACTCTCCCAAGCAATACAGAAGAAAATCCAAAAGGAGAGTGCAAGGCCATTGATATAACCATCATGGCCAAATCCAAGGAGGAAGAGGAGGACGTGAATCCCAAGGAGGAAGACCTCCTGGGACGTCCAGTGATCAATAAGGAGTTTCCCTCTGAGGAACCAAAGGAATCTGAGACTCATCTAGAGACCATGGAGATTTCATTGAACCTCCTTATGCCATTCATGAGCTCTGATGAGTATTCTTCTTCTAAAGAGAATGAGGATGTTACTGAAGAGCAAGTTGCCAAGTTCCTTGGTGCAATCATGAAGCTGAATGCCAATTTATTTGGTAATGAGACTTGGGGAGATGAACCTCCCCTGTTCACCAATGAACTAAATGCATTGGATCAACTGGGATTGCCTCAGAAGAAACAGGATCCTGGAAAGTTCCTAATATCCTGTACCATAGGCACCATGACCTTTGAGAAGGCTCAATGTGACCTTGGGTCAGGAATAAACCTCATGCCACTCTCTATAATGGAGATACTTGGAATCTTTGAGGTGCAAGCTGCTAGAATCTCATTAGAGATGGCAGACAATTCAAGAAAAGAGGCTTATGGACAAGTAGAGGACATGCTAGTAAAGGTTACAGGCCTTTACAACTCTGCTAATTTCATAATCCTAGATACCGGGAAGGATGAGGATGAATGCATCATCCTTGGAAGACCTTTCCTAGCCACAGCAGGAGCTGTGATAGATGTTAACAGAGGTTCATGATCATGTGGAGTCACAAAATAAATAGAAAAATCAAAAACAGAATCAAAAACAGCAGAAGAAAAATCACACCCTAGAGGAAGGGCTTACTGGCGTTTAAACGCCAGTAAGGAGCATCTGGCTGGCGTTCAACGCCAGAACAGAGCATGGATTTGGCGTTGAACCCCCAAAATAAGCAGCATCATGGCGTTCAGACGCCAGGAATGCACACTGAGGAAAGCTAGCGCTGAACGCCAGAAACAAGCATAGAACTGGCGTTCAACGCCAGAAACATGCTACATCTGGGCGCTGAACGCCCAAAACAAGCACCAATTTGGCGTTTAAACGCCAGAATTGCATGCAAAGGCATTTTACATGCCTAATTGGTGTAGGGATGTAAATCTTTGACACCTCAGGATCTGTAGACTCCACAAGATCACCTCAGGATCTGTGGACCCCACAGGATTCCCACCTACCTCCGCTCATATTCTTCCCTCTTCTCAATGTTCATCCTCTCTTCCCAATAAACCCCCAGTGGCTGAACCCTTCCCACACCTCCATCTCCTCCATCTCTTCTTCTTCTCATCCATCCTTTCTTCTTTTGCTCGAGGATGAGCAAACATTCTAATTTGGTGTGGAAAAAGCATTGCTTTTTTTGTTTTTCCATAACCATTGATGGCACCTAAGGCCGGAGAAACCTCTAGAAAGAGGAAAGGGAAGAAAAAAGCTTCCATCAAGGGTCTATAGCTCAGTGGTAGAACATTTGACTGCAAATCAAGAGATCCCTGAGATACCTCAGGGGATACATTTTCCTCTACACAATTATTGGGAGCAACTAAGGGTGGAACATCAAGAGCACTCCATCATCCTTCATGAAATTAGAGAAGATCAAAAAGCAATGAGGAAGGAGCAACAAAGACAAGGAAGAGACATAGAAGAGCTCAAGGACATCATTGGTTCCTCAAGAAGAAAATGCCATCATCACTAAGGTGGACTCATTCCTTGTTCTTAAATTTTCTGTTTTTCGTTTTCTATGTTAAATGTTTATCCATGTTTGTGTCTTCATTACATGATCATTAGTATTTAAGTGTCTATGCCTTAAAGTAGTGAATATGAATCCATCACCTCTCTTAAATGAAAAATGTTTTAATTCAAAAGAACAAGAAGTACATGAGTTTTGAATTTATCCTTGAACTTAGTTTAATTATATTGATGTGGTGACAATACTTTTTGTTTCTGAATGAATTCTTGAACAGTGCATATGTCTTTTGAAGTTGTTGTTTAAGAATGTTAAATATGTTGGCTCTTGAAAGAATGATGACAAGGAGACATGTTATTTGATAATCTGAAAAATCATAAAAATGATTCTTGAAGCAAGAAAAAGCAGTGAATACAAAGCTTGCAGAAAAAAAATGGTGAAAAAAATTAAAAATAAAATAAAAATAAAAAAGAGAAAAAGCAAGCAGAAAAAGCCAAAAGCTCTTAAAACCAAAAGGCAAGAGCAAAAAGCCAATAACCCTTAAAACCAAAAGGCAAGGGTAAATAAAAAGGATCCCAAGGCTTTGAGCATCAGTGGATAGGAGGGCCTAAAGGAATAAAATCCTGGCCTAAGCGGCTAAACCAAGCTGTCCCTAACCATGTGCTTGTGGTGTGAAGGTGTCAAGTGAAAACTTGAGACTGAGCGGTTAAAGTCAAGGTCCAAAGCAAAAACAGAGTGTGCTTAAGAACCTTGGACACCTCTAATTGGGGACTTTAGCAAAGCTGAGTCACAATCTGAAAAGGTTTACCCAAGTATGTGTTTATGGCATTTATGTATCCGGTGGTAATACTGGAAAACAAAGTGCTTAGGGCCAAGGCCAAGACTCATAAAGTAGCTGTGTTCAAGAATCAACATACTGAACTAGGAGAATCAATAACACTATCCGAACTCTGAGTTCCTATAGATGCCAATCATTCTGAACCTCAATGGATAAAGTGAGATGCCAAAACTATTCAAGAGGCAAAAAGCTACAAGTCCCGCTCATCTGATTGGAGCTGTGTTTCATTGATAGTTTGGAATTTATAGTATATTCTCTTCTTTTTATCCTATTTGATTTTCAGTGGCTTGGGAACAAGCAACAATTTAAGTTTGGTGTTGTGATGAGCAGATAATTTATACGCTTTTTGGCATTGTTTTTAGTATGTTTTTAGTAGGATCTAGTTACTTTTAGGGATGTTTTTATTAGTTTTAATGTTAAATTCACATTTCTGGACTTTACTATGAGTTTGTGTGTTTTTCTGTGATTTCAGGTATTTTCTGGCTGAAATTGAGGGATTTGAGCAAAAATCAGATTCAGAGGTTGAAGAAGGACTGCTGATGTTGTTGGATTCCGACCTCCCTGCACTCAAAGTGGATTTTCTGGAGCTACAGAACTCCAAATGGCACGCCCTCAATGGCGTTGAAAAGTAGACATCCAGAGCTTTCCAGCAATATATAATAGTTTATACTTTGCCCGAGTTTAGACGATGCAAAAGGGCGTTGAATGCCAGTTCTACGCTGTAGTCTGGAGTTAAACGCTAGAAACACGTCACAAACCAGAGTTGAACGCCAGAAACACGTTACAAACTGGCGTTCAACTCCAAGAATGACCTCTCCACGTGTAAACTTCAAGCTCAGCCCAAGCACACACCAAGTGGGCCCCGGAAGTGGATTTATGCATCAATTACTTACTTCTGTAAACCCTAGTAGCTAGTTTAGTATAAATAGGACTTTTTACTATTGTATTTAGAACATCTTATGATTTTTAGTTCAATCTTTGGATCATATTGATCACGTTTGGGGGCTGGCCATTCGGCCATGCCTGAACCTTCATCACTTATGTATTTTCAACGGTAGAGTTTCTGCACTCCATAGATTAAGGTGTGGAGCTCTGCTGTTCCTCATGATTTAATGCAAAGTACTACTGTTTTTCTATTCAATTCAACTTATTCCGCTTCTAAGATATCCATTCGCACCCAAGAACATGATGAATGTGATGATTATGTGACGCTCATCATCATTCTCACTTATGAACGCGTGCCTGACAAACACTTCCGTTCTACATGCAAACGAGCTAGAATCAATATCTCTTGGATATCTAATACAGGGGACCGAGTCCGAGTTATTAGCATCTTCGTGGTATAAGTTAGAATCCATGGATGGCCATTCCTGAGATCCGGAAAGTCTAAACCTTGTCTGTGGTATTCCGAGTAGGATCTGGGAAGGGATGGCTGTGACGAACTTCAAACTCGCGAGTGCTGGGCATAGTGACAGACGCAAAAGGAGGATGAATCCTATTCCAGTATGATCGAGAACCTCCAGATGATTAGCCGTGCCGTGACAAAGCATTTGGACCTTTTTCACAGAGAGGATGGGATGTAGCCATTGACAATGGTGATGCCTTACAGAGAGCTTGCGATGGAAAGGAGTAGGAAGGATTGGATGAAGACAGCAGGAAAGCAGAGGTTCAGAGGAACGAAAGTATCTCTATGCACTTATCTGAAATTCTCACCAATGAATTACATAAGTATTTCTATCTTTATTTTCTGTTTATTTATTATTATTTTTCGAAAACTCCATAACCATTTGATATCCACCTGACTGAGATTTACAAGGTGACCATAGCTTGCTTCAAGCCGACAATCTCCGTGGGATCGACCCTTACTCACGTAAGGTTTTATTACTTGGACGACCCAGTGCACTTGCTGGTTAGTTGTGCGAAGTTGTGAAGTTATGTTTGGACCATAGTATTGTGCACCAGTTTGTTGGCGCCATTGCCAGGGAGAGAACGAACAACAAATTTTACAACCTGAGTAACAATTTCGCATACCATAATCCGAAACAAAGTATAGACTATTATATATTTATGAAAAGATCTGGAAGTCAGATTTCCATAGCCGTTGAGAATGCTCCATTTGGACTTCTGTAGCTTTAGAAAAGCTTTTCCGAGTGTAAGGAGGTCAGATTCGGACAGCATCTGCAATGCTTTCTTTGTCTCTGAATCATACTTTTGCTCCAGCTCCTCAATTTCAGCCAGAAAATACCTGAAATTGTACAAAAACACAAAAACTCATAGTAAAATTCAAAAATGTGAAATTAACACTAAAACCTATAAAAACACAATAAAAACTATATGAAAACAATGCCAAGCGTATAAAATATCCGCTCATCACAACACCAAACTTAAACCGTTGCTTGTCCCTAAGAAACTAAAAACAAAGTAGGATAAAAAAGAAAATTAGAGTGACCTTTTTAGATAAGATAAGTTATTTATCTTATCCTATCTTATCTTATCTTTGGGTGAGGTCAGCTTATCTTCATGGGAACCGCCCTTATCTCTATAGGCTTGGGCTGCCTTTGGATTTGGGTCGTGTTCCTCTATTCGGACCCTTTAGTGGGCTTTCCTGGCAAATTGGCCGAGCTCCTTGAGAAGAGGTCAGATAGTCTGACCTAAAGAGGTCGGTCGCTTTGTCGCCATACATCCTGGGTCGTACAGCTCGATCCAAGGTATGAACAGTGCCCCTGCTCGAACTCGGTCTTCCTGTGGGAGCTCGAGTCTTAGATTTAGGACTTCGATCCTTCTATGGTGAGGCCGAACTCGGGTATCTGTGAACTTCTTCTTTGCAGAGTCTTCTTTTAAATGTGGAACGTTTTCTTTATTCTTAAAGCGCGTGCTTTGTATTAGCGCTCTGTTCTTGGGAAGGCGCAAGGGTTTAATACCCTCATTAATTAGTTTTTAATGCCCCGTTTCCCTTGGCTTTTTATTTTGAACTTTACACACAGAAACGGTTTCTCTTCTCCGTTTTTACTTGTAACTTCCCTTTACTTTCTCCCTTTCTGTTTCCTGAAGTTTGCGGTTTTCACATTTCTTCCCTGCGATGCCATTTGGTGATTTCTTGGTGTTTCTCTTTGCTCGAAAGGCGATTCTGTCCCTCCGTCTTCGATCTTCTACGAAGCTTCTTCCTTTGTTCAAGTTGGTTCTTCTTTTCATCATTCTCATCCTTTTTCTCTGATAATGCTTTGATTCTGACTGAATGTACGTTGGAAAAGCTTGAGCCTTTTTGTAGTCTTGTGCTTGCTTATTACTGTGATGTATTTTTTCTAGTTTTCTTTTTTGTCTTTATGCGTACTCCTGGTATTTATGTTGAGGCTTTCTAGGGCTTTGCATATTTTGCTACTGCTTCTGGTTGTTCTTTGATACTTGAGTTTTGTAAAACTGCACTTGTTTGCTTCTGCAAAGATTGCCCCTTGCCCTATTGATAGATTTCCTTGCTGCTGAACTTTGTAGGAGATAACGATATTCGTTTTGATTTTCTTTGTTTGTTTGGGGTGCGTCTTTGATGATTTCTTCTTTGATACATCTTGTTGCTTGGTAGCTTTGTTTTTGACGGTGAGTCTGGGAGGTAGCTTATTTTGATGGCTGTATTTGATTTGTGGCTTGTAGCCTTCAAGGTGTCATTTTAGTTGCAGAACAAAAAGGGTTTATTGTTTTCTTGTTAGGACGTATCGAAGTGTAGGCTTGTGGGTTTTCCTGAATCCTTGTCCTGTTAACTACCTCCAAAGGATGCCCCTGGATCTTTTTAGTGTGGGTCCTGGGGTTTCCTTTTGTTGCTTGTACTGCACTGGATTATGTTGGCCGAGTTGTTTTTAGTAATCCAATTTTCTTTTCTTGTTTGTAGAACTAGTTGGCCATGTCTTCTCGCAAAAATATTGTAGAGATGTCTTCTAAAGTTCCTGAGGGGATGTTCGATTGGCTGGACTCCCTTGTCTTAATGTGTGTTTCTGTGGTGGATGCTGAGTTTTGTATAGAGCTGAGAAAACATCATAGGGTTTGTGGTAGCGGTGCCCAGGAGAGGGATTATGAGCTTGTCGTGCCTAACTCTGACGAGAGGGTTTGTTTTCCATCCTCAGTCGAGGGGGAGTGTCCCTTCTTCTATGCCTATGAATATTTCTTCAGCCAGCTGGACATTACCTTTCCCTTTACTGCTTTTGAAACCGACTTGTTGTGGTCGTGTAACGTTGCCCCTTTCCAGCTTCATCCGAATTCCTGGGGTTTTGTTAAGATCTTTCAACTACTTTGTCAGGAGTTAGGTGTCACACCTTCTCAGGATCTTTTTCTCTATCTTTTTGTTTTGGTCAAGCCCGGGGCTTCTTCCAAAAAGAAAGCTTCTTGGGTTTCTTTTACATCTGCCCAGGGACATAAAGTTTTTGCCATGTATGATGAGTCCTTTAAAGACTTTAAGAACTATTTCTTTAAAGTTCGAGCTATTGAGGGGGCCTGTCCCTTTTTCCTTGATGAGAATGATGAGCCTGCTTTTCCTCTAGAATGGCAACAGAATGTGACAGTGTCTCATTATACTTGGGAGATGCTTGACGAGGTTGAGCGGGCTTTTGTAATTGTTCTTGAAGATATATGGTGGGAACCTCCCCACCTTGATCCAAAAAGTTTCTGGGGGACCCGTCCCTGGTCCGAACTGTGTTGGGTACTGTCTGACTTGTTTTTGTCCTTGTTTTTAGCTTTGCTTCCTCTTTTTTGTGATTGTAATCCATTATTGTGGTTGATTTTGTTTTTCAGAGATGTCGAAAAATAATGACTCCATGAAGGCCTTCAAGAAGGCAAGGAAGGATGCTGCTGCTAAAAACCTGTCGGCCAAGGTGGCTGAAGAGGGATCTTCTCAGGTTTAGGTGAAGCCACCCGTGCCGAGTTCACCTGGGCCGAAGAGGGTGATCCCTACTCCCCAGGTTCATCTGGATGACCCTCCACAAACTTCAGCTGCTTCTGGCGCTCCTCCTCTGAAAAAGCAAAAAACATCTGAGCTCTTTAACCTTGATGCCCCTGATTTTGATGCCGTCGAGTTTGTCGACCAGCAGATTGCCCCCTATGGAGGTCTTTCAATGGATGATGTGTCCATTCTTCATCACATGGAGTTCATAACTAGAGGCAGTGTGAAGATGGCTCATATGGGTGCGGCTCTTTTTCGAACTGCTCAGGGTATCCCGGTTCATGCTATAAAATCTTTCATGATGGAGGCTAAGTCAGAGTTTGACAGAATAAAAGGTTTGAAGGAGGAGCTGGAGGTAAAGTTGGCGAAGGTGGAGAAAGAATTAGAGGGTGAAAAAGCTAGCTCTGCGGCCTTGGTGGCTTCTGTAAAGTTGGCTGAAGACACAGCGTTGAGACACAAAGATAGCTATGTTTCGGCCTATAGAGAGGTGGTGCGTCTCAGAGGTGATTTGGAGACTGCCCGTGATGATTATTCCGAGCTCCAGGGTCACCTTGTGGGCAGCGTGACTACTTCTTACGAGAATTTAAGGGAGCAAGTTCAGGTTTTGGTGCCCGAGCTTGACCTTACTCTCTTTAGTCTTGACAATGTTGTAAGGGACGATAAGATTGTCCCTGATGACCCTGATGATGATGATGTTGAACCTCCTCCTGCGCCTGCTGTCAAGGCTTCTGTTGTGCCGACTTCTTAGGCTCCTCCAGCCAGAACTAAGTCAAAACCTGACTGTCAAATCTTGAATCGGGAGGATGGGACCGTAGATACTGTGCCTCTCCAGACTCGGCCTCCTTCGCCCCATGTTGATGCAGCTTTTGGGAAACCTCTGGATCCTTTTTAGTTATTCTCGATATATTTGCGTATGGCCCTATCTGCGGGCTTTTGAACTGTTTATTTTGTAAATGGTATTTTGCTTACTGTTGACACTTCGCTTAGTTGCTTGTTTAGCAACTTTCTTTTGAAAACCAAAACAGTTTCCAAGCTTTTGGGGCTGATTTTGGTGGCCTCTGAAGCTTGCTGTTATTGTAGCTAGTAGTTTTTTATCATGTTTGTCTGCACTCGTCTTGGTACCTTTCTAGGTTTTGGGAGTGTTGGAACTTTTCGTTGTCTGACCTCTTAGGGTTGGCTTGATTCCTTTGCCTGATGTTACTTCCAACAATTCGTTTTGTTTGGACTCTGTTCAGGTCTCTGTTAGGAATTTTCTTTGTATAACGCTGAGGTCGCTGACTTCGTTATGTCGGTTTTGTCCGAGCTGTTGTTAGTAATCCTCTTTTTTGGACCTTCTAGGTCTTTTTTAGGGATTACTTTTGTAGCTGTATGTTTTGGGCCGACTTCTTCACGTCGGGCCCTTCTAAGTTATTTTGTAATCCTCTTTCTTGGACCTTGTTCAGGTCTCTTTCAGGGATTACTTTTATAACTTTTATGTTTTGGGCCGACTTCGTCATGTCGGGCCCTTCTGAGTTATTTTTGTACTCCTCTTTCTTGGACCTTGCTCGGGTCTCTTTCAGGGATTACTTTTATAACTTTTATGTTTTGGGCCGACTTCGTCATGTCGGGCCCTTCTGAGTTATTTTTGTAATCCTCTTTATTGGACCTTGCTCAGGTCTCTTTCAGGGATTACTTTTATAACTTTTATGTTTTGGGCCGACTTCGCCATGTCGGGCCCTTCTAAGTTATTTTTGTAATCCTCTTTCTTGGACCTTGTTCAGGTCTCTTTCAGGGATTACTTTTATAACTTTTATGTTTTGTAGGAGACCGACTTCGTCATGTCGATCTCTTCTAACTTATAGCAATCCTCTTTTATAGGGTTGGCCAGCCCTCTTTCCAGGGATTTACTAATAACTTGGGTTGACTTGGTCCGACATCTTAACGTCGGCCATTCTTTAAGTTATTATTTAGCAATCCATAAGACCTCGTCAGGTCCTTTTTCCGGATCAATTTTGATAACTTCTTGCATTATTCTGTTTTCATCTTTGCCGATTTGTAGAAGGTGGTTTCAATCTTTGTTTGGTCGACCTTTAAATGAATTGTGTTTTCATCTCTATTGGTCTTTATCGTGATCGTGTAGTGAATTTGTTTTTCACTTTCTGCCGATCTGTTGCTTTATAATCGGACGATAAATGTTTCAGATTAATGCGTCTTGGGAATTTGTAGAATATCTAAAACATATTTTATTCAAAAGAAAGTGCAAATATATACATGCGGGAGTTTTTCATCCCTTTAAGTCGGATAGTTTGTAGGTCTTAGCTTGGTATCTCATTAAAAAACCTTTTCAGGAAAAAGGGTGTACCTTATGCCAGGATCCTTTATCATCCCTAACTATAGTACTTTCTTAGGTTGCAGGCGTGCCACGATCTAGGAAGCTCTCGTCCATCGAGTTCGGACAGTCTGTAGTAGCCCTTCCCAAGTACTTCTACGACTCGGTAGGGTCCTTTCTAGTTTGCTGCCAGCTTTCCTTCTCCAGGTCGAGTTGTTCCGATATCATTTCGGATTAGGGTGAGGTCGTTCTCCGTGAAACCTCGTGGCACTACCTTTTGATTATATCTAGAAGCTATTCGACGCTTTATTTCTTCTTCCCTGATCCGAGCTCTTTCTTGGACTTCCGGAAGTAGGTCGAGTTCTTCCCTTTGAAGTTGGGAGTTGGCTGCTTCATTATAGTGGATCACTCTAGGCGATCCTTCTTCTATCTCTACTAGGATCATTGCCTCTATTCCGTATGCTAATCGGAAGGGTGATTCTTTTGTGGTGGAATGTGGCATTGTTCGATAGGCCTATAGAACTTGTGGGAGCTCTTCAGCCCAGGCTCCCTTTGCGTCCTGTAATCTTCGCTTTAGTCCAGCCAATATGAACTTGTTGGCAGCTTCGGCTTGCCCATTAGATTGGGGATGTTCTACGGAAGTGAACTGGTGCTTTATGTTCAAGTCGGCTACTAACTTTTTGAAGCCTGCGTCTGTGAATTGGGTGCCATTGTCTGTGGTGAAGGAGTATGGGACCCCGAACCTTGTGACGATGTTCCTATATAGGAATTTTTGGCTTCTTTGAGTAGTGGCATTAGCTAGGGGTTCTGCCTCGATCCACTTTGTGAAATAGTCTACCCCTACTATGAGGAATTTAACTTGTCCTAATCCCTGAGGGAATGGTCCGAGAAGATCAAGTCCCCATTTTGCAAATGGCCAAGGTGAGGTTACACTGATGAGCTCCTCTGGCGGGGCGATGTAAAAGTTGGCATGTTTTTGACATGGTGGACATGTCTTTACGAACTCTGTGGCCTCTTTTTGTAGAGTTGGCCAATAAAATCCTGCCTGGAGTACTTTTTTGGTGAGTGCTTGTGCTCTGAGATGGTTGCCGCAAATGCCACTGTGTATTTCTTCTAGAACTTCCCTTGTATTGGAAGTTGGTACACATTTTAATAATGGTATTGAGATCCCTCTTTTGTATAGAGTATTATTTATGATAGTGTAATGTTGTGCCTCCCGTTTTAACCTTTTTTCCTCCTTTTCATCTGTGGGGAGTGTTTCGCTTTTGAAGTAGTTAATTATGGGGGTCATCCATCCTTGATCCTGACCTGTTATGGCTAGGACTTTTTCTTCTTTCGAGATGGACGGACTCTACAGTATTTCTTAGATGAGGCTCCTATTGTTGCCCCCTGGTTTGGTGCTGGCTAGCTTTGAGAGTGCATCAGCTCGGGCATTCTATTCGCGGGGTATGTGGTGGATCTCATATTCCCGGAGCTGTCCGAGCTGTTCCCTGGTTTTACCCAGGTACTTTTTCATAGTTGGATCCTTGGCTTGGTAGCTCCCCGTTATTTGTGAAGTGATCACCCGTGAGTCGCTGAAGATAATGAGTCTTTGAGCTCCAACCTCTTTAGCCAGCTTCAAACCAGCTAGTAGTACCTCATATTCCGCCTGGTTGTTTGAGGCAGGGAACCCGAATTTGAGGGAAAGTTCAATTTGGGTTCCTTGGTTGCTTTCAATTATCACACCTGTGCCGCTTCCAGTCTTGTTCGAGGAACCGTCCACATAGAGATTCTATTCTGTGGGGGTTTCCGGGGTGTCTGTAAATTTTGCAATGAAGTTGGCTAAGTATTGTGATTTGATGGCTGTCCGAGCTTCGTATTGAAGGTTGAACTCGGACAACTTGACTGCCCATTGTAAGATTCTGCCTGCTAGATCTGTTTTTCGCAATATCCCTTTAATGGGCTGGTTAGTCCGAACCTTAATGGTGTGAGCTTGGAAGTACGGGCGAAGTCGTCGAGATGTTAGTATGAGCGCATAGGCAAATTTTTCTATTTTTTTGTAGTTCAGCTCGGACCCTTGTAGTGCTTTACTAATGAAATATACGGGTTGTTGCCCTTTGTCGTCCTCTCGAACTAGTGCTGAGGCTACTGCCCGACTTCCTACTTCGAGGTACAATATGAGTGGCTCTCCCTCTCGTGGTCGAGTTAGGATAGGTGGTTGTTCCAAGAAACTTTTGAAGTCTTGGAAGGCTTGCTTGCACTCTGTTGTCCATTCAAACTTTTTTCCCTTCCTTAGAGTGGCGTAGAAGGGGAGAGACCTTATGGCTGATCCCGCTAGGAATCTGGACATGGCTGCCAACCTCCCGTTGATTTGTTGTACCTCTTTGACACAAGTTGGGCTCTTCATGTTGTGTATGGCCTAGCATTTATCTGGATTTGTCTCAATTCCTCTTTGTGTGAGCATAAAACCTAAGAACTTGCCAGCTTCTACTGCAAAGGTGCATTTTGCAGGATTGAGTCGCATGCCATGCTTCCTTATAGTGTCGAACACTTGGACCAGGTCGGACAATAATGTCTCTTCACTTTGTGTCTTTATCAACGTGTCATCCACATAGACTTCCATGATTTTTCTGATATGATCTGAAAAGACTTTATTCATTAGCCTTTGATAAGTAGCTCCCGCATTTTTAAGACCGAAAGGCATAACGATGTAGCAGTAGTTTGCTTTTGGTATTAGAAACGAGGTTTTTTCTTGATTAGGTGGGTACATTGGGATTTGATTGTATCCGGAATATGCATCCATAAACGAGAGGTATTTATATTCGGATGAGCGTCGATACTTGGGAGTGGATAAGGATCTTTTGGGCAGGCTTTGTTGAGATCAGTGTAGTCAGTGCACATTCGCCACTTCCCGTTTGACTTTTTCACCAAGACGATGTTGGCTAGCCATAGTGGGTACTTGACTTCTCTTATGAATCCTGCCTCCAGTAGGGCTTGTACCTGCTCTTCCACAGCTTGGGATCATTCTGGCCCAAGTTTTATTCGTCTCTGCTATACGGGTCGAGATCCTGGGTAGACCGCCAGCTTGTGGCACATTAGTTTGGGGTCTATGCCTGGCATGTCTGCAGCTTTCCATGCAAAGAGATCGACGTTATCTCGTAAGAATTGTACGAGTGATTCTTTTATGTCTTCTCTTAGATTCGTGCCAATATTAGTTGTTTTGTCTGGGATGTCTCCGATCTAGACTTTCTCTACTTCACCTTCAGGTTGTGGACAGAGTTCTTCTCGCCTTTGAACTCCACCAAGTTCAATTGTGTAGAATTCTTCTCCACTGCCTCTGAGGTTTAGACTTTCATTATAACAACGCGTGCCATCTTCTGATCAGCTTTTATCGTAGCTATCCCTTCTGCAGTTGGGAATTTCATGCATAGATGTGGAGTTGAGACTACTGCGCCGAGTTGGTTTAATGTTGTCCGACCTATTAAGGCATTGTAGGCTGAACTAACGTCGACCACGATGTAGTCTACCTTGAGTGTTCTGGATTGGTTTCCTTTTCCGAAGGTTGTATGCAGTGGGACGTATCCCAGTGGTTGTACTGGAGTGTCTCCCAGTCCAAATAGGCTATTTGGATATTCTCTGAGATCCTTTTCTTCCAAACCGAGCTTGTCGAAGGCAGTTTTGAATAAGATGTCGGTGGAACTCCCTTGGTCTACTAGTGTGCGGTGGAGATTTGCATTTGCCAGTGTAATGGTAATGACCATGGGATTGTCGTGCCCTGAGATGATACCAGATGCATCTTCTTTGGTAAATGTAATTGCAGGGATGTCAGGTGCTTCCTACTTTCCTTCGAAATGATATACTTCTTTGAGATATTTTTGCGAGATGATTTGGAGAATCCTCCTCCTGCAAACCCTCCGTGTATCATATGAACATGTCTTTCAGGTGTACGAGGTGATCGCTCGGTTCGGCGAACCTCCTCGTCGCTTCTCCTTTTTCTTTGCTCATCGTCCCGGGTGGCCAGATACCGATCTAGTTTTCCTTCTCTCACCAATTTTTCTATGACATTTTTTAAGTCAAAGCACTCGTTGGTGGAATGCCCACGGACTCGATGGTATTCACAATATTCGTTCTGGTTTTCTCCTCCTCTTTTGCCTTTGAGCGGTCGAGCTGGGGGTATTTTTTCTGTGTGGCAGACTTCTTTGTAAACATCCACAATAGACACCCGAAGAGGGGTGTAATTATGATATTTTTTAATTTTTTCCCCTTGTCAATCTTCATTCTTTTTGGACTCTTTATCTTTGTCTCGGTAGGTGAATCCGGATTTTGAGGTTTCTCCTAGCCTAGAGTTTTTTTCCATGTTGATGTATTTCTGCGCTCGCTCTTGCACTTCATCCAGAGATGTGGGGTATTTCTTTGATATAGATTGGCTAAAAGGTCCCTCTCGTAGGCCATTGATGAGGCCCATGACGGCAGACTCTGTTGGTAGGCTTTGTATGTCTAGGCATGTTTTGTTGAATCTTTCCATGTAGTTGCGAAGACTTTCCCGATCTCCTTGCTTGATTCCTAATAGACTGGGGGCGTGCTAAGCCTTATCTTTTTGGATGGAGAATCTAGCCAGGAACTTTTTTGCTAAGTCGCCGAAGCTTGAAATGGATTTCGGGGGTAGGTTGTCGAACCATCTAATTGCTGTCTTCGTGAGAGTTGTTGGAAAAGATTTGCAACGAACTGCATCTAAGGCGTCGGTGAGGTACATTCTACTTCTGAAATTGCTGAGGTGATGGTTGGGATCTGTAGTGCCATCATACAAAGCCATATCCGAAAGTTTGAAGTCCTTAGAGATTTTGGTCCTCATGATCTCCCTAGTGAATGGATCTTGATCCTTGCGAGAGTTGTCCTCAGGAATGGATCGAGTAGCTTTGGCTTTGAGATCGGTCTCGAGTTTTAGAAGTTTGTCTTCTAATTCTCGGCGTTGCCTTACCTCCTTTTGTAGATCCTTCCCCACTTCTCGTTGATGCTGGCTTTCTTTTTCAACTTGCTTTAAACGATCTTGAAGCGCTTCCATCATTCCCAGATTTGCTGAGTTTTTTTCCCTGTTGGATTCTGGGGTATCTTTCAGTGTAGTGTCCGCATTTTTGTGCGGTGTTCTATCCTCTAGATCTGAATCGTGGTCGTTGTCATGGTCGTCCGCCATTATGATGGGATGACTTTTAGGTCCCCGGCAGCGGCGCCAATGTTCCGAGGGTTACCTGAAACTGTAGGTCGATCTCGGACGAGACCTTCTATACTGGTCGGAGATGACACGTCCGACTGGTGGGTGGCGGCTGGAGCTGTCGTGTCCGACTTGTTGGACTGGCTGCACTGCTGATCCTTGGTCACCGGAGGGTGGCGGGTACCTGCAAGAGACTCTGATGCTTAAGTTAGAATGGGTATTTAATAGGTTTTTAGTAGAATCAGAGTATGAGTTATACCTGGGTGCTCCAGTGTATTTATAATGGTGTAGAGTGACCTTTTTAGATAAGATAAGTTAGTTATCTTATCCTATCTTATCTTATCTTTGGGTGAGGTCATCTTATCTTCAAGGGAACCGCCCTTATCTCTATAGGCTTGGGCTGCCTTTGGATTTGGGTCGTGTTCCTCTATTCGGGCCCTTTAGTGGGCTTTCCTAGCAAATTGGCCGAGCTCCTTGAGAAGAGGTCGGATAGTCTGACCTAAAGAGGTCGGTCGCTTTGTCACCATACATCCCGGGTCGTACAGCTCGACCCAGGGTATGAACACTACTCGATCACGATAAAGACCAACAACGATGAAAACTGAATTCATCAAACGTCAATCAAACAAGGATCAAAACTCAATTTCTACAAAATCGGCAAAGATGAAATACGACAAAACAGGATAATGCAAGAAGTTATCAAAAGTGATCCATAGGAAAAGACCTGATGAGGTCTTAATAAAAATGGATTGCTAAAAATAACTAAAGACGGACCGGTGTTAAGAAGTCGGACCAGTCGACCACGAAAACAAAAGTTATAAAAAGTAAATCCTTAGAAAGAGGCCTGACCAGCTCTAAAAAAGAGGATTACTAGAAATAACTTAGAAGGGACCGACATGATGAAGTCGGCCCAACAAACCTACAAAATTTATAAAAAGTAATCCATAAGAGGCATCTGACAAAGATCCAAATAAAATGGATTACTAGAAATAACTTAGAAGGGACCGACATGATGAAGTCGGCCCAACAAAATCACAAAGTTATAAAAAGTAATCCATAAGAGAGATATGACAAAAATCCAAATAAAATGGATTACTAGAAATAACTTATAAGGGACCGACATGATGAAGTCGGCCCAACAAACCTACAAAAGTTATAAAAAGTAATCCATAAGAGAGATCTGACAAAGATCCAAATAAAATGGATTACAAGAAATAACTTAGAAGGGACCGACATGATGAAGTCGGCCCAACAAAATCACAAAGTTATAAAAAGTAATCCATAAGAGAGATCTGACAAAGATCCAAATAAAATGGATTACTAGAAATAACTTATAAGGGATCGGCATGAGGAAGTCGGCCCAACAAACCTACAAAAGTTATCAAAAGTAATCCATAAAAGAGACCTGACAAGGTCTAAATAAAATGGATTACTAGAAATAACTTCAGATAAACCGAGATGAAGAAGTTGGACCAAAGCTGCAGAATTATAAAAAGTAAAGTTGTAGGATATACTAAAAATAATTCGCAAAGACATCGATCGACAGAAGGTATGCGCCATAAGGGACTCCAAATCGGACCCAGAAAGCCATAACCTCAAATCTACAAGTAATAAAGTACAAAGGCAATCGGAAGAGGTCAGAAGAGAAGATTCCAACACCTTGAAGATTCCTAGAAAGCGCTAAAGCAAGCAACCAACAAGCATATCCCAAAGAAACAAGGTTGTTATAATAAATAGACTCAAGAGGCCACTTGAAGCCGACCCCAAGAGCCTGAGAAACTACTTTTGTTTTTTCAAAATAAAGTTGCTAAAAAAGCAACTAAAGTATCCAGAGTCAAAACCACCAATTACAAACTAAAGAGTTCAAAAGCCCACAAGACCGGGCTATACACAATACATCAGAAAAAATTATAGAGGATCCAAAGACTTCCCAGTAGTAGCATCTCGGGGTGAAGGAGGACAAGTCTGAAGGGGTACTGCATCTACCGTCCCATCATCCCGGTTCAGGATCTGGACGCCAGAATCAGACTCAGGCTGACCGACTTCAGCTGTCGGAGTTGAGGAAGGCAGGGCAATAGAGGCTTTGGCAGATGGTGCAGGAGGAGGGTCAACATCATCATCATCATCAGGGTCATCAGGGACAATCTTACCATCTTTTACAATGTTGTCCAAGCTAAAAAGGGTGAGGTCGAGCTCGGGCGCAAGAACTCGAACCTGATCCTTCAATTCCCATAAGCAGCATTCACACTGCCTACAAGATGACCCTGGAGCTCGGCATAGTCAGCTCGAACAGACTCCAAACTCTCCCTAAGATCCACAATCTCCCCATAAGTTGTGACATAGCTCTCCATATGCTTCAGCGCCATATCCTCAGCCAATTTCACAGAAGCCGCCAAGGCAGTAGCCCGAGTCTTCTCACCCTCCAAGTCTTTTTCCAATTTAGCCATTTTCACCTCGAGCTCCTCTTTTAAACCCTTGATTCGGTCGAACTCCGATTTGGCCTCCTCCATAAAAGCCTTTGTTGCATGAATGGGAAGATCCTGAGCAGTCCGGTATAAAGATGCCCCCATATGTGCCATCTTAATACTGCTCCGAGTAAAAAAGTCCAAATGACGAAGAATAGAGACATCGTCAGTAGGAATAACACCATAAGGAGTAATTTGTTGATCAACAAACCCGACAACATCAAGTCGGGGGCATCCAGGTTGAAGGGCTCAACAGTCCTCTGTCTTTTTGGAGGAGGAACGACAGTAGGAGAAGAGGTAGCAGCAGAAGTCTGGGGAGGATCAATCAAATAAACCCGAGGAGTAGGAATCATCCTCCTCGGTCCATGAGAGCTCGATACCAACAGTTTTGGAGGAACATGAGAAGATCCTTCCCCAGCCACCTTCGCCGAGATGGTCTGAGCAGCTGTAGCCTTCCTCACCTTTTTTAAGGCTTTCATGGAATCATTGGTCTTATCCATCTCTGAAAAAACAAAATAAACCAAAGAAGCAAGTTACAAACTGGAAAGAAAATAAGCAAAGTAAAACAGAGCAAAAATAAGTTGGTCAATACCCAACACAGTTTGGGCAAAGGAGGGGTCCCCCAAAAATCTCTTGGTATTGAGATGGAGAGGTTCCCCCCAAATATCTTCCAAAACATTCACAAAAGCCTGTTCGACCTCGTCAAGCATCTCTCACGAGTATCGAGACACCACAACATTCTTTTGCCACACAAGTGGAAGGCAGGTTCATTATTCGCTTCTAAGAAAAATGGTCGAGCTCCCTCAACAGCTCGGACCTTAAAAAAGTAATACTTAAAGTCCCTAAAGGACTCGTCATACATAGTAAACACTTATATCCTTGGGCAGATCGAAAGGAAATCCAAGAAGCTTTCTTTTTTGAGGAAATCCCGGGCTTAGTCAAAACAAAGAGATAAAGAAAGAGAGTCTGAGAAGGTTTAACGTCCAACTCTTGGTAAAGCAACTGAAAGATCCTGATAAAGCCTCAGGAGTTCGGATGGAGCTGGGATGGAGCTACGTTACACGACCACAACAAGTCGGTCTCAAAGGAGGTAAAAGGAAAAGTAATGTTCAGGTGGCTGAAAAAATAGTCATAAGCGTAGAAGAAGGGACATTCCCCCTGGATCAGAGCTGGAAAGCAAACCCTTTCATCAGAGTCAGGCGCTACCAATTCATAGTTCTTTTCCTGATCTCTATTACTACAGATTTGGTGATATTTTCTAAGCTCCGCGCAGAACACCGAATTAACTACAGAAACGCACATCAGGACGAGGGAGTCCAGCCAGTCGGACATACCCTCAGGGACCTTGGAAGATGTCTCGACAATATTTTTGCAAGAAGACATGGTCAACTAGTCCTACATCAAGAAAAAGAAAATGGATTACTAACCAAAAATAACTCGGGCAAAATCAAAGAAATCAGCTCGGACAAAACATGACTCAAGCATACAAACAGTAAAAGGAAAATCCCAAGACACACACCAAGGTCCAGGGGTATCCTTTGGAGGCAGTAATAGAGTAAGGACTCAGAAAAATCTACAAGGCTACATCCCAACAAATCTCTCAGCAAAGAAAATAACCCTCTTCCAACAAAGCTCCGAGAAGGAAATCCCAAAGTCATAAGAAAATCATTATTAGCAAAGAAAACTATCGACATCAAAACAAAACAAAGAGAAACTAGCAAAGGCACAATCTTCTTCAGAATTAAGCAGTTCATGAGCCTCAGTTATGACATGCAGATTCAAAATCAGAAAAGGCATGCAAAAACAATAAAAACACCGAACGCAAGTCCCAGCCAAACCAAACGAAACAGAAGAATAGAGAGAAAAGGGGAAGTTACAGCAAGCAAATAAAAGTGTTGGTGTAATTCAAAAATGAACGTGGGAGACGAAAGAAACGGAGCATTAAGAAGTTAATAGGGCATTAAAAAACCCTCGTACGTTCCCAAGGAAAGGAACGTCTGTTTCAAAATTAAAGAAAAGAAAAAATGCTCCATATTCAAGGGAAAACTCTACAAAGAAGAAATCAACAATGCTCGAGCTCGGCTTCACCAGAGAAGGATTGAAGTCTTAAAACTAAGGACTCGACCTCAAAAGGAAGACCGCACTCGAGCAAGGGCACTGTTCATACCCTGGGTCGAGATGTCTGACCCGGGATGATCGACGACAAACCAACCAACCTCTTCAGGTCAGGACTATCCGACCTTTTCTCCAAGAGCTCGGCCAAATCACCAGGAAAGCCCAATAAGGGCCCAAACAGAGGAACACGACCCAAATCCAAAGGGAGCCCAAGCCTATAGAGATAAGGGTGGTTCCTTTAAAGATAAGATGACTTCACTCAAAGATAAGATAAGATAAGCTAACTATCTTATCTCCAAAGAAGTTGGTCCTTACCATTATAAATACACTAGAGCACCCAGGTATAACTCATACTCTAATTCTACTCAAAACCTGCTTAATACCCTTGCTAACTTAAGCATCAGAGTCCCTTGCAGGTACCACCACCCTCAAATGATGAAGGATCAGCACCACCACTAGTCCAACAAGTCAGACACGATAGCTCCAGCCACCACTCACAAGCCGGACGCGTCAGCTCCGACCAGTACAGAAGATCTCATCCGAGATCGACCTACAGTTTCAGGTAACCCTCAGAACAGAAGTAAAAGAGAACAAGTCCACCTTTAATGGTGGCGGCTAGTACTCCTCCTTGAGGATCCAATGTGATGCTTGATCTCTTCTATGTCATTCCTTTGCCTTCGTTGTTTTTCCCTCATAGCCCTTTGGTCTTCGCTTATGGCTCTTTGATCTTATCTTATTTCATTGAGGGTGGTAGATTGCTCTCGATGCTCCACTCTCAATTGCTCCATGTTAATGCTCATTTCTCCAAGAGAAGTCTGCCATTGATCCCAATAGCTTTGTGGAGGAAAATACATCTCTTGAGGCATCTCAAAGATCTCATACTGAGGTGGCTGCACAGGTTCTTGTGCATGCTCTCTTGTTTGCTCCATCCTCTTCTTAGTGATGGGCTTGTCCTCCCCAATGGAGATATCTCCTTCTATAACAATTCTAGCTGAATTGCATAGATGACAGATGAGGTGTGGGAATGCCAACCTTGCATTGGTGGAAGGCTTCTCAGCTATCTTGTACAATTCTTGAGGAATCACCTCATGTACTTCCACCTCACTTTCAATCATGATGCAATGGATCATGATGGTTCTGTCAACAGTCACTTCTGACCGGTTGCTAGTGGGGATGATGGAACATTGGATGAATTCCAACCATCCTCTAGCTACGGCCTTTAGGTCAACCCTTCTTAGTTGAATGGGTTTGCCTTAGGAATCCATTTTACACTGTGCTCCTTCCACACAGATGTCTGAGAGCACTCGATCCAATCTCTGATCAAAGTTGACTCTCGTAGTGTAAGGATGTGGGTCCCCTTGCATCAGAGGCAAGTTGAACGCCAATCTCACACTTTCCGGGCTAAAATCTAAGATTCTCCCTCAGACCATGGTGATCCAATTCCTTGGATTCGGGTTCACACTAGTGTCATGGGTTTTAGTAACCCATTGATGAATCCATATTTGATTATGATTTTTGGTTAGAATTGAATGAATTTTCATCACATAAACTTATACTTATTCCCTTGAATAGCATGCTTTTGAACTTTCTTCCCAAATTGTGCTTGATTATGAAAATATGCTCTTTTGTGCCTAATTTAATCTATTTTATTCTGTTTGCCTTCTATTCGATACCTTGATGTTATTTGTGAGTGATTCCAGGTGTATAAGGTTGGAATGGGTTGGAGAATATAGAAGAAGAGCATGCAAAGTGGAGGAAGTATGAAGAATCAAAAGAGATGAGTTCAAAGACGTGTGCGTGCGCATAGCTACTTGTGCGTATGTACAGCTGCCCAATAAGAGCGCATGGATCATTTCGAGTGCGTCGCACGTCCAACCAGGCATCGTCTAGTGTGCATCGCACAGCTGCTTGTGTGTACGCACAGGAAGGGATTTTTCGCAAAGTGTGCGGACACACACGTCTGTGCGTTCGCACAGGTGTCCGCGCATGACTTCATTAAAATGGCACGTGACTCGCGATTTTGAGGCTTTTGGAAGCCCATTTCTGAAGTCTTTTAGCTCATATTGGAAGGGAAATGAAGGACATAACATAGAATATCATTAGGATAGTTTAGGAGTAGTGGTAGGAAGCTTTTAGTTTAGTTTTTCTCTAAGTTTTTCATCATCTCTATTAGGGTTTATATTAGGGTTTTACATTCAAGTTCCATTTCCATTTTTTATCTTGGATTTTGCTAGCTTTCATTGTAAGTATTCTCTTGTTATTACTCTTTATAGTTACATTGTCATTACTCTTTCTTCTAATTCAAGTTATAGTTCAATTTTGCTTCTATCTTGCAATTTCAATTTCTTGTAGATGAATTTGATGTTTGATGTTTGTTTCATGCTTTCTTGTGTTATTCTTGTTGAATGAGATCAATTGTTGCTTTTAGTTTCAAGCCCTTTCTCATTTTCTCCATGTTTAAGGTTTTTGCCCACCAAGTGTTTGACAAAATGTCAAACATGTTTTTAGGATAAATTTTTGGCTCTTGGCTTGGGTAAAGTGAGAAATTGGGTTTCTAGAGTTGGAATATCCAATATTTAGTTTCAATTCTTGGATTGTTAATTGTTCTTGTTCCCACTAACGCTAATTTGTTGCTAAGGCAATTAGCAAGCAAGTTAGGATTTGTGGGTTAAGAACACTTATGCTCATTTAACTTACTTTCCGATGTGAGGGTTGATCAAGTGAGACTAATCCATCATAATTGTCATAGTTGTGTGATGAGAGGAACTTTTGCGTGGTCTAAAAATTTGCGGATAAATCCTCGTTGCAAGTATAGTTTCTAAACCTTCAAAAGTCCTTTCATACAAACGTGTTGGGTGTCACAAGTAACAAACCCCTTTAGAAATTGTTAACCGAGTATTCAAACCTCGGGTCGTCTTCTCAAGGAACTGCGAGGAAGTATGTTCTTATTATTGGCTATAAAGGTTGTAGTCGGGGTTTAGAAGATGAGAAGCAAGTAATTTAAGTAACAAATAAAGTAAATGACAATTAAAATAAATAAATACTGTAAAGCAGACTTTTGGCAAGGTAAGGGAAGTTGGAGGTCCAACGTAGTTATCTCTCCCAACTATAATGAAAGTTGAATCTAAACTCCACTTGGTCAACCTTTACTAAGGCAAAGGAAAGTCAAGGGACTAATTAATCTGGCCTTTGAATCCTATTTATTTCCTAAGAAAGGTTGGGATTATTTAAGTTCAGCTTAATTAGCAAGATAACGATTATTAATTATGTTGAGTTTAATAACTATTGAGTTACTAAATTCTTAACCAGAACCAAAAGGGGAAAAAGTAAAATTTCTGGAATAATAAAAATGTCCTTAGATGGGAAGCAATGGTAACTTAAATCAAAGAGAACTATCATAAACTGAAAGTACCTCAATTATCATTAATTCAAATAACAGTCTGTAACATGGAAGAAATTCATAAATTCACTGATCAATTCAAGTGCTGGAATAAATAAAAGTAAAAGAAAGCTAAAATAAAGAAACATAAAACCTGGATTGAGAGTCACACTTAAAACAAGAAGAAATCCTAAATCCTAAGAGAGAGAGAGAAGATCTCCCTCTCAACTAAATCTAAATCATTGAAAAGTAAATTATGCAAGCTCTCTTTGAATGGGTGCATTCCCACACTTTATAACCTCTGGTCTATGCTGTCTGTACTTGGATCTGGGCCAAAAAGGGCTTCAGAATTCGCTGGGGGCGTATTCTGTAAATTCTGATACGTGGCCTCTGTCACGCGTCCGCGTGGGTCACGCGGTCGCGTCATTCGGAGCTTTTCCTTGCCACGCGGTCGCGTCAGTCATGCGACCGCGTCATGTGCGTTCTTCTTAAGGCGCGCGGTCGCGTCAGTCATGCAGCCGCGTCGCTGCTGATTCGTGCTTGGCACGCGATCGCATCATCCATGCGATCGCGTGGATATCAGTTTCCTTAAAGCTCCGTTTTGCTTTCTCCTTCCATTTTAGTATGGAAGAAATTCATAAATTCACTGATCAATTCAAGTGCTGGAATAAATAAAAGTAAAAGAAAGCTAAAATAAAGAAACGTAAAACCTGGATTGAGAGTCACTCTTAAAACAAGAAGAAATCCTAAATCCTAAGAGAGAGAGAGAAGATCTCCCTCTCAACTAAATCTAAATCATTGAAAAGTAAATTATGCAAGCTCTCTTTGAATGGGTGCATTCCCACACTTTATAACCTCTGGTCTATGCTGTCTGTACTTGGATCTGGGCCAAAAAGGGCTTCAGAATTCGCTGGGGGCGTATTCTGTAAATTCTGATACGTGGCCTCTGTCACGCGTCCGCGTGGGTCACGCGGTCGCGTCATTCGGAGCTTTTCCTTGCCACGCGGTTGCGTCAGTCATGCGATCGCGTCATGTGCGTTCTTCTTAAGGCGCGCGGTCGCGTCAGTCATGCGGCCGCGTCGCTGCTGATTCGTGCTTGGCACGCGATCGCGTCATCCATGCGATCGCGTGGATATCAGTTTCCTTAAAGCTCCGTTTTGCTTTCTCCTTCCATTTTAGTATGTTTCCTTTTCCATCCTTTAAGTCATACTACTCAACACACTGATCACGGCATCGAATGGAAATAAAGGTAATTAAAATAATTAATTTTTAAAGCTTAGGAAACATGTTTTTCACAATATGACATAATAAGGAGGGGAAAGTAAAACCATACAATTAATGTGAATAAGCAGGTGAAGGATTGTATAAATCACTCAAATTAAGCACAAAAGAACTCATGAAATATGGGTTTATCATTGTGGTTCCAACAAGGAAAGGACCATTAGCTCACTCCAAGCCAAGACACTTTTTATGCTTTCAATCTTTCATATACTTCTATGTTAATCTCTTTTATACTTTACTTGTTTATATTACATACTCGGTTCTTTAATTTCTTCATTAGTTCAATCATTACAATTTTGCATGTTCTTTTATTGCTTTATATGTTCATTTCTTCATTGACAATCCCTTGATCACTACAACCGGAATTGCACACTCATTGTTCTAATGTACTCCTTGGGAGACGACTCGGGAGTCAAATACTCTCGGTTTTGAATTAGTTTTGAATTGTGACACATCTTGTGAGTTTCCAATTTGATTGATGTCCAATTTGTTGGGTTAGGACTATACTTACAATGCCAATTCCATTTTGATAATCAAGTTCCTAACCCGTGCAACTTGGGCACACATCAAATTTTGGCGCCGTTGCCGGGGAGTGCACTTTAAGAGCAATGAGTGCTACAATTTTGGTTGTTGTAAATATATAAATAGTGTAAATACTTGGTTTTTGGTTTGCTACTTGGCACTAATTGGTAGGAGGCGCCTCTATCTTAGTATTGATAGCAACTAACACTTTTTGTCTGTCTAGTCCTAGATGAGTAGATATAATTAGAACATATATACTCATTTGTCCATTGCTTTTACTGATATCATTGCGTTCCATTTTTCCTATTCATAATGAATTATCACCCTTTTGGCTTTGAGTCTAGCTGTTATCATGTCATAGGGGGTAGCAATCCCGACGTTGGTTCACCTCAAGGTATGGGAGGTCAATCCGAGAAAAGGTCTCAAGCAATCAACTCTTGGCAACAAGGACCGTTGCGAGGGCCCTATGATCTTAATATCTATCAACCTCTCATACTTAGTGGAACACATCCTCACTCCAATTTTGTCCATCCATATGCTTATGCCCTATGGCCTCGACATGAGATACAACCATCATACCCTCAAGCCCCTTTACCTTTTCCACCACCAATTCCCTCTCCACCCATCTACCTACTGCCACATTTGGGACAACCTAGCTTTCACCACCATCCCGTCCCCATTAACTTCCCTTATGGAGAGCCTAGCTTTCAAGCCCTCATCCAAGAGCAAAGGGAATTTCAAAGGAAGCAAGAGAATTGCATGGCAACTCTTGCCGAGGCTTTATCACGTCTAGCACCCTCTCACTCCACCCCTAGTAACCTAGCTCCTTCACCCTTGCCACACCCATCAACCCCGAAATCTAGCATTGATGTCATAACTCTGAAAGGAAGTGAGCCGCTTAATGAGATAAACCATCAACCCTCTCTTCTGAGGAGGAATCTATTAATGGGGGGCGAGAATTTAGTTGAAGATAGGGGAAAGGAGGAACTTGAGGTAGGTAGCCACCATGAGTTTCAAAAAGGTCTAAGTGATGAAGAGAGCTCACAAGCGGGAGACCTTGAGGATGAAGAAGATGAAAGTGCCCCACCAAGTCTCCACAACCAAGAGGATAAGTTACCCCACCAAGAAGCAAGGGAAGATTTGAAACCACTATGACCCCATGTCAAATATACGTTCCTTGATGAGGAACATAAATTTCCGGTAATAGTGGCAACCGATCTCTCTGATCAAGAGGAGCAACAACTCCTTGAGGTTATTCGGAAGTATAAGAAGGCGATCGGATAGAGCCTAAGTGACATTGTGGGAATAAGTCTTCAAGTGTGCCTCCATAGGATTTTCTTGGAAGAAGGCGCTAAGCAGGTCTGATAACCGCAAAGACGGCTAAATCCCACAATCCTTGACGTAGTCAAGAAGGAAGTAAATTGCCTCTTGGAAGCGGACATCATTTACCCCGTTTGCGACAGTGAATGGGTAAGTCCGGTCAAAGTAGTGCCAAAGAAGTCCAGAGCAACAATGGTGAAATCGGAGAGTGGAGAGCTTGTGGCCACCCGAGTCTAGAATACTTGGCGAGTGTGCATTGATTACCGCCGGCTGAATCAAGCAACGCGGAAGGACCATTACCCGTTGCCGTTCATTGACCAAATGTTGGATCGCTTGGCAGGTAAATTCCATTACTATTTTTTAGATGGATACACAGGGTACTTTCAAATTCACATAGCCCTTGAAAATCAGGAGAAAACTACTTTTACTTGCCCCTTTGGAACATTTGCGTATAAGAGAATGCCGTTTGGCTTATGTAACGCATCGGCAACGTTTCATAGATATATGACAAGTGTTTTCTCGGATCTTTTGGAGGATTGTATGGAAGTCTTCATGGACGATTTCAGTGTGTATGGTAGCTCCTTTGATGCTTGTTTAGGGAACATAGCTAGGGTACTAGAGCGATGCACCAATACTAACCTTGTTTTGAATTTTAAAAAGTGCCACTTCATGGTGAAGCAAGGTATAGTATTGGGTCATATTGTTTCTAAAGATGGAATCTCTGTCGACCCAGCTAAGATCGATGTCATTTCGAGTTTACCTTACCCCTCCTCGGTGAGGGAGATCTGTTCCTTCCTTAGTCATGCAGGCTTTTATCGTCGGTACATCAAGGACTTTAGCAAAGTCGCCTTACCTCTCTCCTGCCTACTGCAAAAGGATGCGGAATTTCATTTCAGTGAAGATTACAAAAAGGCTTTTGACAAGTTGAAGAAAGCACTAACCACAGCTCCTATTGTGCGAGGCCCAAATTGGAAGCAACCTTTTGAGATCGTGTGCGATGCCTCAAATCACGCTGTAGGTGCCGTGCTAGCACAGCACAATGGTAACACTCCCTACACTATAGCATATGCATCAAAAACTTTGGATTCGGCTCAGTCGAATTACACCACCATCGAAAAAGAGCTTCTAGCCATTGTTTATGCTCTAGACAAATTTCGACCTTATTTGCTAGACTCTAAAGCGGTGGTGTATTCAGACCATGCCGCCTTGAAATATTGCTAAAGAAGAAGGAGTCAAAGCCTAGGCTCATTAGATGGATATTACTTTTGCAAGAATTTGACTTGGAGATCAAAGATAGAAGTGGATTCCAAAATCTAGTGGGAGACCATTTGAGTCAGCTCGAACATTTAACTCTGGATCCCACTCCTATCAATGACTCATTTCCCTTAGATACCTTGCAAGCAATATCCCAAAACACCCCTTGGTTTGCCCCGATAGCTAATTACTTGGTCGCTCACGTTTTTCTCCCACAATTTTCAAAGCATCAAAAAGATAGATTGAGAAGCGATGCTAAGTATTATCTTTAGGATGATCCACATCTGTGGACACATGGGGCGGATCAAGTCATTAGAAAGTGTGTGCTGGAATCTGAGTTCCAGTCTATCCTTCAATTTTACCACTCATCTGATAGTGGGGGACATTTTGGCCCGCAACGAATAGCGAAGAAGGTTTTAGACTATGGATTCTGGTGGCCTACTTTATTTCGAGATACCAACCAATTTTGCAAATCCTGTCATCAATGCCAGAAATCTGGAAATACCTCACAAAGGGATGAGATGCCCTAACAACCAATGATTTTTTGTGAGATTTTTTATGTTTGGGGCATGGATTTCATGGGGCCATTTCCAAATTTCAACGGGTTTGTGTACATATTGTTAGTAGTGGATTACGTCTCTAAATGGGTGGAAGCAATTCCTAGCCATTGCGATGACGCTAACACCGTTGCTTCATTTTTGAAAAATAACATTATTTGTAGATTTAGGTCACCACGAGTAATCATGAGCGACCAAGGAACCCATTTTTGCAACAGAAAAATTGAGGCGTTGATGAAAAAGTATCGGGTCATTCACAAAGTTTCTACAACCTATCACCCCCAAACCAATGGGCAAGCGGAAGTATCCAACAGGGAGATCAAAAGAATTTTAGAGAAAGTGGTTAACCCACAGAGGAAGGATTGGAGTTCTAGATTGGGAGATGCATTATGGGCCTATAGGACCGCTTACAAGACCCCAATCAGAATGAGCCCCTTCCGTATTGTTTTTGGGAAACCTTGTCATCTTCCGGTTGAAATCCAACATAGAGCCTATTGGGCAGTGAAGAATTGCAATCCAGACTTAAAGGGGGCAGGAATAGAACGTAAGCTTCAATTGGAGGAATTAGAATGCCTTAGGTTGGAAGCATATGAGAATGCTCAGTTCTACAAGGAAAAAGCTAAGGCATTCCATGACTAGAATATTAGGAGGAAGAACTTCAAGATAGGTGATGAAGTGCTTGTGTACAATTCAAGGTTGTGATTTATGCCTGAAAATTAAGATCTAGATGGGACGGGTGATAAACCCATATTTTATGATATATTTTGTGCTCAATTTAAGTGATTTATTCAACCCTTCACCCACTTATACATGTGAAATTGCATGGTTTTACTTTCCCTTCCTTATTATGTGATGTATGTGAAAAACATGTTTCCTATGCTTTAAAAATAATTATTTTAATTACCTTTTATTACCATTCGATGCCGTGATTTGTGTGTTGAGTATTTTCAGATCTCCTAAGGCAGGAATGATTTAAAGGATGGAAAGAAAACATACAAAAATGGAAGGAAAGCACAAAATGGTTTTTGAAGAAACTGGCAGCGACGCGAACGCATGGACGACGCAGCCGCATGCCCAGCGCGAAAAGGCAGCGACGCGAACGCTTAACTGAAGCGGATGCGCGCCTTGAGCAGAACGTAGATGTCGCGTATGCGTGACCGAAGCAAACGCGTGACAAGGAAATGCTCCCAGAAACTGCAGAAAATGCTCCCAGCGATTTCTGAAGCCCTTTTTGGCCCAGATCCAAGTTCAGAAAGCACAGATTAGAGGTTATGAAGTGGAGGAATGCATCCATTCAAGAAAAAAAGTCAATTATTATTCACTTTTCACAATTTAGATGTAGTTTTTAGAGAGAGAGGTTCTCTCCTCTCTCTTAGATTTTAGGATTAGGATTCCTCTTAAAGGATTTAGGATTTCAACTCTTCATCAGGTACAATATTTCTTTTACTTTATATTTCTCTTTTACTTTCAGATACTTTAATGCTCTCATTTAATTACTTATGTTGCCAGATTGGCTTATGAACTCTTTATGTTTAGATTGATTTTCTCTTATTAATGAAATTGAGGTATTTCAGATCTATGATTCTTATTTAGCTTTTTACATTATTGGCTTTAATTGATTAATTGGAAGCTCTTGAGTTATCAACTTATCGTGATTGATTGTTATGTCGGCTAATTGACTGGAATTCCACTAACTCTATTCTTTCCTTAGGAGTTGGCTAGGACTTGGGAATCTAACTAATTAGTTCCCTTGACTTTCCCTTGCTTTCGCAAAAGTTAACTAAGTGGGATTAACTTCAATTCTCATAGGAGTAAGTAGGATAGGACTTTCGAATTTTCATACCTTGCCAAGAGTTTATTTTATAGTTATTTATTTATTTTATTTGTCATTTAAATTACTTGTTCCTTACTTTCAAAACCCCCAATTTGCAAAACTCATAACCAATAATAAGAACATACCTCCCGGAAGTTCCTTGAGAAGACGACCCAAGGTTTAAATACTTCGGTTATCAATTTTAAAAGGGGGTTGTTACTTGTGACAACCAAAACGTTTGTACGAAAGGATTTTCTGTTGGTTTAGAAGCTATACTTACAACGCGATCATATTTTTACATTTCTTTACCGATAGAAAAACCGATCGTCAACGGGCCATTCAGAGTGGTAGATGTCAAGCCTTATGGGGTAGTGGAAGTGATTCATGTAACAACCCTGATTTTTGAGTATGCGAGATCTTTTCCGAAGGCACGGAATCCTCCGGAAGATCAGTAAGGGGAGAACCTCTGATATATCGTCAAGTATCTCAATCCTCATTGTCATTATGTCATCTTTAAGATAGAACCTTTTCTGAGGCACGCTCGATAACGTAGTCACGAAAAACCCAGTTTTTGAACCGTATCGGTTAAGAGTTTTGATTCTGTTTTTCGTAAATAGTCTCAGTTTGACGAACCGGACTCGATTCATGAGAGAATAGAGATAATAGGATAATATTATCATTATATTAGTATTAGAAGCTTCTTGAATGATATTATAAGGTTACCTGGTCTGTTTTAGTTAAAAACAGGAAATCGGTTTAACCGGGTTCACAGTTTATTGGTGCAGCTTAGCACCGGCACTCTCTGATGACTTTAGCAATGCTAAGGCCTCATTATACATGTTTTATTCTCATATTAAATATGTTACTAGTGTCTTTTATGCTAGTAGCTTAGAAAAGAATTTTTAGAGATGTTTTTACGTGTGTTCCGATACACCTAGTTTTAGTAGTTATACACCTGAGATATTTTAATATTATTTTAGTCCACCTTCAAGTCAACCAATCAAAACTCACCTTACACCCCCAAGACACTCCAAGGCTGTCTCATTTCTTCATTTTGGCCGAAAATAACAAGAGAGAAAAGAGAGAAACTTTCATGAACACTTAATCTTCAAAGCTTGATTTCTTCAGAACTAAAACTCAAATCAAAACTCCGATTTCTCCAAAATGATACTTTATTCTTTCTCTACATGATCATATGATTTATCAAGGCTGAAAATAAGGTGAGATGGCTGTCTCCCTCCCTCTTCAATTCGGTTTTCAAGGAAAACCATGCAAAACGTGTGTTATCTTGATATTTTTCCTTAGGAATCATGCTTAACTTGACTTGAGGGCTAAGAAATGTGAATTTACAGCAAGTATAAGGTTAGAAATTACTTTCTAACATGATGTGTGAGATTTGGTTAGTTGAGGGTTTTTGGATTTAAAGTTGTTCTTGATGTGATTTAGGAGGAAAAAGTGCTTAAGGACCACCTGAAAGTCTAACCGAATTAGGAGCAGCAAAACCAGGTAGGGTGTGACGAATTTAATCTTGATTGATTGTGTTTGAGATGTGTGATTATGATATGGTTTGGTTATGCTTGAAATTGATTGCTTATATGAGTTATTCTTGGTGAAAGTTTGTTGAAATTTTGATGAAATTTGATGATATTCAAGCTATGAATGTTGTTCTTGAGGGCTGCTGGAAAAACGAACACTAGGCCTTAAATTGGAATTCAATTTGTGATAAAATCTTGTAGAAAATATGGGGTTTTAGTGGCTGCGAATTTATTATGAATTATGGTAAAAATCGGTTACTGAAAAGACTGAAAAATTGGTGAAAACAGACTAAGAATCTGAAGAATTTATGAAGAACACGAAGAACACCTTGAGTGTGGTGAAGAACATTGAATAACACCTTTTAGATCTTAAAAAGGTCAAGGTTGTAATTATTTTGGTGTTTGAGGAGTTATTTGGTAATTTCTTAAAGTTAGGGTGGTTAAAGTAGAAATATTAAAAGTTACCGGAGTAAAAAGTTAATTTTAAAGGTTAAAAGGTAAAGGCAAGGTAATTTTCAAAAATTTAATGATAAAATAATAAATAATAATAAAATATTAAATAATAATATTTAATTAAAAATAATATTTTAATAAAAATAATAAAATAATGCAGAAATTGCAATTTTTTGTAAAAGCTTTAGAAAGACAACTTTAAGCATAGAATCTCATAATTACCTTCATAAAACACTTAGGGAGTGGTAAGAACATATTAGTGAGGCAAAGATAAAGGAAAGATAAAAAGTTGAGGAAAATATAAGAACCAAAGAAAAGTCTGTAAGGTTTTAATGACAGAAAAACAGACAGAGACTAGTGAACGAACTAGGGCAACATAGTTAGTTCTTGAGTTGCGACTAGGGTTAGGTATAATATGAGAAGTTAAACTATTTTAGTATAGACTTAATGAACCTATACTTGGGACAGACTAACTATTCATACCGAAATTTACATAAGCTTTAAATACATATGCTAAGCAGAGAAATCAAAGCAGAGTAAAGAAACAAAGAGAACAGAGTAACCAGAGAAGAATAAAGGGATACAGAAAAAAGAGTAATCAGAGCAAAGTAAAAAGACAAAGAGAAAAGAGTAATGTGATAAAGAGAAATGGTTTGAGTTAAGATGTTGTAAAAGTAAAAGCTGTAGAGTTTGTATAGCATGATTCAACAGAGAAAGAAAGAGGTACTGCAAAAGAATGTGATAGTGATGATGAATAATGAGACTAATAATGAATGATGGTAATGAGAATGATTATGTGATGATCTGCTGCGTGAAGGCAGTCAGATAGATGGTGGTACGACCACTGAGAACGCTTTCCTGGGATACCTTGCTATAATGCTTTGCTGTAACACAGAGGTTGCTTATAGAGGTATCGAGATTAGTGTGCACATGTAAGACAAAGGTTGCTTACAGTGCGTGTGTTATTGCTTCTGTAAGACAGAGGTTGCTTACAGTGAGTATGTTGTTGCTCCTGTAAGACAGAGGTTGCTTACAGTGAGTCTGTTGGGCATATATCGGCTAATAAGTGCCGCACTGCAAGACAAAGGTTGCTTGCAGTGGATACCCTACAAGACAAAGGTTGCTTGCAGTGGGTATTGCCAACAGGAAAGCCTTATCCAAACAGAGGTTGCTGGGTAACGTCGGGAGCAGGTATGTAACCGACAGATGAGCTCATTACCTGCACTAGGGCTAGACATGCATCATATTTGGTTGCGCATTTCCTCTGTTATGATTGTTGTTTGAATGTATGCCTTCTTTGTTTTCATTCTATTCTCTGTTTCTCTGTTTTGTTTTCTTGTATTCTTTTGTTTGTGTTTTTCTTTTTGTTTTCTCTATTTTCTCTATTTATCTGTATCTTCTGTCTACCGCTTTTCGGTATTCTGCTATTTATCTGATAAATAACACAGAATTAATGAACGTAACTAATAAGCCCGGCCCTACTTAGAACTCCCCAGTTCTTACCCCTTCTCTCTCCCTTTCCCCTTCAGATGGAAGCATGAGTACCCTTCCGTAGTTTGCTGATGATTGTTCTACAAAGAGGATTCCGCTCTAGGTAGTATTCTGAGTCTAGAGTGAACTCCGTTACCTATTTATATGTATATATTGTGAGGCCAGCCAACGTCTGCACCCTGCTTATCTACAAACTTTAGCCTAAGTCCTCCGTACGATGTTGCTGTTATGTGGCCACTCGATGAAGTACTTGAGAGACGCTCTTTGATGACATATGATCGTTCAGAGGAGTAGTAGATGACCTTCCACCTTTTGATGACGTTCCACCTGACTTGAGTTTTGAAGACCTAGAACGTACTTTCCCTCGCTTTAGTAGTTTAGAGGGACTAGGTGAGTATAGAGTCTAGGCTAGCTTGGGCGCCAGCTTAGGGACTTCTTGAACAGGTCAGGACCTGGGATGTTGTATGTATATATATGTATATAGTTATTATCTAGCTATGTCTAGTGGTGTTCCAACTACAAGTCTATACTCTAATAAAGGCTGGATCACCGAATATTGTCAACTGCTTGTGATGTATTTATGTGTGGTTGTTTATAATTGTTTTATATATTATTAGTTGTGAATTGATTATGAATGATACTGTTTGTTAATCCAAATATTTTTTTTAAAAAAAAGTACCTCGTAAAATAACTATGCTTTTAACAACGAATCAAGCTCATATAATAAATAATAGATAATAATTAGGTAGACAAGTTGGTACCGCTCAGTTTCTAGTATGATCATGACGTACCAGAAATTGGGTCATTACAACTCGGTATCAGAGCAGTTCGTTCCCAGTATTGCCTGGGGAATGGACTGACTATGCTTCATTGCATACTCTGCTTGTGTGTCTCATGCCGTTAGGGTATCTTTAAGATACATTTGGCATGAATGTCTATGAGTGCTCATTTTGGGAATGTTCGTACTTAACTTGAGATATTAAGACTGATCACCTTAATGTTGATTGTTTGGTGCGGATAAGACCTCAATGACTGTGAATAGGCATGTTTTAATCGAGATCCAAACGACGAATCGATGTGAGACCATCTATCCTAAAAGCTATTATGATATACATGCCAATGACTATGTTAGATTTGGATGTTGTAAGGAATGGACCTACCTCTTCGTCAGGATGGCTTGAGGAAATTAGATCACTTGAAGATGGATTCTGCACGTGGCTGAAATTTTGAGGGCAAAATTTTCTTTTAGGAGGGTAGAATGTAACAACCTTGATTTTCGAGTATGCGAGATCTTTTTCGAAGGCACGGAATCCTCCGAAAGATCAGTAAGGGGAGAACCTCTGATATATGATCAAGTATCTCAATCCTCATTGTCATTATGTCATCTTTAAGATAGAACCTTTTCTGACGCATGCTCGATAACGTAGTCACGAAAAACCCAGTTTTTGAACCGTATTGGTTAAGAGTTTTGATTCTGTTTTTCGTAAATAGTCTCAGTTTGACGAACCGGACTCGATTCATGAGAGAATAGAGATAATAGGATAATATTATCATTATATTAGTATTAGAAGCTTCTTGAATGATATTATAAGGTTACCTGGTCTGTTTTAGTTAAAAATAGAAAATCGGTTTAACCGGGTTCACAGTTTACTGGTGCAGCTTAGCACCGGCACTCTCTGATGACTTTAGCAATGCTAAGTCCTCATTATACATGTTTTATTCTCATATTAAATATGTTACTAGTGTCTTTTACGCTAGTAGCTCAGAAAAGAATTTTTAGAGATGTTTTTACGTGTGTTTCGATACACCTAGTTTTAGTAGTTATACACCTGAGATATTTTAATATTATTTTAATCCACCTTCAAGCCAACCAATCAAAACTCACCTTAAACCCCCAAGACACTCCAAGGCTGTCTCATTTCTTCATTTTGGCCGAAAATAACAAGAGATAAAAGAGAGAAACTTTCATGAACACTTAATCTTCAAAGCTTGATTTCTTCTGAACTAAAACTCAAATCAAAACCCCGATTTCTCCAAAATGATCCTTTCTTCTTTCTCTACATGATTGTATGACTTATCAAGGCTGAAAATAAGGTGAGATGGCTGTCTTCCTCCCTCTTTAATTCGGTTTTCAAGGAAAACCATGCAAAACATGTGTTATCTTGATGTTTTTCCTTAGGAATCATGCTTAACTTGACATGAGGGCCAAGAGACGTGAATTTACAGCAAGTCTAAGGTTAGAAATTACTTTCTAACATGCTGAGTGAGATTTGGTTAGTTGAGGGTTTTTGGATTTAAAGTTGTTCTTGATGTGATTTAGGAGGAAAAAGTGCTTAAGGACCACCTGAAAGTCTAACCGAATTAGGAGCAGCAAAACCAGGTAGGGTGTGACAAATTTAATCTTGATTGATTGCATTTGAGATGTGTGATTATGATATAGTTTGGTTATACTTGAAATTGATTGCTTATATGAGTTATTCTTGGTGAAAGTTTGTTGAAATTTTGATGAAATTTGATGATATTCAAGCTATGAATGTTGTTCTTGAGGGCTGCTGGAAAAACGAACCCTAGGCCTTAAATTGGGATTCAATTTGTGTTAAAATCATGTAGAAAAGATAAGGTTTTAGTGGCTGAGAATTTATTATGAATTATGGTAAAAATCGGTTACTGAAAAGACTGAAAAATTGGTGAAAATAGAGAAAGAATCTGAAGAATTTATGAAGAACACGAAGAACCCCTTGAGTGTGGTGAAGAACATTGAATAACACCTTTTAGATCTTAAAAAGGTTAAGGTTGTAATTATTTTGGTGTTTGAGGGGTTATTTGGTAATTTCTGAAAGTTAGGGTGGTTAAAGTAGAAATATTAAAAGTTACCGGGGTAAAAAGTTAATTTTAAAGGTTAAAAGGTAAAGGCAAGGTAATTTTCGAAAATTTAATGATAAAATAATAAATAATAATAAAATATTAAATAATAATACTTAATTAAAAATAATATTTTTATAAAAATAATAAAATAATACAGAAATTGCAGTTTTCTGTAAAAGTTTTAGAAAGACAACTTTAAGCACAGAATCTCATAATTACCTTCATAAAATACTTAGGGAGTGGTAAGAACATATTAGTGAGGCAAAGATAAAGGAAAGATAAAAAGTTAAAGAAAATATAAGAACCAAAGAAAAGTCTGTAAGGTTTTAATGACAGAAAAACAGACAGAGACTAGTAAACGAACTAGGGCAACATAGTTAGTTCTTGAGTTGCGACTAGGGTAAGGTATAATATGAAAAGTTAAACTATTTCAGTATAGACTTAATGAACCTATACTTGGGACAGACTAACTATTCATACCGAAATTTACATAAGCTTTAAATACATATGTTAAGCAGAGAAATCAAAGCAGAGTAAAGAAACAAAGAAAACAGAGTAACCAGAGAAGAACAAAGGGAAACAGAGAAAAGAGTAATGTGATAAAGAGAAATGGTTTGAGTTAAGATGTTGTAAAAGTTAAAGCTGTAGAGTTTGTATAGCATGATTGAACAGAGAAAGAAAGAGGTACTGCATAAGAATGTGATAGTGATGATGAATAATGAGACTAATAATGAATGATGGTAACGAGAATGATTATGTGATGATCTTCTGAGTGAAGGCAGTTAGATAGATGGTGGTATGACCACTGAGAACGCTTTCCTGAGATACCTTGCTATAATGCTTTGCTGTAAGACAGAGGCTGCTTACAGAGGTAACGAGATTAGTGTGCACCTGTAAGACAAAGGTTGCTTACAGTGAGTGTGTTATTGCTCCTGTAAGACAGAGGTTGCTTACAGTGAGTATGTTGTTGCTCCTGTAAGACAGGGGTTGCTTACAGTGAGTCTGTTGGGCATATATCGGGTAATAAGTGCCGCACTGCAAGACAAAGGTTGCTTGCAGTGGATACCCTGCAAGACAAAGGTTGCTTGTAGTGGGTATTGCCAACAGGAAAGCCTTATCCAGACAGAGGTTGCTGGGTAACGTCGGAAGTGGGTATGTAACCGACAGATGAGCTCATTACCTGCACTAGGGCTAGACATGCATCATATTTGGTTGCGCATTTCCTCTGTTATGATTGTTGTTTGAATGTATGCCTTCTTTGTTTTCATTCTATTCTCTGTGTCTCTGTTTTGTTTTCTTGTATTCTTTTGTTTGTGTTTTGCTTTTTGTTTTCTCTATTTTCTCTATTTATCTGTTTCTTCTGTCTACTGCTTCTCGGTATTCTGCTATTTATCTGCTAAATAACACAGAATTAATGAACGTAACTAATAACCCCGGCCCTACTAAGAACTCCCCAGTTCTTACCCCTTCTCTCTCCCTTCCCCCTTCAGATGGAAGCATGAGTATGCTTCCGTAGTTTGCTGATGACTGTTCTGCAAAGAGGAATCCGCTCTAGGTAGTCTTCTGAGTCTAGAGTGAACTCCGTTACCTGTTTATATGAATATATTGTGAGGCCAGCCAACGTCTGCACCCTGCTTATCTACAAACTTTAGCGTAAGTCATCCGTACGATGTTGCTGTTATGTGGCCACTCGATGAAGTACTTTAGAGATGCTCTTTGATGACATATGATCGTGCAGAGGAGTAGTAGACGACCTTCCACCTTTTGATGACGTTCCACTTGACTTGAGTTTTGAAGACCTAGAACGTACTTTCCCTCGCTTTAGTAGTTTAGTGGGACTAGGTGAGTATAGAGTCTAGGCTAGCCTGGGCGCCAGCTTAAGGACTTCTTGAACAGGTCAGGACCTGGGATGTTGTATGTATATATATGTATATAGTTATTATCTAGCTATGTCTAGTGGTATTCTATCTAAAAGTCTATACTCTAATAAAGGCTGGATCACCGAATATTGTCAACTGCTTGTGATGTATTTATGTATGGTTGTTTATAATTGGTTTATATATTATCAGTTGTGAATTGATTATGAATGATACTGTTTGTTAAACCAAACATTTTTTTAAAAAAAATTACCTCGTAAAATAACTATGCCTTTAACAACGAATCAGGCTCATATAATAAATAATAGATAATAATTAGGTAGACAAGTTGGTAGCGCTCAGCTTCTAGTATGATCATGACGTACCAGAAATTGGGTCATTACAAATTGGTATCAGAGCAGTTCGTTCCCAGTATTGCCTGGGGAGTGGACTGACTATGCTTCATTGCATACTCTGCTTGTGTGTCTCATGCCGTTAGGGTATCTTTAAGATACATTTGGCATGAATGTCTATGAGTGCTCATTTTGGGAATGTTCGTACTTAACTTGAGATATTAAGACTGATCACCTTAATGTTGATTGTTTGGTGCAGATAATACCTCAATGACTGTGAATAGGCATGGTTTAATCGAGATCCGAACTACGAATCGATGTGAGACCATCTATCCTAAAAGCTGTTATGATATACATGCCAATGACTATGTTAGATTTGGATGCTGTAAGGAACGGACCTACCTCTTCGTCAGGATGGCTTGAAGAAATTAGATCACTTGAAGATGGATTCTGCACGTGGCTGAAATTTTGAGGGCAAAATTTTCTTTTAGGAGGGTAGAATGTAACAACCCTGATTTTCGAGTATGCGAGATCTTTTTCGAAGGCACGGAATCCTCCGAAAGATCAGTAAGGGGAGAACCTTTGATATATCATCAAGTATCTCAATCCTCATTATCATTATTTCATGTTTAATATAGAACCTTTTCTGAGGCACGCTCGATAACGTAGTCACGAAAAACCCAGTTTTTGAACCGTATCGGTTAAGAGTTTTGATTCTGTTTTTTGTAAATAGTCTCAGTTTGATGAACCGGACTCGATTCATGAGAGAATAGAGATAATAGGATAATATTATCATTATATTAGTATTAGAAGCTTCTTGAATGATATTATAAGGTTACCTGGTCTGTTTTAGTTAAAAACAGGAAATCAGTTTAACTGGGTTCACAGTTTACTGGTGCAGCTTAGCACCGGCACTCTCTGATGACTTTAGCAATGCTAAGGCCTCGTTATACATGTTTTATTCTCATATTAAATATGTTACTAGTGTCTTTTATGCTAGTAGCTCAGAAAAGAATTTTTAGAGATGTTTTTACGTGTGTTTCGATACACCTAGTTTTAGTAGTTATACACCTGAGATATTTTAATATTATTTTAATCCACCTTCAAGCCAACCAATCAAAACTCACCTTACACCCCCAAGACACTCCAAGGCTGTCTCATTTCTTCTTTTGGCCGAAAATAACAAGAGAGAAAAGAGAGAAGCTTTCATGAACACTTAATCTTCAAAGCTTGATTTCTTCTGAACTAAAACTCAAATCAAAACTGCGATTTCACCAAAATGATCCTTTCTTCTTTCTCTACATGATCATATGACTTATCAAGACTGAAAATAAGGTGAGATGGCTGTCTCCCTCCCTCTTCAATTCGGTTTTCAAGGAAAACCATGCAAAACATGTGTTATCTTGATGTTTTTCCTTAGGAATCATGCTTAACTTGACTTGAGGGCCAATAAACGTGAATTTACAGCAAGTCTAAGGTTAGAAATTACTTTCTAACATGCTGAGTGAGATTTGGTTAGTTGAGGGTTTTTGGATTTAAAGTTGTTCTTGATGTGATTTAGGAGGAAAAAGTGCTTAAGGACCACCTGAAAGTCTAACCGAATTAGAAGCAGCAAAACCAAGTAGGGTGTGACGAATTTAATCTTGATTGATTGTGTTTGAGATGTGTGATTATGATATGGTCTGGTTATGCTTGAAATTGATTGCATATATGAGTTATTCTTGGTGAAAGTTTGTTGAAATTTTGATGAAATTTCATGATATTCAAGCTATGAATGTTGTTCTTGAGGGCTGCTGGAAAAACAAACCCTAGGCCTTAAATTGGGATTCAATTTGTGTTAAAATCATGTGGAAAACATGGGGTTTTAGTGGCTGAGAATTTAATTTAATCTTGATTGATTATGTTTGAGTTGTGTAATTATGATATGGTTTGGTTGTTCTTGAAATTGATTGTTTATATGAGTGATTCTTGTTGAAATTTTGATGAAATTTGATGAAATTCAAGCTATGAACTTGTGTTCTTGTGGCTGCTGGAAAACAAAACCTAACCCTTAAATTCGGGTTCAATTTGTGTTAAAATAATGTAGAAAAGATGGGGTTTTAGAGGCTGCTAATTTATTATGAATTATGATAAAAATCGGTTGTTGAAAAGACTGAAAAACGGGTAAAAACAGAGAAAGAATCTGAAAAATTTATGAAAAACACGAAGAACACTTTGAGTGTGATGAAGAACAATGAAGAACACCTTTTTGATCCATAAAAGGGCAAGGAAGTAAATATTTTGGTGTTTGGGGGTTATTTTGTAATTTCTGAAAGTTAAGGTGGTTAAACTAGAAATATTAAAAGTTACGAGTGGTAAAAAGTGAATTTTAAAGGTTAAAAGTTAAATTAGGGTAATTTTCAAAAATATATTAATAAAATAATAAATAATAATAAAATATTAAATAATAATATTTAATTAAAAATATTATTTTAATAAAAATAATAAAATAATACGGAAAAGGCAGTTTTCTATAAAAGCTTTAGAAAGACAACTTTAAGTGTAGAATCTCATAATTACCTTCATAAAACACTTAGGGAGTGGTAATAACATGTTAGTGAGGCAAAGATTAAAGAAAGATAAAAAGTTAAAGAAAAAATAAAAGTCAAAGAAAAAGTTTGTAAAATTTTAATGACAGAAAAACAGACAGAGATTAGTGAACGAACTAGGGCAACATAGTTAGTTCTTGAGTTCCGACTAGGGTTAGGTATAATGTGAAAAGTTAAACTGTTTCAGTATAGATTTAATGAACCTATACTTGGAACAGACTAACTATTCATACCGAAATTTACATAAGCTTTAAATACATATGTTAAGCAGAGAAATCATAGCAGAGTAAAGAAACACAGAGAACAGAGTAACCAGAGATAAATAAAGGGATACAGAGAAAAGAGTAATCAGAGCAAAGTAAAAAGACAAAGAGAAAAGAGTAATGTGATAAAGAGAAATGGTTTGAGTTAAGATGTTGTAAAAGTAAAAGCTATAGAGTTTGTATAGCATGATTAAATAGAGAAAGAAAGAGGAACTGCATAAGAATGTGAAAGTGATGATGAATAATGAGAATGTTAATGAATGATGATAATGAGAATGATTATGTAAGAATCTGCTACAGAGAGGCAGTTAGATAGATGGTGGTACGACCACTGAGAACGCTTTCCTGGGATACCTTGCTATAATGCTTTGCTGTAAGACAGAGGTTGCTTACAGAGGTATCGAGATGAGTGTGCTCCTGTAAGACAGAGGTTGCGTACAATGAGTGTGTTGTTGCTCCTGTAAGATAGAGGTTGCTTACAGTGAGTGTGTTGTTGCTCCTGTAAGACAGAGATTGCTTACAGTGAGTATGTTGTTGCTCCTGTAAGACAAAGGTTGCTTACAGTGAGTCTGTTGGGCGTATATCGGCTAATAAGTGCCGCCCTGCAAGACAAAGGTTGCTTGCAGTGGATATTGCCAGCAGGAAAGCCTTATCCAGACAGAGGTTGCTGGGTAACGTCGGGAGCGGGTATGTAACCGACAGATGAGCTCATTACCTGCACTAGGGCTAGACATGCATCATATTTGGTTGCGCATTTCCTCTGTTATGATTGTTGTTTGAATGTATGCCTTCTTTGTTTTCATTCTATTCTTTGTGTCTGTGTTTTATTTTCTTGTATTCTTTTGTTTGTGTTTTGCTTTTTGTTTTCTCTATTTTCACTATTTATCTGTTTCTTCTGTCTACTGCTCCTCGGTATTCTGCTATTTATCTGCTAAAATACAAAATTAATGAACGTAACTAATAACCCCGGCCCTACTAAGAACTCCCCAGTTCTTGCCCCTTCTCTCTCCCTTCCCCCTTCAGATGGAAGCATGAGTACCCTTCCGTAGTTTGCTGATGACTGTTCTGCAAAGAGGATTCCGCTCTAGGTAGTCTTCTGAGTCTAGAGTGAACTCCGTTACCTGTTTATATGTATATACTGTGAGGTCAGCCAACGTTTGCACCCTGTTTATCTACAAACTTTAACCTAAGTCCTCCGTACGATGTTGCTGTTATGTGGCCACTCGATGAAGTACTTGAGAGACGCTCTTTGATGACATATGATCGTTCAGAGGATTAGTAGACGACCTTCCACCTTTTGATGACGATCCACCTGACTTGAGTTTTGAAGACCTAGAACGTACTTTCCCTCGCTTTAGTAGTTTAGAGGGACTAGGTGAGTATAGAGTCTAGGCTAGCCTAGGCCCCAGCTTAGGGACTTCTTGAACAGGTCAAGACCTGGGATGTTGTATGTGTATATATGTATATAGTTATTATCTAGCTATGTCTAGGGGTGTTCTAACTAAAAGTCTATACTCTAATAAAGGCTGGATCACCAACTATTGTCAACTGCTTGTGATGTATTTATGTGTGGTTGTTTATAATTGTTTTATATATTATCAGGTGTGAATTGATTATGAATGATACTGTTTGTTAATCCAAACGTTTTTTTTTAAAAAAGTACCTCGTAAAATAACTATACTTTTAACAACGAATCAGGCTCATATAATAAATAATAGATAATAATTAGGTAGACAAGTTGGTAGCGCTCAGTTTCTAGTATGATCATGACGTACCAGAAATTGAGTCATTACACCAATAACTTTTAATATTTTTACTTTAAGCACCTTAACTTTTATAATTTACAAAATAACCCCTCAAACACCAAAATAATTACTTCTTTGCCCTTTTATGGATCAAAAGCCTGTTCTTCATTGTTCTTCACCACACTCAAAGTGTTCTTCATTTTTTTCGTAAATTCTTCAGATTCTTTCTCTATTTTCACCAGTTTTTCAATCTTTTCAGTAACCAATTTTTACAATAATTCATAATAAATTAGTATCCACTAAAGCCCCATCTTTTTCACTTGATTTCAACAAAAAATCAACCCCAATTTAAAGGTTAGGGTTCGAAATTCTAGCAGCCACAAGAACATGCATTCATAGCTTGAATATCATCAAATTTCATCAAATTTTCACCAAAACTTCAACAAGAATCACTCATATAAACAATCAATTTCAAGCATAACCATACCATATCATAATCACACAACTCAAAAACAATTAATCAAGATTAATTTTACCAATCCCTACCTTGATTTCCAGCTCCAAATCTGGTTACTCTTTGAAGTGTTCTTAAAGCACTTTTTCCTTCTAAAACACATCAAGAACAACTTTGAATCCATAAAATGTCAACTGACTAAACCTTAATCAACATATTAGGAAGAGATTCCTCACCTTAAACGTTCTGGAAATTGAAGATTCTTGGCTCACAAGTCAAGCTAAGCAAGAGATCTAAGGAAGGACATCAAGAAAACACATGTTTAGCATGGTTTTTCTTGAAAACCGAATTGAAGAAGGAGGGAGACATCCATTTCACCTTATTTCCAGCCTTGATATGTTATATGGTTTTGTAGGGGAAGAAGAGATGATCATTTTGGTATAATCGGAGTTTTGATTTGAGTTTTAGTTCAGAAGAAATCAAGCTTTGAAGATTAAGAACCAATAACTTTTCTCTCTTTTCTTTCTCTCTTATTTTGGGCCATTCAAGGTGAAAATGAGCAGCTTGGAGTGTCTTGGAGGTGAGGGAAAAACGTTCTTGATGATGATTGGCTAGTTTGGGAGGTGGTTGAAAAATATGTCAAGTGTATAATTACTAAACATAGATGTATTAGAACATACACTTAACAATAATTCTAGAGATTAACATCTGAGCTACTAGTATAAATGATACTAGTAACATGATTAACATGAGAATAGAAGGTGTATAATGAGGCATTAACATTGCTAAAGTCATTAGAGAGTGCTGGTGTTAACCTGCACCAGTAGACTATAAATCCGATTAAACCGATCTCCTATTTTTAACTAAAATTGATCAAATAATATTATAATATTATTCAAGCATCTGTAATATTAATATAATAATAATATCGTATTACTATTTCTCTTCTCTCGTGAATCGAGTCTGGTTCGTCAAACTAAGACTAATTACGAAAACCAGAATAAAAAACTCCTAATTGATACGGTTCAAAAACTAGGTTCTCTGCAACTGTGTCGTCAAACTATTTTTACAAAAAAGGTTCCTGCTTATTGATGACATAACAATGATATAGATTGAGGTGCTTGATGATATGTCAAAGATTTTCCCTTTACTGATCTTCTGAAAAACTCCGTATCTTCAAGAAAGATCTTGTGTAACCGAAATCTAGGTTGTTACATTCTACCCTCCTGAAAAAAATTTTTTGCCAAGGGTACTATCAATAAGGCGGTAATTATAACCAAGGTGGGAACTATAATCAAGGTTGGCAAGGCAACTCCAACCAGGGATGGAGAGATAATTCCAATCAAGGGTGGAGAGACAATTCTAACCAAGGATGGAGGGACAACTACAACCAAGGAGGCAGAGACAACGGTGGAAATCAGAGATGAAACAACAACAACAACAACTACCAGCAAAACCGATATCAACAGAACCCTCCATACCAGCAGCAGAACCAAGGCCAGCCTTACCGATCGCCTCACCAAAGGCAAGCCCGAGCATACTACAGAGCCACAGGTACTTGCACATCCACAGCCGACAGAGCCAGAGGTACATCCTTCGACAGGCGACGATAGAGATGCAGTGGGCGATGATCCTTCTCACCCTACTTGATTGAGAGTATCGAGGAAGATGCAGTGATTTAAGTGTGGGGAGGTCGCCATCTCCGGCCAACTATATTTTGGTGAACCATTTCAGACTTTTATTCTACTTTGCTTTATTTTGTTTTATTTTTCTTTTATTCTACTTTGGTTTATTTTTACTTTGTTGCATTTTGCACTTTGGGCTTGTATATATCTTAGATATTTAGCTTGAATTGCACTTTTAGCTTATTAGTTGTGATTTAGAAAAATGTGGATTATTGAGCTTAGTTTACCCTTTTGTATATGAGAATTTGGTTTGATTGAAAACAGGGAGTAAACTAAAACTTTTAGCTTTTCATAATCACAACATTTCATTTAGTATATATATAATAATAAATGTTAGTCAAATTGATGAAATTTTCAAGGAATGTATCTTTTTCTTAAAAAAAGGGCATTAAGATTCACATTGAATTGAGTTAAAACTTTTTGAGACTTGCATGATATATATATATATATATGGTTGGAATATGGTTTTTGAGCTAAGAACACACAACCCGTGAGTTTTGAGCTTAATTGCATGGTTACATTATTTAACCATGGTTTTTATTCTTGTGTATTTTCTTCTCTATGATTGCAATCTTTAGTTTGTTCCATTCTACATGTCCATTATTTAGTGTATGTTCATGCATATATGTGATTGAGGCCATCATTTAATATTAACTCTCTTATCCCAAATAGACTACCATTTTATTTGCCTTTGTTTGCCACTTTGAGCCTTTTTAACCCCCAATTATTCTTTATATCACCACATCACTAGCCTTAAGCGGAAAAATAATTAATTACCCCATTTGAATCTTTGGTTAGCTTAAGATAGAGATTGTGTGTCAATTAAGTGTGGGGAAATGTGGGAACTTTGGTTGATGAGAATGTGTATTGTTTTTATTGACAAATATTGAGAATTTGGGTGCTACTTATGTGAAATTATAAAAACTATATGCATTGATTTACTATGCCTTCATATATATATATTTATATAAAAGAGAAGAAATAAATGAATAGGGGATGAAAATCACCCCAATGTTAAGTTCAATAAAAAGATCAATGCATATGTGATGGAATGAAAATTGAGACATGAGTATGTGAAATATACAAAAGTGAGATTTTGGGTAGCTAAGCTTGACTTTAGAATTGTATAGAGTGTGTGTATGTGTTAGGTGAGAACTTAAGTTAGTCAAAGATTCATATGATAGCTCACTTGGCCATACATATATCCTTACCCTTACCTTAGCCCCATTACAACCTTGAAAAGCCCTCATGATATTTGCATTTGTACACTTGATAATTGTTGATTGGTTAGATGAAGAACAAAGTTTTTGAAAGCATGATTAGGGGAGATTTGAGTGATTTAACCCCAAACACTTGAGTGATTAGAGTGCATATACACATCCAGTGAGGGTTCAACTGCTCATTTCCATATGTCCATATTTAATCATTGCTTGTCTTGCAAGTTTGTGAACTCTTTTGATTAACTCAACTCAATTGTGAATGTGCTTTGATATGATTAATTTAGTCATTGACTGTCCATATATGATTTCTTGGAAATATGACTTACTTTGACCACATATATGCTTATATATATAGATAGATAGTAATTAGAATAGCATGATGCATGAAGGTAGTTTGCATCTAGATAGGATGCATTCCATAAGTTCTACCATTTTGCCTTCACTATTTTGGTTCTCTTGAGCTTAGCATGACAACATGCTAATGTTTAAGTGTGGGGAGATTGATAAACCCCATTTTCAGGGTTTATCTTGTGCTTAATTTAATAGATTTTATCCATTATTCCTACACTTATTCACATAAATTGCATGTTTTTCATTTTCCTTCCTAATTCTGTGCTTTGATTGAAAACATGCTTCTTTGACCCCAAATTTGCTAATTTTAATTCCCTCTTATTACCATTCGATGCCGTGATATGTTTGCTGAGTGTTTTCAGGGTTTATAGGGCAGGAATGGCTCAGAGGACGGAAAGGAAGCATGCAAAACTGAAAGGAACGCAAGAAAACGTTGTTTTGAGAAGCTAGCAGTGACGCATACGCGTGACCAGGATTTTATCCAAGCGACAAGTACGCGTGAGAGATGCGTACGCGTGACAAAGCGTCACATGCAGCAATTTGCAGAAAGCGCTGGGGGTGATTTCTGGGCTCCTTTTGGCCCAGTTCCAAGTCCAAAAACACAGATTAGAGGCTGCAATATGGGGGAATCAAGGGGACAACACTTCATTCACAAAAATTAGGTTTTGAGATGTAGTTTTCTAGTGAGAGAGGCTCTCTCCTCTCCCTAGGTTTTAGGTTTCTTAGTTTTGTTTCTTCTCCAATTTAGAATTCTATCTTAGTTTAATTTAGTTTTCTTCTACTCTTATTTATTTTAGCACTTTAGTTTATTTGTTTCCCTTGTTGATTACTCTATGCTGCCAATTTAGTTTATGAATTCTCATGTTAGATTTGATTTTCTATTTAATGCAATTTGAGGTATTTCATATTTATTGCTTCTTCCATTATTTGTTATCATTGATTTTTCAATTGTTGGTTTTAGTATTTACATTCTCTTATTGCTTTTCTATGCTTTTATTTTGTGCCTTCCAAGTGTTTGATAAAATGCTTGGTAGAATTTTAATTTAGATTTTTATATTCTTTACTTGAATTGATTAATTGGAGACTCTTGAATTGTCATAAGTCTCTTGTTGGTTATTGATTGAAAGTTGCTAGTTGGCTTGCTGCTTCACTAACTCTAGTCTTTGATTAGGACTTGTAAACTCAAGTTGATTTTCTCACTTGACTTACCTTCAATTGTTAGAGGTTAACTAAGTGATAGCGAAAGGCAATTACCATCACAAGTGATTATGATAATGGGGATAGGAATTCCAATTATCAATCTTTGCTAAGACTTTTCTTAATTATTATTTTATTTCCTTGTCATTTACATTCCTTGTTCAACATTTCAAAACCCAAAAAGATACAATCTCATAACCAATTATAAGTACACTTCCCTGCAATTCCTTGAGAGATGACCTGAGGTTTAATACTTCGGTTATTTTTATTGGGTTTGCTTAAGTGACAAACAAATTAAATTTCATTGAGGTTTAATTGTCGGTTTAGATCTATACTTGCAACGCGATTACTTTTGTGAAATTCTTTACTGACGATTTTCCCCCCAAACAATCAACATTAAGGTGATCAGTCTTAATATCTCAAGTTAAGCACGAATGATGAAGGAAAAATTGATGGTATAGAATTTCACAAATAAATTCTCGTTGCAAGTATAGTTTCTATACCAACAAACAATCCTCAATCAAAAATTTGTTTGTTACAACTACAAACCCCAACCAAAATAATAACCGAAGAATTTAAACCTCGGGTCGTCTCTATGAAGGAAGTAAATAACAAGAGAAGGAATGATTTGGGGTTTTTGTAATAAGAGACAAGGAATGTAAATAACAAGAGAAATAAGCTAATAACTAAGAAAGCTATTGGCAAGGAATGAGAATTAGAAGTCCTATCCTCATTATCATCATCAATTGTGACAAGAATTGCCTTTTGCTATTGTTTCGAGGGTTACCTGAAACTGAAGGTCAATCTCAGATGATATTTGCTGAGGTGGTTGGAACTGTCGTGCCCGACTTGTTAACCTTGGTAGTGCTGCTGATCCTTGTTCACCAGAGGGTGGTGGTACCTGCAAGGGACTCCGATGCCTAAGTTAGCATGGGCTTTAGTAGAATCAGAGTATGAGTTATACCTGAGTGCTCCAGTGTATTTATAGTAGTATGGGCTGACCTTCCTATTTGGGCTGACCTTCCTAGATAAGATAAGTTAGTTATCTTATCTTATCTTATCCCTCTGTTTAGGCCTATTTGGGCCTTTATAGCGATTTGGTCGAGCTCTTTGTGAAGAGGTCGGTAATGGGCCAACCTTCCAAGAGGTTGGTCATAGGCCAACCTTCTAAGAGGTCGGTCATGGGCCATCCTTTTAAGAGGTCGGCCAACCCGGTCCTTTATAGCTCGAACCGATGTATGAACAGTGCCCCTGCTTGAGCTTCGATCTTCCTTATGAGGTCATGCTTCTTAGCTTCGATCCCTTTGAGGGAGTCGTGGTCAAGCATCTGTCTGGCTTGTTTTTTCATTGCTTTGCAATCCTTGCAGATTTTCTAGAGGTTTGGTACTTCCCAGTCTGACCTCTTTTGAGTGGTAGTGTGGGTTTTCTACCCTTGCCTTCTGGATCACGCCTTGCTTTAAGTTTGTGTTGACAACCCTCTGCTTTGGCGAAGTTATCCTTGCGGCTTGATATCCGGGCTTTTAGTGACTTGTCCAATGACTTTTTAGTGTTCTTTATATAGAACTTTTTTTAATCTCGGATGACGTTCGTAGCCCTGTTTGAGATTGTGCCTTCTTTGAGCGGAGTTGTGTCCTTTTTAGCTAAGCACATTTGAGCCTTAAGTTGTTTCCCAACCTTTTGGCTTGTTCTTTTTTGAGATCATACTTGCGCCTCTTCTTAGCTAATGTCGACCTGTACGACTTTGCTCCCCGGGCTTTTTAGTCACATTCTAACAACTTTTTAGGTATTGTTCCGATGAGGAACCTTTTCTTTATAGTTTGTTTGGACGAATTTTTAGCTCCGTCTTTGAGGCCGTGCTTTTCGCTTTTTAAGTAGTGTCTTTTTTCAAGACTTCGTACCTTTTAGCAAAGCATTCCTGGCCTTCCTCTTGCTGTTGCGAGATGTCTTTGTCCCTTTTGTGGATCTTTGTAGAGTGTTGGTACTTTGTTGTCCGACCTCTTTTGATCCTTTCTGGTTTTGTCCACTTTCTGTTTGGTCAAGGTGATCCTTGGGACTAACTTGTCCGACAACTTTTTAGTGTTCTCGTAGAATCTTTTTAGTTAGTCTGAACAATTTCGATAGCCTTGTCGTGGAGTTATGACTTTTCGGGCGAAGCTGTGCACGCTTTTCGTTGGTCTAACTTCTCTTGTCGATCCTTCTTTAGCTTTCGTTGGTCTGACTTCTCCTGTCGGTCCGAGCTATAGCTTTCGTTGGTCCGACTTCTCTGGTCGGTCAAATCTATAGCTTTTGTTGGTCTGACTTCTCTTGTCGGTCCAAGCTGTAGCTTTCGTTGGTCCGACTTCTCTGGTCGGTCAAATCTGTAGCTTTCGTTGGTCCGACTTCTCCTGTTGGTCCAAGCTGTAGCTTTCGTTGGTCCGACTTCTCTTGTCGGGTCCAATCTGTAGCTTTTGTTGGTCCGACTTCTCTTGTCGGTCCAAGCTAAGTTATTTTTAGTAGTCCATTTTTAGTCAGACCTCATCAGGCCGCTTTTTATGGATTACTTTTTATAACTTCTTGCATTAATCTATTTTTATCGCTTTCACCTTGCCGACCTTGTCATAATCGGGCGATGAATTTGGTTTTCATCTTACCGACCTTGTTGTTATCGGGCGATGAATTTGGTTTTCATCTTGCCAACCTTGTAGTAATTGGGCGATGAATTTGGTTTTCATCTTGCCGACCTTGTCGTAATCGGGCGATGAATTTTTACGCTCAGATTAATGTGTCTTGGTAGGAAACTTTTTAGGGAATCTGCAAACTTTTAAACAATAAAATAAAGATATGAATAAGAGTGTGTACATGTTAGTACTTACCCTTCTAGGTCGGGCAATCTTTTAGATCTCGGCCTGGCGCCCTTCTTAGATTGCAGGCATGCCATGACTTTGGTAGCTCTCGCCCCTTGAGGTCGGACACTTTCTGGTGACCTTTCCCCAGTACTTCTGAACAACTTGGTATGGTCCTTTCCAGTTGGCTTCTAGCTTCCCTTCACCTGACCGACCTTAGGTCCATTCAACGCTTTAGTGCTTTCTCTCTAATCCAAGATCTTTCTCGAACTTCTGGAAGTAGGTCGAGCTCTTCCCTTTGAGTTTGGGAGTTGGTATCTTCGTTGTTCTTGGTTTGAGCTGTTTCTCATCTTCTTTTCTGTAGGTTAGTTATTCTTTTCTCTCTCTTTTTTTACTTTTAACAATTGTGCATGCTTTTGATGTAACGCTTTGACTTTGTATTTGGGTCTCTAAAGAACTTTGGTTCTTTCTGCAAAAAGTTTGCGTTTTTTATCGTTTGTTGTGGCTTTTCTTTTGTCGTTCGCCTTTGAGAAGAATGTGTGCTTTGCTTAGGGTTTTGTTGCTGTTCCTGTTTCTTTTCATCGTTGCCTGACTCCTTTTGTACAAAAGTTCTAGCTTTTGTTTTAACCTTTTGTTTGAGAGGTGTTCGGACTGTTTGGGTATAGATTGTTGACTTCTTTTCTCTGTGCTCTTCCCCTGTTGTTGCCTACAAAGGGTGCCCCTGGACTTTCGTGTGAGTCCTGGGGTTTCCCTTTTACTACTGTATCTGACACTTGATGTTTTGCTATCATTGTCCGAGTTGTTTCCTTATTTGCCTGAGTTGTTTGGTAGTAACCCCATTTTTCTTTTTTTTTACTGTAGGAATATTTAACCTATGTCTTCCCACAAAAAAATTGCTGAGATGCCTACTAAAATCCCAGACAGCGTGTCTGACTGGCTGGATTCCATAGTTTTAATGTGTGTTCCTGAGTACTGTGTGTGACTTAGGAGGTTCCATAGAATTTGTAGGGATAGGGATGAGGAGAAGAATCATGAGTTGGTGTCGCCGGACCTTGAGGAGAGGGTTTGTTTTCCTTCCTTGACTCCGAGGGAACGACCCTGACCTGATATTGTTAGGACCTTTTTTTCCTCCGAGATTGATGGATTTTGCAGTGTTTTTTGGATGAGGCTTCTATTATTGCCCCCTGGTTTGGTGCTATCTTTATTTTGAAAATGCATCAGCTCGGGCATTCTGTTCCCGAGGTATATGTCGGACCTCATATCCCCCGAATTGTCTGAGCTGTTGGTACTGGCTAGTTTTGAAAGTGCATTAGCTCAGGCATTCTGTTCCTGAGGTATATATTGGACCTCATATCCCCCGAATTGTCCGAGCTGTTCTTTGGTTTTGTCCAAGTATTTTTCATGGTAGGATCCTTAGCTTGGTAACTCCCTTCTATTTGTGAGGTGACTACTTGTAAATTACTGAACACGGTAAGCTTTTGAACTCCTACCTCCTTAGCCAGCCTTAAACCAGCCAGTAGTGCCTCGTATTCAGCTTGGTTATTTAGCTCGCTTTGGGTTCCCTGATTGCTTTCTATAATTACACCTGTGCCATTCCCGATTTTGTTTGAAGAGTCGTCCACGTAGAGATTCCATTTTGTGGGAGTTCCCGGGGTTTCCGTGTACTCTGCATTGAAGTCAGGCAGATACTGTGATTTGATTGCTGTACGGGCTTCAAATCGAAGATCGAATTTGGATAACTCGACTGCCCACTGTAAGATTCTTCCAACTAAGTCTGTTTTCCGTAGGTTGCCTTTTATGGGCTGTTGGTCCGAACTCTGATAGTGTGAACTTGAAAGTATGGGCAGAGTCGTCGAGAAGAGAGTTTGAGGGCGTAGGCGAACTTTTCTATCTTTTGATATTTTGTTCGGCCCTTTCTAGAGCTTTGATGATGAAGTAGACGGGTTGTTGCCAACTTTTGTCTTCTCTGACTAGTGCTGAGGCTATTGCCCGACTTCCCACTGCGAGGTATAATCTGAGTTCTTCACTTTCCCGTGGTCAGATAAGAATGGGTGGTTGCCCCAAGAATTTTTTGAAAACTTGGAAGGCTTGTTCGCACTCCGTTGTCCATTCAAACCACTCTCTCTTCTTTAATATACCTCTTTGAGGTGAGATGATTTAGAGATCCCTCCTCCTGTGAATCCTCCATTTATCATATGAACATGTCTCTTAGGGGTGTGAGGTGGACGTTCAACTCGTCCGACCTCTTCAACCCTTCTTCTCTCTTGTGTTTGATCGGGCGAGGCAGCATGATCTTTTCAGTGTTGCATATCTCTTGGTAGACATTCACAAGAGATAGGTTTCTTAGTGGGTTGGTCTTCTTTCTTCCTGGATTCTTTATCCTTGTCCCGTGGTGGGTTAGGAAAATCTGGTTTTTGAGCTGTCTCCCAATTAGGAGTTTGCCTCCATATTGATATATTTTTTCGCCCTTTCTTGAACCTCGTTTAGAGATGTTGGGTGCTTCTTGGATATTGAGTGTCTAAAAGGTCCTTCTCTCAGGCCATTGATGAGACCCATAATGGCTGCTTTTGTGGGTAGACTTTGTATATCCATACACGCTTTGTTGAATCTTTCCATGTAGTTGCAAAGACTTTTCCAATCTTCTTGCTTGATTCCTAGTAGGCTCGGGGTGTGTTTGGCTTTGTCCTTCTAGATGAAGAATCTGGCAAGAAATTTTTTGGCTAGGTCGTCAAAACTTGTGATGGATCTAGGAGGCAAACTGTCAAACCACTTTATTGCAGTCTTTGTTAAGGTAGTCGGGAAGGCCTTGCATCGAATGGCCTCCGAGGCATCAGTGAGGTACATTCTGCTTCTGAAATTGCTGAGATGATGGCTTGGATCTTTTCTTATTTTTCATATGCATTTTTAATTTGTTAGTATCTAAACATTGAAAATTTCTAAGTTTGGTGTCTTGCATGTTTTTCTTTTCTTAAAAATTTTTAAAAATATGTTCTTGGTGTTCATCTTGACATTCAAAGTGTTCTTGGTGTTCATCTTGACTTTCAAAGTGTTCTTGCATGCATTACTCATTTTGATCTTAAATTTTTATGTTTTGTTTCATTTTTGTTGTTTAATAAGAAAAAGAGAAAAACATCAAAATGATATTCTTTTTTTCTTTTTCATCATTAAAAATTCAAAAATAAAAAAATATCTTTCCCTTATTCTTCTCATAAATTTCGAAAATTTGAGTTGACTTATTCAAAAATTTTTAAAATTTAGTTGTTTCTTATGAGTCAAGTCAAATTTTCAATTTAAAAATCCTATCTTTTCAAAACTTTTTCAAAAATCAAATCTTTTTCATTTTCTTTTATGATTTTCGAAAATTTTAAAAATGATTTTCAAAATCTTTCTCTTAATTTCATTCCATATTTTCAAAAACTTTACTAACAATTAATGTGATTGATTCAAAAATTTTAAGTTTGTTAGTTGCCTATTAAGAAAGGTTCAATCTTTAAATTCTAGAATCATATCTTTTAGTTTCTTGTTAGTCAAGTAATTGACTTTAATTTCAAAATCAAATCTTTTTAAATTTCTTTTTCAAATCTTTTTCAAAATAAATTTCAATCATATTCTTTTCCAAAATCAATATCAAAATCTTTTCTAACTTCTTATCTTTTCAAAATTTGATTTTCAAATCTTTTTCAATTAACTACTTGACTTTTTTGTTTGATTTTAAAAGTTTTCTATTTCAATCATATATTTTCTCTAAAATTTGAAAACTAAATATATTAGTTACTATTTCTTATCTTTTTCAAATTGTACTTTGTTTCTCTTTTTAATTTTCGAATTCTAACTACATTTTAAAATAAAAACAAAAATATTTTCCTTTTGTTTTAAATTAAATTCGAATTCTCTCCCCCTCTCTCATCTCCTTCTATTTATTTATCTACTAACATTCCTCTTCTACTCATAATTCGAACCCACTCTTCTTCTCTGTGTTCGAGTTCTTCTCTTCTCCTTCTTCTATTCTTCTCTTCTTCTACCCACATAAGGGAATCTCTATACTACGACATAGAGGATTCCATATTTTCTTTGTTATCTTCTTTTTCATATCAGCAGGAACAAGGATAAAAACATTCTTGTTGAAGCAGATCCTGAACGTGAAAGGACTCTGAAGAGGAAGCTAAGGGAAGCTAAGGCACAACCCTCTAGAGAGGACCTGACAGAAATTTTCGAAAAAGAAAGAGACATGGCCGAACCTAATAACAATGGTGGAGATGCAAGGAAGATGCTTGGTGACTTTATTGCACCCTCTTCCAACTTCTATGGAAGAAGCATCTTAATTCCTGCAATTGGAGCAAACAACTTTGAGCTTAAGCCTCAATTAGTTTCTCTAATGCAGCAGAATTGCAAGTTTCATGGACTTCCAATGGAAGATCCTCATCAGTTTTTAGCTGAATTCTTGCAAATCTGTGTCACTGTCAAGACCAGTGGAGTTGATCCCGAGGTCTACAGGCTTATGCTTTTCCCTTTTGCTGTAAGAGACAGAGCTAGAATATGGTTGGATTCACAACCTAAGGAAAGCCTGAACTCTTGGGATAAGCTGGTCAGTGCTTTCCTGGCCAAATTCTTTCCACCTCAAAAGATGAGCAAGCTTATAGTGGAGATCCAAACCTTCAGACAGAAGGAAGGAGAGTCCCTCTATGAAGCTTGGGAAAGATATAAGCAACTGATCAAAAGGTGTCCTACTGACATGCTTCCAGAATGGAGCATCATATGTATATTCTATGATGCTCTGTCTGAGTTGTCAAAAATGTCATTGGACCATTCTGCAGGAGGATCTCTTCATCTGAAAACCCCTGCAGAGGCTCAGGAACTCATTAAAATGGTTGCAAATAACCAGTTCATGTACACCTTTGAGAGGAATCCTGTAAACAATAGGACACCTCAGATAAAGGGATTTCTTGAAATTGATACTTTGAATGCCATATTGGCTCAGAACAAAATATTAACTCAGCAAGTCAATATAATTTCTCAGAGTCTGAATGGATTGAAAGCTGCATCCAATAGTACTAAAGAAGCATCTTCTGAAGAAGAAGCTTATGATCCTGAGAACCCTGTAATGGCAGAGGTGAATTACATGGGAGAACCCTATGGAAACACCTATAATCCTTCATGGAGAAATCATCCAAATTTCTCATGGAAGGACCAACAGAAGCCTCAACAAGGCTTCAATAATAATGGTGGAAGAAATAGGTTTAGCAATAGCAAGCCTTTTCCATCATCTTCTCAGCAACAGACAGAGAATTCTGAACAGAGCCATTCTGGTCTGACAACCATAGTCTCTGATCTATCCAAGACCACACTGAATTTCATGAATGAAACAAGGTCCTCCATTAGAAATTTGGAGGCACATGTGGGTCAGCTGAGTAAAAAGATTACTAAAACTCCTCCCAGTACTCTCCCAAGAAATACAGAAGAAAACCCCAAGAGAGAGTGCAAGGCCATAACCATGACCAATATGGCCGAACCTGGAGAGAGTGAGGAGGACGTGAGTTACAGTGAGAAAAGCCTCATAGGACGTCCTCTGGACAGAAAGGAGTTTCCCTTTGAGGAACCAAAGGAATCTGAGGCTCATACAGAGACCATAGAGATTCCATTGAACTCCCTTCTGCCATTCATGAGCTCTGATGAATATTCTTCCTCTGAAGAGGATGAAGACATCATTGAAGAGCAAGTTGCTAAGTGATAAACCACTATTTTATGGTTTATCTTGTGCTTAATTGAGTGATTTTTATCAATTCTTTACCCACTTATTCATACTAATTGCATGTTTTATATTTTCCTTCCTGATTTTGTGCTATGATTGAAAATATGCTTCTTTGACCTTAATTTTATTAATATTAATTCTCCCTTTATACCATTCGATGCCTTGATATGTGTGTTAAGTATTTTCAGAGATTACAGGGCAGGAATGGCTTGGAGGATAGAAAGGAAGCATGCAAAAGTGGAAGGAATACAAGAAGTTGAAGGAACTGCAAAGCTGTCAGTTCCAGTTGAGCTAAAACGGTCATAACTTGAGCTACATAGGTCCAAACGACGCGGTTCCAGTTGCGTTGGAAAGCTAATATTCGGGGCTTCGATTTGATATATAATATGCCATAGTTGCCCTGACGCTAGGCGACACGAACGCGCGCTCCACGCGGATGCGTCGCAGTGACAAAAATCAGCGTGGCAGATTTCTTCTCCAGCGATTTCTGGGCTGTTTTCGACCCAGTTTGCGGCCCAGAAAACACAGATTAGAGGCTATAAAGTGGGAGAATCCATTCATTCATAATCATCAGCTCATAATTCATAATTTTTAGTTTTTAGATGTAGTTTTTATAGAGAGAGGTTAACCTCTCTCTTTGGTTTTAGGATTAGGATTCCTCTTAAAGGAATTAGAATCTCTTATTATTTCAATTTATTATTTCAACTTCCTCTCAGGTTCAATGTTCCTTTAATTTAACTTCTATTCTACTTTTATTTGTTCTAGCTTACTAATTTATTCTATTTTTCTTGTTGATTCTCTTTTTAGCCAAATTGGCTTATGAACTCTTCATGTTAGATTATAATTTCTATTTAATGCAATTTGAGGTATTTCAGAATTGTGATTCTTATTTAGCTTTTTATATTCTTGGCTTTAATTGATTAATTGGAGACTCTTGAGTTATCAAACTCATCGTGATTGATAATTGTTATTTTTGCTAATTGAATTGGATTTCAATAACTCTAGTCCTTTCTTAGGAATTGGTTAGGACCTGAGGATCAAACTAATTAGTCCACTTGACTTTCCTTTGCTTTAATAAAGGTTAACTAAGTGGGATTAAAAATATAATTCTCATCACCTTCAATAAGGATAACTAGGATAGGACTTCCAAATACTCATACCTCGCCAAGAGTTCTTTTCTTTTATTATTATTAATTTATTTATCCTGTCATTTAAATTACTTGCTTCTTATTTCAAAAACTCCCAATTTACAAAACTCATAACCAATAATAAGAACATACCTCCCTGCAGTTCCATGAGAAGACAACCCCGAGGTTTGAATACTTCGGTTATCAATTTTAAAGGGGTTTGTTACTTGTGACAACCAAAACTTTTGTACGAAAGGATTTTCTGTTGGTTTAGAAGCTATACTTACAATGCGATTATATTTTTACATTTCCTTACCGATAGAAAAACCGATCATCACTAAATATCTAGGAGCAATCATGAAGCTGAATGCCAAGTTATTTGGTAATGAGACTTGGGAGGATGAACCCCCCTTGTTCACCAATGAACTGAGTACATTAATGAGGTAGACATTACCTCAGAAGAAACCGGATCCCAGTAAATTCTTCATAACTTGTACCATAGGCACCATGACCTTTGAGAAGGCTCTGTGTGACCTGGGGTCAGGGATAAACCTCATGCCACTCTCTATAATGGAGAAACTGGGAATCTTTGAGGTACAAGCTGCAAGAATCTTACTAGAGATGGCAGACAAATCAATGAAACAGGCTTATGGACTAGTAGAGGACGTGCTTGTGAAGGTTGAAGGCCTTTACATGCCTGCTGACTCCATAATCCTAGACACTGGAAGGGATGAAGATGATTCCATCATCCTTGGAAGACCCTTCCTAGCCACAGCAAAAGCTGTGATTGATATTGACAGAGGAGAGTTGGTCCTTCAGTTGAATGAGGACGACCTTGTATTCAAGACTCAAGGTTCTCCTTCTATAACCATGGAGAGGAAGCATGAAAAGCTTCTCTCAATACAGAGCCAAACAAAACCCCCACATTCAAACTCTAAGTTTGGTGTTGGGAGGCCACAACCAAACTCTAAGTTTGGTGTTGGGAAGCTACAACCAAACTCTAAGTTTGGTGTTGAGAGGCCCCAACTCTGCTCTGATTATCTGTGAGGCTCCATGAGAGCCCACTGTCAAGCTATTGACATTAAAGAAGTGCTTATTGGGAGGCAACCCAATGTTATTTTTTATATCTATTTATTTTCCATTGCTATTTTATGTTTTCTTTAGGTTGATAATCATGTGAAGTCACAAAAACAACTGAAAAATAAAAAACAGAATGAATAATAGCATTAAAAATAGCTCACCCTGAAGGAAGAGCTTACTGGCGTTTAAACGCCAGTAAGAGTAGCAGAATGGGCGTTGAACGCCAGAAACAGGCACCAGACAGTCGTTTAACGCCAGAACAAAGCATCAAGTTGGCGTTAAACGCCAAGAAAGGGAGAAAAGCTGGCGTTAAACACCAGAAATAAGCAGCAACCTGGCGTTTAACGCCAGAATTGCACTCTAAAGGCGTTTTACACGCCTAAATGGAGCAGGAATGCTAAGTCCTTGACCCCTCAGGATTTGTGGACCCCACAGGATCCCCACCTACCCCACCTCTTCTTCTCTCCTCCTCACTCCTTTCCATAACACTCTTCCCCAAATACCCTTCACCTATCATATCTTACCCTCTTCCCTAAATACTCTTCACCAATCACCTCATTCACTTTTCCCCAAAACACCACCTACCTTCAAATTCAAAACTCTTTTTCCCTTCCAAACCCAAACTCCAAATACACGAACCAACCCTCCCCTCCACTCCTATATATACCCCTCATCACTCCTTCAATTTCACACATCACAAACACCTTATACCCCCTTGGCTGAATTCACCCTCTCCCTCCATCTCCTCCATTTTCTTCTTCTTCTCCATCATTCTTTCTTCTTTGCTTGAGGACGAGCGAACACTTTAAGTTTCGTGTGGTAAAAGTATTGCTTTTTGTTTTTCTATAACCATTTATTGCACCTAAGGCCGGAGAAACCTCTAGAAAGAGGAAAGAAAAGGCAAAAGCTTCCACCTCCGAGTCATGAGAGAAGGAGAGATTCATCTCAAAGGGCCATCAAGACCACTTCTATGAAGTTGTGGCCAAGAAGAAGGTGATCCCTGAGGTCCCTTTCAAGCTCAAAAGGAGTGAGTATCCGGTGATCCGACATGAGATTAGAAGAAGAGGATGGGAAATTCTCTCCAATCCTATTCAACAAGTCAGATTCTTAATGGTTCAAGAGTTCGATGCAAATGCATGGATCACTAGGAACTATGATCAAAGTATAAACCCGAATCCAAAGAATTGGCTTACAATGGTTCGGGGGAAATGCTTAGATTTCAGTCCAGAAAATGTAAGGTTGGCATTCAACTTGCCAATGATGCAAGAAAATGCACGCCCCTACACTAGAAGGGTCAACTTTGATCAAAGATTGGACCAAGTCCTCATGGACATATGTGTGGAAGGAGCTCAATGGAAAAGAGACTCAAGAGGCAAGCCGGTTCAATTAAGAAGACCGGACCTTAAGCCTGTAGCTAGAGGAGGGTTGGAGTTCATCCAACGCTCTATCATTCCTACTAGCAACCGATCTACAGTAACTGTGGATCGGGCCATCATGATCCATAGTATCATGATTAGGGAGAAAATAGAAGTTCATGAGATTATACCTCGAGAACTCTATAAGGTGGTTGATAAGTCCTCCACTTTGGCAAGGTTAGCTTTTCCTCACCTCATTTGTCACCTCTGCAATTCGGATGGGATTGTCATAGAGGGAGACATCCTCATTGATGAGGACAAGCCCATCACTAAAAAGAGGATGGAGCAAACAAGAGAGCCCATTCATGGACCTCAACAAGAGCATGAGGAAATTCCTCATCATGAAATCCCCGAGATGCCTCAAGGGATGCACTTTCCTTCACAAAACTATTGGGAGCAAATCAACACCTCCCTAGGAGAATTAAGTTCCAACATGGGACAACTAAGAGTGGAGCACCAAGAGCACTCCACCATTCTCCATGAGATTAGAGAAGATCAAAGAGCTATGAGGGAGGAGCAACAAAGGCAAGGAAGAGACATAGAGGAGCTCAAGAGCACCATTGGTTCTTCAAGAGGAAGAAGACGCCACCCTCACTAAGGTGGACCCGTTCCTTAATCTCCTTGTCTATTTATTTTTTTCTGTTTTTGTTCTCTATGCTTTATTTTTATTTATGTTTGTGTCTCCATTACATGATCATTAATGTCTAGTGTCTATGCCTTAAAGCTATGAATGTCCTATGAATCCATCACCTTTTTTAAATGAAAAATGTTCTAAAAGCAAAAGAACAAGAAATACATGAATTTTGAATTCATCTTTGAGATTAGTTTAATTATTTTGATGTGGTGGCAATACTTTTTGTTTTCTGAATGAATGCTTGAACAGTGCATATTTTTGATATTGTTGTTCATGAATGTTAAAATTGTTGGCTCTTGAAAGAATAATGAAAAAGGAGAAATTATTGATAATCTGAAAAATCATAAAATTGATTCTTGAAGCAAGAAAAAGCAGTGAAGAACAAGGCTTGCGAAAAAAAAGAAAAAAAAGAGAGAAAGAAAAAGAAAAAGCAAGCAGAAAAAGCGAAGAGCTCTTTAAACCAAAAGGCAAGAGCAAAAAGCCAATAACCCTTTAAACCAAAAGACAAGGGTAAAAAGGATCCAAGGCTTTGAGCATTAATGGATAGGAGGGCCCAAAGGAATAAAATTCTGGCCTAAGCGGCTAAACCAAGCTGTCCCTAACCATGTGCTTGTGGCGTGAAGATGTCAAGTGAAAAGCTTGAGACTGAGCAGTTAAAGTCGTGATCCAAAGCAAAAAGAGTGTGCTTAAGAACCTTGGACACCTATAACTGGGGACTCTAGCAATGCTGAGTCACAATCTGAAAAGGTTCACCCAGTTATGTGTCTGTGGCATTTATGTATCCGGTGGTAATACTGGAAAACAAAGTGCTTAGGGCCACGGCCAAGACTCAAAAAGTAGCTGTGTTCAAGAATCAACATACTGAACTAGGAGAATCAATAACACTATCTAAATTCTGAGTTCCTATAAATGCCAATCATTCTGAACTTCAAAGGATAAAGTGAGATGCCAAAACTGTTCAGAGGCAAAAAGCTACTAGTCCCGCTCATCTAATTGGAGCTAAGTTTCATTGATATTTTGGAATTTGATAGTATACTCTCTTCTTTTTATCCTATTTGATTTTCAGTTGCTTGGGGACAAGCAACAATTTATGTTTGGTGTTGTGATGAGTGGATAATTTATACGCTTTTTGGCATTATTTTTAGATAGTTTTTAGTATGTTTTAGCTATTTTTTATTATATTTTTATTAGTTTTTAAATAAAAATCACATTTCTGGACTTTACTATGAGTTTGTGTATTTTTCTATGATTTCAGGTATTTTCTGGCTGAAATTGAGGGACCTGAGCAAAAATCTGATTCAGAGGTTGAAAAAGGGCTGCAGATGCTGTTGGTTTCTGACCTCCCTGCACTCAAAATAGATTTTCTAGAGCTACAGAAACCCAATTGGCGCACTCTTAATTGCATTGGAAATTAGACATCCAGGGCTTTCCAGCAATATATAATAGTCTACACTTTGCCCGAGTTTTGACGACGCAAACCGGCGTTCAAACTCCAACTTCCTGCCCTATTCTGAAGTTAAACGCCAGAAACAGGTTACAAACCAGAGTTAAACGCCACAAACAGGCTGCAACCTGCCATTTAACTCTAAGAGAAGTCTATACATGTGTAAATCTCAATGCTCAACCCAAGCACACACCAAGTGGGCCCTGAAAAGTGGATTTCTGCATTATTTACTTATCTCTGTAAACCCTAGTAACTAGTTTAGTATAAATAGGACTTTTTACTATTGTATTCAAGGTCTTGGTCATTCTGGTTCCCCCTCTGGAGCCGAAGCCAATGAACACTATTATCACTTATGTATTTTCAACGGTGGAGTTTCTGTACCCCATAGATTAAGGTGTGGAGCTCTGCTGTTCCTCATGAATTAATGCAAAGTACTATTGTTTTTCTATTCAATTCAAGCTTATTCTTATTCCAGGATATTCACTCGCAGTTTAACCTGATGAATGTAATGATCCGTGACACTCATCATCATTCTCACCTATGAACGCGTGCCTAACAACCACTTCCGTTCTATATGCAATAGCTTGAGTGTTTATCTCTTAGCCTCCATTCCGAAAGATTGGAGTCTTCGTGGTATAAGCTAGAATCAATTGGTAGCATTCTTGAGATCCAGAAAGTCTAAACCTTGTCTGTGGTATTCCGAGTAGGATCTGGGATGGGATGACTGTGACGAGCATCAAACTCACGAGTGTTGGGCGTAGTGACAGACGCAAAAGGATCAATGGATCCTATTCCAACATGAGTGAGAACCGACAGATCATTAGCCGTGCGGTGACAGTGCATTTGGACCATTTTCACTGAGAGGACGGACGGTAGCCATTGACAACGGTGATCCCCCAACATACAGCTTGCCATGGAAAGGAGTATGAATGATTGAATAAAGGAAGTAGGAAAGCAGAGATTCAGATGGAGCAAAGCATCTCCATACGCTTATCTGAAATTCTCACCAATGAATTACATAAGTATCTCTATCTTATTTTATATTTTATTTATATTTTAATTACCAAAACCTCATAACTATTTGAATCTGCCTGACTGAGATTTACAAGATGACCATAGCTTGCTTCAAACCGACAATCTCCGTGGGATCGACCCTTACTCACGTAAGGTTTATTACTTGGACGACCCAGTGCACTTGCTGGTTAATTGTGCGAAGTTGTGAAAAGGAGTTGAGATTATAATCGTGCGTACCAAGTTTTTGGTGCCGTTGAGATCACAATTTCGTGCACCAGCAGCATAGAGTAATCAACAAGGGAAATAAATAAACTAAAGTGCTAAAATAAATAAGAGTAGAACTAAACTAAATTAAACTAAGATAGAATTATAAATTGGAGAAGAAACAAAACTAAGAAACCTAAAACCTAGGGAAAGGAGAGAGCCTCTCTCACTAGAAAACTACATCTCAAAACCTAATTTTTGTGAATGAAGTGTTGTCCCCCTGATTCCCCCACTCTGCAGCCTCTAATATGTGTTTTAGGGCTTGGAACTGGGCCAAAAGGAGCCCAGAAATCGCCCCCAGCGCTTTCTGCAAATTACAGCACGTGACGCTTTGTCATGCGTATGCGTCACTCACGCGTACGCGTCGCTTGGACAAAATCCTGGTAATGCATACGCATGACTCACGCGTACACGTCGCTTGTCTTCTGCGCAGTCATGCGTACGCATCGCTGCTGGCTTCTCAAAACAAATTTTTCTTGCGTTTCTTCCACTTTTGCATGCTTCCTTTCCGTCCTCTAAGCCATTGCTGCCCTATAAATCCGGAAAACACTCAGCAAACATATCACGATATCGAATGGTAATAAGAGGGAATTAAAATTAGCAAATTTGAGGCCAAAAAAGCATGTTTTCAATCAAAGCATAGTATTAGGAAGGAAAATGCAAAACATGCAATTTATGTGAATAAGTGTAGAAATAATGGATAAAATCTATTAAATTAAGCACAAGATAAACCCTGAAAATGGGGTTTATCAACGAACATTCCCAAAATGAGCACTCACAGACATTCATGCCAAATGTATCTTAAAGATACCCTGACGGCATGAGGCACACAAGTAGAGTATGCAGTAAAGCATAGTTAGTCCACTCCCCAGGCTCTACTGGGAACGAACTACTCTGATACCAAATTGTAACGACCCAATTTCTGGTACATCATGATCATACTAGAAACTGAGCGCTACAAACATGTCTTCCTAATTATTATCTATTATTTATTATATGAGCCTGATTCATTGTTAAAAGCATAGTTATTTTGTGAGGTACTTTTTTTTTTCAAAATGTTTGGATTAATAAACAGAATCATTCATAATCAATTCACGAATAATAATAGATAAAACAGTTATAAACAACCACACATAAATACATCTCAAGCAGTTGACAACATTCGGTTATCCAGCCTTTATTAGAGTAAAGATCTTTAGTTAGAACACCCCTAGACATAGTTAGATAATAACTATATACATACATATAGCTACAACGTCCTAGGCCCTGACCTGTTTAAGAAGTTCCTAAGCTGGCGCCCAGGCTATCCTAGACTCTATACTTGATGAGTATTTTGGTGGAAAAATGAATTTCTCCCAAAACACACAAATCTAACCAGCAAGTGCACCGGGTCGCATCAAGTAATAATAACTCACGGGAGTGAGGTCGATCCCACAGGGATTGATGGATCAAGCAATTTTAGTGGGTGATTAGTTTAGTCAAGCTGACATTTAGTGAATTGTGTGAAATTGTAGCCAACAGAAAGTAAATGACAATGAATTTAAAGTTGCAGAATGTAAATTGGCAAGTAACTTAAAGAGCAAGAAATGTAAATTGCAAGAATCTTAAATGACAAGAAATATAAATTGCATTAAATGTAAAGGGAATTGGGAATTGGATTTGAACAAGGAAAAGTTAAATTGCATTAAACAGAAGAGAAAAAGGGAATTGGGATTGAATCGGATCCGAAACAGAAATGTAAATAAACATGAAAAGTAATAAACAGAGAATGTAAAATTGGAATTAAGATCTCAGGACCCAAGAGACTAGAAAACCAAGTCTAGATCTCACTACCTTCCTTGATCCAACAAGAACAATTGCAAAGGAAATGTAAATTGCAAAGAAAGTAGATGAAGAGCAATTAACAGAAAATGAAAATTCAATTAAGCAGTGAATAAAGCAGAGAGATCTTAGGATGAGATTGAAACAGAATTCCTTCAATTCTCCAACCCAAGACTCAAAAAAAAAACAAAGAAAATAAACTTAAAGAGAGAGTTCTCGAATCCTAGTGCTCCCTCGTGGAGCCAGCCTCCTCACAAATATGAAAATGATGCCTTATATAGGCTTTACAAAATGAAAATGAAATTCAAAACAAATTACAATTAAAATGAAATTTCTATTCTAACTATCTCTTGTGCCTTTGAGTGGTGTCAATTGGGCCCTTGCTCTTGATGGAATTGGGTTAATAAAGGCCTAGGTTGATTGCTCTTGGAGTTGGAGAAAGATCCATTGTGAACCGGGTTGAAAAACATAAAAGCTTGAGTAAAAGTTTGAGCAAAAGTTAGGGGTCTAACTTTTGCTCTAACTTTTCATATCAGCCCCATTGTTTTACTGATACCCACGTTGGTGCAAAAGTTAGGGGTCTAACTTTTGCTCCAACGTTGGCCTCCCTTATGCATGTTCATGGCGCCAACTTTTTCCTCTTGTCATGTTGCCAATTTTATGCCCAATATAGACTATCATATATGGTTGGAAAGCTCTGAATGTCAGCTTTCTAACCCACTTGGAATCACTTCAATTGGACATCTACAACTCAAGTTATGATCATTTGAAGAGGGCATGGTCGCTGGCTTTGGTGTGCAGCGTTTGAGGTAACGTTTGCCTCAAACGTTGGCGAAAACGCCAGTTCTGGAGGCTCAAACGTATTGTCCACCCTATACTATTATACATTGTTAGAAAGCCCTGGATGTCTACTTTCCAATGCCGTTGGGAGCTCATCAATTGGAGCTCTACAGCTCGAGTTATACTCCATCGAAGGTGCAGAGGTCAAGTGGCCTCACTGCAGGTTGCCACCATGTTCATTTATGCACATTGCGGGGCAGTTTTCTCCCTCCATTTTAGTGTCCATCATGCAGTGCCATATATGCTTGGAAAGCTCTTGATTCCTACTTTCCAATGCTTCTTGAATCACCTCATTTGGAGCTCTGTAGCTCAAGTTATTCTTGTTGGAAGTATACCCCTTCAAGCTGTTGTGGTGTGTGGCGCCAACGTTAGCCTCAAAGTTAGGGGGCTAACGTTGGCGCAAACTTTTGCTCCTCCCCTTGTGAATTTCATGTGCCAACGTTAGCCACCAAGTTAGGGGGCTAACGTTGGCGCAAACTTTTGGTGCCCAGGGAGGTTTTCTTCATGCCAACGTTAGCCTCAAAGTTAGGGGGCTAACGTTGGCGCAAACTTTTGGTGCCCAGGGGTGAATTTCATGTGCCAACGTTAGCCTCCAAGTTAGGGGTCTAATGTTGGGGCTAACTTTTCAACCAAAAGTTTGTGCAAAAGTTTGATGCTAACTTTAGGTCCAGCTTTTTGCTTCCTGGTTCATTTTCACTTATTCCATTGTCCTCTCTTTGCTCCTAGCCATTCCTTCTTGCTTCAACCTTTCTTCAAGCTTTCTTCACCTATCATTATGAGATATTCATTCTTTCATAATATGTGACAATTTTAGCATAAAACCTCATGAAATAGCATGAATTCATACATGGTTGATTAAATCAAAGGAAACATGAAAATCTACCCAATTGGCTTGCTTATGACTCAAGAAAGTGCATAAAACCTATTGAAAACAAAGGAAAGAGCATAGAAAAACATGACATGGTGACATGTCATCACAACACCAAACTTAAACCTTGCTTGTCCCCAAGCAAGAAAAGAATCATGCAATAAAGATTGACAATCCAAGGCAAGAAGAATAGCAACTCAATGTTCATGGTAAGCTAGTTTTCTAAGCATGCTACAATCACAAAAGAAATGTAAATGATTGATGCTTCCATCTAGCTCAATTTATGAAATCTTTTTCTTATATTTCTTCCTTGAAACAAGCTTTTGATTTTCTTATTAGCTTCTCCTTTTGGGTGCTTTGCCCCATGAGTTGATAACAAAGCTACGACTTCTAAATGCTTTGTTTTCAAGTATTACCACTTGATACATAAGCACCACAAGCATTTGATTAGAGGACTTCATTAAGCTCATTTTTCCTTTCTTTTCTTGACTCTCTAATCATTGATGCTCAAAGCCTTGAGCCTTGAGGGAGTGCTTTTGCACTTTGAGCCTAGCCTTGACTTCTAAGTGTTTTGTTTTCAAGCATTTGGCTTGATACATAAACACCACAAGTACTTAGCAAATAGATTGCCATTGGTACTCAGAGCCTTCAGCTTTCTCATTTTTTCCCTTTTTCTTTTCTTGCTTTATTTTGCATTTGCTTTCAAGGTTTTCATGATTTTAAAAGATTTCACAAAACGTGCTAGATAAAAACTTCAATTAAATAAAATCTAATGCAATTAAGCAACAATCAAACATACTAGCTTCCCAATACTTTTATGCACATGCTAAAATCTTCTTTAATGCCTTGTTTGTTTATGATCATGATACCTTGTTGCTTTTGAATTCACAAAACTCAAGTTGGTAATCATAATGACATAGCACCATGTTGCAATTTAGAAATCAAACTATGCCTTTTCATACACACATGCATACAGAGAAGGTACAGACAATCATGTAGTTTATGGTGCTTGAAACAAATGAGAGGAAAAGGAACTTTACAACCTTGCCGTTCATCTTCATTATTGTTGTCCTTTTTCCTCTATTCTTCCTCCTTCCCTTGCCAAACTCAAAATACTTGCTCATCCTCAAGCAATAATTAGAACAATGGCTATGGGGCTAAGATGTATCATGAATGTCTTAGATAATGAAATGTTAGTATCACATGTGTTTTAAGCAAGCAAAATTAAAGATAATAATCAAGGCACAAGAGACAGAGACATTGTGATTGCAAGCTTAAGAAGGTGAGCATAATACTTTGCATAAAGAATAAGTGGCACACCAAACTTAGTGTGACACTTTCACTTGGAATCAATGCAAGTATCCAGTAAAGATTTGAAGCAAACTGTGTTGCATAGCAACACCAAACTTAGAATGCAATCCTATGTCAATTTATTTGAACTAAAACTAAACAAAAGAAACTGTTATATGTTAAGTACAATCACCAAATGAAGAATCTGTTATGAATAAGGATGTCTTGGTGATGTATTAACAAAAACAGTTAATGGAAGAAAGTATTAAAAACAAGTAAATAAATGAAACAAAGAGAAAACAAAAATTATCCAACTAAGAAGAAAAATAACACTGTAAAAGGCAATATGATTATGCAGACAAGTGATGTTACTGGATTGATTTGCATAGAAAAATAGGTGGCACACCAAACTTAGAATCTTGGTGTGTCACTTTCATGTAAAATTGATGCAATCATCCATGAAGATGGAAAACAGTTTGTTGCAGGGCAACACCAAACTTAGAATGTAACCATATGCCAATTTATTGAAATTTAAACAAAGCAAGGAAAAGAAATGTACCTACTGTCTACCTGTTCTTTACTTTCTTCCTCTTCTTCCAATTTCTTAAGAGAAATGACTTCAAAAGAGGAAAAGATTCAGCTATTGCCCCCTGTCTTGGTTTCCTCTCAGCAAGCTTTCTGTTGTACATGGCTTGATTGAGCTTGCTTGCTATTGGTCCAGGGGTTGGATTGCTTGTGGTTGACCTCCTCTTGAATGTTGTCCTTGGTAGTTTAGTCACAATCCTCTTCTTGGTGCTTTTTTCAATTGCCTTCACTTCTTTGAATCCAAGTCTTAGTGGTTGTGTGATTGTTGGAGTTTTGTATTCATCCAGAGCCTTTTGTATTGGTGGTTCCATGAACTCCTCCTTTATGTACTTCTCTGCCTCACTTGAGTTTGGAATGACTTCTTCACTCTCTTGCTCCTCCACTTCCTCTTTTACACCCAACATTTGTTTCAATCGCTCTATCATGGGGGAGGTTTGTCGATCTTCCCAACATTTCTTCATCTCCTCGTCATACCTTTCAATCATGGATTCAGATGTTGAGGCGTTTTGGTCCAGGGAGGTTTGTGAGAGTTGTGAGTCTTCATGTTCTCTTGTCATCTCAAGTGCAGTTTCAGGTTCAACCACCTCATTCTTCATTGAAAGTTCACTTGATGCAGTGGCCTCCTTATCTTGCTCTTCCACTTTCTCCTTCATATCCATCAATTGGCCTTCATTTCTCTTGCTCAGTGGTTCTAAGTGTTTCCTTATTTTCTCTAAATCTTCATTCATATTTTTTAAGAGACTTTCTTCCCTTTTCCAGGCTTGTTGTTGTTCCTTCATGAATTGTTCTTGTCTTTTCAACAATTCTCTGGATTTTTGAAGTGGATCTTCATTTTGCTCTTCCACCTCCTCCTTTTTTGCAATTTCACTTAACACAGGGACCTTGCATTCTTGTTTTTCCATTTTCTCCTTCCTTGCATTCAATAATTGGCCTGCCATCACTTCCATGTTTTTGAATGAATTCTCTTGCTCGTTCCAAGATCTTTGCACCTCCCTCTCATATTTTTCAAACATGATCTCGAGCTTTGAGAGGCCTAGGTTCGTGGAAGTTTGTGTTGAGGCATATTTAGGTGATGAAGAATTTTCAAATGTAGAAGTGGGAGGTGAGGTTGGACAATCTCTCATGTGAGTTGACTGCTCAGAATTTGCAGTTTCTTGGTAATACTCCCAGCCACCAGTGGAATAATGACTTGAATCATTTTGTGGTGGAGGGAAATGTCTAATATGATTTTCTTTCTCATCTTGTGGTTCTGAAGCATGGCTCCATGAATTGGAGAGCCCAGAATTTGAAGTTTCTTGGTGATATTCCCATCCATCATTAGAAATTGGTGATGGTGGGTGATATCCCATAGAATTTGTTTGATCATAAGATGAGTTGAACTCCATTTGAGTTTTGTAAAACACACAACCAAGGAAAATTGAAATTACTCATATCAGAGATGAGAATTTCTTAGTGAGGCAAAAACTCAAACACCTTGGTTTCACTTTGAAACAGAAAACAAAAATAAAGAAAATGCTTGATCTAGACTTCTCACCCACTTAATCATTGTTGATCTAATCAATCCCCGGCAACGGCGCCAAAAACTTAATGAGTATTTTGGTGGAAAAATGAATTTCTCCCAAAACACACAAATCTAACCGGCAAGTGCACCGGGTCGCATCAAGTAATAATAACTCACGGGAGTGAGGTCGATCCCACAGGGATTGATGGATCAAGCAATTTTAGTGGGTGATTAGTTTAGTCAAGCTGACATTTAGTGAATTGTGTGAAATTGTAGCCAACAGAAAGTAAATGACAATGAATTTAAAGTTGCAGAATGTAAATTGGCAAGTAACTTAAAGAGCAAGAAATGTAAATTGCAAGAATCTTAAATGACAAGAAATATAAATTGCATTAAATGTAAAGGGAATTGGGAATTGGATTTGAACAAGGAAAAGTTAAATTGCATTAAACAGAAGAGAAAAAGGGAATTGGGATTGAATCGGATCCGAAACAGAAATGTAAATAAACATGAAAAGCAATAAACAGAGAATGTAAAATTGGAATTAAGATCTCAGGACCCAAGAGACTAGAAAACCAAGTCTAGATCTCACTACCTTCCTTGATCCAACAAGAACAATTGCAAAGGAAATGTAAATTGCAAAGAAAGTAGATGAAGAGCAATTAACAGAAAATGAAAATTCAATTAAGTAGTGAATAAAGCAGAGAGATCTTAGGATGAGATTGAAACAGAATTCCTTCAATTCTCCAACCCAAGACTCAAAAAAAAAACAAAGAAAATAAACTTAAAGAGAGAGTTCTCGAATCCTAGTGCTCCCTCGTGGAGCCAGCCTCCTCACAAATATGAAAATGATGCCTTATATAGGCTTTACAAAATGAAAATGAAATTCAAAACAAATTACAATTAAAATGAAATTTCTATTCTAACTATCTCTTGTGCCTTTGAGTGGTGTCAATTGGGCCCTTGCTCTTGATGGAATTGGGTTGGTAAAGGCCTTGGTTGATTGCTCTTGGAGTTGGAGAAAGATCCATTGTGAACCGGGTTGAAAAACATAAAAGCTTGAGTAAAAGTTTGAGCAAAAGTTAGGGGTCTAACTTTTGCTCTAACTTTTCATATCAGCCCCATTGTTTTGCTGATACCCACGTTGGTGCAAAAGTTAGGGGTCTAACTTTTGCTCCAACGTTGGCCTCCCTTATGCATGTTCATGGCGCCAACTTTGTCCTCTTGTCATGTTGCCAATTTTATGCCCAATATAGACTATCATATATGGTTGGAAAGCTCTGAATGTCAGCTTTCTAACCCACTTGGAATCACTTCAATTGGACATCTACAACTCAAGTTATGATCATTTGAAGAGGGCATGGTCGCTGGCTTTGGTGTGCAGCGTTTGAGGTAACGTTTGCCTCAAACGTTGGCGAAAACGCCAGTTCTGGAGGCTCAAACGTATTGTCCACCCTATACTATTATACATTGTTAGAAAGCCCTGGATGTCTACTTTCCAATGCCGTTGGGAGCACATCAATTGGAGCTCTACAGCTCGAGTTATAATCCATCGAAGGTGCAGAGGTCAAGTGGCCTCACTGCAGGTTGCCACCATGTTCATTTATGCACATTGCGGGGCATTTTTCTCCCTCAATTTCAGTGTCCATCATGCAGTGCCATATATGCTTGGAAAGCTCTTGATTCCTACTTTCCAATGCTTCTTGAATCACCTCATTTGGAGCTCTGTAGCTCAAGTTATTCTTGTTGGAAGTATACCCCTTCAAGCTGTTGTGGTGTGTGGCGCCAACGTTAGCCTCAAAGTTAGGGGGCTAACGTTGGCGCAAACTTTTGCTCCTCCCCTTGTGAATTTCATGTGCCAACGTTAGCCACCAAGTTAGGGGGCTAACGTTGGCGCAAACTTTTGGTGCCCAGGGAGGTTTTCTTCATGCCAACGTTAGCCTCAAAGTTAGGGGGCTAACGTTGGCGCAAACTTTTGGTGCCCAGGGGTGAATTTCATGTGCCAACGTTAGCCTCCAAGTTAGGGGTCTAACGTTGGGGCTAACTTTTCAACCAAAAGTTTGTGCAAAAGTTTGATGCTAACTTTAGGTCCAGCTTTTTGCTTCCTGGTTCATTTTCACTTATTCCATTGTCCTCTCTTTGCTCCTAGCCATTCCTTCTTGCTTCAACCTTTCTTCAAGCTTTCTTCACCTATCATTAATCAACCAAACACATCAAAGCTATGCTCAAAATCATGAGATATTCATTCTTTCATAATATGTGACAATTTTAGCATAAAACCTCATGAAATAGCATGAATTCATACATGGTTGATTAAATCAAAGGAAACATGAAAATCTACCCAATTGGCTTGCTTATGACTCAAGAAAGTGCATAAAACCTATTGAAAACAAAGGAAAAAGCATAGAAAAACATGACATGGTGACATGTCATCAATACTCACCTAGTCCCTCTAAACTACTAAACCGAGGGAAAGTATATTCTAAGTCTTAAAACTTAAGTCTGGTGGAACGTCATCAAAAGGTGGAGCATCATCTACTACTCCTCTGCACGATCAGGCATTGCTATATGATGTCTCTCTGGTACCTCATCAAGTAGCCACATAACAAAAGTCTCGTACATAGGATTTGGGTCAAAGTTCACGTACAAACGGGGTGCAGACGTTGGCTGGTCTCACAGTATATACATATAAACAGAGAACGAGATTCACCCTAGACTTAGAACACTACCAAGAGTGGAATCCTCTTTGCAAATAGTCGTCAGTGAACTACAGAAGGGTACTCATACTTCCATCTGAAGGGAAAAGGGGGAGAGAAGGGGTAAGAACTGGGGAGTTCTTAGTAAGGTCAGCGTTATTTGTTACGTTCATTAATTCTGTGTTGTTTAGCAGACAAATAGTAAAATACAAAGAAGCAGTAAATAGAAAAAATAGATAAATAGAAAAAATAGAGAAAATAGAAAGCAAAACACGAACAAAAGAATACAAGAAAATAAAACACAAACATAGAGAATAAAATACAAACAAACAAATCATACATTCATTCAACATTCGTAACAAAGGAAATGCACAACCAAGTATGATGCATGTCTATCCTATGTAGGCCATGAGCTCACGTGTCAGTTTACCCCCTGCAGCCCAACATTACCTAGGAACTAGTCCTAGATATGGCTTATTCTCTGTAGGTAAACTTCGGCCTACAAAAATAACACTCCAGTAAGTGAACTTCGGTTTACAAGAATAATCTAAAAACAACACAACAACTTTCTGTAGGTGAACTTCGGCCTACAGAAATGGTACCGCTATAAGTCAACTTCGACTTATAGAAATGGCGCCCCTGTAAGTGAACTTCGGCTTACAGAAATCACAACTCTCTCTAGGTGAACTTCGGCCAACAGGAGCAACACCCTGAGATACACAATTGATATTCACTGCAGGTGAACTTCGGCCTACAGGAATAACAACTCACTGTAGGTGAACTTGGGCGTACAGGACCTCTAGGACTAATGGAAAAGCAGCGGATGAATAAACAAATATCTCTGGAGTCGCCTTAATGCAACAAATGACCTTTCAACATGCCCTCTGCTTATTCTCTATTCTCTTTATCATATTACACTTTTCTCTTTTTCTTTTTACTCTGCTCTGGTTACTCTTTTATCTGTATCTCTTTTCTCTGCTCTGATTACCCTTTTCTCTTTATCTCTTTACTCTGCTCTGGTTACTCTTCTCTCTTCTTTGTCTCTTTAGTCTGCTCTGATTTTTCTGTTTAACGTATGTATTTAAAGCTTATGTAAATTTCGATATGAATAGTTAGCCTGCCCCAAGTATAGGTTCATTAAGTCTATACTGAAACAGTTTAACTTTTCATATTATACTTAACCCTAGGCACAACTCAAGAATTAACTATGTTTCTCCTAATTCATTCACTAATCCTTGTTTGTTTCTGCCATTAAAACTTCACACACTTTTTCTTCGATTTTTATCTTTTCTTCAACTTTTTATCTTTCCTTTGTCTTTGCCTCACTAATATGTTATTACCACTCCCTAAGTGTTTTATGAAGGGAATTATGAGATTCTGAGCTTAAAGTTATCTTTCTGAAACTTTTACGAAAAGCTGCCTTTTCTTCATTATTTTACTATTTTTAATAAAATATTATTTTTAATTAAATAATATTATTTAATATTTCATTATTAAATTTTTGAAAATTACCTTACCTTTACTTTTTAACCTTTAAAATTCACTTTTTATCCCGGTAACTTTTAATATTTTTACTTTAACCATCTTAATTTTTAATATTTACAAAATAACCCCTCAAACACCAAAATAATTACTTCCTTGCCCTTTTATGGATCAAAGGCCTGTTCTTCATTGTTCTTCACCACAATCAAAGTGTTTTTCATTTTTTTCATAAATTTTTCAGATTCTTTCTCTGTTTTCACCCGTTTTTCAATATTTCCAGTAACTAATTTTTACAATAATTTATAATAAATTATTAGCCACTAAATGCCCATATTTTTCACTGATTTCAACAAAAAATCAACCCCAATTTAAAGGTTAGGGTTCAAAATTCTAACAGCCACAAGAACATGCATTCATAGCTTGAATATCATCAAATTTCATCAAATTTTCACCAAAATTTCAACAAGAATCACTCATATAAACAATCAATTTCAAACATAACCATACCATATCATAATCACACAACTCAAACACAATTAATCAAGATTAATTTTACCAAACCCTACCTTGATTTCCAGCTTCAAATTCGGTTACTCTTTGAAGTGTTCTTAAAGCACTTTTTCCTCCTAAAACACATCAAGAACAACTTTGAATCTATAAAACCTCAACTGACTAAACCTTAATCAACATATTAGGAAGAGAATCCTCACCTTAAACGTTCTGGGAATTGAATATTTTTGGCTCACAAGTCAAGCTAAGCAAGAGATCTAAGGAAGAACTTCAAGAAAACACATTTTTAGCATGGTTTTCCTTGAAAACTGAATTGAAGTGGCCGGGAGACATCCATCTCACCTTATTTTCAGCCTTGATATGTTATATGATTTTTTAGGGGAAGAAGAGATGATCATTTTGGTGTAATCGGAGTTTTGATTTGAGTTTTAGTTCAGAAGAAATCAAGCTTCGAAGATTAAGAACCAAGAACTTTTCTCTCTTTTCTTTCTCTCTTATTTTTGGCCATTCAAGGTGAAAATGAGCAGCTTGGAGTGTCTTGGGGGTTAGGAAAAAATGTGCTTGATGATGATTGGCTAGTTTGGGAGGTGGTTGAAAAATATCTCAAGTGTATAATTACTAAAACTAGATGTATTAGAACATACACTTAACAATAATTTTAGAGATTAATATCTAAGCTACTAGTATAAATGATACTAGTAGCATGATTAACATGAGAATAGAAGGTATATGATGAGGCATTAGCATTGCTAAAGTCATCAGAGAGTGCTGGTGTTAACCTGCACCAGTAGACTGTGAACCCGGTTAAACCGATCTTCTATTTTTAACTAAAACAGATCAAGTAATATTATAATATTATTCAAGCATCTCTAATATTAATATAATAACAATATCATATTACTATTTCTCTTTCCTCATGAATCAAGTCCGGTTCGTCAAACTAAGACTAATTGCGGAAACCAGAATAAAAAATTCCTAACCGATATGGTTCAAAAACTAGGTTCTCCGCGACTGTGTTGTCAAACTTATCTCAAAAGAGGTTCTTGCTTATTGATTACATAACAATGATATAGATTGAGGTGCTTGAAGATATGTCAGATATTTTTCCTTCACTAATCTTTCAGAAAACTCCGTATCTTCAAAAAAGATCTTGTGTACCCGAAAACTGGGTTGTTACAAGATACATGAAAATAAAGTTATTTCTAAAGTACTGTGATTAATAGCCGTGTTATGTATCTTTTCAAAATGAAAGATTTAATATTCAAAATCCGAAATCCTTTTTAAAAGAGAAAGCTATTAATTCTTTAAAAATCCCAAACCCTTTTAAAAGTTTTTCCTAGACAGCATGAATTACCAAGCTGTTCCAAACATAGATTCATTAAGTTTATGTTGAACCACTTTAGTTTTTTATACATTTCTAAACCAAAATCCAATCAATTTTCAGTCACACACAAGTAATAAGAAGGTTCAAACAAAATCCAGCAGTTACATCAAGTAGAGTAATTAGCAATTATACATAATTATTCACATAGACAAACCAATTACAATATGCACACCCAGACAATGTCACATAGATGCATATGATGAATGTTTTCCCTATGGCTGATGAGTCTCATCTGTCGTTATCAAGCTAACCCGACAAGTCCGGCTGTTAAACCCTGGACTATCCCCTGATGCTCATCCCCAAGAGTCTATGCATAACTTTTTCTTATATATAAAATTTCTCAATGGGGGTACCTTCCCAGGAATTTATAAGTCCCGGTCACCCTTACGTTGTAGGGTCAACAGAGTATCGAATCTCAAACTGGAATACATGGTGTCTAGTCACGGTACTTTACCCAGGAAAACTCGTATCTCAGATAAAAAAAAGTACAAAAGCCACATATTCATTCATCATGATTTCCGCACTTCATTAACAATTCATACCAAGTTAAATCATCATTCCTGCCATATATCACTTTTTCCTTAAATCACTTTACTTTAAAACCAAAATCAAACTCATATTTGTCTTAAAATTCACAATTCCTCATATCTCAAATTATTCCAAGTTCATAATCCACTTTTTCCTTATAATCGATTCTCTTTCAAAATGGAGCCACTTTATGTGATATTTCCCAAAACTTCCTAAAAGACTTTGCCACCATTTTCAGACCCCAACTAAACCATTTCGCAACCCCATCCACGGGTTCAAAATGAAATCAGTTTCAAATCAGACTAATTCCGAAACATCGTATCATTCTCATATTTCAAGAAAATAGATTCAAACTGAATTTATTTTCAATGAAAAAAACTCGTTTTCAAAACTTTAAAGAAATAATTCAGCAATCACCCATTGAACAAAACCAAACCACAATCCAATCAAACAACAATCACATTCATCCCAAAATAGCTCGACGATACATAAGACTTATACAATCACTGAAAGTACATTTATCACAAAAGCCCCTACCTTGATAATTTGTTACCAAAATGCATAAACTGAACTCTCTTCTCTCAGTCCAAACTCAATGGCAACTTCAATTGTCACTCCGCACACTTTCGCAATAGCATAACAGCTTTAAAACATGACATGCAACCTCGGTTACTAATTCTTAATACCATTAATATCGCAAAAACTTTAATACATGTAATAGAACACTAATGCGGGGTCTCCGAAATAGTTATACTTACTCCAATAACAAAATGAAACAGCGGCGGTCTCTGAACTACTTTGGCGGCAGCCCCGGCAGCCACCTCAAGCGGCAGTAGCAACTGGACTTTGGCGATGACAAGTGAAACCAACATGCAGTGATTATAACATTTCCAAATACTCAAAAGAAACGAAACCCAATACTCAAAACCTTATTGCAAGTGGTCGTTGATGACGGCAGCAACGTTTTTCGACGGCGAAGGCTCGGCCACCCATCACCAGCGGTGGCGACGAAGCGTACAACGGCGGCTAGGCAGAGCAGCGGTGAGAGGAACCAGCTCAACGGCAACGGCCCATGTAGATTGGCGTCGGCAGCAGCTTCTGACGGCGACGGCTATGGTTCTCCCCGGCGGCTCCCTCTCGCGCGTCCCCTCTTCTTCGTCAGCGACGTCAGTGGCTTCTGGTCGCTTCTCCACGGCTCTGCTCGACGATGACGGACCCAGAGGTGGCGGGGGTGACATGCGCAACAGCAGCCCGCAATGATGACAGTGGTGGCAGCTCTGCACAGCGCGGCGGCTTCCTCTCTCTTCCCTTTTCCCCCATCACAGCTCACTCATCCCTAGCGTTCTCCCCCTCTCGGACCTCCCTCTTCCCCCTTTCCCTTTCTTCTTTCATTGTTTCAGCGTGTGTGTGTGTGTATGTGCTTGTTGAGTGAGTGTCGTGTGTGAGGAGGGGTAGGGGGAGTGTTGTTTAGATAGGGTTTGGGGTAGATTAGAAAATTTTAATAAAAATAAGGGTAATAATATAATTTTATAAAATAAATGAAAAGATAGAATAATAATTAATAACCAAAATAAATATAAAGTATCTATCTTAAAAAATTACCTTTTAATTACCAATCTATAAATTATTTTTAGTTAAATACCAATTTAATAAAAATTGGAGATAAGTAAATTAATTCTTCTTTATTTATAAGATAAGGTAAAAATCTATATGTTAAAATTAAGGCATATAAAATACTCATTATTTTTCAATTATAAGAACTCTAAATAATAAATAAGAATTTACTCAACTTATATATAAAAATCTCCAAAAATATGATCTTAAATAAATATAATGAATCATAAATAATTTATTAATAACTTTTCAAAATTTGGCGTTGATAAATCCCAATTTTGTGGTTTATTTTGTATTGAATTAGGTATATTTTATCAACGAAATTCCTTTGCAACGAAATTCCTTTGAGAAATTCTAGACCGACATTTATCCTCTATCAAGTTTTTGGCACCGTTGCCGGGGAATTGCAATGTGTGCTTATTGTTAGTTATTATTGTATATATGTTAATATTGTGAATAGTTGCTTATTGGCTTGTTTGCTAGTTTTTGCTAGTTGTAGGATTATGCTTTCTTTGTTTCTTATTAGCATTTGATTTTATTTTCTCTTTTTCCCATGAATTCTCGCCCTTTTGGCTATGAGTATGGTTACAACTATGTTGTAGGAAATGAAAATTTTAATGAGAATATGCATCAAGGATGGGATAATCAAAGGTGGGAGGAGCCTCGAGCATATGATCAACCCTCTTGGCAACAACCTCCACCAATGTACCACAAGCAAAAGCCATTCCATGATGCATACCAATCCAATGGTTATGGTGGACTGATAAACCCCATTTGTAGGGTTTATCATGTGCTTAATTTAGGGGATTTTATAACCTTTTACCCACATTTATTCAATGAAATAACATGGTTTCATGATTGTCTCCTAATTTGTGCTTAAGAGTGAACACATGCTTTTTAGGTCTTAAAATAGGTAAATTTAATTCACCCTAATTCCATTAGGTGCTTTGATATGTTTGTTAAGTGATTTCAGATTTAGCAAGCAAGGATTGGATTGAGGGGATGAAGGAAAAGCATGTAAAAACGGAGAACTTATCAAGAAATGAAGGAATCGCAAAAGCTGTCAAGCCGACCTCTTCGCACTTAATCGACCATAACTTGAGCTACGAAGGTCCAAATGATGCCGTTCTAGTTGCATTGAAAAGCTAACATCCGGGGCTTCGAAACGGTATAAGACTTGCCATAGTTGCATCGCGGATAGAGGCGCGCACACGCACGGTACGCGTACGCACCGATGGTGGCACATGATTTACTTAATGCAACTCGTGGCCAGCAAATTTTAAAGCCTTGTGGGCCCAATCCAACTCATTTCTGATGCTATTTAAGCCAAGGATTGAAGGGGAATTAACATACTTTTGATCATTAGTCATAGTTTAAGTTTTAGAAGTAGTTAGAGTTAGTTTCTAGAGAGAGAAGCTCTCACTTCTCTCTAGAATTAGGATTAGGTTTTAGATCTAGAGCTAGTTCTTCTTCTCTTTTCTAATTTTCCTTTTCTTTCCTTAATTGTTCTCTTGTAGTTGTAAAATTCTTCTTCTCTTGTATTTCCTTTGTATTGTTAGTTGTAGTTTATGAACTTTCTTTTGTAGATCTACATTTCTTCTTCAATGCAATTGGTAAGTTCTTTGTTGTTTCATAATTATTTTCCTTTCCTATTGTTGATCTCTTGCTATTCTAGCTAGATCTCTCTTTAATTCTTGCAATTCATGTTGTTTACTTTTATTGCCTTCTATGTGTTTGATGAAATGTTTCTTCTAGTTATTAGTTAGATTTTTTTCCTCTTGGCCTAGGTAGAGTAATTACTGACGCTTGAGTTATCTAATTCCTTTGTTGATTGATAATTAGAAGTTTCTAATTGATTTGGATACCACTAAAGCTAGTCTTTCCCTTGGGAGTTGGCTAGGACTTGTGGAATCAAGTTAATTCATCTACTTGACTTTCCTCCATAATTAGAGGTTAACTAAGTGGTAGCAATGGACAATTTTGGTCACAATTGAGGATGATAACTAGGATAGGACTTCTAGTTCTCATATCTTGCCAAGAGCTTTGTTAGTTGTTAGTTTATTTCCTTTGCCATTTATATTTCTTGCCTATTATCCCCAAAACCCTAAACATACCTCATAACCAATAACAAGATGCTTTATTGCAATTCCTAGGATGAACGACCCGAGGTTCAATACATCAGTTTATAAATATAGGGGTTTATACTAGTGACAAACAACCTTTTGTATAAAAGGACTATTGTTTGGTTTAGAAACTATACTTTACAACGAGAATTTATTGTGAATTCTAAGCCACACAAAAATCCGATCATCAAAATGGCGCCGTTGCCGAAGAATTACAAAGGTGTTGTGTTATTGGTTATTGTACATATGTGAATATTATGAATAGTTTGCTTGTTTGATTTAGTAGCTAGATTTTATCTCCTTGTTTTTGTGCTTTTTATATTTGTCTTTGCTATCATGAATTCTCACTTTGGCTATGAGTTTGGTTCTAATTGTGTTGTAGGAAATGTGCACTTCAATGATGACACTCATTATGGATGGAACCAACAAAGATGGGAGGAGCCTCAAGGAATTGATCACTCCTATTGGCAACAACCTCCGAATACTTATAGGTATAATTACCATCCTAATATATGTTAATTCAATGGCTATGGTGACTCTTTTTGTGATAATCAAGTACCACCACTATATGCTTATGAACCTTATCCTCAACATGAACCTCAACCATGCTCACAAGCCTTTCCATACCAAACATCCTCCTATGATCCATATCCATCATATGATCAATCACCCATGCCATTTCCTTTGTGACTGTTATGAGTAAGAACCTTTGGAACCACCACAACCCTATCATGACCACTATGAAGAACCACCTCAATACTCACCATCTCTATACTCCTACCAAGAAGAACCACCTTCCTACTATGAACCCTTTCTCCAAAATAATCAACCTTCCTATCCACCCCAAGCCCCAATAGATGATTCTCTTACCTTGCTACTTCAAGGACAAGCAGATATACAACAGAACACCCTAGAGTTTGTGACTAATTTGACTAAGGTAGTGCACACTTTAGCCTACCAATGCTTGAACACTCAAGGTGCTTCCATAGGCACATGTGAAGAATCCATTGAAGATCATATCATGAAGGAGGGATCGGAAACTCCGGTGGGAAATGAGGGATGTTATTTTGTATTGGAACAATTGGAGAAACCTATGATTGTTGAAGAAAAGGAAGAAGTGGTTGAAGATTTAGGAGATGTTGAAAGTCCATTGGAATGTAGCATCATGGAACATTCTTCCAAGAAGCGTGATATTGATGTTGAGGAGGGTGCGCAACCTCCAAGGCATATCATAGTTGAAGACTTGGAAGAGGTTTATCAAGAGATGGATTCAATCATGGATGAATTTCTATCTACAATTGAATCCTTTCCCATTGGACATGAAGTCGAAATTGTAGAAGAATGTGCACAACCTCCCATATCCTTGGTGAGCAATGAAGAAGAGAGTGAATCGGAAGAAAGCTACCAAGGGGAGAAGGTTGAAATCGAAAAAGCTTGCGAAGAGGTGGAAACAACTAAAGAAGAGCCTAAAGAAGTAGACCTTGCATTGTCTAAGTGTGGGGAGGTCTCCCTCCCCAAGTCACCATCCAACACAACATTCAAGTGGGTAAAATTATTATCCCTAAGCTTTACTTTCTCACTTGAATATGGTTTAATTAAAAATGATGGTCAACTTAGAGCTCTTTGTGGAGTTAAGAGTAGGAAAGAGTTGTGTAGTGGTTGGAAACATCGCCCTAAGTTCATGATGGTTGCATGCTCAAAGTTGTATAGTAATGGTTGGTGGACAACCAAATTGCATGGGTCTAGGAAGTTGTTTGGAAGCTTCTTTGAGAATTCTAAGGTCATGCCACCCGGATGGAATAATGATGACCAACTTAAGGACGGGTGTCAAAACAAAGTGTGGGATCCCGGATCGCACAAGGAAATCAAATTTGGGAGTTCATGGTTTGTGATGAACTCCATCAAAGGTTGAAGATATTAAAATTGAAGAATGGAGCTTATTGGAGATTCAAGCATTGGTGGATGTTCAAAGATAGCTTCAAGCACAAGCCACCTTGAGAGGAGCTCCCCATAAGTCCAACTTAAGGACAATAAACAAAAGTGCCAGGTGGGAGACACCCCATCATGGTAAATTCTTTTCATTTTTTTTCTCTTTTGTACATACTAATAGAATTAGCTTAATCTCATGTTTTGTTGAGTTTGTTGAGTCTAATTGGTAGTTTAGTATGTTAAATAAAATTTTATGGTGTTTTGGTAGCTGTTTGGAGGTTTGGAATGCTTGGATTGGTGCAAAAACATAGAAAAAAAATTTGAAAAACAGAGCACCATCCGCGCGTACGCGCATTGCGCGCGTACGCGTGCATCAAGCATTTTTGCCTACCTACGCAGACGCGCCATGTACTTGTACGCGTGGATTGAGAAATTCCACCCCCAAGCCAAAAACCTGAGAGTTGTGCGAACGTTGCGCGCGCATTGTGCCTTTGGCACAAAACCACTCACGCGTACGCGTGCATGACACGTACGCGTCACTCTCAAAATAAGCCATCGACGTGGACGCGCCATGTACGAGTACGCGTTGCGTCCATTGCACCACCATCCGCGCGCGCGCCATGTGCGTGTACCCGCGGATGTCCCACATCTATTTTCTTCTCCTCTTTCCATTTCTTTCCTTCTCCTTTTTTCTTCCCTTCTTCTACCCCTCATCGAACACTCCCAAACACCATTGATAACCATTTATTTGAGTTAACTAATTAGTTAGTTAGTTAGTTGATTAGTTAGTTTTAGTTAGTTTTTATTTCATTTTCTCTTTTTCATTGTAAGTGTTGGATTGTTATTCTTGTTTACCATTAATTACTGCTGAGTATTAAAAAGGGATGTTATCTTAACATCATTATGTTTATAATCTTTGTTGGATTCTATTGTTGAGGTTATATTTTTCTAGTTGGGTTGAGTTTTTCATGCTTACCTTTTAAGAATACCAAGTGATGAAAATTGCCTTCGAGCTTGTAACTCTTCTTGAATTGCATGATTTGGCCACCATGTGATTTGAACCCTATTCTTTGATTAGGCAATCTCTTGATATTGGATGTTGAGCATTTGCTTCACTGCATTATGTTTCATGATTATATGCATCCATATGCTTTTAGCCTGAATGCTCTTATGCTTCTTTAATGCTTGTTTTACCTTACAAGTTTACTTAAAGTATTTCAAGCACACTAGAATGAGTAAAGTACATACTTCTTTTGTGACATAACTTTTATGCTAATGTGTGTTCTAAACTGCCTAGTTTAGAACTCACATTCCTATTTTCCTAATGTCACACTAATTCACTCACTCAATTCTAGTGATTAGTACCTCATTCCCAACAATGTATGCTTCTTTATTTTTGTGTTCTCTCATCTTATGGTGTTATAATTTTTTTGTTTTTCATGAATGATGCACCGCAAGCAAAAATGGAAGCGGAAGAGAGAACACGTAGCAACCGGTTAACCTACCAGCTGAAGGTAGCTATCCGGGAAGTTGCCGTACCCCTTGCTCATCTTTGAGTGCACCGAGGACGGTGCAAACTTTTAAGTGTGGGGAGGTGGTCGTCCGACCAATCGGCGATTTTAGGTGACAAATTTTTAATCTTAACACTTTTGCATATCATTTTAGGTCTTTTAGGATTTTTATTTGCATTTTTTCTTAATTTTGCATATATACACAATAGGCTTAATCAAAATGATGAGATTTTTCAAGAATTTTATCTATAGGGCATCTCAATTGATTTGAGTGAAAACCTTTCTTTAGAACTTGCTTAAAACATATATATATATATATATATATATATATATATATATATATTGTGGAACATGTTTTGAGCTAAGAACACAAGCAAGTGAGATTTGAGCCTAATAGTGTGGTTACATCTTATAACCACTTATTTTTTTCTTGTGTGCAATTATTCTCTTCCTATGATTGTGATCTTTGATTTGTTTGATTCTTTATGTCCATTATTTTGTGTATTCATGCACTTATATGATTGAGGCCATCATTTCATTAGCTCACTTACCCAAATAGCCTACCTCTTACTCCCCATTGTTAGCCAATTTGAGCCTACGATTAACCCACTTGTTCTTAATTTAGCACATTACAAGCCTTAAAGCGAAAAATAATAAATATCATTTATTTGGATCTTTGATTAGCTTAGGCTAGTGTGTGTGTATGTATCATTCAAGTGTGGGAAACTTAGGACATTGGGTAGGATAAAAGGGTGTTTTGTATTTCTATATTTTGGAATTGGGTGCTAGTGCACGAATTGTAAATCACACTTTTTACAACTCGTACCACTAACCAGCAAGTGCACTGGGTCGTCCAAGTAATACCTTACGTGAGTAAGGGTCGAATCCCACGGAGATTGTTGGCTTGAAGTAATCTATGGTTATCTTGTAATTCTTAGTCAGGATATCAATTATAATTATCAGTTTGGATTGCGAAAAAAATAAAAGAGCATGAATTAAATATTTGTTATGCAGTAATGGAGAATATGTTGGAGTTTTGGAGATGCTTTGTCTTCTGAATCTCTGCTTTTCCCCTGTCTTCTTCTTCATGCACGCAAGGTTCCTCCTATGGCAAGCTGTGTGTTGGTGGATCACCGTTGTCATTGGCTACCATCTGTCCTCTCAGTGAAAATGGTCCAGGTGCGTTGTCACCGCACGGCTAATCATCTGTTGGTTCTCACTCATGCTGGAATAGGATCTATTGATCCTTTTGCGTCTGTCACTATGCCCAACCCTTGTGAGTTTGAAGCTCGTCACAGTCATTCAATCCCTGAATCCTACTCGGAATACCACAGACAAGATTTAGACTTTCCGGATTCTCAAGAATGCTGCCAATGGATTCTAGCTTATACCACGAAAATTCTGATTAAGGAATCCAAGAGATACTCATTCAATCGAAGTTAGAGTGGAGGTGGTTGTCAAACACGCGTTCATAGGTTGAGAATGGTGATGAGTGTCACGAATCATCACTTCCATCACTTTGAAGTGCGAATGAACATCTTAGATAGAAACAAGCGTGTTTGAATAGAAAACAGAAATAATTGCATTAATTCATCGAGACACAGCAGAGCTCCTCACCCCCAACAATGGAGTTTAGAGACTCATTCCGTCAAAGAGTACAAAGATAAATCTCTAAAAGTTGTTTAAACACTAAACTAGTAACCTATGTTTATAGAAAATGAGTAAACTAAGATAGATAGTGCAGAGATCTACTTCTAGGGCCCACTTGGTGTGTGCTGGGGCTAAGACTTGAGCTTTACACGTGGCTAGGCTGTTTCTAGAGTTAAACGCCAGGTTGTAACCTGTTTCTGGCGTTTAACTCCAACTTGTAACCTGTTTTTGGTGTTTAACGCCAGAATGCAACATGGAACTGGCGTTGAACGCCAGTTTATGTCGTCTATCCTTGAGCAAAGTATGGACTATTATATATTGCTGGAAAGCCCTGGATGTCTACTTTCCAACATAATTGAGAGAGGTCAGTTGGAATCTTGTAGCTCCAAAAAATCCATTCCGAGTGCAAGGAGGTCAGAATCCAACAACATCAGTAGTTCTTTTTTAGCCTGAATCAGATTTTTGCTCAGTTCCCTCAATTTCAGCAAGAAAATACCTGAAATTACAGAAAAATACACAAACTCATAGTAAAGTCCAGAAATGTGATTTTTATTTAAAAACTAATAAAAATATAATAAAAAGTGACTAAAACATATTAAAAACTACCTACAAATAATGCCAAAAAGCATATAAATTATCCGCTCATCAACACCAAACTTAAATTGTTGCTTGTCCCTAAGCAACTAAAAACAAAGTAGGATAAAAAGGAGAGAATATACAATGAATTCCAAAAACATCTATGAAGATCAGTCTTAATTAGATGAGCGGGGCTATTAGCTTTTTGCTTCTGAATAGTTTTGGCATCTCACTTTATCCTTTGAAGTTCAGAATAATTGGCATCTATAGGAACTCAGAATTCAGATAGTGTTATTGATTCTCCTAGTTCAGTATGTTGACTCTTGAACACAGCTACTTTATGAGTCTTGGCTGTGGCCCTAAGCACTCTATTTTCCAGTATTACCACCAGATACATACATGCCACAGACACATAACTGGGTGAACCTTTTCAGATTGTGACTCATCTTTGCTAAAGTCCCCAATTAGAGATGTCCAAGGTTCTTAAGCACACTCTGTTTTTGCTTTGGACCTCGACTTTAACCGCTCAGTCTCAAGTTTTCACTTGACACCTTCACGCCACAAGCACATGGTTAGAGACAGCTTGGTTTAGCCGCTTAGGCCAGGATTTTATTCCTTTAGGCCCTCCTATCCACTGATGCTCAAAGCCTTGGATCCTTTTTATTACCCTTGCCTTTTGGTTTTAAGGGCTATTGGATTTTTCTGCTTGCTTTTCTTTTTCTTGCTCTCTTTTTTTTTCGCATATTTTTTTTCTGCAAGCTTTGTTCTTCACTGCTTTTTCTTGCTTCAAGAATCATTTTTATGATTTTTCAAATTATCAAATAACATTTATCCTTTTTCATCATTCTTTCAAGAGCCAACAATTTTAACATTCATAAACAACAAATTCAAAAGACATATGCACTATTCAAGCATTCATTCTGAAAACCAAAAAGTATTGCCACCACATCAAAATAATTAAACTATTTTAAAATTCGAAATTCATGTACTTTTTTTTCTTTTTCAAAAAACATTTTTCATTTAAGAAAGGTGATGGATTCATAGGACATTCATATCTTTAAGACATAGACACTTAGATATTAGTGATCATGTAATAAGACCCAAACATAAATAAACATAAAGCATAGTAAACGAAAAACAGAGAAATAAGAACAAGAAGATTAAGGAACGGGTCCACCTTAGTCAGGGTGGCGTCTTTCTCTTCTTGAAGAACCAATGGTGCTCTTGAGCTCCTCTATGTCTCTTCCTTGTCTTTGTTGCTCCTTCCTCATAGCTCTTTGATCTGCAGTCAAATGCTCTACCAGTGAACTATGGACCCTTAAGATGAACCTCTCCATCTCTCATGACTCGGGGGTGGAAGCAACTTCCTTCCTTTTCCTCTTTCTAGAGGTTTCTCCGGCCTTAGGTGCCATAAATGGTTATGGAAAAATAAAAATCAATGCTTTTTTCCACACCAAACTTAAAAGGTTTGCTCATCCTCGAGCAAAAGAAGATAGAAGGGAGTAGAAGGAGAAGTGAAGGAGAAGGAGGTGTGTGAATGGGTGGGTATGGGAGGGGAATGGTTTGAATTGGAATGGTGAGGTAGGTAGGAATCCTGTGGGGTCCACAGATCCTGAGGGGTCAAGGACTTAGCATCCCTGCTCCATTGAGGCATGCAAAATGCCCTTGGTGTGCAATCCTGGCGTTTAACGCCAGACTGCTACTTGTTTCTGGCGTTAAACGCCAGCTTTTCCCCTTTCTTGGCGTTGAACGCCAACTTGGTGCTTGTTTCTGGCATTTAACGCCAGCTTGATGCTTCTTTCTGGCGTTAAACGCCAATCTGATGCTTCTTACTGGCGTTTAAACGCCAGTAAGCTCTTCCTCCAGGGTGAGCTATTTTAATGCTATTTTTGACTTTGTTTTGATTTTTGTGATTCCACATGATCATCATCCTAAAGAAAATATAAAATAAAAATGGAAAATAGAAAATCAACATAGATAAGTAGGAATTGGGTTGCCTCCCAATAAGCACTTCTTTATTGTCAATAGCTTGACAGTGAGCTCTCATAGAGCCTCACAGATAATCAGAGCAGGGTTGGGGCCTCTCAACACCAAACTTAGAGTTTGGTTGTGGCCTCCCAACACCAAACTTAGAGTTTGAATGTGGGGGTTTTGTTTGACTCTGTATTGAGAGAAGCTTTTCATGCTTCTTCTCCATGGTTACAGAAGGAGAACCTTGTGTCTTATAGTTTGCAATGTCTGCAAACCAGAAAGCTTCCTGAATAGCAAACAATTGCTCATCTGGAAAGGTTTCAAAGATCTCAGTAGGAGGGAGGGATGCTCCTGCTACTGGTTCTATCCGGGACAAGTGATCAGCTACTTGATTCTCTGTCCCTTTTCTGTCTCTTATTTCTATATCAAACTCTTGCAGAAGCAACATCCATCTTATGAGCCTGGGTTTTGAATCCTGCTTTGTGAGTAGATATTTAAGAGCAGCATGGTCAGTATACACAATCATTTTTGATCCTACTAAGTATGATCTAAACTTGTCAATGGCATAAACCACTGCAAGCAATTCTTTTTCTGTGGTTATGTAATTTTTTTGGGCATCATTTAAAATACGGCTAGCATAATAAATGACATGGTCACTGGCATCACACATTAGTTCAAATGGTAATGTCCAGTCTGGTGCAGAAATAACTGGTGCTGTGACCAGCTTAGCTTTCAGAGTTTCAAACGCCTGCAGACACTCTGTGTCAAACACAAATGGCGTGTCAGCAGCTAGCAGATTGCTCAGAGGTTTTGCAATTTTTGAAAAATATCTTTATAAACCTCCTATAGAATCCTGTATGCCCCAGAAAGCTTCTGATTGCCTTAACATTGGCAGGTGGTGGTAATTTTTCAATTACCTCTACCTTAGCTTGATCCACCTCTATTCCCTTGTTCGAAATCTTGTGCCCAAGGACAATCCCATCAGTCACCATAAAGTGACATTTTTCCCAGTTTAAAACCAGGTTAGTCTCTTGGCATCTTTTCAGAACCAGTGTTAGGTGATCAAGACAGGAGCTGAATGAGTCTCCATATACTGAAAAGTCATCCATGAAGACTTCCAGAAATTTTTTCACCATATCAGAGAAAATAGAGGGCATGCATATCTGAAAGGTTGCAGGTGCATTACACAGCCCAAATGGCATCCTTCTGTAGGCAAATACTCCAGATGGACATGTGAATGCTGTTTTCTCTTTATCCTGGGTTCTACTGTAATTTGGTTGTAGTCTGAATAACCATCCAAAAAGTAGTAATAATCACGACTTGCTAGTCTTTCTAGCATCTGGTCTATGAATGGTAAAGGAAAATGATCCTTTCTAGTGGCTGTATTGAGCCTTCTATAGTCAATACACATGCGCTACCCTATAACTGTTCTTGTAGGAACCAGTTCATTTTTTTCATTATGAACCACTGTCATGCCTCCCTTTTTGGGGACAACTTGGACAGGGCTCACCCAAGAGCTATCAGAAATAGGATAAATAATCCCAGCCTCCAGTAACTTGGTGACCTCTTTCTGCACCACTTCCTTCATGGCTGGATTTAGCCGCCTCTGTGGTTGAACCACTGGCTTAGCATCATCCTCCAATAGGATCTTGTGCATGCATCTTACTGGGCTGATGCCCTTAAGGTCACTTATGGACCACCCAAGAGCTGTCTTATGTGTCCTTAGCACTTGAAGTAGCGCTTCCTCTTCCAGGGGATTTAAAGCAGCGCTTATGATCACTGGAAAAGTGTCACTTTCTCCCAGAAATTCATATTTTAGGGATGGTGGTAATGGTTTGAGCTCGGGTTTAGGAGGTTTTTCCTCTTCCTGAGGAAGTTTCAGAGGCTCTTTCAATTCCTCTGAATCCTCCAGTTCAGGCTGAACATCTTTAAAAATGTCCTCTAGGTCTGATTCGAGACTCTCAGTCATATTGACCTCTTCCACCAGGGAGTCAATAATATCAACACTCAGGCAGTCGTTTGATGTGTCTGGATGTTGTATAGCTTTGACAATATTCAACTTAAACTCATCCTCATTGACTCTCAGGGTTATCTCCCCTTTTTGGACGTCAATGAGGGTTCGTCCAGTTGCTAGGAATGGTCTTCCTAGAATGAGAGTTGCACTCTTGTACTCCTCCATTTCCAGTACTACAAAGTCAATAGGGAAGGCAAATGGCCCAACCTTGACAATCATGTCCTCAATTATGCCTGATGGGTATTTAATGGAGCCATCAGCAAGTTGAAGACAGATCCGAGTTGGTTTGACCTCTTCAGTCAAGCTAAGCTTTCTGATAGTGGATGCAGGGATTAGGTTGATGCTTGCCCCAAGATCACATAAAGCTATCTTGGTGCAATTACCCTCTAATATGCATGGTATCATAAAGCTCCCAGGATCTTTAAGCTTTTCTGGGAACCTTTTCAGAATGACTGCACTGCATTCTTCAGTGAGGAGAACTCTTTCAGTTTCTCTCCAATCCTTCTTATGACTCAAGATATATTTCATGAACTTAGCATAAGAGGGTATTTGCTCAAGTACCTCTGCAAACAGAATCTTTATTTCAAGAGTCCTGAGATAGTCTGCAAAGCGGGCAAATTGCTTATCCTGCTCCTCTTGACGGAGTTTTTGAGGATAAGGCATCTTGGCTTTGTATTCCTCAACCTTGGTTGTTGCAGGTTTATTTCCTACAGAAGTGGTTGGAGATGCCTTTTAAGAGGGGTTGTTATCAGCACTTGTGTGTGTCTGATCCCTCACTGGCGTTTGAATGCCAAGGTTGGAAGCTTGATTGGCGTTGGACACCAACTTCCTACCTGTTTCTGGCGTTTGAATGCCAGAAATAAGCTTCCATTGGGCGTTTGACGCCAGCTCCTTGCCTATTCCTGGCATTTGAACACCAGAACTGCGCGTGGGTTGGGCGTTTAACGCCAACCTTAAACGCCAGAGTTGTTCCTCTCTGGGCCCTTACTATCCTCAGAGGGATTTTGGATAATATTTTGCTCATCCTCTGTTAGTTGTTCTTTTCTTGGCTTTCTGCTGCTCTGAAGTGAGGTATTTAATATTTTTCCACTTCTTAATTGAACTGCCTGCCACTCTTCTGTTATCTACTTTGATAACTGCTGTTTTGTATGATTCAATTATGCCTCCATATTTTTATTAGCATTTTTAGTGTCTTGTAGCGTATCCTTGAATTCTGCTAGCTGTTTTGTTAGAAAGCACAATTGTTGATTGAGTTTAGCAACTTGTTCTGGAGGACCAAGTTCAGTACACACTGCTTTGGCTTCTTTTTTTATGGAGGACCCACTACTTATGTACAGATGCTGATTTCTAGCAACTATATCAATAAGCTCTTGAGCCTCTTCAATAGTTTTTCTCATGTGTATAGATCCACCAGCTAAGTGGTCTAGAGATACCTGAGCTATTTCTGTAAGCTCATAGTAGAAGATGTCTAATTGCACCCACTCTGAAAATATTTCAGAGGGGCATTTCCTTAGCATCCTTCTGTATCTCTCCCAGGCATTATAAAGGGATTCATCATCCTCTTGTTTAAAGCCTTGGATGTCCATCCTTAGCTGTGTTATCCTTTTTGGAGGGAAATATTGATTCAGGAATTTGTCTGATAACTGTTTCCATATTCTTATACTTGCTGTGGGTTGGTTATTTAACCACCTTTTAGCTTGATCTTTTACAGCAAACGGAAACAGTAACAGTCTGTATACATCCTGATCTACCTCCTTGTCACGTACTGTGTTAGAAATTTGCAAGAATTGTGCCAGAAACTGAGTAGGTTCTTCTTGTGGAAGATCGAAATATTGACAGTTTTGCTGCACTATGACAATGAGCTGAGGATTTAGCTCAAAACTACTTGCTTTGATGGGAGGTATACAGATGCTACTCCCATATGCAGTAGTAGTGGGGTTAGCATATGACCCTAGAGTCCTTCTGGAATGTTAATTTCCACTTAGGTCCATGATGGAGAAAGGGAGATGATGCGGATTGCAAATAAAATATATATTATTTTTTTTATTTTTTTTGAAAACCGAAATTAAAATAAAATAGAATAAAATAAAATAAATGAAAAATTGACTATAATTTCTAAAATTTGAAGAAAAAGAAATAAAAGAAAATTGAAAACTAAATTAATTAATTAAAAAAATTTGAAAAAGATGTGGGTGAGGATTTTCAAAAAATGAAGAGAGAGAAATTGGTTAGGAAGTTTTCAAAAAGATATGTCTTAAAATTAAAGATACTTGTAAGAAAATAAAATAAAATAAAAAAAGAAAAGATATGAAAAAGATTTGATTTTAAGATTTGAGATTAAAAAAGATAAGATAAGTTAGGTAAGAGAAGATAAGGAATTTAAATTAAAAAGTTTTGAAATTTGAAATTTGAAATAAGATAAGATAGGATTTTGAAAAAGTTATGATTTTTTTTAAAAGATTTGAATTTGAAATTTTAAAACTAAGATAAGATAAAATAAAATTTTTAAAATAAAATCTGAATTTTTAAAAGGAAAATTCGAAAAATCAATTAAAATAAAGGAAAAAGATATTTTTGAATTCAATGAGGAAAGAGAAAAACAATAAAAAGACACAAAACTTAAAATTTTTAGATCTAATGCTCCTTATTTTCGAAAATTTGGAGAAAAAACACCAAGGAATACCAAACATAAAAATTTTAAGATCAAAACGCAAGAAAGAGTCAAGAACACCTTGAAGATTCACAAGAACACGAAGAACAAAAATTCAAAGACTCAAAGGACTCAAGAATATAAAAAAAAGAACACCAAAATTAAAATTTTTAGAAAACCAAAAATAAATTTTCTAAAATTAAATAAAAACTGACAAAAAAATACCAAACTTAAAACTTGACACAAGATTTAATCAAAGAAAAATTATTTTTGAAAAGATTTTAGAAAGAAAGACTCAAAGGAGCAACTATTCACAAGAATATAGACACATTCAACAAATGCAAGGATTAAACAGAGAAAAACTTTTTTTTTTGAATGACAAAAACACAAAGGACACCAAACTTAAAACATGCAACTAGACTTAAACAGAAAACTCTAAAGATTAATAAAGAAAAATAATAAATTTTTGGAAAATTTTTGAAATGAAAATAAAAGACTCTGACCCAAAAGACAAAATTTTCCTAATCTAAGCAACAAGATGAACCGTCAGTTGTTCAAACTCGAATAATCCCCGGCAACGGCACCAAAAGCTTGGTGCACGAATTGTAAATCATACTTTTCCCAACTCGTACCACTAACCAGCAAGTGCACTGGGTCATCCAAGTAATACCTTACGTGAGTAAGGGTCGAATCCCACGGAGATTGTAGGCTTGAAGCAATCTATGGTTATCTTGTAATTCTTAGTCAGGATATCAATTATAATTATCAGTTTGGATTGTGAAAAAAAATAAAAGAGCGTGAATTAAATACTTGTTATGCAGTAATGGAGAATATGTTGGAGTTTTGGAGATGCTTTGTCTTCTGAATCTCTGCTTTTCCCCTGTCTTCTTCTTCACGCACGCAAGGTTCCTCCTATGGCAAGCTGTGTGTTGGTGGATCACCGTTGTTAACGGCTACCATCCGTCCTCTCAGTGAAAATGGTCCAAGTGTGCTGTTACCGCACGGCTAATCATCTGTCGGTTCTCACTCATGCTGGAATAGGATCCATTGATCCTTTTGCGTCTATCACTACGCCCAACCCTTGTGAGTTTGAAGCTCGTCACAGTCATTCAATCCCTGAATCCTACTCGAAATACCACAGACAAGATTTAGACTTTTCGGATTCTCAAGAATGCTGCCAATGGATTCTAGCTTATACCACGAAGATTCTGATTAAGGAATCCAAGAGATACTCATTCAATCGAAGGTAGAGCGGAGGTGGTTGTCAGGCACGCGTTCATAGGTTGAGAATGGTAATGAGTGTCACAAATCTTCACTTCCATCACTTTGAAGTGCGAATGAATATCTTAGAAAGAAACAAGCGTGTTTGAATAGAAAACAGAAATAATTGCATTAATTCATCGAGACACAGCAGAGCTCCTCACCCCCAACAATGGAGTTTAGAGACTCATGCCGTCAAAGAGTACAAATTTCAGATCTAAAAATGTCATGACGTACAAAATAAATCTCTAAAAGTTGTTTAAATACTAAACTAGTAACCTAGGTTTACAGAAAATGAGTAAATTAAGATAAATAGTGTAGAGAGCCATTTCTGGGGCCCACATGGTGTGTGCTGGGGCTGAGACTTGAGCTTTACACGTGCCTAGGCTGTTTCTAGAGTTAAACGCCAGGTTGTAACCTGTTTCTGGCGTTTAACTCCAACTTGTAACCTGTTTCTGGCGTTTAACGCCAGAATGCAACATGGAACTGGCGTTGAACGCCAGTTTATGTCATCTATCCTTGAGCAAAGTATAGACTATTATATATTTCTGGAAAGCCCTGGATGTCTACTTTCCAACGCAATTGAGAGCGTGCCAATTGGATTCCTGTAGCTCCAAAAAATCCATTCCGAGTGCAGGGAGGTCAGAATCCAACAGCATCAGCAGTCCTTTTTCAGCCTGAATCAGATTTTTGCTCAGCTCCCTCAATTTCAGCCAGAAAATACCTAAAATTACAGAAAAATACACAAAATCATAGTAAAGTCCAAAAATGTGATTTTTATTTAAAAACTAATAAAAATATAATAAAAAGTGACTAAAACATATTAAAAACTACCTACAAACAATGCCAAAAAGCGTATAAATTATCCGCTCATCAGGTGCATACTCATGTATTGATTAAATGTAAAAACCATATGCATTGATGCTTTTGTATATACTTTATTGCAAAAAGAAAAAAAATGATGAGAAAAAACAAAAAAAAGAAAAAAATAAATGTGAAAAAGAAAAGAAAAGAAAGAAAAATAGAAAAAAATAGAAAAAGAAAGAAAAAGAAGAAAAACAATAAAAAAGGGGACAAAAAGCCCCAAAGTGAAGCTCAATAAGAATCAATGCATAAGTGTTGAGAAATGAAAAGAATGCATGAGTGTGTGAAAAAGTGAAAAATGGGTAGTTAGGTTAGTTTTGAATTGTATAGGATGTCATAGGTTAGGTGGGAAGTCTAAGCTTATCAAAGATTCAAATTTCAAGCTCACTTAACCATATATGCATCCAACCTTGACCCTATCCCCATTACAACCTATGAAAAGACCTCATGATACTTGTATGCATGCATTGAATAAATGTTGATTGTTAGAAGAAAAACAAATCTTAGAAAGCATGAAATAGAGGAGAATTGAGAGAATCAACCCTAAACACTTGAGCGAATAGAGTGCAAACACATCCGGTGAAGGTTTGATGCTCAATTACATGTTTTCACCTGTAATCATCATCACTTTTCTTGCAAGTTTGTAAAAATACTTAATAACTCAATTCAATTATGGATTAGACTTGCTAGTCCTTAGCCCTTGTGCATATATGCTTCTTGGGAATTGATTTATTTTGACCAAGCAATTGCATTCATGTAGATAGTTGCATATAGGTAGTTTGCATTTAGATTAGTTTACATTGAATAAATGTTGATACCCTTTGTTCTTTCTTGGTTTAAGCATGAGGACATGCTTGGTTTAAGTATGGGGAGGTTGATAAACCCCATTTGTAGGGTTTATCTTGTGCTTAATTTAGGGGATTTTATAACCTTTTACCCACATTTATTCAATGAAATAGCATGGTTTCATGATTGTCTCCTAATTTGTGCTTAAGAGTGAACACATGCTTTTTAGGTCTTAAAATAGCTAAATTTAATTCACCCTAATTCCATTAGGTGCCTTGATATATTTGTTAAGTGATTTCAGATTTAGGAGGCAAGGATTGGACTAAGGGGATGAAGGAAAAGCATGTAAAAACGGAGAACTCATGAAGAAAAGAAGGAATCGCAAAAGCTGTCAAGCCGACCTCTTCGCACTTGATTGACTATAACTCGAGCTACAGAGGTCCAAATGATGCGGTTGTAGTTGCGTTAGAAAGCTAACATCTAGAGCTTCAAAATGATATAAGATTTGCCATAGTTTCATCGCGGATAGGGTGCGCACATGCACGGTACACGTACGCACCGATGGTGGCACATGATTTACTTAATGCAACTCATGGCCAGCGAATTTTAGAGCCTTGTGGGCCCAATCCAACTTATTTCTGATGCTATTTAAGCAAAGGATTGAAGGAAAATTAACATACTTTTAATCATTTGTCATAGTTTAAGTTTTAGAAGTAGTTTAAGTTAGTTTCTAGAGAGAGAAGCTCTCACTTCTCTCTAGAATTAGGATTAGGTTTTAGATCTAGATCTAGTTCTTCTTCTCTCTTCTAATTTTCCTTTTCCTTCCTTAATTGTTCTCTTGTAGTTGTAGAATTCTTCTTCTCTTGTAATTCTCTTGTATTGTTAGTTGTAGTTTATGAACTTTCTTTTGTAGATCTGTATTTCTTCTTTAATGCAATTGATAAGTTCTTTGTTGTTTCATAATTGGTTTCCTTTCCTATTGTTGATCTCTTGCTATTCTAGCTAGATCTCTCTTTAATTCTTGCAATTCATGTTGTTTACTTTGATTACCTTCTATGTGTTTGATGAAATATTTCTTCTAGTTATTAGTTAGATTTTGTCCCTCTTGGCTTAGGTAGAGTAATTAGTGACGCTTGAGTTATCTAATTTCTTTGTTGATTGATAATTAGAAGTTGCTAATTGATTTGGATACCACTAAAGCTAGTCTTTCCCTTAGGAGTTGGCTAGGACTTGTGGAATCAAGTTAATTCATCCACTTGACTTTCCTCCATGATTAGATGTTAACTAAGTGGTAGCAATGGACAATTTTGGTCACAATTGAGGAGGATAACTAGGATAGGACTTCTAGTTCTCATATCTTGCCAAGAGCTTTGTTAGTTGTTAGTTTATTTCCTTTGCCATTTATATTTCTTGCCTATTATCCCTAAAACCCCAAACATACCTCATAACCAATAACAAGACGCTTCATTGCAATTCCTAGGAAGAATGACCCGATGTTCAATACTTCGGTTTATAAATATAGGGGTTTGTACTAGTGACAAACAATCTTTTGTATGAAATTACTATTGTTTAGTTTAGAAACTATACTTTACAATGAGAATTTTTTGTGAATTCTAAGCAACACAAAAATCCGATCATCATGGACCTCCTTGTGATTATCAATCACCACCACCATATGCCTATGAGCCTTATCCTCAACATAGCTCTAAACCATCATACTCACAAGCACCATACCACCAAATACCTTTATATGACCTTAACCCTTATCCACCATACCAACCACCATATGAACCATATGAACTATACTTAGAGCCACCACAATTCCAACATATATAATAACTCCTAAGAACCACCTTCATATACACCATCTCCATACCATTACCAAGATGAACCACCTTTCTATTGTGAACCCTTTCTCCCAAATAATGAACCTTCCTATCCACCCCAAACACTCATGAATGACACTCTCCTTTCATATATCCAAGAGCTAAGGGAATATCGCACCATTGTTCAAGAGCGATTTAAAGCTCTAATGACTACCTCAACCAAGATAGTAACCAATTTGGTCTCCCAATGCTTAGATACTCAAAGCACTCCCATGGCCACATGTGGAAAATCAAATGAAGAGTGGAGTATGAAAGAGAGATTAGAAACTCTGGTGGAAAATAAGGAATGGGACTTTATATTGGAACAATTGGAGGAAGCCGTAATTGTTGAAGAGGAAGAAGTGGTTAAAGATTTAGGAGATGCCGAACCTGCATGGGAATATAGGATTAAAGAACATGCTTCCATGAAGCTTGAGTTTGATGTTGAGGAGGGCGTGCAACCTCCAAAGCATGTCATGAGTGAAGAATTGGAACAAGTGGAGCAAGCAACTAGTCCTCCTAATTATGATGATTCGTAATCAACATACGATCCTTTTGAGCTTGATGAATCTTTTCCCATTGAATTTGAATTTGAGGTTGAGGTAGATTTCACTCAACTACCAAGCTATGATTTGAGTGATGGGGAAGATCTAGAAGAAGTTGGTATGGATTAATGTGAATTTGAGGAAGCTTGGCAAGGAGTAGAACTTGAAGCATCTTGTCAAGAAGTGGAAGTCCTTCGAAGAGGATGGACGGGAGTGGAATTCACTTTGTCAAGATCATTGGAAACTCCTCTACCTAAGTCACCATCTATTCTTTCATTTGAGTGGGTAAAACTTATTTCTCTTAGCTTTATTATCCTACTTGAATTTGGTTTGCTTGAAATGGATGGCCAACTTATGGCGCTTTGTGGAATGAAGCGTAAGAGAAGGATGTTTAGTGATTGGCATTGTAAATCTAGGCTTATTATGGTTGAGACTTGAAGGATTATATGCAAAGGTTAGACTAGTGCTCAATTGGATGAGTCTAGAAGGATAGTTTGGTGCCTAATTGAGAATTTGGCTTGCTTACCACCCGGTTGGAATAATGATGATCAACTTGAAGATGGGTGTAGAAACAAGATTTGGGATCCCGGCATACAAGAGGATCAATATTGGGAGCTCATAGCTTGTGTGGAACTCTATCAATGCTTGAAGCAACTGATTTGGAATGTTGAAGCTTATTGGAGATTCAAGCATTGTTGGAGATTCAGGGATGAATACAAGAACACGCGACCATGACAAGGAGCTTCCCAAATGTCCAACTTAAGGATAATAAATAAAAGTGCTAGGTGGGAGACACTCCACCATGGTAACATCTTTTCATTTTCCTCTTTTGTAAATATTGGTAAAATTAGTTCAATTTCATGTTTAGTTTGGTTGGTTAAATTTATTTGGTAGTTTAGTATGTTGAATAACATTTGGTGGTGTTTAGATGACTGTTTGGGTGTTTGGAATACTTAGTTTGGTGTAAGAAATTGGAAAAATTTTGAAACAAAGCACCCAGTCACGCGTACACGTGACCCCAAGATTTTGAGCATGCTAGGATCCTACGTGGACTGTACCATCGCACGGTCCAGACAGTGAGTTGTGCGTGTAGGGTGCGAGAACTGCGCATCCAACGCAATTTCTTCCCACGTATACGCGTCACCCTCTATTTTTGCCAGTCACGCCTACGCGTGCTAGACGCGTATGCGTCGCATTCCATGCTCCCAACCCACGCTTACACGTGACCCACGCCTACACGTGGGTACCCCTGTCTCACATACTCTTCTTTTCTCCTCTTCTCTTTATTTCTTTTCTTCTTTTCTCTTCTTCTCTCTTCTTCCCCTCTCCAACCATCATTTACCACCACCATGCACCATCTACCATTTTTTTAGTTAGTTAGTTAGTTGGTTCGTTAGTTAATTAGTTAGTTAGTTTAATTTTCTATTTAATTTTTGTTTTAGGTGGTAAGTGTTGGATTATTGATTGATTTGCTGTTTCTTGATGTTATTAATGTTCATTGTTGGATTTCTTTATTGAGGTTATACTTTGTTGCTCTGTATTGAATTCTTCATGTTTAATTTTGTGCATGCCAAGTACTCATAACATTACCTTTGAGAACATTTTTGGGATGTCTAAATTGCATGTTGTAGCTATCCATCATGTGATTTGATTTCATTATCTATCATAAGGCAATTACTTCTATCCAATTCATTTTTTGTTAGGTGATACTTGTTTATGATTGATCCTTATTTACGTCACCTAGTTCATGCATTGAGATTGTGGAATTGTAAAACTGGATCGTAGCTTACCTAATGACTTATTTTTGAGCTTTTTAAGCTTTGTGGACCATGCTTGCTATGTGATGGATTTTATCTTTTATTTCTCTTTTCCTAAGTTGCATAGCACCCATGTCTACCACTTCTATGTAAATTAGGTATTGCAAAAAAATTCAAAGTGTGTCATTGCTTGATGTGTGAGTTCTATATTTCATTTGGTTCATTGAAGTTTCCTTGTACATTGATAAACCCCAATTTTGTAGTTTATCTTGTGTTGAATTCAGGGGATTTTATCAACTTATCTCACATTTATTCAATAAAATAGCATGGTTTCGTGAATTTCTCCTAATTTGTGCTTAAAAGTTAAAATATGCTTTTTAGGCCATAAAATGGATAATTTTAATTCACTTTAATTTCATTTGATACCTTGATATGTTTGTTAAGTGATTTCAGATTTAGAAGGCAAAGATTAGGTTGAAGGAATGAAAAAAAAGCATGCAAAAAATGGAGAATTCATGAAGAAATGAATTTTGGTAATCTATCCAGGGACGCGTGTACGTGGCCCACACGTGCGCATGGGAAGGAGTCATCAAGGAGACACGTACGCGTGACCGATGCGTACATGTGGAAGAGAAAGTTGCCAGTGACGTGTACATGTAACCCATCCGTATGCGTGACAAGCGGCACGTGACCTCATTAAAGGCAAAACGCTGGGGGTGATTTCTGAGCTCAAGGAAGCCTAAATCCAACTCATTTATGATGCTTTTGAACCCAAGAATTGGAGGGGAATGGGGGAGAGTAGTGATAGTATAGTTTTTCATCATGTTTTAGGGCAGAATTCTAGAGAGAGAGGCTCTCTCCACTCTCTAGATTTTAAGGTTCTTATTTCAATTCCTTTTAGATCTATGTTTTAATCTTGTTCCATTTTAGTTTTCCTTTACTTTTATTTGTTATAGCACTTTAGTTTATCTACTTCTCTTGTTAATTTCTTATTTTGCTCTCTTTTATACTTATGAACCCTTGTTGGATTTGAATTTCCTTTTAATGCAATTTATGTTTTATGTTTCTTTGATGCTTAATTGAGTAGCTATTGTTGCTATTTCCTTGCATTGGGTAGTTGTAGATTTTATTATTATTGTAACTTTATGATGCTTTCCTTTTATGCCTTCCAAGTGTTTGACAAAATGCTTGGTTGGATGTTAGAGTAGCTTTTTGAGCATTTTTGGCTTGGAAAGAGAAATTAGGCAATCTTGAGTCATTAATACCCAACTTATTTTGGTGATCTAGGGCTGTTAGTTAATATTATTTCCATTGACTCTAATCTCTTGCTAATTCAATTAGTAACTTGATTAGGACTTATGGATTGAGATTAAGTAGTCCTATTTGACTTTTTCTTAATACGAAGATAACATTATACCTTCTTCCTATGTTGAGTATGACTTAATAGGATCAACTCTTGTTAAGTATTGTATGATGATTAATGGCTAGGATAGAAAGCCTAGATTCTCAATCTTGGCCATGAATGTCTCTCTTTATTACTTACTTTCTTTAGTTATTTGATTAACATCACTTGCCTTTTTAATTTCTAGTTTTATCAAATCAAACCCACTTATTCCTTCATAGCCAATAATTGAGCACTTCATTGCAATTCCTTGTGAGACGACTCGAGGTTTAAATACTCTCGGTTTATTTTTATTGAGGTTTGTACTTGTGACAAAAAAAATTAAAACTTTGATTGAGTATTATTTGTTGGTTGGGAGCTATACTATCAACAGAATTATTTGTGTGAAATTCCTAACCGACGGTAATATTCTTTAGAGTTTTTGGCACCATTGCCGGGAAATTGTAATGGTGTTATATTATTGGCTATTGTATATATGTGAATATTATGGACATGCTTGCTCTTTACTCCTTTGTTAGTTGTTGCATGTTTTAGGAGTTCCTTTCATTGTTTTTGTTAGCTTTTGTTTTTTTTTCTCTTTATACCATGATATCTCACCACTTTGGCTATGAGTTTGGTCACAATTATATTGTAGGGAATGAAATCTTCAATAAGGAACCACGTTGTGGGAATGGATGTCAAATTAGGGAGGAGCCACATGTTTATGGTCAACCTTCATGGCAACAACCTCCTCCAATCTCTCATGGCTACAATCTACCCCATAATGTACATAATTATGAACCAATCCCTGAACATTGTTGTCAACCTCACTCACAAGCCTCATACCACCATTCACCTCTATATGAACCTAACACATATCCACCATACCAACCACCATATGAACCATACTTAGAGCCACCACCATTCCAACACTAATTCCCAAGAACCACCATTTCCTTATACACCACATCGAGACTTTTACCAATTTGAACCACCTTCCAACTATGACACTCTTCCTCCAAACAATGAACCCTATCTTCCACCACCACGTTCATTGGACAAATCTCTCCAACCCCTAATGCAAGAACAACAAGAACTTCTAACTCGTTGCCAAAAGCAAGGGGGAAGTGGTGGCTAGCTTAACCGAAGTGATGAGCCAATTGGCCTCATTCTGCACAACTATCCAAGACACCCTTATTGCTAAATATGGGGGATTAGTTGAGGAGCACAATAAGAAGGAGAATTTGGAGCTTCAAAGGGAAGAAGAGAAGTTGAGACAAGAAGTGCAACAAGAGGAGAAAGCCAAGATTATTGAACAAGAGGAAGGAGTGGTTGAAGATTTAGGAGATGTTGAGTGCAAAGAGGAATCTCAAGTTGAAGAGCCTTCTTCCATGGAGTTTGAAAGTTATGTCAAGGAGGATAGTGCACAACCTCCAAGGCATAATGTGATTGAAGAAATGGAAGAAATGGGGCAAGCACCATGTTCCCCTATTTATGATGATTCCGCACCAACATGTGATCCTTTTGAGTTTGATGAATCCTTCCCCATTGAACTTGGAATTAATGTTGAGGTAGATTTCACTCAACCCCCAAGATATGATTTGAGTGAAAGGGAAGAGCTAGAGGACATTGGTGAAGAAGAATGTGAACTTAAAGAAGCTTGGCAAGAGGTAGAGCTTGAAGAACCTTATCAAGTAGTGGAAGCCCTTAGAAGAGGATGGATGGGAGTTGCATTCACCTTGTCAAGATCATTGGAAACTCCTCCACCTAAGTTACCATCTAATCCTTCATTTGAGTGGGTAAAACTCATGACTCTTAGCTTTATTATCCCACTCGAATTTGGCTTGCTTAAAACGGATGGCCAACTTAGGGCGCTTTGTGGAATGAAGCGTAAAAGGAGGATGTTTAGTGGTTGGTGTTGTAAATCTAGGCTCATTATGGTTGAAAGCTCAAAGTGAGAAGCGAGGGTTGGACTAGTTCTCAAATGGATGGATCTAGGAGGAGAATTTGGTACTCCAATGAGAATTCTGTGTACCCACCACCCGAATGGAACAATAAGGATCAATTAGAAGACGGGTGTGAAAATAAGATATAGGACCCGGATCACAACATGGATGCAAATTTTGGGAGCTCATATCTTGTGAAGAACTTCACCCAAACTTGGTGAAGCCGGTTGGAAATTATGACAACCGTTTGAGGAGCAAGCATCCTTGGAAGTTCAAGGATGAGTACAAGCATAAACCACCTTGACAAGGAGCCTCCCAATTGTCCAACTTAAGGACTTAAACTAAAAGTGCTAAGTGCGAGACACCACACCAAGGTAAACTCTTTCCATTCTCTTGTAGATATAATCAATGGATGAATTGAGTTTCCATTGTAGGTAGTTTTTCTTATTTTCTATACCCTTGTACATATTGCTTTGATTGATAGGTTTGTTGTTAAATTCATGTTTTGATTAGGATAGTTGTTTTGAATTGCATTTTGCTTGAAGTACAAGTTTTGTTTGTTTTGTCTTTGAAAATTTTTCAAAAACTAAAAGATTTTTGTTAAATTTAAATTTTGGTTGATTTAGAATGTTTATAGGTTAGGAGAGTGTTAAATTCTGTTTTTAGGCTTCTTTAAAAAAACAAAAAAAGGGGCGCGTGATGCGTGAGCATGGCCAATGCGCACACGTCGTGTGCTATGTTGGGACTCCCAGTACAAAAACCAGAGAGTTGCGCTGGAATGGTACTGCTTTTGTGCGAATAGCAAATTTTAGCTCTACACGTACACGTCACCTCTATTTTCTACATTCCACGCGTACGCGTGGACGACGCTTACGCGTCGCTTCCCCTTCCTGCTTTCGACTCGTACACGTGGACAAAGCACGCGTGTCACCTTCGCACCATGTTTCCCCCCTATTTTGTTCCTTTCTTCTTCTTTTCTCTTCCTTCTTCTCTCTTTCTTCTTTCTTTCTTGCTTTCTTCTTCTCTCTTTATCCTTTCTTACTTTCTTCTTCTCCCTCTCTTCAAAATTCCACTTCTCATTTTTCTCATCTTTCATTTTCTTTTATCCATCACATTTGCTTATTTTCACTCATTTTCTTATTTTCTTTTCTAAGTATCTTATTTTAATATTGGTGTTGAATTCTCCTACTCAATTGTTGAGATTTTCTTGGTTAGTTTTGGTGCTTCTTGGGTTGTTGTAACTACCATGTAGTTGAGAACCCTACTCTTATTTGGCATTAGCCCCTGTCTATGTTCTATTTGCTTTGATATTATTGTGGGCTTAATTTTCTTTCTTTTTCTCTCCTTTTAGGTTGGCCACCAAGAGGGAATGGAAAAGCTCTAAATGGGGCAACAAGCAAGTCCCTCCGCACAACCTTTTGAAGGAGCTCATCAGTTGTAGCAACTCATCCACCCTACTCATCTTTACATGCACCGAGGACGGTGCAATCTTTAAGTGTAGGGAGGTCGAGGACCGACCTCCATGGATAACAATTTCCTTTTCCAACACCAATTCTCAATCTTCTTTATTAGTTAGTTATTGCATTATATGTTAGGTTGCATGATAGTTAGAGTTTGTATATATTCTATCCATTTTTATGTTAGGACTACTTGGTTAGAGTGATGATTTTTTTTTCAAGAAAACTGTTTTAGAGCACCTTACCAATTTGAGAAAATTTTTTGTGTTGAACTTGCTTGAAGGAATTAATTTTGGAACATGGTTTTTGAGCTAAGAACACAAGCATGTGAGTTTTGAGCTAAATTGTGTGGTTACATCATATAACCACTTATTTGCTTTCTTGTGTGTATTATTCTCTCTTTATGATTGTAATCCTTGATTTGTTTGATTCTTTATGTCCATTATTTTGTCTATGAATGCATTTATATGATTGAGGCCTTCATTTTAAATAGCTTACTTACCCAAATGGCCTTACCTTTTTATCCACCTTTGTTAACTAATTTTGAGCCTATGCTAAATCCCTTTTGTTCTTAATTTTAGCACATCACTACCCCTAAGTGAAAAATAATAAATATCCTTAATTTGAAACTTTGATTAGCTTAGGCTAGTGAGAGTATTTATCATTCATGTTTGGGAAAATTAGGAACATTGGGTGAGATAAAAGTGTGTTTTTATATTTTTGTTGAAGATCTTGGAAATTGGGTATATACTCATACATTAAATATGTAAAATCATATGCATTGATACGTTTGTATATACTTTAGTGAAAAAATGATAAATAAAAAGAAAAATATATATATATAAAAAGAAAAAGAGAAAAAGAAAAGCAATAAAAATGGGACAAAAATGCCCCAAAGTAAAGTAATAATAACAATGCATATGGAATGTGAATTAAAGAGAATGCATGAGTACGTGTGATAAAGTGAGAATCATGGGTAGCTAGGTGGAGTATTAGAATTTTATATGTTGTTATGTGTGTTTGGTGAGAGCTTAGGTTAATCAAAGATTTAAATTTCAAGCTCACTTGACCACATGCATCCTTACCTTTACCCTAGCCCCATTACAACCTATGAATAAGTCCTCATGATAAATGTATGCATGCATTGAATAATTGTTGATTGTTAAATGAAAAACAAATCTTGGAAAGCATGATTAGAGGAGAATTGAGTAAATCAACCCTATACACTTGAGCGAGTAGAGCGGATACACTTTCGGTGAGGTTCGATGCCCAATTCCTTGTTCCCTGCTTTCACGAGCTTTCTTCTTGCAAGTCTATTTGAACTTCATTTTGATATTTGAATTGGTGAGATTCATGAATCATCATACTACGTTAGCCCTACATGTTCATATATGCTCTTGGAGACTGATTTACTTTTGACCAAGTAGGTAGAAGTGTAACACCCTAATTACCCTAAGCCTTACCTCATGCCGTAAATATATATATATATATATATATATATATATATATATATATATATATATATATAGAAGGAATAATAATTCTAGAAGCCCGATGAAAAAAATAAACTCAAAAACAGGATTTTAAAAGCGCAAAACGTACTCACGAAGCTACCAACTTGACGCACAAGATATAGATATATTATAACAAAATATAAGAGTATAATAGCACAAGAATCTAGCCACGGCTTGTGGAGTTTAAGCTGGCTAGCTATATACAGACCATACAAAAATCTGGAAGTTTAAAACAGCTTATACAAGTTTTCCTCTCAAAGTAAGCCTCTAGGCAAAGTAAAAACAAAAGTGAGAGTACAAGTCAAAATAACAAAAATGACAACAAAATGGAATAAGATCCTCCGCTCTGCTACCATCACCCAACTCACTGTGGTGGGTTGTGACCTGCATCTGAAAAATAACAACAACGTATGGAATGAGAACTGGAGGTTCTCAGTATGGTAACAATACCCAGTAATGTAAGATGTAAGATCCCGGGATGCCAGAGGCAATCTTAGAGCTCCATACCACAAAGATATCTAAACTTAGCAATAATAAATAACTTAAACCATAAATGGTAAACAAGGGTATCTAAACCTAGGAAGTGTCTAACTAAAACTAGTCACCACTGTCCCACAGCCTAGCCTCCGTGCGATCCCATCGCCACCGCCTACCTAACCTCCTCAGCACCAGACAAACACAAATAATGAAAGCAAGGAAAACATAGGTCGTATTCATGTATATACAAGTAATTCAAGAATCAAGTAGGCATATTATACAATTAGGCAAACTCAAGTAATCAAAGTAAGCAAACATATAGAAGATGCACATGATGAATGTCTGTCCTATTGGATGTGATATCACATGTCGGTTATTATGCCAAACCCGACAGAATATCCTGACGGCAACTCCCAGATTAGTCTCTCTGTTGCGCATACTCAGGAGGAATAATTCTGAGGGATAAGTGCCCTACCACCTTCTCCTTTCAGAGGGAAACGTTCCGAGGGAGAGTGCCCTACCCCATCCTCTTGAGTGATAACCATGAGTGAGAAGCCCAGCTTCAAGCCTCACATCCGAACATAGGCGGAAGACTGCCACATCCCCTACGACGGATAACAATACGTATCATAATCACGTATTCCATCTCAGAGGCCACTCCTCATAGCACACTTCCACTCATACTTATTTCATCAATCACAACCATTCATTTCCAAGTTTTCAACTCATCATAACTATCATCAATTCACAACTTTCTATTCCAAACTCACTAGTTCATCACTTTCTCAATTCATATACTATTCTTCTTTTGCACTCCACAAAACCCATCCTCAGTACACCAGAAACCTAAGCCTCCATTCTCTAACTTTTCAAAATAATACCAAACCAAATCCCTTAAGACCTTACCCATGTTTTAATGCCCAATAATAATTCCAAGAGTCTTAAAATGGTGTCACAGAAGCTTACAATCTTGTTGAGAAGGTGGAATAGTTGAAAACAAAGCTTAAGTTTGAAAAACAAGGCGTGTGCGTATACACAGGGGTGTGCGTGCGCACACCCAGGAGATTTTAGAAAGTGTGCGTACGCATAGAGGTGTACATACGCACAAGTGCAAAATTTTCCAAAACTCTGTTCGCTCGCACAAGCCGTGTGAACGCCCTCAACAGAGCGCACCTTCCAACGTGTTCATGCACACAGGTTGTAATTTTCCATTGGATATGTGCGTGCACATATTGTGCTAGCGCTGCCAACTGAAAGCCTTTCCTTGTGTGTGCGTATGCACAAGGCTGTTGATGCCAGGGCATCTTGGCCAGTTTCACTGACCTTTTCTTTACTGTTTTTAGGTTAGTTTCATGCATTTCTTTAGGAAATAAGATAGTTTTGGGTAGATATTCACTTATGCCTTGATTCAAGCATACATTGTGCATTTTACATAATTTCATGAGGATTTTGCATAAGTTTAGTGACAAATAGTATGTTGCATTACTCATGACTTGGACTAGAGCTTTGATGCACTTTATTGCTTGATTCCAGGACCAAAAGTAAGCAAGAAAAGGGGAGGTAACTTGCAAGATTAATGAAAAAAGTGATTGCCAATAACACTCTCAAAAAGCCATCAATGCCCACGTTAGAGAGTCACGTTAACTATGTTAACGTAAACTCTAACGTGGAGAAGAGAAGTTGAGCCAACGTTAGTGACACTTAACATTGTCACTAACGTTGGCAATTAGGTTAACGTGGCCTCTAACGTTAAGGGGGGAAGAGAAGCCAACGTTAGTGACACTCAACATTGTCACTAACGTTGGCCTATGATGCAAAGTACCACGTTAACTCCCACGTTAACTTGGTTAACGTGGGAACTAACGTAAGGGATGAAGAGTTGTCGACAACGTTAGTGACACTCAATATTGTCACTAACGTTGAGGCAACCACACAACCCCCAAGAGTCACGTTAACTTCCACGTTAACTTGGTTAACGTGGAAGCTAACGATGAGGATTGAAGGATGAGCCAACGTTAGTGACACTCAACATTGTCACTAACGTTGGGATGGCTAAAGATGGCCACGTTAGAAGCCACGTTAACCTAGTTAACGTGGACTCTAACGTGAGACCTAGGGGCACATTGGAACGTTAGTGACAATGTTGAATGTCACTAACGTTCTCGAAGGATGGCAAGGGCCACGTTAGAAGCCACGTTAACCTAGTTAACGTGGGCTTTAACGTAAAGCAAGAAGGGGCACACTGGAACGTTAGTGACAATGTTGAGTGTCACTAACGTTCTCGAAGGTTAACAAGGCAACGTTAAAAGTCACGTTAACCTAGTTAACGTGGGTTTTAACGTGAGGCTAAGGGGTGCATTGGAACATTAGTGACAATGTTAAGTTTCACTAACGTTCTCGAACTTATATTCTCACTAAATATTAACACCCCTAACGTCCTGAACTAAAGTCTCCGCCCACTTCGCACTTTCTCTCTGCAAGTAAAGCCAAGCCCAAATAAAGAAAGGAACTGCTTCAAACTCAAGATCCAAAGGCCCAAGACTTGAAGAATCACACTAGAAGCTGAGAAGAGCAGTATATATAGGAGTAGCTTTGAATTGAGAAGGAAGTTCTGGAGGCTGGGAAAAAGAGAACTACTCTCTGTATTTTTTTCTTTGCAATTTCTAGTTTTATGATGTATTCTCCATCTTTGTTTTCATTTTCAAGAGCTATGAACAACTAAACCCCTTTCATTGGGTTAGGGAGCTCTGTTGTAATTTGATGGATCAATACTAATTTTCATTATTCTTCTTCTATCTTTCCTCTTGATTTTACTTGAAAGCTTTCGATCTTCATCCAATTGAGTAGTTATCTTGGAAGAGAAGCTATTCAAACTTGGATCTCTTTTGAACCTTGAAAGAGGAAAGAAGAGATCAAGCTAGAAATGCTTTCTCATGCTGGACCAAATTGGATTTGGATTGGTATGTGACTATAACCCTCTCAATACTTGATTTGGGAAATGCATGTGGTATAATCAGTGACCATACTTCATCTCTTCTCATGAGCAATTGACCAAGGAATTGGCTATTAATCAAGATTTGAGAGATTGAATTGCAAGAAATTGTAGTTCAATCACTTAAGATTGCCAAGGAGATCAATGAGTGCATTGATTGAGGAAGAGATGAAAATAAACTTGATCCGGAGAATTGCAACATCTCCTAAGCCTAATGAACTTCCCATCTCTGATCTTACCCATTCTCTTTAATTTCTGCCATTTACTTTTATGAGAAAATCCCCCATTCCCATTTACAATTCTGCAATTTATTTCCAGTCATTTACTTCCAGTCCTTTAATTCTAGCATTTACTTTTCTGTTATTTACATTCCCGCCATTTTATTTTCTGCAACTCTCAACCCAAATTCTGGATTCGCTCAACTAGAACATTCTTCTAATTAAAGTTGCTTGATCAATCAATCCCTGTGGGATTCGACCTCACTCTGTTGTGAGTTTTTACTTGACGACAAATTCGGTACACTTGCCGAAGGGAGATTTGTTGCGAGACAAGTTTTCCCCGCATCAAGTTTATGGCGCCGTTGCCGGGGATTAATTGTGCATCAACAATGATTAAATTGGAAGATCACTAGATTGAGCATTTTTATTTTGTGAATTTCACTTTTCTGTTTGAGTGATTTACTTTTTTTTTTAGTTAAACTTCTTCCCTTCCCCCTCTACTCTTTTGTTTTTCTTTGTTATTTTCAATTCTGTTTGCTAACCCACTAACTGTTTGATATATTGCATCATCCACAACTAATAGTAATTCTGACACAAATACTGTCTTCATCTATTTTCTTTGCTTGTACTTGTTGGTTGTATGACAGGGAGAAGAAGCGGGGCTTCAACTTCCTTTGATTCTGAACCTGAGAGAACCTTCCTTAGACTAAGGAGGGAGGCAAAACAAAAACGTGTAGTTGGTGCTGAAGAAGAGGAGGAACACTTTGAGGAATACTTTGAACCAAACATGGAAGAAAACATGGAAAATCATCATGAAGAAGAGACTCACAACCATGGCAGAGGAGGTGGAGCAAATCATGCTGGGGAGGATAGAAGAGTTTTGGGCTCTTACATTAATCCAAACCCAGGCAATTGTGAAAGTAGCATCCAAAAGCCAACAATCTATGCCAACAACTTTGAACTTAAACCACAGCTCATCACCCTTGTTCAGAACAACTGTTCGTTTGGAGGAGGTGTTCAAGAAGACCCCAATCAACATTTGACCACCTTCCTGAGAATATGTGACACAGTGAAATCTAATGGTGTTCATCCTGACGCCTATAGACTGCTCTTATTTCCTTTCTCACTTAGGGATAAGGCAGCCAAGTGGCTGGAATCTTTCCCAAGGGAGAGCTTGACAACTTGGGAGGATGTGGTGAACAAATTCTTAGCAAGATTTTACCCTCCTCAACGAATCAATAGGCTGAGAGCTGAGGTTCAAACTTTCAGGCAACAAGATGGTGAGACTCTGTATGAAGCATGGGAGAGGTTCAAGGACTTAACAAGGAGGTGTCCACCTGACATGTTCAACGAATGGGTCCAGCTGCACATTTTCTATGAAGGGCTCTCTTATGAGTCAAAGAAGGCCGTGGACCATTCATCTGGAGGATCCTTAAACAAGAAGAAAACCATTGAGGAAGCCATAGATGTTATTGAAACAGTAGCAGAAAATGACTACTTCTATGCTTCCGAAAGAGGGAACACAAGAGGAGTGATGGAGCTAAACAATGTAGATGCTCTATTGGCCCAAAACAAGCTCATTACCCAGCAGCTGGCTGACCTCACCAAGAAGATGGAGAGGAACCAAGTAGCAGCAATCTCATCTTCATCAACAATCCAAGAAGGAGTGAATGAAGAAGCAGAGGGAAGTCAGGAGCAAGCCAACTACATTGGGAATTCACCAAGGAAAAACTATGATCCATACTCCAAGACTTACAACCCTGGATGGAGAAACCACCCAAACTTTGGGTGGGGAAGTGAGCAAGATCAAAACCAAGACCAGAGACGTTACAACTCTAACAACAATGCAGCTCACCAGCAATTCACCCAGAGGACATCTCAACACCCCCACAACAACACTTCTTCACACACTTATCAAAACCAAAACAGCACATCTACTCCGAATCACTCATCAATTGATGACAAGCTCTCTAAGATTGAAGCCTTACTTGAAGGAATATGCCAAGAGATTCAAGAAAATAAGGTGTTCAAAGAGGAGGTGCGAGCCAATATTAAGAACCAAGGAGAGACCATTAGGAAGATGGAATTCCAGGTGGGATATTTAGCTGAGAAGATTCTCAAAACTACTAATAGCTTCCCAAGTGACACGGAGAAGAACGCCAAAGGAGAAGCAAAGAAAGTAAGATGGGAAGATTGCAAAATGGTCACTACGAGTGATCAAGAGACTGAAGACAAGCAAGGCAAACTTTGCAAACAACCTGAAGATAACTCAACAAAGGAGGAGGATAGAAATCACCAAGGACCAGAAATTTCACAACAAGAGTTGCTGAAGCTCTATGCTCCCTTCCCTCAACTGCTCAATGGTGCTGTGGGAAAGAGAATATACTCAAGGTTCCTAGACTTGTTTGCATCTCTGCATGTAAACATACCATTCATCAAGGCAATTCAAAAAATGCCTGCATTCATCAAGTATATGAAGGAACTTCTTCCCAGGAAAAGCTCACTCAAAGGAGGCCAGACTATAGTGATGAACAAGGAATGTAGTGCCCTTATTCAACCTGAGCTGCCTACGAAAAGAAGAGACCCAGGGAGTTTTCACATCCCTTGTGCCATAGGTGAAACTATGTTCGATAGAGCACTATGTGATTTGGGGGCCAGCATCAACTTATTGCCTTTATCCCTGGTGAAGAGGCTGCAGATTAATGAGATAATGCCCACAGATGTAATCATCAGACTGGCTGACAAAACTCAAAAGCAAGCAATAGGAGTGGTGGAAAATGTGTTGCTAAAGGTTGGGAAGTACTTTCTCCCAATAGACTTTGTCATTCTGGACATGGAAGAGAGTCACACTCACCCAATCATATGGGGAAGACCATTCCTAGCTACTGCCAGAGCACTTATCGATGTAGAGAAAGGGGAGCTAATATTGAGAATCCATGATGAACGACTCAGCTTCAATGTCTTCAAACTCTCACAAGAAACAGATCAAGAGGACAAGGAACTAAGCACAAACGATAAGGAGACACTGAAGGAGGAGACAAGCACTGAAGCACAGCCAGTTCATTCTGAAACCCCCTCAATTGATAAACAAGGAAAACAACAATTGCCACAGCTCAAAGAAAAGTTGGAGGAACCCAAACCTCTAGAGGCAGGTGAAGACAGCATCACAACTCCTTGGAGAAAAGAGGTCACCAAGGGGAAGGCAACCTCAAAAGAAACAAAGAAGAAGGTACCAAGGAGATGGAGGAACAAGAAGATCCCTACGGAAGATTTCTCTCCAGGGGATAGAGTTGTCTCACCTTACTTCCCAGATATTCCCCCTAATCTCCCTACTGTACCATCTCAGTTACCTAAGGTCTTCACTATCAACAGAGTTCTTTCCCTGGAACATGTGGAGATCATTGATCCAACCAATGGATACAAGTCCACAGCAAGAGGGGAGGACTTTAAGCACTACCAACCACCCTGATGAAGGAAAAACGTCAAGCTAGTGACGCTAAAGAAGCGCTTCATGGGAGGCAACCCATGTTTTATATGTTTTTAAAATAATGAATAAATCAATGTTTATGAATTTCAACCCAAACTTGACGAACATTTGGTGAAATCTTTATCATGCAGAATATAGTGAGGAACAAGTTTGGTGTTCAAAGCAAACCAAGATGCATGCTAGTCTTGGGAGCTTTGAACACAAAAATTCCATCACAGTGATCCAAACTAAGTTTGGTGTCACCTCATGGTGCCATCAAAATGCATATAAGGACCCACCAATAGTTAGTGAGTTAGTTGGAATTCATAAATAAACAATCAAATCCGTTCTTTCATTTTTTTTTAGCCGTAGAGTTTAAATTTTTTTATGATATTAATTTCCTTATTGCAAATCTTTATAGGAGAGGAAAAGAAGCATGAAAAGGGATAGATTGGACAACCAAACAAAGAAGGTTCGGACACCACAAAAGGAGGGGCTTCACACTTGTTCTAAAAAGGGAATACATTGAAAAATGTTGCCATGCAACATTGAAAAAATGGGACCCTAGAAGACCGAGCAATCCCCATCATAAAGTGATGATCCTTGTCTTCTAGCCATGCATAACCCCAACCGTCCATCAAGTGACTATTTCATCAATCTACACCCTCCATTCCTTCACAACTTCTCTATATAAACGACCCTTGTCCGTACTACCCTTCATTGTCATCACACACCCTTCACCACTCTTCCTTTCTGTACAAGACACCCTCTATCGATTATAAATATTTTTCCCCTCACTCTCTTCACTGCCATAAAACCCTAAACGACCAAAAGTCTCCACAACCTTACCACCTTCACATATTAACCATCATTCATGCATCTTCAAGTTCTAAGAGAAGGGAAGGAAAGGAACCCATGGAAGAACACCCATATGATGAGAAGAGATTTAGAAGCTTGCATCATGCATTGCAATACGAGTGGATGGTTGATAAGGAAATCATCTATGAGCTGGGGTTTCAGGTTAAGAAGACTGAATGCCCCGAAATCACAGAGAAGGTAGAAAGGAGAAGATGGGAGCTCCTCACTTACCCGGTCACTAAGGTGAATGCAAATCTCATAAGAGAATTTTATGCAAATGCAGTCAGATATGATAAGAAAGATGAATCATATACAAGCTTTGTGAGAGGAACAATGGTGGATTTTGGTCCCATGAGTGTAATGAGGGCATTGAAGCTACGGTCTATACCGTTTGAAGAAGAAAGGTACCACTCAAGATTGGACAACAACCCTAATTATGACCAGCTTTTACGAGACCTTTGTGTACTAGGAGCTGACTGGGAAAGGGGTGCAGGAAATAAACCAAAGTTCATTAAGAGAACAGACCTCACTCCTAAAGCTAAGGGGTGGTTCGAGCTAGTGAGGAGGTCTATTCTCCCAGCTGCAAACAACTCGGAGGTGAATCTCGAGAGAGCAACAATGGTGCATTGTATACTCAAGGGAGGAGAAATCAAAGTTCATGAGATCATAGCTCAAGGCATTAGAAAGATGGCAGAGAAAAGTGACTCAAGAGGAACATTAGGTTACCCCAGCACTATTTACCGAATATGCAAAAAAGCTAGGGTGGTTTTTGAAGATGAGGACCCCGTTTGGATAAAGGAAGGCATTCCAATAACGGTCCGAAGGATGAACGCTGCAGCATCCCCCCTGCCTCAATGGAAGCAAAAGAAGAGGACAGCCCCTCAAGTAGTGGAAGGCCAAGTCTCAGAGGGACAAGCACAACAGACCTTGGACATGCACCAATTGCAGGAGGCCATTGATGGCTTATCTAGACAATATTTAGAAAGCCAAGAAGCACAGAAAGAGCTTCAACTACAGATGATGGGGCAGCAAGAGAAAACACTTTCAAGATGGATGACTCAGCAAGGTGAGTGGCAAAGGCAAATGATGGAACAGCAACTAAGCCAAGGACAACAATGGGGAGAAGCATTCAACAGGATGTAACAAAGGCAAAACGAGCAACAAGAATCCACCCAGAGGCTAATCAACATCCTAGCACATCAAGGGGCACACATACATGAGATGCATCGAAGACAAATAGAACAGGCAGAACTATTGGACGAGCAAAGGGCATTCGCAGAAGGAGTTTACATGAGTCAAACAGGACATCAGATAAACACTCAAGCCAGGCTCGGCTACTTAGTGGGACAGCTGCCAGTATTGCATCCAGGAATAGCCAAGTATGACGAAATGAAGGATGAATTAGCACGAAAGGAAAGACAAAGGGTGGAAGAGAGTCATGAGTCAGTGAGAAAGGCACTTGAGGATTGGAAGCAAGCAAGATTGGCACGGATGCGAGGAAATGCAAGAGGAAACAAGGAGGACAAGCAAGGAAAAGAGCATGGACATCCACAATAGTAAAAGGTGGTGGAGTTCCTTCTTTGTTCCATCTTTCTATATGTCTTAAAATAAGGAAGATCTTGTATGAAATAGAACTTGCTTCCATGTTATGTTAAACCTTTTTCAATCATGTCTTTTAAGTTTGTGGTATTGAATAGGTCTATGTGTGCTAGTCTTTATGTCGCTGCATCCTTACTTAACTTACTTGTATGCTTGTTCCTTTTGAATCACACTAGAAGACTTGAAGCTGAGAATAGTAGTACATATAGGAGTAGCTTTGAATTGAGAAGGAAGTTCTGGAAGCTGGGAAAAAGAGAACTACTCTCTGTATTTTTTTCTTTGCAATTTCTAGTTTTATGATGTATTCTCCATCTTTGTTTTCATTTTCAAGAGCTATGAACAACTAAACCCCTTTCATTGGGTTAGGGAGCTCTGTTGTAATTTGATGGATCAATACTAATTTTCATTATTCTTCTTCTATCTTTCCTCTTGATTTTACTTGAAAGCTTTCGATCTTCATCCAATTGAGTAGTTATCTTGGAAGAGAAGCTATTCAAACTTGGATCTCTTTTGAACCTTGAAAGAGGAATGAAGAGATCAAGCTAGAAATGCTTTCTCATGCTGGACCAAATTGGGTTTGGATAGGTATGTGACTATAACCCTCTCAATACTTGATTTGGGAAATGCATGTGGTATAATCAGTGACCATACTTCATCTCTTCTCATGAGCAATTGACCAAGGAATTGGCTATTGATAAAGATTTGAGAGATTGAATTGCAAGAAATTGTAGTTCAATCACTTAAGATTGCCAAGGAGATCAATGAGTGCATTGATTGAGGAAGAGATGAAAATGAACTTGATCCGGAGAATTGCAACATCTCCTAAGCCCAATGAACTCCCCATCTCTGATCTTACCCATTCTCTTTAATTTCTGCCATTTACTTTTATGAGCAAATCCCCCATTCCCATTTACAATTCTGCAATTTATTTCCAGTCATTTACTTCCAGTCCTTTAATTCTAGCATTTACTTTTCTGTTATTTACATTCCCGCCATTTTATTTTCTGCAACTCTCTACCCAAATTCTGGATTTGCTCAACTAGAACATTCTTCTAATTAAAGTTGCTTGATCAATCAATCCCTGTGGGATTCGACCTCACTCTATTGTGAGTTTTTACTTGACGACAAATTCGGTAGACTTGCCAAAGGGAGATTTGTTGCGAGACAAGTTTTCCCCGCATCAGCTGTGCGTGTGCACAAGTTTAAAATTTCACAGGGGTGTGCGTGCGCACATACCAGAAATCACAAAATTCTGCAACTTTGCAGAATTTCAAATTTTGACACCAAACTTTGAATGATCATAACTTCCTCTACAAAATTCCAAAGTTTACAAACTTTATATCGATTTGAAGGGTTTTCAATGAATTTTAATTCTAAACAATTTTCAACAAATTTTGAAAATTGAAGCACAAGTTATGACCCGTAAAAGTTCACTAAAAACCAGCTTTTACCAAAAACCTCAAAACCTCTAATTCAACCAACTCTCAATTTAAAACCAAAACCCGAACTGTCCGATCATCATAAACCACTACCACATACAACATCTTACCATTCTATTACACTTCCACACCTAATTCACTTAACATTTTCACCATAAATCAACACAAAACCATAATCCTCAATCAAGATTCTCAATCATCAACAATTTACACAATTCCTACATCAAGAATCCAACATAATCAATTTTAACATAATCTCACTATTTAACATCATAATTCAACAACATCATCACAATCTCCATTATCACCAACCGTCTATTCATCAATTAATAGGTCACATATTCATAATTCTAATCCATCATAAACATTGTACATTTACATATTACCATGAATTTTCAAAATCCTCATGAGTCATCAACCTAATCAATTACCATCAATACTCATCAACACCAATAATTTCCAACCATCATCATCAACCACCAGAATCAATAACAACCAACAATAAAAAATCATCATCAATACCCATCTTCCAATCTCAACACCCACCAACATAACTCATCAATAATCATCATCAAACGATAAATGTATCATCATATTCAAACCCACTCCTCCAATACCCAAACCATCATCAAGCATACATTTATGTACAATTAACCACACAATCCTACCTTTCAACCTATCTTAAGGTCAACTAGCCTAAGTATCCATGAATATTACATATTATATAGAGGAGACCGAAACCATGTCTTGGCCGCTCCCCCAAAAAGCACACCGCACCAATATTGGAGTCCAACAAGCTTTCAATCTCACCAACAAGCCATCAAAGCTCACACTAACATCATATATATACCAAAATCAAAACCTAAGATACAAAAAACAACTAAACACAAGAATTTAGTGAAACCTTACCTTATCTCGACAAGAGCTTCGAATGGCCGCAAATGACTCGTCAATCAGAGGTCCGTAGCTCAAGTTATGGCTCCCGGAAGGTGGATGTGAATAGTAACATCACTTCTCTTCTCCTCTCTTCTCCTAAACCGCGCCTCTCTCTCTCTTTGGGCTAGAAAATGAGCTCAAAGCTCATTTAATGAGCATATATTTGTTGGGCCTTAGGCCCGGTTTGGGCTCGGTCCAACTTGTTAGCGTTTTTGGTCCATTTGGCCCACTTTGTGCCAAAACCTTTAAGATTAGTGTCCGATTTTCAATTCTAAAATATTTTTTGTCCTTTTAAAACAATAAATCAACTTTTTAAAATCTTATTTTCCAAAATACGCAGTACTGGACAGACTAGAGCTGGTACTGTCAGCTTAAGCGCCAGTATGCATTTTTACAAAATCTTTTTGAAAAAGATACCTTTTCCAACTCAGAAAAATTCACTGAAATCAAATTTCACCTTTAAATTTTCAAATTAAAATTTCTAAATTTTGAATCTATTCTGGGCACTAAAATTATTTTATTAAAATGGTTTTACGTGAAAACTCCGGTTCTTACAAGAAGCATCTTGCATTTAGTTGAATGCATGTAGATAGGTGTATATAGTTTATTTGCATTGAATAAATGTTCATACCCCATTTCTAGTCTTTCTTGGTTTATCATGAGGACATGCATAGTTTAAGTGTGGGGAGGTTTGATAAACCCCAATTTTGTGGTTTATCTTGTGTTGAATTCAGGAGATTTTATCAACTTATCTCACATTTATTCAACAAAATAGCATGGTTTTGTGAAATTCTCCTAATTTGTGCTTAAAAGTGGAAACATACTTTTTAGGCCTTAAAATGGATAGTTTTAATTCACTTTAATTCCATTCGATGCCTTGATATGTTTGTTAAGTGATTTCAGATTTAGAAGGCAAATATTAGGTTGAAGGAATGAAGAAAAAGCATGCAAAAAATGGAGAATTCATGAAGAAATGGATTTTGGTAATCTATCCAGCGACGCGTGTAATTGGCCCACGCGTGCGCGTGGGAAGGAGTCATCAAGACGACGTGTACACGGGACCAACACGTACGCGTGACCGACGCATACGCGTGGAACAGAAAGTTGCTAGTGACGCGTACGCGTGACCCATCCGTACGCGTGACAAGCGGCACATGACCTCATTAAAGGCAAAACGTTGGGGGCGATTTCTGAGCTCAAGGAGGCCCAAATCCAACTCAATTCTGATGCTTTTGAACCCAAGAATTGGAGGGGAATGGGGAGGGGAGAAGTCATAGTATAGTTTTTCATCATGTTTTAGGGTAGAATTCTAGAGAGAGAGGCTCTCACCTCTCTCTAGATTTTAGGGTTCTTATTTCAATTCCTTTTAGATCTATGTTTTAATCTTGTTCCATTTTAGTTTTCCTTTACTTTTATTTGTTCTAGCACTTTAGTTTATCTACTTCTTTTGTTAATTTCTTATTTTGCTCTCTTTTATGTTTATGAACCCTTGTTGGATTTGGATTTCCTTTTAATGCAATATATGTTTTATGTTTCTTTAATGCTTAATTGAGTAGCTATTGTTGTTATTTCCTTGCATTGGGTAGTTGTAAATTTTATTATTATTGCAATTTTATGATGCTTTCCTTTTATGCCTTCCATGTGTTTGACAAAATGCTTGGTTGGATGTTAGAGTAGCTTTTTTAGCATTCTTGGCTTGGAAAGAGAAATTAAGGCAATCTTGAGTCATTAATACTCAACTTATGTTGGTGATCTAGGCTTGTTAGTTAATATTGTTTCCATTGACTCTAATCTCTTGCTAATTCAATTAGTAAGTTGATTAGGACTTATGGATTGAGATTAACTAGTCCTATTTGAATTTCTCTCGATATGAAGATAACATTATACCTTCTTCCTAAGTTGAGTATGACTTAATAGGATTAGCTCTTGTTAAGTATTGTATGATGATTAATGGCTAGGATAGAAAGCCTAGGTTCTCAATCTTTGCCATGAATGTCTCTCTTTATTACTTGCTTTCTTTAGTTATTTGATTTACATCGCTTGCCTTTTTAATTTCTAGTTTTATCCAATCAAACCCCTTTATTCCTTCATTGCCAATAATTGAGCACTTCATTACAATTCGTTGTAAGACAACCCGAGGTTTAAATACTTCGATTTATTTTTATTGGGGTTTGTACTTGTGACAACAAAATCAAAACTTTGATTGAGTATTATTTCTTGGTTGGGAACTATACTATCAACGGAATTATTTGTCTGAAATTCCTAATCGACGGTAATATTCTTTCACACATCAATCTATGCCCATTCATCATCCATTTCACAATTGCTTATTTTTTGTTTGAGTGCTTTCTTACTTCTTTATTACTTATTTGTTTGTCTTAACCAACAAGTTTCCTTATAGCATTTCAAGCACAATAAAATGAGTGAAGTGCATACTTCTTTTGTGTAATTGTGACATAGCTTTTCATGCTAGTGGGTGTGTTCTAAACCGTGCGCAATTTAGAATTCACACGCTTCTTTTCATCAAGGTCACACACTTATTACCTCACTTCATTTTAGTAATTCTTACCTCATTCCAACAATCTATGCTTCCTTGCTTTTGCAACCACTCATCTTATTATCCTATTTTTTATCTTTCATGGGTGAGTCATCATTGGCAACAAGGAAAGTGGAAGAAAGAACATGCAGTAGTCGATGGATCCACCAGCTGAAGGTGGCAATCCGTGTAGTCGTCGTACCCCCTGCTCATCTTTGAATACACCGAGGACGGTGCAAACTTTTAAGTGTGGGGAGGTCGTCCAACCAATTGGCAATTTTGGGTGAAAATTTTCTAATCCCAACACTTTCATATTTTATTTTATTTTATTACTAGGTCTTTTAGAATTTTTAGTTGCATTTTTTTGGTTTGCATATATATAATAAGCTTAGTCAAAATAAGAAAATTTTTCCAGGAATTTATCTATAAGGCATTGACATCCTAATTGATTTCAGTGAAAATTTTTCATAAAACTTGCTTGAATTATATATTGTGGAACATGTTTTTGAGCTAAGAATACACAACCATGTGAGTTTTGAGCCTAATTGTATGGTTACATCATATAACCACTAATTTTATTCTTGTGTGTATTATTCTCTTTCTATGATTGTAATCTTTGATTTGTTTGATTCTTTATGTCCATTGTTTGATTATGAATACATTTATATAATTGAGGCCATCATTTTATTTAGCTCACTTACTCAAATAGCCTTACCTTTTTATCCACCATTGTTAGCCAACTTTAACCCTATGTTAATCCCCTTTTATTCTTAATTTTTGCACATCACTAACCTTAAGTAAAAAATAATAAATGTCCTTAATTTGGATCTTTGATTAGCTTAAGCTAGTGAGAGTATGTATCATTCAAGTGAGGAAGTTTGGAAATATTGCTTGAGGTAAAAGTGTGTTTTTATACTTTTATTGAAGATCTAAGAAACTGAGTACATACTCATGCATTAAATGATTAGACCATATGCATTGATACTTTTGTATATACTTTAGTGTGAAAAAAATAAAAATAAAAGAAAAAAAGAAAGAAAAAAAAAGAAAAAGAGAAAAAAAGAAGCAATAAAAGGGGACAAAATATCCCAAAGAAAAGTCCAATAATAATTAAGGCATATGGGTTGTGAATTGAAAAGAATGTATGAGTGTGTGAAAAAGTGAATAATGGGTAGCTAAGTTTGCATTTGAATTGTATAGGTTGTTATATATGTTAGGTGAGAGCTTAAGTTAAATCAAAGGTTCAAATTTCAAGCTCACTTAGCCGTATGCATCCTTACCTTTAACCTAACCCCATTACAACCCTCAAAAGCCCTCATGATATTTGTATGCATGCATTGAATAATTGTTGATTGTTAGATGAAAAACAAATCTTGAAAAGCATGATTAGAAGAGAATTGAGTGGATGAACCCTAAACACTTGAGCGACTAGAGTGGATACACATCTGGTGAGGGGTTCGATTGCTCAATTACATGCTTTCACCTTTGATTATCTCTTTTCTTGCAAGTTGTTAAATTCTTTTCAATAACTCTAATCAATTGTGGATTTTACTTGGTTGTGATTGTTTTAGCCCTTATGTTCATATATGTAGTCTGGGAATTTGATTTTTTTTTTTACTAAGTAGTTGCATTCATGTAGATAGGTTGCATATAGGTAGTTTACTTTGAATAAATGTTAATACCCTGATAAACCCTAATTTTGTGGTTTATCTGTGCTTAATTTAGGAAATTTTATCACATTTTCTCGTATTTATTCAATGAAATGGCATGGTTTCATGACTTTCTACTAATTTGTGCTTAAGAGTGAAAACATGCTTTTCAGGCCCTTAATTGGTTAATTTTAATTCACCTTTAATTCCACTAGATGCCTTGATGTGTTTGTTAGTGAATTCATAATGAAAAGGCTAGGAACGAATCAAAGGAGTGAAGAGAAAAGCATGCAAAGTGGAGAATTCTTGGAAAAATAAGGATTTGGAGTGCATACATCGTTGTGCACGCGTGAATACGAGGTTGTCCAGGCAACGCGCATGCGTGACATGAAGCGTACGCGTGAGAAGCAAAACTCCAGACGACGTGTACGCGTGGCCCATGCGTACACGTCGCAGCTCACACGTGACCTCATTAAAGTGAAAACGCTGGGCGATTTTTCACCATGCTTTAGTTAGTTTCTAGAGAGAGAAGCTCTCTCTTCTCTCTAGAATTAGGTTAGATATAGATTAGGATTTCTTTACATCTAGGTTTAATTCATGCTTTGATTTACTTTTCCTTTACAGTTTCTTATTTCTCTACCTTTGCTTCTCTAGTTTAGTATTTTACTCTTTGTATTTGTTTACCTTGTTGTTCATGCACTTTTGTTTCCTTTAATTTCCATTTAATGCAATTTATGTTTTATGTTCCTTTATTGTTGATTTGAGTTGTTGTTGTTAATTTCCTTGCAATTGGTAGTTGTAGATTTACATTTCTTGCAATTTTATCTTACTTTCCTTTTATGCCTTCCAAGTGTTTGACAAAATGGTAACTTAGGTGAACTTGAGTTGCTAATGTCCAAGTGATTGATGATTGGTGTCCATTGACTCTAGCTTCCACTAAGCTAATTAATGAGGCGGCTAGGACTTATGGATTAGGATTGATATAGCTCATTTGACTTTTCTTCACTTGTTAGAGTATGACTTAATGGGATTAATCCTTGCAATTATCATGTTGTGGTTAGTAACAAAGATAAAGATCCTTAACCATTAACCCTTGCTAAGACCTTTTTTTCATTTGAGTTTCATTTACTTTATTGTCATTTACATTTCTTGTCTCTTATTCAAAACCCCAAAAATATACATCCATAACCAATAACATGAACACTTTCCTGTAATTCCTTGAGAGACGACCCGAAGTTGAAACACTTCGGTTATTTTCATTGGGGTTTGTACTTGTGACAAACAAATTAAATTTCTATGTGAGGATTGCTTGTTGGTTTAGAACTATACTTGCAACGAGAATTCATTGAGAAATTCTATACCGACACAATTTTTCCTCTCATCAAATGACACCGTTGCCGGGGAATTGCAAATGTGTGCCTTATTATTGGTTATTGTATATATGTGAATATTGTGAATATGTTTGCCTTTTGCTTCTTTGTTAATTTTTGGTAGTTGTAGGAGTTTGTTCTCTTTATTTGTTACTAGTTTTTGTTTTTATTTTCCCTTGCTACTATGAATTCTCACCCATTTGGCTATGAATTTGGTTATAACTATGTTGTAGGAAGTGGATATTACAATGAGAACATGCATCAAGGATGGAACAATCAAAGGTGGGAGGAGCCTCAAGCATATGCTCAACCTTCTTAGCAATAACCTCCTCCGGTCTCTTATAGGTATAATTCCATTCCTAATGCATATCAATCTAATGGATGCGGTGATCTTCATTGTGGTTATCAACAGCCACCACTATACGCCTATGAACCCCTCCTCAACATAGCCCTTAACCATACTCACAAGTCCCTTTTTACCAAACACCTTCCTATGACCCTCATCCATCATATAACCAATCACCCTTACCTCATCCTTGTGACCATTATGAGAAAACCTATAGAACCACCCACATTCCAATACAATTACTCCCAAGAACCATATATTTCATATACACCACCTCTATATTTTCACAAAGAAAAACCACCTTCCTATTATGAACCCTTCCTCCAAAACAATGAATCCTTCTATCCACCCCAATCTCTAATAGATGAAACCCTTGGTCTTATCCTTCAAGGGCAAGAAGAGATGAAAAGGGAGGTACTAGAATTCACGGCCGCCTTGGACGAGGTAGTAAATCGTTTAGCCTACCAATATTTGAGCACTCAAGGAACTCCCATGGCCACATGTGGAGAATCAAATGAAGAGCATAGCATGAAGGAAGGATTAGAAAATTCAGTGAAAAATGAGGAGTTAAATTTTATACTGGAGCAATTGGAGGAAGCTATGATTGTTGAAGAAGAGGAAGAAGTGGTTGAAGATTTAGGAGATGTTGAAAGTCCATGGGAATGTAGAATCATGGGACCTTCTTCCAAGAAGTGTGAAATTGATGTTGAGAAGGGTGTACAACCTCCAAGGCATATCATAGTTGGAGACTTTGAAGAGGTTGATCAAGAGATAGATTCAATCATTGATGAATTCTTATCTACAATTGAATCCTCTCCCATCGGACTTGACATGGAGATTAAAGAAGAAGAGGCACAACCTCTCATACCTTTGGTAAGTAATGAAGAAGAGATTGAGTTGGAAGGGAGCTACCAAGAGGAAGAGGTTGAAATTGAAGAAGTTTGTAGAGAGGTGGAGGTAATCAAGGAAGAACACTAGGGAGTGAAGCTTGCAAGACCAATGGAAACATATCTCCCCAAGCCATCACTATCCATTCTTTCATTTAAGTGGGTAAATCTCTTATCCCTAAGCTTCATGATTCCACTTGAATATGGTTTGCTTGAGATGGATGGGCCACTTAGAGCTCTTTGTGGCTTTAAGAGTAAAAGGGAGATGGCTAGTGGTTGGCATTGTAAATCAAAGTTCATGATGGTTACATGTTCAAGGCTTAATAGCAAGGGTTGGTGTGGAATTAGATTGCTTGGGTCTAGGATGATGTTTGGTCGCTTGAGTGAGAATTCCAAGATTATGGCACCCGGATGGATTGATGATAATCAACTTGAAGATGGGTGTAGAAAAAAGATTTAGGATTCGAGAATATATGAGGATCAATTTTGGGAGCCCATAGCTTGTGCGAAACTCCATCAAAGCTTGGTGGCATTAATTTTGAAGAATGAAGCTTATTGGAAGTCCAAGCATTGGTGGAAGTCCAAGGATGAATACAAGTGTAAGAACCGCGACTAATTAACCCCCTAATTAGGTAATTAATATTGCCCAAATTAGGTTCCGAAAAGTTAGAGTGAGAATTTGAGGATTTAGATATGATTTTTGGACTCAGTGTCTTTTTCTGAGTTAGAAAATGTGTTTTCTGCGAAAAACTGTGAAAAATCGCAAACTGGCAGTCAAACCGGTTGAACCAGTTTAAGTCTGCCCGGTACTGCGCAAGAAAAAGTGAAATCAGTCAAAAACCTCAGAAAAATGTTAGAAGTCAAAAATCGGGCGTTAATTTTAAAGGTTTGGCCCGAAGTTGGGCCAAACGGGCTAAAAACGCTAACGAATTGGACCGGGCCGAAGTTGGGCCCAAGCCCAACATATAAAACCCTCTTTAATGAGCTTTATCCAACTCATTAACCATCAAACATAACACCACACAGCTGAGAAGAGAAGGGAGAAGAGACTCCATTGACACTATTCACCATCTTCTTCTCAAGCTCATATCTTAAGCTATAGAGTTCCGATCGCCGCACCGTTTGCGGCTACGCGTTTCTTGTGAAGAGCTCTACAAAACCCATCTAAGAAAATAGTGAGGTAACCACGAAATCTTCTCAGTTCTTCTCCTCAAAATTTCGAGTTTTAGGGCTTTTGGTTAAGTTAGATTTTGTGAGTTTGGGTGTTTAGGTTCACTCTAACTCTTGCTTAGCCTTGGATTTTGGCTACCAAAACTGTTGGACAAGGTAAGAGGTATTAAACTCTTGTGAGATTTTATTTATGATGAGCCCTTGGTTGATTTGTGAGGATTTATGTAAATATAGCTTGATTATTGTGAATTTGGAGCTTGTTGGTGCTTGTTGGAGTTACATTGGTGGTTTGATTGTGGTTGGACACCTAGCTTGTGCTCAATTTTAGGTTAAGGACATATTGGGAATTGGCCAATGTATGGTTTCGCTTTCCTCTATGTAGTATATAATATTCATGGACACTTAGGCTAGTGACCTATAGGATAGGTTTGAATTATAATGGTTGATGAGTTGTTGAATATTGATATATGATGATTTATTATGGATTGATGATGATATGATGATGATGATTGATTGTGTGAATTGAAAAGTGAATGGTGATAATATGTGAGATGTTGGGATTGATGAAATGGTAATGTGGTTGGAAAATGTGAAAGAGGATTGATTAAAATGTGATATACGTGATATTGAGGTTCAGGAAAATATGTGAAGGAAAATATGGTAAGTTTGGTGTAATATGACACAAAGGGTAAATTTTGATGAAAAATGGAGTTTAGAATGGGTTGGTATGGATTTGGTTATGCCTTACAAGAAACTGCGGATTTTGGCAAAAGTTGATTTTTGGTGAACTTTGTCTGATCATAACTTATGCCTTAGTTTTCAAAATTGATTGAAATTTGTTTAAAATTAAAGCTGATTAAAAACCCTTCAAATTGATATAAAGTTTGTAAAATTTGGAATTTTGTAGAGGAAGTTATGATCAATCAAAGTTTGGTGTTAAAATCTGAAATTCTGCAAAGTTCCAGAATTTTATGATTTCTGGTATGTGCGCACGCACAGCCTTGTGCGCATGCACACCTCTGTGAAAATTTTAATTTATGTACACACACAGACCTGTACGTACGCACACGCAGAGGAAGGAAAACTGTTCAGAGCGCTAGCACAGCTTGTGTGCGCACATAACAATGAGGATTTACAACCCGTGCACGTGCACAGCCCTGTGCGCACACACAAGTTGGGAATGGGAGTCTGTTGAGGGCACTAGCACAGGTTGTGCGAGCGAACAGACATTATGAATTTTGGCACCTGTGCATACGCACACCTCTATGCGTATGCACACGTTTTAAAACTTCTTTAGGGCGTGCGCGCGCATAGCCCTATGCGAACGCACACGCCCTATTTCTCAAATTTAAACTTTATTTTCAACTATTTCACCTTTCCAAAAAAATTGTAAGCTTTTGTGACACCATTTTAAGGCTTTTGGGCTTAATTTTGGGCATGAGAACATGGGAAATAACCTAAGGGTTTTAGTTGATGATTATTATGAAAAATTAGAAAGCGGAGGCTTAGGTTTCGGGTGTACTGAGGATATGTTTGACGGTATGTAAAGAATGATTGAGTTATGAGATGAGAACTGATGAACTGTTGAGTTCGGAATTGAAATGTGAATTGACAGTAGTTGAGATGAGTCGGGGACTTGGAATGGGAATGTTGATTTGACAGTGGTTGAGATGAGTCGAGGACTCGAATGTGCAATGATGATTCATTGAGGTATTAAAAATGTTTTCTGAAAAACCACTGAACTACTGTTTTAAATTGAGATTATGAGATGCTATGCGCCCGGCAGGGACAGCGGTTGGATCCCGCCTATCGAGGTAGCGACGGCGGCGTAAGGGTGGTGGTTCGTCCCGCTTGCATTGAGATGTGAGGTCCGAGGCAAGAGTATCCCGCTCGCATCCCTTCGAATCAATAGAGTGTGCAGGCACAAAACCCTGGACAGTTATCCGAGCACTATATCTCGGGGGTTCCCAAATAATGATTCCAAAGGGCGACATCTCCATGAAGATGTGTAGGGTTGGCAGTTGAACTGACAATGTGATATCACAGCCAATAGGACAGGCATTCATCATGTGCATTTTCTATCTGTTTGTTTGCTTTGCCGACTTGTAAATGTATGCCTAATTGAATAACATGCCTATTTGCTTACTTGAACTACTTGGTTTATATGCTTCTACTTGTGCTTTACTTGCATTGTAATTAATTGTAATTTCTACTGACATTGAGGAGGTTCGGAAAGCGGTGGTGATGGGATCGCATGGAGGATAGGTTGGTGAAGGCTGTGGGATAGCGGTGTTTGGTTAGAATAGAAATCTCCTAAGATAGAGTACCCTGTTTATTTATGCTAAGATATATATATATTATGCTTATTGTTTTAGTTATGCCTTAAGTTAAATCTTGTGATGGATATGAAGTCTAGGATTGTCTTTGGCGTCTCGGGGTCTTATATCCTACATCACTGGGCATTGTTACCATACTGAGAACCTCCAGTTCTCATACCATATTTTTGTTGTATTTTTCAGATGCAGGTCGCAACCCACCTCGGTGAGTTGCTTGGGTGGTGACAGAAGCGGAGGATCCGGATACCTTTTGGAGTCTTTTTGGTTTATTTTGTTTATACATCTCTCATTTTGTATTTTGCTTTAACCTAGAGGCATATATTGAGAGAACAAAACTTGTATAAGCTGTTTTTACTGTCTGGTCTCACGTATAGTCTCTATATGGCTAGCCGGCTTAAACTCCGCAAGCCGTGGCTATATTCTTATGATATTATACTATTATATTTTGATATATCTTATCTGTTTCTTTTGCTTTAAGTTAGAAGCTTCGTTAGTATATTTTGCGCTTTTTAAATCCTGCTTTTGAGCTATATCTTTCATCAGACTTCTAGATAATATTAATTCTTTCTATATATTATATGTATGAGTTTAGAATTGTCGTAACCTTTGATTAACCTTTGCATGTAAGGCTTAGGCTAATTAGGGTGTTACAACAAGCACAAGCCACCGTGAAATAAGGTTAATTGAGTTTATTTGGCAGTTTAGTATGTCAAATAAGGTTTTATGGTGTTTTGGTAGCTGCTTGGAGGCATGGAATGCTTGGTTTGGTGCAAGAACTTGAAAAATTTTGAAAAATAGAGCACCGTGCCACGCGTACGCGTCACCCACGCGTACGCGTGACCCCAAGTTTTTTGCCAATCCACACGCACACGTCACTCACGTGTACGCATGGATCCAAAATTTTCACCTCCCATACAAATTCCAGAGAGTTGTGCGAGTTTTGGGCTGGAATTGTGCGTTTCACACAAGCCTACCTACACGTACACCTCACCTCACGTGTACGCGTCACTACTCTGAATAACCCATCACGCGTACATGCGTACGCGTCGTGCCAATTTCACTTATCCACGCTTACGTGTCACTTTACGCGTATGCGTGGAATCCCCTTCTTCACCACTCTTCTTTTCTCCTCTTTTTTCCATTTCTCTCATTCTTCTCTCTTCTCTTCTTTTCTTTCCACCCTTCAACCATCATCCAACACTACTAATCACCATCTACTACCATCTCTTTTAGTTAGTTAGTTAGCTATTTAGATATTTTCATTTATGTTTATTTTTCTGTTTTCCACTATAAGTGTTGGATTATTAACATTGTTTGCTGTTTATTGCTGCTGATTACTGATAAGATGTTATTTTAACATTATTGTTGTTAATTTCTATTGTTGGATTTCGTTGTTGAGGTTATATTTTGCTACTTGGGTTTGAGTTTCTTTGTGGAACAACTGTGAATACCAAATACATGAGAATTGCCTTTCAAGCATTCTAAATCTTTTTGAATTGCATGATTTGGCCACCATGTGATTTGAACCCTTTTCCTTTATTAGGCAATTTCTTGATAGATGTTGTGCATTTCTCTTAATGCGTTGTATTTCTTGATCATATGCATCCATATGTTATGCTTATGCCTTAATTGACATGATTGACCACTAATTGTTTACTTATGTGCTCTACACATATTTGAAACTAGTCATTTAGGGACAATGTTTCTTTTGTGAGATTGGATTGAAAGCTCACCTAGGGACATCCTTTTGATATTCGCAAGCTATATGGACTGTGCTTGCTATGTGATTGACTTTTCACCTCTAGTTCTCTTTTACTACATTGCATAGCAACCATGTTTCCCCATCTTATGTCCACTAGGTGATGTGAGCCAAATTCAAAATGTGTCATTGATTGATGTATAAGTTTCATATTCCATTTTATTTGTTAAAGGTACCTTGAACATCAATCTATGTCCATACCTTCATCCAATTCACAATTGCTTGATTTTTGCTTGAATGCTTTTATGCTTCTTTATTGCTTGTTTGGTTGTCTTAACCTTCAAGTTTTCTTTGAAGTATTTCAAGCACACTAGAATGAGTGAAGTACACCCTTCTTTTGTATAATTGTGACATGGCTTTTAAACACTAGGGTGTGAGTTCTAAACCGTGCACAAACTTAGAATTCACAAACCTATTTCTCATCAATGTCACACTAATTCGCTCACCTCATTCTAGTGATTTACCTCATTCCAACAATTTATGCTTCCTTGCTTTTGCATTTACTTTTCTTACTATCCTGCCTTCTATTTTCAGGATGAGTCATTATAAGCAAAAATGGAAGTGGAAGAAAGAACACGCAGCAAACAGTTGATCCGCTAGCTGAAGGTGGCAATCTAGAGAGTCGCCATACCCCCTTTCTCATCTTAGAATACACCGAAGACGGTGCAAACTTTTAAGTGTGGGGAGGTCGTCCGACCGAATCGGCACTTTTGGGTGACAAATTTCTAATCCTAACACTTGTGCATTTTATTTTTAGGATTTTTCGTTGCATTTTCTTGTTTTGCATATATAATAAGCTTAGTCAAAATAATGAAATTTATCCAAGGATTTTATCTATAGGGCACCCCAATTGATTTGAGTAAAAATTTTTTTATTGAACTTGTTTGAATTACATATATTGTGGAACGTGATTTTTGAGCTAAGAACATACAAGCATGTGAGTTTTGAGCCTAACTGTGTGGTTACATCATATAACCACTATTTTCCTTCTTGTGTGTGATTATTCTCTTTTTATGATTGTAATCTTTGATTTGTCTGATTCTTTATGTCCATTATTTCATGTATACATGTATTTATATGATTGAGGCCATTGTTTCAATTAGCTCACTTACCCAAATAGCCTACCTTTTATCTTCCATTGTTAGCCAATTTTAAGCCTATGCTTAACCTAATTGTTCTTAATTTAGCACATTACAAGCCTTAAGTGAAAAACAATAAATGTCCCTTATTTGGATCTTTGATTAGCTTAGGCTAGTGAGAGTTCTTATCATTCAAGTTTGGGAGAGTTGGGAACATTGGTTGGGATAAAAGAATGTTTTTGTTTTTTTTTTTTTGAATATTTTGGAAATAAGGTACATACTCATGCATCAATTATGTTTAAACCATATGCATTGATGCTCTTCTATATATTTTAGTTTGGAAAAAAGAAAAAAAATGAATGATGAAAAAAAAAAGAAAAATGAAAAGAAAAAATATATAGAGAAAAGAAAAAAAAAAGAAAAGCAATAAAAAGGGGACAAAACGCCCAAAGTAGAGTTCAATAATATCAATGCATATAGGATGTGAATTGAAAAGAAAATGCATGAGTGTGTGAAAAAGTGAGGATTATGGGTAGTTAGGTTTGTTTAGAATTTTATAAGTTGTTATATAGGTTAGGTGGGAAGCTTAAGTTAATCAAAGATTCAAACCTCAAGCCCACTTAACCATATGCATCCTTACCTTGACCCTAGCCCCATTACAACCTATGGGAAAGTCCTCATGATATTTGTATGCATGCATGAAATAATTGTTGATTGTTAGATGAAAAATAAATCTTGGAAAGCATGATTAGGAGAGAAGTGAGTGAATTAATCCTATACACTTGAGTGGCTAGAGCAGATACACATCCGGTGAGGGTTCGATTGCTCAATTACATATTTTCACCATGATCACCTCTTTTCTGACAAGTTTGTAAAATCTTTCAATAGCTCAATTCAATTGTGGATTTGATTTGATTATGATTTCTTTAGCCCATATGTCGTATATGCTTTCTTGGGAATTAATTTATTTTGACCAAGTATGCATTCAATTAGATAGATTGCATTTATATAGGTTTCATTTAGGCAGTTTACATTGAATAAATGATAATACCCATTGTCTCTTTCTTGGTTTAGCATGAGGACATGCTTGGTTAAGTATGGGGAGATTTGATAAACCCTAATTTTGTGGTTTATCTTGTGCTTAATTTAGAGGATTTTATCACTTTTTCTCACATTTATTCAAATGGCATGGTTTTATGACTTTCTCCTAATTTGTTCTTAAGAGTGAAAACATGCTTTTTAGGCCCTTAATTGGTTAATTTTAATTCACCTTTGATTCCACTAGATGCCTTGATGTGTTTGTTAGTGAATTCAGGATGAAAAGGCTAGGAACGAATCAAAGGAGTGAAGAGAAAAGCATGCAAAGTGGAGAATTCATGGAAAAACAAGAATTTGGAGTGCATACATCGACGCGCAAGTGTTTGACAAAATGCTTGGAAGGATGTTAGAGTAGATTTTTATGTTCTTGGATTGGGATGGTAACTTAGGTGAACTTGAGTTGCTAATGTCCAAGTGATTGATTATTGGTGTCCATTGACTCTAGCTTCCACTAAGTTTATTAGTGAGGTGGCTAGGACTTATGGATTAGGATTGATATAGCTCATTTGTCTTTCCTTCACTCGTTAGAGGATGACTTAATGGGATTAATCATTGCAATTATCATGTTGTGGTTAGTAACATGGATAAAGATCCTTAACCAACAACTCTTGCCAAGAATTTTTTGTCATTTGAGTTTCATTTACTTTATTGCCATTTACATTTCTTGTCTCTTATTCAAAACGCCAAAAATATACAATCCATAACGAATAACATGAACACTTCCTTGCAATTCCTTGAGAGACGACCCGAGGTTTAAACACTTCGGTTATTTTCATTGGGGTTTGTACTTGTGACAAACAAAATTAAATTTCAATGTGAGGATTGCTTCTTGGTTTAGAACTATACTTGCAACGAGAATTCATTGAGAAATTCTATATCGACACAATTTTTCCTCTCATCAAACCCCTTTCTTGTCTTTTTTGAGTTTGGCATGAGTGATGCCAGGGCATTTTGGCTAGTTTCACTGACCTTTTCTTTATGGTTTTAGGGTAGTTTCATGCACTTTCTTAGGAAATAAGCAAGTTTTGGGTAAATAATCACTTACATCTTGATTCAAGCAAACATTGTGAATTTTACATGATTTCAAGAAAATTATGCATGAATTAAATGACAAAATTGAATGATGCATGTCTCATAACTTGGATTAGAGCTTTGATGCACTTTATTGCTTGATTTCAGGACAAAGGAAGCAAGGAAGAACCACGTTAGTAGCCACGTTAGTCTAGCTAACGTGACCACTAACGTGGAATGGAGGCTAACTTGCAACGTTAATGAGAAAAGTGATCGCCATTAACGCCTTCGTGAGCCATCATAGCCCACGTTAGTTGCCACGTTAACTTTGTTAACTTGGAAGCTAACATGGAAGAGAAGTAGAACTCCAACGTTTGTGGTAAAAGTAAGTGCTACTAACGTTCCAAAGTGGCAGCTGGCCACGTTAAGAGTCACGTTAACTCTGTTAACGTGAACTCTAACGTGGATAAGGAAGATCATGCCAACATTAGTGACACTCACCTTTGTCACTAACGTTGGACTAAGCTCATATTGGCCACGTTAAGAGCCACGTTAACCTAGTTAACGTGGACTCTAACGTGGAGGGAGCAAGGAATCACCAACGTTAGTGACACTCACTTTGTCACTAACGTTGGACTAAGCCACTTTGAGCCACGTTAGTTGCCACGTTAACTCAGTTAACATGGAAGCTAACGTGGAGGAGAGAATGAGGAGCCAACGTTAGTGACACTCACCTTTGTCACTAACATTGGGGATGGCTACCAATACCACGTTAGAGGCCACGTTAACGCAATTAACGTGAACTCTAACATAGGAAAGGGGGCGTTTTGGAGCGTTAGTGACAAAGGTAAGTGTCACTAACGCTCTTGAGGCTAAAGTGTGCTCACATTAAGAGCCACGTTAGTTATACTAACGTGAACTCTAACGTGAGAAAGGGGGGACTCTCAACGTTATTAAAAAAGGTAAACCCCAATAACGTGTGCGAAGGACCAAGAGGAAACGTTAGTGGTCACGTTGGTGCCACTAACGTTGAAGTTAACGTGGACCATTCTTGGGTTAGGAACGTTAGTGAAAAAGGTGATTGTCACTAACGTTCTCGAACCCACACTTTCACTTAACGTTAACGCCACTAACGTCCTAAGCTAAAGTCCATGCCTACTTCACACTCTCTTTCTGCAAGTAAAGCTAAGCCCACTGAAGATGATAACTGCTTCAACTCAAAATCCAAAGGCCCATATCCAAGACTTGAAGAAGCAACTAGAAGATCAGAAGAATAGTATAAATAGGGAGAACTTTGAACTAGAGGAGAGCTTTTTGGCACTATTAGAATTACTCTCTGTATTTTTTACTTTTTCTGCAACTTCTAGTTTAACATTTCAGAATGCATTCTCCATCTTTGTTTTCCATTCCCAGAGCTATAAACAACTAAACCCCTTTCATTGGGTTAGGGAGCTCTGTTGTAATTTGATGGATCAATAATAGTTTTCATTATTCTTCTTCTTTCTTTTCTCTTGATTTTACTAGAAGGCTTTTAATCTTCATCCAATTGAGTAGTTATCTTGGAAAAGAAGCTATTCATACTTGGATCTCTTCGGAACCTTGGAAGAGGAATGAAGAGATCATGCTAGAAATGCTTTCTCATGTTGGACCAAATTTGGGTTTGGATGGATATAGTGACATATAATCTTACCAACACTTTGATTTGGAAATACATGTGGTATAATCAGTGACCATACCTCGTCTCTTCTCATGAGTAATTGGACCAAGGAATTGGCTATTGATCAAGATTTGAGAGAATTGAATTACCAAGGAATTGGAATTCAATCACTTAAGATTGCCAAGGAGATCAATGAATGCATTGATTGAGGAAGAGATGAAAATGAACTTGATCCGGAGGATGCAACATCTCCTAAGCCCAATGAACTCCCCATTTCTTATCTTACCCATTGTCTTTAATTTCTGCCCATTTACTTTTATGATCATCTTCCCCATTCCCATTTAAGATTCTGCAATTTACTTTCCGTCATCTCTTTTCAGCGCTTTATTTCCAACATTTACATTTTCTGCTATTTACTTTCCCGCCATTTAATTTCCTGCAACTCTCAAACCAAATTCTGCTTAGCTCAACTAGAACATTCCTCCAATTAAAGTTGCTTGACCAATCAATCCCTGTGGGATTCGACCTCACTCTTTCGTGAGTTATTACTTGACGACAATTCGGTATACTTACCAGGGAGATTTGTTAAGAGACAAATTTTTGTGCATCAAGTTTATGGCGCCTTTGCCAGGGATTGATTTTATATCAATAATGATTAAATTGGTGGATAACTAGATTGAGCATTTTTCTTGATTTATTTTTATTTGAGTAATTTACTTTTAGTTTTAGCTATTTTCTCCCTTTCTCCCTACCAGTTTTCTTAGTTGTTTACAATTTATTTCACTAACCCACTAACTGTTTGATATATTGCATCACTCACACTAACAGCATTTCTAACAGGAACACTTTCTGCATCTATTTCCTTGCTTGTACCTTGTTGGTTGTATGACAAGGAGAAGAAGCGGGGCTTCAACTTCCTTTGATTCTGAACGTGAGAGGACCTTCCTTAGATTAAGGAGGGAAGCAAGAGGAAAACGAGTAGTTGGTGCAGAGGAAAAGGAGGAATACTTTGAATCAAACATGGATGAGAACATGGAGAACCATCATGAAGAAGAAGCTCAGAACCATGGCAGAGAAGGTCCAGCAAATCATGCTGGGCAAGAAAGAAGAGTTCTAGGGTCCTACATCAATCCAAACCCAGGGAATTGTGGAAGTAGCATCCAAAAGCCAACCATACATGCCAACAACTTTGAACTAAAGCCACAACTCATCACCCTTGTTCAGAACAACTGTTCATTCAGAGGAGGTGTCCAAGAAGATCCCAATCAACATCTAACCATATTCTTAAGGATATGTGATACTGTGAAGTCTAATGGTGTTCATCCTGACACCTATAGACTGCTCCTATTTCCCTTCTCACTCAAGGACAAAGCAGCTAAGTGGCTGGAGTCTTTCCCGAAGGAGAGTTTAACAACCTGGGAAGATGTAGTGAACAAATTCTTGGCAAGATTCTACCCTCCTCAACAAATTAACAGGCTGAGATCTGAGGTACAAACCTTTAGGCAGCAAGATGGTGAGACTCTATATGAAGCATGGGAGAGGTTCAAGGACCTAACAAGAAGATGCCCGCCAGATATGTTCAATGAATGGGTGCAGTTGCATATTTTCTATGAAGGCCTTTCGTATGAATCAAAGAAGGTAGTAGACCACTCATCCGGGGGATCTCTGAACAAGAAGAAGACCATTGAAGAAGCCCTAGATGTCATTGAGACTGTAGCAGAGAATGACTACTTCTATGCTTCTGAAAAAAGCAACACTAGAGGAGTGATGGAGCTGAACAATGTGGATGAACTGCTAGCTCAAAACAAGCTTATTACTAAGCAGTTGGCTGACCTTACCAAAAATATGGAGAGGAATCAAGTGACAGCAATCACCACCTCAGCAGCAGCTCAAGAAGGAGTGAATGAAGAAGTAGAGGGTGATCAGGAATAAGCCAACTACATTGGAAATTCACCTAGGCAGCACCATGACCCATACTCCAAAACATATAATCCCGATTGGAGGAACCACCCAAACTTTGGGTGGGGAAACCAACAGGATCAAGGCCAAGATCAGAGACGCCACAACCCCAACAACAATGCAGCTCACCAACACTCCACACAGAGGTCATATCAACACCCACCTAACAACACCTCTCAACATCCATACCAAAGTCAAAATAGCCCTTCTCATCCTTCCAATCTCAACTCTCCATCATCTGAAGATAGACTCTCAAGGATTGAAACTCTACTTGAAGGCATATGCAAGGAGATCCAAGATAACAAGGTGTTCAAGGAGGAGGTGCGAGCCAATATCAAGAACCAGGGAGACACCATCAAGAGGCTGGAGTTTCAAGTGGGATACCTTTCTGAGAAGATCCCCAAACTTACTGATAGCTTCCCAAGTGACACAGAGAAAAATTCGAGAGGTGAAGCAAAGAAGGTCAGATGGGAAGATTGCAAGATGGTTACTATAAGTGATAAGGAGACTGAGGAAGAGCCGAACAAACCATTAGAACAACTTGAAGATACATCAGTAGGAAAGCAGGAAGAGAATCATCAAGAAACCACAATCACACAGAAGGAGCTGCTGAGACTCTATGCACCCTTTCCCCAAATACTCAATGGTGGTGTAGAGAAGAGAATATACTCAAGGTTTCTTGACGTGTTTGCATCTCTCCATGTAAACATACCATTCATCAACGCCCTCCAACAAATGCCCTCATACATTAAGTATATGAAGGAGATGCTAACCAGGAAAAGCTCACTCAAGGGAGGACAAACAATAGTGATGAATAAGGAGTGCAGTGCTCTCATTCAAACAGAGTTGCCTACAAAAAGGAAGGACCCAAGAAGTTTTTACATCCCCTGTGCCATAGGAGAAATGCTGATTAATAAGAGACTCTGTGACCTGGGAGCAAGCATCAACTTAATGCCTCTATCTCTAATGAAGAAGCTGCAGATCAATGAGCTAATGCCCACAGACGTAGTCATCAGGCTGGCTGACAAAACTAAAAAACAAGCAGCGGGAGTGGTTGAAAATGTGTTGGTGAAAGTAGGAAACTATTTCCTCCCCACAGATTTTGTCATATTGGAAATGGAAGAGAGTCCCATCCATCCAATCATATTGGGAAGACCGTTCCAAGCTATAGCCAGAGCACTCATAGATGTGGAGCGAGAAGAGCTAATACTGCGGATACATGATGAACAACTAGCATTCAATGTCTTCAAAACCTCACAAGAAGCAGACCAGGAAAACAAGGAACTAAGGGAAAATCACAACAAGGCACTGGTGGAAGAAACAAGCACTGAAGCACAAAATGTACACTTGGGAATCCCTTTGATTGATAAGCAAAACAACCAGAAGGTGTCACAACTAAAGGAAACTCAAGTGGAGCCAAAACCACCAGAATCATATGAGACCAGCAACAAAATCTCCCTAGGAAAAGAGACCACAAAGAGCAGGATAATAGCAAAAGAAGCAAAGAAAAAGGCACCAAGGAGATGGAGGAACAAGAAGATCCCTACAAAAGGTTTCTCTCCAGGGGATAAAGTGATTTCAGCTTACTTCCCAGATATCCCACCTCATCTCCCCACCATCCCATCTCAGCTACCCAAGGTTTTCACCATCAACAAAGTTCTCTCCCTAGAACATGTAGAGATCCTTGATGAAGCCAATGGATATAGGTTTAGTGCAAGAGGAGAAGATCTGAAGCACTACCAACCACCTGACAAAAGACAGAACGTCAAGCTAGTGACGCTAAAGAAGCGCTTCATGGGAGGCAACCCATGTTTTACATGCTTTTAAAATAGTTAATAAAACAAGGTTCATGAAATTCAAATCAACTTTGACATATCCTTGAATGCAACATATAGTGAAGAACAAGTTTGGTGTTCAAGGCACACTAAGAGAACATGAATGCAACTCATAGCATGTCACTCTTAGCACCTTGAACAAATCTTCTTACACCACAGTGCCACAAACTAAGTTTGGTGCCACTAATGTTGCATACATGGACATTTAGTTGGTTAGTTGGTTTGCACTCATGAATAACAATTAGTAACTAGAAACAAAAAAATTTTAAAAAGTAGTTACTCTTTTTCTTTTTTTTTTTTGCCGCCACTTTCCACAATTTTATTAATCATATTTCTTTTATTTTGTAGGAGAACTGATGGGACAATTGAAGGAGGATTCGGTCACCACAAAAAGAGAGGACTATACACATGTCTTCAAGGGGATTGCATTGGGAATTGTTGCCATGCAACATGGGAAGAAGAACAAGCTTGGAAACTGAACCAACCCCATCATAAAGTTGATGATCCTTGTGCTCATCCATTGTTAAACCCCATCCGTCCATCACACAACCACCCCATCAATCCACACCTTTTATTCACTCATCACTTTCCTATATAAGTAATTCCTAGTCCGTATCCCCTTTGATGCCAAGGCATCTTAGGCTAGTTTCACTAGCATTTTTCTGTTAGTTTTAGTTGTTTTATGCATTTTCTTGAGCTTAAAGTAACCAAGAATGGTTAAATGAATAACAAAGCAATGAACCATCCAAACAGTATGATTTTGATGCAAATTCCATGAGTTTTTAGTTATATTACTTGAATGCTATGAATGGAAGATTTCTCATGAAATTTTGCAAGACTTTGATGCAATTATTTGGATGATTTCAGGGAAGAAGAGGCTAGGCAAGGAAGCAACAAAATCAATAAAGGAAGCTTGAATATCACATGTGGAGTTTAAGTTCCAGTTTAAGCTTAAACTGGAACTTAAACTACCAAGCCATACAATGCTGGAAATGGCGTTTAAGTTCCAGTTTAAGCCTAAACTGGAGCTTAAACACCAGAATCATGAAGGCTAGGAAATGCTGGAACTGGCGTTTAACCTCCAGTTTAACCTTAAACTGGAAGTTAAACGCCAGAATGAGAATTTCACCAAGGGATCATTTCCACGTTTAAGCTCCAGTTTAACCTTAAACTGGAGCTTAAACGTGTTCGACACAAATTCTCACCAAAGAAGCATTTCCACGTTTAACCTCCAGTTTAACCTTAAACTGGAGGTTAAACGCCAGGAGTAAGAAAGGCACCAGGAGCATTTCCACGTTTAAGCTCCAGTTTAACCTTAAACTGGAGCTTAAACGTGTTCGACTATTTCTCCCCTCCAGGGTTGCTTTCTTCATTTCCACGTTTAAGCTTCAGTTTAACCTTAAACTGAAGCTTAAACGTGTTCGACTATCTTCCTCCTCCAGGGTTGCTTTCTTCATTTCCACGTTTAAGCTTCAGTTTAACCTTAAAATGAAGCTTAAACGTGTTCGACCCAATTGCTCCTCCAGGGTTGCTTTCTTCATTTCCACGTTTAAGCTTCAGTTCAACCTTGAACTGAAGCTTAAACGTGTTCGACATTTCACACTCCTGGGTTGCTTTCTTCCATTTCCACGTTTAAGTTTCAGTTTAACCTTAAACTGAAACTTAAACTTCAACTTAAACGCCACTTTTTGAAAGAGGTTTCTGGGCCAAATATATTGAAGTTTAAGTTAGCATTTGAGTACAAACATTAACTTAAACGTATTATGGTATGAAACCCAATTGAATATCATGGTTTATGGGATTGGGCCTGAAGAATTGATGAGTCTGGAGCTTTAATTTGTTGAGTCTTGTGTCATTACTTGTTTATCACTAAGTTTGCTCAATGAATGTTACAGAATTGGATCACAGCCTCATCAGGATTATGGACCATAAACCCAAAGCAAAAGGAAATCAGGGAAAGGCCTCAAAGCCCAAGAAACACAACAGAAGCTCAATTTAGAAAGTGTATAAATAGGATAGAATTTAAGTTAGTGAGGAGGATCGGGAGAGAACTTTGGATCATTTTCTTTTAGTTTTGTAATTGAATTCAGAGCTATGACTCACTAAACCCCTTTCATTGGGTTAGGGAGCTCTATTGTAATTCAATGAATCAATAATAGTTTTATCTTCTTCTTCAATCTTTTCTCTTGAATTTTGTTAGAAAGCTTCTCGATCTAATTCCATTGGGTAGTTGTCTTGGGAAAGAAACTACCCATAATTGGAATCCTTCGGAACCTTGGGAAAGGAATGGAGGATTCATGCTAGAGAAGCTTTCTCACAGTGAATTGGATTGGGGTTTGGATGGATATTGTGACATGTAATCCTACCAAATTGTGGTTCATGAAACTGTGTGGTATAATCAGTGATCGAGCATCATCTCTTCTTATGAACATTTAAACCAAGGGATTGGGAATTTGTTCGTTTTTAGAGAGAATTGGTGAGCCAAGGGATTGGGATCCAATCATATAAGATTGCCAAGCAAAACTCAATAAATGCATTGGTTGAGGAAGGAATAAAAATGTTTTGATTCGGAGATCTCAATATCTCCTAACACCCAATGAATTCCCCATTTCTGATCTACCACTTTCTCTTTACATTCTGCAATTAAATTCATGCAATCACCCCATCCCTTTTAATTTCAGCAATTTAGCTTCTCGCTCTTTAATTCATGCAATTTTACATTCCGCAATTCTCATCTAAATCTTGATTCCGCTCAACTAGAACATACTTCTAATCCGAATTGCTCACTCAACCAATCCTTGTGGGATTCGACCTCACTCTATTGTGAGTTTTTACTTGACGATAACCGGTGCACTTGCCGGAAGGAATTTTGCCGATTGTGCAATTTCCTAATTCGTAGCATAACAAGTTTATGCGCATCACCCTTCACATTCCAATTCCCATTCTTTATACATCACACCTTCGGAACCCAAATCCCTTCATCTCACCCTATCCAAACCCAACCGAATTCCACCATTTATCCATAACCCCTCAACACTCTCACACATCAACTCTTACTCATGGCATCATCAAGCTCTAAAAGAAGAAAGGGGAAGGAGCCTATGGAGCAACGCCCTTTTGATGAAAACAAGTTTAGAACCTTTCACCATGCACTTCAATTTGGATGGATGGCTGATAAGGAGATTATATATGAGCTAGGCTTTCAAGTCAAGAAAACTGAGTGCCCCGAAATCACAGAGAAGGTAGAAAAGAGAAGATGGGAGCTCCTCACTGATCCAGTCACCGCGAGAATAAATGCAACGCTCGTAAGAGAGTTTTACGCAAATGCAGTGAGGTATGATAGGAAAGAGGAATCTTATATAAGCTTTGTGAGAGGAGTAACGGTGGATTTTAGTCCTATGAGCATCATGAGGGTGTTAAAGCTACGAACCATACCAATTGAAGAAGAGAGCTATCAATCTCGAATAGATGGTAGTCCTAATTATGACCAGATTGTGAAAGATATCTGTGTACAAGGAGCGGACTGGGTAAGAGATCCCAATGGAAAGCCCAAATTTATCGAAAGAGGTGATCTCACCCCTGAAGCAAAGGGGTGGTTAGAAATTGTAAGGAGATCTGTAACAACCCTGATTTTCGAGTATGCGAGATCTTTTCTGAAGGCACGGATTTTGCCAGAAGATCAGTAAAGAGAACACCTCTGTTATACCATCAAGCATCTTAATCTTCATTATCATTATGTCATCCTTAAGTTAGAACCTCCTCTGAGGCAAGCTCGATAATGCAATCGCGAAGAACCTTGTTTTTGAACCGTATCGGTTGGCAGTTTTGATTATGATTTTCGTAAATAGTGTCTGTTTGACGAACCGGACTCGATTCATGAGAGGAGAGAGATAATAGTATAATATTATCATTATATTAGTATTATAAAATTCTTGAATGACATTATAAGGTTACCTGGTCTATTTTTGTTAAAAACAGAAAATCGGTTTAACCGGGTTTACGGTTTACTGGTGCAGCTTAGCACCAGCACTCTCTGATGAATTTAGCAATGCTAAGGCCTCATTATACATGTTCTATTCTCATAATAAATATGTTACTAGTGTCATTTGTGCTATTAGCTCAGAAAATAATTTTTAGAGATGTTTTTGCAAGTGTTCCGATACATCTAGTTTTAGTAGTTATACACCTGAGATATTTTAATATTATTTTAATCCACCTCCAAGCCAACCAATCACAACTCACCCTACACCCCCAAAACCCCCAAGGCTGGCTCATTTTCACTTTGTGGCCGAAAATAGGTAGAGAGAAAAAGAGAGAAAAGTTCTTAGTTCCAAATCTTCAAAGCTTGATTTCTTCTGAACTAAAACTCAAATCAAAACTCCGATTTCACCAAAATGATCCACTCTTCTTCCTCTACATAACCATGTAACTTATCAAGGATAGAAATAAGGTGAGATGGCTGTCTCCCTCCCATTTCAATTCGGTTTTCAAGGAAAACCATGCAAAACATGTGTTTTCTTGATGTTCTTCCTTAGGAATCATGCTTAACTTGACTTGAGGGCTAAGAAACGTGAATTTCCAGAAAGTCTAAGGTGAGATATCTCTTCCTAACATACTGAGTGAGATTTGGTCAGTTGAGAGTTTTTGGATTTAAAGTTGTTTTTGATGTGATTTAGGAGGAAAAACTGCTTAAGGACCACCTGAAAGTTTAACCGAATTAGGAGCAGCAAAACCAGGTAGGGTGTAACGAAATTAATCTTGATTATTTGTGTTTGAGTTGTGTGAATGTTGTATGATTTGGCTGTGCTAAAAATTGGTTGCATATATGATTGATTCTTGGTGAAAATTTGGTGAAATTTTGATGAAATTTGATGAAATTCAAGCTTTAAAGTTCATGTTCTTGGGCAGCTGAAAAAATGAAACCCTAAGCTTAAATTGAGGTTCAATTTTTGTTGAAATCATGTAAAAAAGATGGAGTTTTAGTGGCTGCTAATTTATTATGAATTATAGTAAAAATCGGTTGCTGAAAAGACTGAAAAACGGGTAAAAACAGAGAAAGAATCTGAAGAATTTATGAAGAACATGAAGAACACTTTGAGTGTGGTGAAGAACAATGAAAAACACCTTTTTGATTCATAAAAGGGCAATAAAGTAATTAATTTGGTGTTTGAGGGGTTATATGGTAATTTCTGGAAGTTAGGGTGGTAAAAGTAGAAATATTAAAAGTTACGGGTGGTAAAAAGTGAATTTTAAAGGTTAAAAGTAAAAGTTAATTTTCAAAAATTTAGTATTAAAATAATAAATAATAATAAAATATTAAATAATAATAATTAATTAAAATTAATATTTTAATAAAAATAATAAAATAATGCGGAAAAGGCAGTTTTCTGTAAAAGCTTTAGAAAGACAACTTTAACTGCAGAATCTCATAATTACCTTCATAAAACACTTAGGGAGTGGTAATAACATGATAGTGAGGCAAAGATAAAGAAAAGATAAAAAGTTAAAGAAAAGATAAAAACCAAAGAAAATTTTGTAAAGTTTTAATGACAGAAAAACAGACAGAAATTAGTGAACGAACTAGGGCAACATAGTTAGTCCTTGAGTTGCGACTAGGGTTAGGTATTATATAAAAAGTTAAACTGTTTCAGTATAGACTTAATGAACCTATACTTGGGACAGGCATACTATTCATACCAAAATTTACATAAGCTTTAAATGCATACGTTAAGCAGAGAAATCAGAGCAGAGTAAAGAAACACAGAGAACAGAATAACCAGAGAAAAGTAAAGAGATACAGAGAAAAGAGTAATCAAAGCAGAGTAAAAAGACAAAGTGAAAAGAGTAATATGATAAAGAGAAATGGTTTGAGCCAAGATATTGTGAAAGTGAAAGATGTAAAGTTTGTATAGTATGATTGAATAGAGAAAGAAAGAAGTACTGCATAAGAATGTGAAAGTGATGATGAATAATGAGAATGATATTGAATGATGATAATGAGAAAAGAGTAATATAACAAAGAGAATAGAGGAGAAGAGTATAAAAATAAAGAGTTAAGCCTTGTGGCATGATATTCTATTACATGTGTCATCTGATGCTTTTCCATTGGCCCTAGAGGTCCTGTAGGCCCAAGTTCACCTACAGTAAGTTATTATTCCTGTAGGCCGAAGTTCACCTGCAGTTAATATCAATTGTGTATCTCAGGGTGTTGCTCCTGTAGGCCGAAGTTCACCTACAGAGAGTTGTGATACCTGTAAGCCGAAGTTCACTTACAGGGGCGCTATTTCTGTAAGCCGAAGTTCACTTACAGAGCTGCTATTTCTGTAGGCCGAAGTTCACCTACAGAAAGTTGTTGTGATTAAACCATTTCTGTAAGCCGAAGTTCACTTACAGAGGTGTTATTTCTGTAGGCCGAAGTTCACCTACAGAAAGTTGTTGTGTTGTGTTTAGACTATTCCTGTAAGCCGAAGTTCACTTATGGGAGTGCTATTTCTGTAGGCCGAAGTTCACCTACAGAAAATAAGCCATATCTAGGACTAGTTCCTAGGTAATGTCGGGCTGCAGGGTGTAAACCGACACGTGAGCTCATGGCCTGCATAGGACAGACATCCATCATACTTGGTTGCGCATTTCCTCTGTTATGATTGTTGTTTGAATGTATGCTTTCTTTGTTTTCATTCTATTCTCTGTGTCTATGTTTTGTTTCCTTGTATTCTTTTGTTTGTGTTTTGCTTTCTTAGTTTCTTTATTTATCTGTATCTTCTGTTTACTGTTTCTCTGTATTCTGCTATATGTCTGCTAAGCGACACGGAATTAATGAACTTAACTAATAACCCCGACCCTACTAAGAACTCCCCAATTCTTACCCCTTCTCTCTCCCTTCCCCCTTCAGATGGAAGCATGAGTACCCCTCCGTAGTTCACTGATGATCATTCGCAAAAAGGAATCCGCTCTAGGTAGTCTTCTAAGTCTAGAGTGAACTCTGTTTCTATTTATATGTATATACTGTGAGACCAGCCAACGTCTGCACCCCGTTTGTACGTGAACTTTAACCTAAATCCTGTGTACGAGACTCCTGTTGTGTGGCTACTTGATGAGGTACCAGAGAGACGTCCTATAGCAATGTCTGATCGTGTAGAGGAGTAGCAGATGATGTTCTACCTTTTGATGACGTTCCACCTGACTTGAGTTTTGAAGACTTAGAACGTACTTTCCCTCGCTTTAATAGTTTAGAGGGACTAGGTGAGTATAGAGTCTAGGCTAGCCTGGGCGCCAGCTTAGGGACTTCTTGAACAGGTCAGGGCCTAGGATGTTGTATGTATATATATGTATATAGTTATTATCTAGCTATATCTAGGGGTGTTCTAACTAAAGGTCTATACTCTAACAAAGGCTGGATCACTAAATGTTGCTAGCTACTAGTGATGTATTTATGTGTGGTTGCTTATAACTATATTATCTGTTATCTGATGTGAATTGATTATGAATGATTCCGTCTATTAATCCAAACATTTTCAAAAAAAAAATACCCCACAAATTAACTACGTTTTTAACAACGAATCAAGCTCATATGATAAATAATAGATAATAATTAGGAAGAGAAATTGGTAGCGCTCAGTTTCTAGTATGATCTAGACATATTGAAAATTGGGTCGTTAGAAGATCCATCCTCCCTGCCGGGAACAATTCAGAGGTGAATCTTAAGAGAGCAACAATGGTGCAATGTATACTTAAAAGGGGAGAGATCAAGGTGCATGAACTCATAGCCCAAGGCATTAGGAAGATGGCTGAGAAAAGTGATTCTGGAGGAAGGTTAGGCTACCCCAGCACCATTTTCCGCCTGTGTGATAAGGCTGGGGTGGTGTTCAAACACGAAAACCCCGAATGGATAAAAGTTGGTATCCCAATTACAGTCTGGCGTATGCATGCTGTTGCCTCTCCCCTACCTCAACGAAGGATAAGAAAGAGAGTAGCCCATCAAGCTGTGGAAGGGCAGAACCCAGAGGAGCAAGCCGCAGCCATCTTAAACATGCACCAATTACAAGAAGCCATTGATGGCTTATCTAGGCACTATTGGGAGAATCAAGAGGCACAGAAGGAGCTCCAACTACAAATGATGAATCGCCAAGAAGAATCATTTTCTAGATGGGGGAATCAACAGGGAGAGTGGCAAAAGCAGATGATGGAGCAGCAACTGGAACAAGGGAAACAATGGGGTGAATCCTTCCATAGGTTGGAACAAAGGCAGGATCAACAACAAGAGGCCATCCAAAAGCTAATCAACATCCAAGCACATCAAGGTGCACACATACATGAAATGCATCGGAAACAGCTAGAACAGGTAGAACTCTTCGACGAATACAGGGCGTTTTCAGAAGGAGTTTACATGAACCAGACTGGACATCATGTGAACACTCAGGCCAGACTCGGATACTTAGTCGGACAACTGCCTATACTGCATCCGGGAATCACAAGCTATGAAGAAGTGAAGGATGAATTAGCGCGAGAAGAAAGAAGGAGGGTAGAAAAGAGTCATGAATCAGTAAGGAAGGCACTTGAGGATTGGAAAAAAGCTAGACTGGCACGAATGCAAGGAAGCACAAGTGGACACAAAGGGGACAAACAAGAGGGAGAGCATGAGCACTCCCATGAGTAAAAGGTGGTGGAGTTTCCTCATTATCCCATCTTTTTCAAGTTTTAAATAAGGAAAACCATGTATGAGATAGAACATGCTTCCATAGTAGCTTAGGAATTTTCAATTCTGTCTTTAGTATTTTCATTGCTTAGGTCATATGTGTGCTGGTTCAAGTTACATATCTTCATCTGCATCTTGCTTATTGTATGTTTGTCCTTTTAAGTTAAATAAAAAGAGATGTTATGAAAGACCAGAGTGGAGTTCAATTTGTGGAGTAAGTCCTTAAATTTGTAGTGTAGTAATCACTTAGCTAAGTTGGTTTACCAACAAGGTGGGAAGGCAACTATCTATCCTGAATCATATGCTTGAGACACACCCCATAAGACTAGCTAAATAATAAGATCCCAATAAGAAAAAGGAAAAGAACACTAAGAGTTGAAAAAGAAAGAAATGTGATAAAGAATAAGGCTAGGCACCAAGGGCTTGAACCTTGAGGGATGTGTCTGTGGTGCTCTTGTACCAAGGATCTGCTTGGATGAATAAGTTCTTAGGAGTGCTTCATCACTTGGTAACTTGGGTTAACTAACCCGGGATTATCAACTGAAAATCCACTATCAAGAGCAACCGTGCTACAGAACATTTAGTAACCCAAAGAGGTGCTGGACACCAAGACCTCAAGAAAAGAAAATAACAAACCATGTGCCTGTGGTGTGCATGTACGGGGGAGAGAGACTTGAGGGAGTAAGTCTTTAGGGGTGTTTCAACACCTAGCACCTTGAACTAACTGGTTCAGGAGTGTTGGCTGAAAACTTATCTTAAAGAGTCGCCCTCTCACAGAACACTTAGCCTAAGGATGCAATAAACCTTGGAAAGAAAAAGGGATCAATAAATAACAGTCTCAAAGGGTGCCATCAAGTGAGTATTCCAAGGCATGATAAAGGTCTGAAAGCCAGTAAAGGAATGAACCTAAGTTGCTATGCATGAAACCCCATAAAACCAAGGACATGACTTCCTCAAGAATGATTCATTCATCTTGTCATTTCATTCATCATTCTCTTGTTCCAATACTTGCTTAGGGACAAGCAAGCTTTAAGTTTGGTGTTGTGATGCCAGGGCATTTTGGCCAGTTTCACTGACCTTTTCTTTATGGTTTTAGGGTAGTTTCATGCACTTTCTTAGGAAATAAGCAAGTTTTAGGTAAATAATCACTTACATCTTGATTCAAGCAAACATTGTGAACTTTATATGATTTCATGAGAATTATGCATGAATTAAATGACAAAATTGAATGATGCATGTCTCATAACTTGGATTAGAGCTTTGATGCACTTTATTGCTTGATTTCAGGACAAAGGAAGCAAGGAAGGACCACGTTAGTAGCCACGTTAGTCTAGCTAATGTGACCACTAACGTGGAATGGGGGCTAACTTGGAACGATAATGAGAAAAGTGATTGCCATTAATGCCTTCGTTAGCCATCATAGCCCACGTTAGTTGCCACGTTAACTATGTTAACGTGGAAGCTAACGTGGAAGAGAAGTAGAACTCCAACGTTAGTGGTAAAAGTAAGTGTCACTAACGTTCCAAAGTGGCAGCTGGCCACGTTAAGAGTCACGTTAACTCAGTTAACGTGAACTCTAACGTGGATGAGGAAGATCATGCCAACGTTAGTGACACTCACCTTTGTCACTAACATTGGACTAAGCTCATATTGGCCACGTTAAGAGCCACGTTAACCTAGTTAATGTTGACTCTAACGTGGAGGGAGCATGGAATCACCAACGTTAGTGACACTCATCTTTGTCACTAACATTGGACTAAGCCACTTTGAGCAACGTTAGTTGCCACGTTAACTCAGTTAACGTGGAAGCTAATGTGGAGGAGAGAATGAGGAGCCAACGTTAGTGACACTCACCTTTGTCTCTAACGTTGGGGATGGTTACCAATACCACGTTAGAGGCCACGTTAACGCAATTAACGTGAACTCTAACATAGGAAAGGGGCGTTTTGGAGCGTTAGTGACAAAGGTAAGTGTCACTAACGCTCTTGAGGCTAAAGTGTGCTCACGTTAAGAGCCACGTTAGTTATACTAACGTGAACTCTAACGTGAGAAAGGGGGGACTCTCAATGTTATTAAAAAAGGTAAACCCCAATAACGTGTGCGAAGGACCAAGAGGCAACGTTAGTGGTCACGTTGGTGCCACTAACGTTGAAGTTAACGTGGACCATTCTTGGGTTAGGAACGTTAGTGAAAAAGGTGATTGTCACTAACGTTCTCGAACCCACACTTTCACTTAACGTTAACGCCACTAACGTCCTAAGCTAAAGTCCATGCCTACTTCACACTCTCTCTCTCTGCAAGTAAAGCTAAGCCCACTGAAGGTGATAACTGCTTCAACTCAAAATCCAAAGGCCCATATCCAAGACTTGAAGAAGCAACTAGAAGATCAGAAGAATAGTATAAATAGGGAGAACTTTGAACTAGAGGAGAGCTTTTTGGCACTATCAGAATTACTCTCTGTATTTTTTACTTTTTCTGCAACTTCTAGTTTAACTTTTCAGAATGCATTCTCCATCTTTGTTTTCCATTCCCAGAGCTATGAACAACTAAACCCCTTTCATTGGGTTAGGGAGCTCTGTTGTAATTTGATGGATCAATAATAGTTTTCATTATTCTTCTTCTTTCTTTTCTCTTGATTTTACTAGAAGGCTTTCAATCTTCATCCAACTGAGTAGTTATCTTGGAAAAGAAGCTATTCATACTTGGATCTCTTTGGAACCTTGGAAGAGGAATGAAGAGATCATGCTAGAAATACTTTCTCATGTTGGACCAAATTGGGGTTTGGATGGATATAGTGACATGTAATCCTACCAACACTTTGATTTGGAAATACATGTGGTATAATCAGTGACCATACCTCATCTCTTCTGATGAGAAATTGGACCAAGGAATTGGCTATTGATCAAGATTTGAGAGAATTGAATTACTAAGGAATTGGAATTCAATCACTTAAGATTGCCAAGGAGATAAATGAATGCATTGATTGAGGAAGAGATGAATATGAACTTGATCCGGAGGATGCAACATCTCCTAAGCCCAATGAACTCCCCATTTCTGATCTTACCCATTCTCTTTAATTTCTGCCCATTTACTTTTATGATCATCTTCCCCATTCCCATTTAAGATTCTGCAATTTACTTTCTGTCATCTATTTTTAGCACTTTATTTCCAGCATTTACATTTTCTGCTATTTACTTTCCCGCCATTTAATTTCCTGCAACTCTCAAACCAAATTCTGCTTAGCTCAAGTAGAATATTCCTCCAATTAAAGTTGCTTGACTAATCAATCCTGTGGGATTCGACATCACTCTTTTGTGAGTTATTACTTGACGACAATTCGGTATACTTGCCGAGGGAGATTTGTTAAGAGACAAATTTCCGTGCATCAATGAGGCATCTTACGGACTGAACTGTCAATTCAAATGGCTAAGGCCCATAAACTGGCCATTGATGCCGAGAATGTCGTTGCCGCTGCCCATGCTGAGGCAGAGAATGCAAAGGATGAGGTGCAGAATTTAAAGAAGTAAAATGCCGCCCTGCTGGCTGACGATCAGTCAGTCGTTGCAGCTACTGAGGAGGCTTTGGCCCTGGGTGTGGACGTGCCCGTAATGGGAGACTTCAGGACCATGAAGGATGGAAATATCGTGGAATGGGATTAGCTTTGTTGTCATTTCTTATTTTACAAGTTTGTAAGCCATCTATTCGGCGTTTCGTACGATTTTCTTGAACAATTTATTTTGTGAAATTTGCAAGCCGCTTTCTCGACTCTGATGGTGTGCAGAAATTGGCAAATTAAAAATTGTTAAAACATTTACGTTGTAAGTATAGTTCTTAACTTGCCCGAAATCTGCTCCTCAATTTAGAAAGGTGTCACAGAAAATTAAATTTAAAATACTGGGAGTATGAATCCCAGGTCGTCTCCCAACGAGTTACAGAAAAGTGTGCTATTTTATTAATCAGAGGTTTTCAAAAAAGGTTTGAATTGGGCAAACAAGAAATTAAATTGGTAAATTTGAATAATGTAAATAAAAGCCTTGACTAGGAATTGATTAGTTGGAATCCCTATTATTGTTGGAATGCTCTCAGGATTAATTGACAATTAAAGGTTATCCTGTTTAGTTATCCTTCGCTAGGTGAAGGAAAGTCAAACAAGTTGGAATGCTATATCCGTTCATAAGATGCAATCCACTTAATAAAAAGGGATTGGTGTTAGTGATTAGGAGGCAATCCAACCATAAACCCAATTACAATTTTTCTTTCAAGCCTTCCAACTCAAGGGTTCCTTTCAATCAATTCCCCATCAAGTTAGGGAACTACTCGCTCATTGTGAATGTAAAATTCATAGCATATAAAAAAGGAATTAAAGAAAGACATTGTAAATTAAGTTAAAATAGTCAATTAAAAATAAAAGTGATCCTTGTATTAAATAATCCTAAGAATATTCCAATGGTAAAATTAAACAAAGCAAGGAACATGGAAGATTAAACCAAGTGAAGAAAACGAACTAGAATGACGAAGTCTTGATGAGGTAATAACTCTTCTCAGTGTTCCAATGCCAAAAAAGTAAGAGAAAACTAAAATCCTAAGAACTATAAATGTGTAGAGAGAAAACCTAGAGGAGGAGCAAAACTAGATCTAAAACTAAAACTGTGTAGAATGAATGTTGCCTTTGGTTTCTGCATGTTCTCTGGCTCTAGTCTGCTGTTCCGGGCAGAAAACTGGGTCAAAATAGGGCCCGAAATCACCCCAGCGAATCTGTAAATTATGCAGATCGCGCACGTCACGCGATCGCGTCGCTCATGCAGACGCGTCATTCGCGTTTCTGCTTTGCCACGCGGACGCGTCGTCCACGCCTCCGCGTCGCTCGTACTTTTCCATTTTGCGCGGTTGCGTCATTCATGCGGCCGCGTCACTGCGATTTGATCTTCTCCGCGCGGTTGCGTCGCCCATGTGGCCGCGTCACTTCTCGCTGGTCATCTCCTCAATTTCTTATGTTCTTTCCATTTTTGCTAGCTTCCTCTCCAATCTCCAACTCATTCTTGCCCTATAAAGCCTGAAATACTTAACACACAGATCACGGCATCGAATGGAATAAAGAAGAAGTAAAATGTACAATTAAAAGTCTCTAGGAAGCAGTTTTCACTCATGTAATAATTTCAGAAAGGAAATATAATTGCAAGCTATTTTAATGAATAAGTGGGTCAGGATCATGATAAAACCACACAATTAAACACAATATAAACCATAAAATAGTGGTTTATCAACCTCCCCACACTTAAACATTAGCATGTCCTCATGCTTAATTGAAGGAGATAAAGTAAACAAGTATGAACATGCAGAAACTCATGCAATCCTATATATATATGAATGCAACTATATGATTCTTGTCCACTTGATCAAAAGTAAATAAGTTCTTCAAAACGATTATAATTCACATTCCACTAATTCAATTCTTATAAAGTAAGAGCAGATAAAAAAATGCAAAAGGATAGCTCATGAAAGCAGGGAACATAGAAATTCAAGCATGGAACCCTCACTGATGGTGTATGTACACTCTAGTCTCTCTAGTGTGTAGGGTAATCACTCTATCCTTCTCTAATCATGCTCTCTAACTTTTGTTTTTCTCCTAATCAATCAACAACAGTTAACATACCAATACAAACATCATGAGGTCTTTTCAAGGTTGTAATGGGGCTAAGGTAAAGGTAGGGATACATATATGGTCAAGTGAGCTTATAAATTGAATCTTTAATTAACCCAAGCTTCAACCCTACCTATATATTTTACATGACTTTAGAATTCATGCCTATCTACCCAGAGTTCCCCTTTTACATTCCATACTCATGTATCAACTTTTTATTTTAATTTTTATCATATATGCATTGATCCTTGAATTCTTAATTCAGCATTGGGGTAATTTTGTCCCCTTATTTATTTATTGCTTTTTTTTTTAAATTAAAGTAAACATAGCTTATCAATGCACATAGATTTTTAATTCTTATAGTTTCACATAAGTAGGTATCCAAATTCCCATTGTATTATCATGACATATTCCCTTAATAACTTTTGTTCCCACAATTTCCCATACTTAACTAGCACACACAATTCTATCTTAAGCTAACCAAAGATTCAATTTGGGATATACAATTGTTTTTCCGCTTAAGGCTAGTAATGTGGTGAAATATAGAATAAGTGGGATTTAAAGGCTCAAAGTGGTTAACAAAAGTATTTAAAAGGGTAGGCTTAATTTGGATAAGTAAGATAAACAAATAATGGCCTCAATCATATGCAAGCATACAAATATAATAAATATTGGACATATAAGATAAAACAAAATATAGATTACAATCATAGAGAAGTAAACACACAAGAATAAAATAATTATGGTTAAATATTGTAACCATTCATAAAGGCTCAAATCTCACGGGTTGTGTGTTCTTTAGCTCAAACATCATGTTCCAAATATAACTTCAAGCAAATTTATCATAAAAATTTTGAAAATTAGTGAAATTTTGTTCCAAAGATAGAGTCTTAGAAGAAACTTATTGTCTTTTCAATCAAGTAGAACATGCATGCAACTAACCTATTACTATGAAATTTATCCTATTCTATAAAAGAAAGAAAATCTAACTAAATATCCTAATTTATTGGTGCTAGGGAAGAGAAATTACCTCCTGAAGTCAGGTACTGACCGACCTCCCCACACTTAAGGCTTTGCACCGTCCTCGGTGCTATCTGTCAGGAACAGGGGTGGGCTGGTAGCAGTATCTCCACAGTCGGGACCATTATGGCTCCCTGTGCTGGTAAAGGAAGTGGAGTCTGGGGTGTCTGAGTCCTTGAATTTTCCCTTGAGTAGCTCCTCGAGGTGTTTGAATCAGCGCTCGTTACGGCGCTCTCTTAACTTCACTTTCTGTTGTTGCCGATCCAACTTTTAGATTATCTGCTGGAGCAGTTCATCTGTTGTAGGTGCTTGTGTTGGTGAAGAAGGGATATCTTCAACCGGAGCAGTGGAAAGGCTTGTAGTGGCTGCTGAAAGTCTGAGGTATTTCCCATTAGGGACATACTGATCATCCCGTGGGAGCATGGCTTTGGTGTCTCCAGCTCTGTAGGAAACTCCGGCTGCTGAGACAAGATCTGAGACCAAGGCGGGAAAAGGTAAATTTCCCACAATTTGTACGTGTCCCATGGCATTCCGGATATGTCTTGGTAGATTCAGAGGCTGGTCTGTATGAATGCACCATAGTAGAACGGCCATGTCCGCAGTGAATGTGGACTCGTGAGTGCTCGGAAAGACGTAATGGGACATGATTTGTGCCCATACGCGAGCCTCCAAGGTAAGTACTGAAGCCAATATACCCTTAGGGCAGGTACGATGGTATCCGTAGATCCAACGGCTGCCAGGTAGTGCGATAACTCTAAGAACAGCTTCCCAGTCAAATTGGTACATCTGGCGCTTGAGTGCGGCTTCTTAAATAGGGGGAAGACTCAAAGCTTGTTGGATAGCCTCTTTTGTAATGGGGACTTGCTTCTGACGTACATAGACAGACTGTAGAGTAGGCAGGTAGAAGTTAGAGTAGAACTCGACTACCCAAGAAAGATTGACCTGCTTCTGTTGTCTTTGTAGGAAACCCCATTATCTTCGTGCAATCTGCGGCTCAACAAAAGTAGCAATAATGGGCAGGAGGATAAAAAGGTGTTCGTTGTTGTAGCTCCTTTCAGCTAGAATAGGGAACATCTGCTCACAGTAGCGATTGGGAAATCGCGCAGTGTCCTTCGCTGGAAAGGCTTTCTCCTTTTCATCGACCTTGATGATCCTCTTAACTCTTTTTGTTGAGGGCTTGACTGTAGTTGAAGAAGGCTCTGCCACTAGTGCTCTCTTAGTTCCTCTTCTTGCAAGTGGTTTGGGAGTGGCTTTCTCTTTTCCTTTCTTGGTGGCCATTCTGAAAAGGGAAGAGAGAGTAAATGAAACTCAAGGAGATATATAACAATGAAGAGAATGAAAAAGGATGGTTATAAATGCACATTAAAAGGTAAATGATGTTAACACACGCTCATGAGTACATGGGAAAGATCATTAATGGAAAATAGTTATTGCATATGATGACAAGTGAATGCAAGGTGTTTATTGGCATGCCGACAAAGGGCATGAGTAGCATAGACCAAGCATTACTTTGTAACAAACCATCACGTTTGTATTGACAATTAAATTCAATTAATATAATAGTAAAGGGAATTTGTGAAAAGTAAGCATTGAATAGTAGAATAACATAGAGAAATGCATAATGCCATATGGGCTTTTTCACAAACACATAGCATGCAAGGTAAATAAAGTATAGAAAGTATTAAAGTGAACATGCAAGCAACCATTGAAAGGAAATAATATATAATTGTCAAACAATTTGCAACAATCCACAAGCATACAATGAGGAATAATGACTCAAATAAAATTCTAACACCATGTAAAAAGGAAAGAAGTAGGAAGAAAATATGAATAATGAAAAGAAAAAGAAAAGAAAAGAAAATAACATATAAAATAAGAAGAATGATAGAAATGAAAAGGGTGAAGAAGAAAATAAAACCTTGTTAATGGAGGTGAGGGAGAGAGAGTGAAAGGTGAGATAGAAGGAAGAAATAGGGAGGGAAAAGAGAAAAATAGGATTTGGAGAGAAAAAGATATGATATTTGACAAAATTAGAGAAACTGTGCGCCGCAAGCGACGCGATCGCATGGGGCATGCGGTCGCGCGACTTGCGCTTAAGGTGGTTGACGCGGTCGCGTCAGTCACGCGGTCGTGTGACCCAATTTGTGCCAGTGGCGCGAGGGTTGCCTCGCACTCGCACAACTCTCTGTTCAAAATCATTAAATGCCAAATTCTATGTGACGCGATCGTGTGGGGCATGCGATAGCGTGAGTGGGCTTCAGAAGGGAACGACACGGCCGCGTGAGGCACGCGGTCGCGTGGGGCACGCGGTCGCGTGAAGGGGATTGCGCGTCCAGCACCAGTCCAGCACCACTCTAGCACAACTTTCAGCTGTGCACCCTTTTTACGTCGAAAATCAGAGCACGCGGTCGCGTGGGGCATGCAGTCGCGTGGGAGGTCAGTAGGCCCATATGACGCGGTCGCGTCAGCCATGCTCCAGCGTGACTCTCTGTTCGTTTTTATTTTTCTCCCCTCTCCATGCGATGCGGACGCGTCGCTGATGCGGTCGCGTCGCGTGGCAATTTTTTTTTTTTAATAAATATGCAGATGTAGATGCACGAAAGTACTGATAAAGAGAAGAGTTATTGAATATGAGAAACTAAAAATAAAAAAAAGAACGATCATACCATGGTGGGTTGTCTCCCACCTAGCACTTTGCTTTAACGTCCATAAGTTGGACGCTCTACTAGCTCAATCTTCTGCTATGTGGGGGTCTTCCAAGAGGAAGATCTCAAGCTCTTTATTCTTCTGTATCTTCTTGCCATGGTATAGCTTCAAACGGTGTCCATTAACTTTGATAAGTTTAGAGTGTGAAGGATGGCTTAGGTGATAAACTCTGTACGGTTCGGCCTTCTCTACTCTCTATGGACCTTGATAAACCACTATTTCATGGTTTATATTGTGTTTAATTGTGTGGTTTTATCATGATCTTTGCCCACTTATTCATTAAATAAGCATGCATTTATATTTCCTTCATAAAGATGTTTTATAGTTGAAAACTTGCTTCCTAGAGACTTTTAATTATGTATTTTATTTCTCCCTTATTCCATTCGATGCCATGATCTGTGTGTTAAGTGTTTCAGGCTTTATAGGGCATGAATGAGTTGGAGATTGGAAGGGAAGCCTGCAAAAATGAAAGGAACACAAGAAATTGAGGAGATGACCAGCGAGAAGCGACGCGGCCGCATGGATGACGCGACCACGCGGAAGAGAGCAATTTGAAGCGACGCGGCCGCATGGATGACGCGACCGCGCGGCATGGAATAGCACGAGTGACGCGGCTGCATGGACGACGCGTCCGCGTGGCAAAGCAGAAACGCGAATGACGCGTCCGCATGAGCGACGCGATCGCGTGACGTGCGCGATCTGCATAATTTGCAGATTCGCTGGGGACGATTTCGGGCCCTATCTCGACCCAGTTTTCGGCCCGAAACAGCAGACTAGAGCCAGAGAACATGCAGAAACCAAAGACAACATTCATTCTACACAGTTTTAGTTTTAGATCTAGTTTTACTCCTCCTCTAGGTTTTTCTCTTTACACATACATAGTTTGGGATATTGAGAAGAGTTATCACCTCATCAAGACTTCGTCATTCTAGTTCGTTTTCTTTACTTGGTCTTACTCTTCCATGTTCTTTGCTTTGTTTAATTTTACCATTAGAATATTCTTAGGGTTATTTAATACAAGGATCACTTTTATTTTTAATTGACGATTTTAATTTTATTTACAATGTCTTTCCTTAATTTCTTTTCATATGCTATGAATTTTACCTTTACAATGAGTGAGTAGTTCCCTAACTTGATGGAGAATTGATTGAAAGGAACCCTTGTGTTGGAAGGCTTGAAGGAATAACTGTAATTGGGTTTATGGTTGGATTTCCTCCTAATCACTAACACCAATCCCTTTTAATTAAGTGGGTTGCAACTTGTGAACGGACATAGCATTCCAACTTGTTTAACTTTCCTTCACCTAGTGAAGGATAACTAAACAGGATAACCTTTGATTGTCAATTAATCCTGAGAGCATTCCAACAATAATAGGGATTCCAATTAATCAATTCCCAGTCAAGGCTTTTATTTACATTATTCAAATTTACCAATTTAATTTCCTGTTTGCCCAATTCAAACCTTTTTTTGAAAATCTCTGATTAATAAAATAGCACACTTTTCTGCAACTCGTTGGGAGACGACCTGGGATTCATACTCCCAGTATTTTAAATTCAATTTTCTGTGACACCTTTCTAAATTGATAGGCGGATTTTCGGCGAATTAAGAACTATACTTGCAACGTATATATTTTAATAATTTTTAATTCGCTAATTTCTGCTCGCATCAGACCTTCCCATCTTGATCTCAATTTGCCTGGCATGAGCCTCAGTCGAGATTTGTAAAGGAGGACTAAATCCCCAGGCTGGAACTCCTTTTTCTTGATGTTCTGATCATGTACAACCTTCATCTTTTCCTTGTATAGTTTTGAGTTCTCATAAGCTTCTAGGCGAAGGCTTTCCAGTTCTTGCAGTTGCAACTTCCTTTCAGCTCCGGCTTTCCCAATTTCCATGTTGCACTCCTTGACTGCCCAAAAGGATTTGTGCTCCACTTCAATTGGAAGATGACAAGCTTTTCCATAAACTAAGCGGAAAGGACTCGTCCCAATGGGTGTTTTATATGTTGTTCTATATGCCCAGAGTGCATCTTGTAGCCTGGTGCTCCAGTCTTTTCTATGGGGTTTGACTATCTTCTGCAAGATACGCTTTATTTCTCTGTTTGACACCTCGGCTTGCTCATTGGTCTAAGGGTGGTATGCTGTTGCAACCTTATGAATTATCCCATGCTTCTTCATTAATCCTGTTAGTCTCCTGTTACAAAAATGGGTGCCTTGATCGCTCATGATTGCTCGTGGTGATCCAAAGTGACAAATAATGTGGTTTCTCACAAAGGAAATAACAGTGTTAGCATCATCAGTGCGGGTAGGAATTGCTTCCACCCACTTGGAAACGTAATCCATTAGAATTTGGAAATGGACCCATGAAGTCAATGCCCCAAACATCAAAGATTTCACAGAAAAGCATAATTTATTGAGGCATCTCATCCCTCTTGGATATATTACCAAATTTTTGGCATGGGGGGCAAGATTTACAAAACTCAGCAGCGTCTCTAAAAAGAGTAGGCCACCAGAATCCACAGTCCAAGATTTTTCTAGCAGTTCTCTGAGGGCCAAAATGTCCTCCACTCTCAGATGAGTGACAGGCCTCTAAAATGGACTGGAATTCTGATTGAGACACACAACGTCTAATTACCTGATCAGCACCACATCTCCATAAATATGGGTCATCCCATATATAATATTTAGACTCGCTTTTCAGCTTGTCTCTTTGGTGCTTAGAAAAGTTTGGAGGAAATGTGCGGCTAACTAGATAATTAGCTACAGGTGTATACCAAGGGGATACTTCAGATACTGCTTGCAGGTTATCAAATGGAAAAGTATCATCTATAGGAGTAGAATCATCCTTAATGTGCTCAAGGCGACTCAAGTGGTCTGCCACTAAATTCTGGTTACCACTCCTATCCTTTATTTCTAAATCAAATTCTTGTAATAGTAGTATCCAACGTATAAGTCTTGGTTTGGACTCCTTTTTGGTTAATAGATACTTTAAAGCTGCATGGTCCGAATACACTACTACTCTAGTACCAAGTAAATAAGCTCGAAATTTATCCAGAGCAAAAACAATAGCAAGAAGCTCTTTCTCAGTAGTAGTATAATTGGACTTGGCAGTGTCTAAGGTCTTAGATGCATAAGCAATAACAAAAGGGTCCTTACCTTCGCGCTAAGCCAGCGCTGCTCCTACTGCATGGTTGGAAGCATCGCACATGATTTCAAACGGCTGGCTCCAATCTGGTCCTCTTACAATTGGAACTTGAATCAGTGCGGTCTTCAGCTTATCAAACACTTGCTTGCAATCTTCACCGAACTCGCACTCAATATCCTTCTGTAGTAATCTGGATAAGGGAAGTGCTACCTTACTGAAGTCCTTTATGAATCTCCTGTAAAAACCTGCATGGCCAAGGAACGAACGGACTTCCCTCACAGAAGAGGGATAAGGTAAACTAGAAATAACATTCACCTTTGCTGGGTCTACAGAAATGCCAGTATTAGATACCACATGTCCTAATACAATCCCTTATTTTACCATACAATGACATTTTTCAAAATTCAATACAAGGTTTGTATTAACACATGTATCTAATACTCTAGATAATCCATCTAAGTAAAGGCTAAAAGAATCACCATAAACGCTAAAATCATCCATAAAAACCTCCATACAGTCCTCAATAAGATCAGAGAAAAGACTCATCATACACCTTTGGAAAGTAGCTGGTGCATTGCACAAGCCAAAGCGCATTCGTTTGTAAGCATAAGTCCCAAAAGGACATGTAAAAGTGGTCTTTTCTTGATCCTCAGGAGCTATATGAATCTGGAAATAACCTGTGTAACCATCTAAAAAGCAATAATGTGATTTACCTGACAGGCGATCCAGCATTTGATCAATAAATGGAAGTGGGTAGTGATCCTTACGAGTTGCTTGGTTGAGACGCCTGTAATCAATGCAGACTCTCTAAGCATTCTGAACTCTAGTTGCTATGAGCTCTCTATGCTCATTCTTCACTGTAGTGACTCCAGACTTCTTGGGCACCACTTGTACTGGGCTAACCCATTCACTGTCTGAAATGGGATAGATGATACCTGCTTCCAATAGTCTAGTCACTTCCTTTTTAACAACTTCCAAGATAGTGGGATTCAATCTCCTTTGGGGTTGACGAACAGGTCTTGCTCCCTCTTCTAAAAATATTCTGTGCTCGCATACTTGAGGGTTGATGCCTACTATGTCTGTCAAACTCCACCCAATTGCTTTCTTGTGCTTCCTCAGCACATCAAGTAACTGCTCTTCTTGTTGAGAAGTAAGTTCCCTTGCAATGATAACAGGAAACTTCTGCTCATCTTCAAGATAAGCATATTTGAGATGTGGAGGGAGGGGTTTCAACTTTAACTTCTGATTATGGGCAGGCTCTGGATTATCTGGAGCTTGTGAAAATGGCGAAGTGCCCTCATTGTCAGTTAAGAGGGTCCCCACACTTGGACCTTGTCCAGTGTGCCTCTCTTCTAATTCTTCCTTGTGAAATGTAGCTACAGTTTCATCTATGACATCACACTGGAAGATAGAATGATCTTCTGGAGGGTTGTTTATGACTCCATTCAGATTGAAGATTATTGTGCGGCCATCTATTTCAAAAAAGTATGTTCCGGAAAAAGCATCCAATTTGAATTTTGATGTCTTCAGGAATGGTCTTCTAAGTAGGATTGATGATGGCTTATCCAAGCCATTATGGGGCATTTCCAAGATATAAAAATCAGTGGGAAATGTAAGCCCTTTAATGTTTACTAAAACATCTTCAGCAACTCCAACCACTGTAATAATGCTTTTATCTGCTATCACAAAACGAGCTGCCGACCTTTTTAAGGGAGGGAGCCTCAAAATATCATATATGGACAAAGGCATTATACTGACACATGCTCCTAAATCACACATGCAATCATAAATTACTACTCCACCAATAGTACAACTAACTATATAAGGACCTGGGTCACTACACTTTTCAGGTAATCCTCCCATTAAAGCAGATATGGAACTACCTAAAGGAATAGTTTCTAATTCATTAATTTTGTCTTTATGTATATATAAATCTTTTAGAAACTTTGCATATTTAGGTACATGTTGAATAACATCAAAAAGAGGAACGGTTACCTCAACCTTTTTGAATATTTCTACCATTTTGGGATCGGGTTCCAGCTGCTTCCTGGGCTTCCTTGCAAGTTGTGGAAATGGAATAGGAGTAGTGTTTTCTGCAGTGTCTGTGCCTCTCAGTGCTTTCTCCCATGATTGGACTTCTTCTTTTTCAGCTATGTCCTGTATGTCTTCTTCCTCTTCAACATCTTCTATTTCTACTACCTCTTCAGCTGAGGCGTGTTCTGGTGAGCTTGGCTCCTCCTGATTCCTCTCCTGCAGTGTGGTTCCGGACCTCAGGGTGATGGCATTAATGCCTCCCTTTGGATTGGATAATGGTTGAGAGGGGATTCCAGTGGAGCTTGAAGGTTGGTTACTAGAATTTTGCATTGATCCAATCTGTGAAACAAGAGCTTGCAAAGTAGAAGTCAGACCATTCAGACTGGCATTAATATTATTCATAATGTTATTTTCCATGGTCTGTTGCCTCCGCTCAAAAGATTGTAGTAACTCTTCATTAGGAGGTAAAGAAGAATGAGTAAATTGAGAGGTCTGCTGTTGGGTATTCTGTGGTCCTTGGGATTGCCTCAGGTGAGGGGCTCTATAAGGTTGGTTCTGCTGCCTGTTGTTATTATTATTCCACCTCTGATTTCCCTGATTATCTCTGCCTCCTCTATTATTGTTGTCCCTCCAATTCTGGTTAGAATTGTCCTGCCATCCATGGCTGTAGTTGCCACCTTGATTGTACCCTTGGTTAGGGCGGTCGTAGAAATTATGAGTGGCTGCCACGGTGTTATCTTCCTGCTGGAGCTGCGGACACTCATCAGTATAATGGCTATAATCTGCACAGATTCCGCAGACTCTCTGTGGGACTAACTGTTGGCCTTGCTGTGGTGAATGAGGTTGAGCTTGCTGAACTTGTTGTTGATTCAGTTGCATTTGCTTTAGCAAGTTGGTCATTTCACAGATACTCTGAGTTAGAGCAGCAGTCTCTCTGCTAGAGGATACTTCTGCAACGGCTTTTGAACGGCCTTGCTTCTGTCTGTGGTTCCTAGTAGATTCAGCTAAGTCGCTAATCAATTGCCATGCCTCATCAGTGGTCTTGTACTTCTTCATAGACCCATTGCTAGCACTTTCCAATGTGGTCTTATCTTGGGGCCTCATACCCTGTGTGATGTAGCTGAGCAACACTATCTTGTCAATCAAGTGGTGGGGACATGCTTCCAGAAGATTATTGAAACGCTCCCAATATTCAAAGAGAGTCTCGTTGTCATCTTGAACAATTGTGAAAATGTCTTTCCTCAGTTTATCAGTAACTTCAGATGGAAAGAATTTCTCCAAAAACTCTTTTCTGAGCGTATCCCAGTTAGATACATTTGCTAAGGGTTGAGCGTAGTACCACTCTCTTGCCTTTCCCTCAAGAGAAAACGGGAAAGCTTTCAGCAGAATTGAAGTTTCATCTGTACCATCTCGCCTGACAGTAGAACAGGCTGCCTGGAAATCTCTTAGGTGCTTGATGGGCTCTTGAGCGGGTAAGCCATGAAACTTGGGCATCAAATTAAGCAGTGCGGTCTTTATTTCGAAATCTGTAGCCACCACTGGGTGATGCGCTTGAAACGGTTGCATTGTAAAATTAGGGGCTCCTTCCTCCTGGATGGTAACTCTCCTAGGTTCTGCCATGTCGTCTGCATGTGAATCAACCGAATCAGTAGAACGGGAGCTGGTTTCTTCCTCAAGTTCACTTTCAGATCCGCCCTCAGAGCGGACTAACCGACGCCGAGCTCGCCATATTCGTGAAATAGTCCTTTCAATTTCAGGATTGAATACTAGCAAGCGCGGATCAGGAAGTGAACGCGTCATTTGACAAAAGAAACAGGCAGCTCATAGTAGCAAAATAAAATAAAATGCAAATAAATAAATTTTAATTAATAACTTTAGCACTCTATTGCAACTCCCCGACAACGGCAGCAAAAATTGATGGTGTGCAGAAATTGGCAAATTAAAAATTGTTAAAACATTTACGTTGTAAGTATAGTTCTTAACTTGCCAAAAATCTGCTCCTCAATTTAGAAAGATGTCACAAAAAATTGAATTTAAAATACTGGGAGTATGAATCCCAGGTCGTCTCCCAACGAGTTGCAGAAAAGTGTGCTATTTTATTAATCAGAGGTTTTCAAAAAAGGTTTGAATTGGGTAAATAGGAAATTAAATTGGTAAATTTGAATAATGTAAATAAAAGCCTTGACTGGGAATTGATTAGTTGGAATCCCTATTATTGTTGGAATGCTCTCAGGATTAATTGACAATTAAAGGTTATCATGTTTAGTTATCCTTCGCTAGGTGAAGGAAAGTCAAACAAGTTGGAATGCTATGTCCGTTCACAAGTTGCAATCCACTTAATAAAAAGGGATTGGTATTAGTGATTAGGAGGCAATCCAACCAAAAACCCAATTACAATTTTTCTTTCAAGCCTTCCAACTCAAGGGTTCTTTTCAATCAATTCCCCATCAAGTTAGGGAACTACTCGCTCATTGTGAATGTAAAATTCATAGCATATAAAAAGGAATTAAAGAAAGACATTGTAAATAAAGTTAAAATAGTCAATTAAAAATAAAAGTGATCCTTGTATTAAATAATCCTAAGAATATTCCAATGGTAAAATTAAACAAAGCAAGGAACATGGAAGATTAAACCAAGTGAAGAAAACGAACTAGAATGACGAAGTCTTGATGAGGTAATAACTTTTCTCAGTGTTCCAATGCCAAAAAAGTAAGAGAAAACTAAAATCCTAAGAACTATGAATGTGTAGAGAGAAAACCTAGAGGAGGAGCAAAACTAGATCTAAAACTAAAACTGTGTAGAATGAATGTTGTCTTTGGTTTCTGCATGTTCTCTGGCTCTAGTCTGCTGTTCCGGGCCGAAAACTGGGTCAAAATAGGGCCTGAAATCGCCCCCAGCGAATCTGTAAATTATGCAGATCGCGCACGTCACGCGATCGCGTCGCTCATGCGGACGCGTCATTCGCGTTTCTGCTTTGCCACGCGGACGCGTCGTCCACGCCTCCGCGTCGCTCGTACTTTTCCATTTCGCGCGGTTGCGTCATCCATGCGGCCGCGTCACTGCGATTTGATCTTCTCCGCGCGGTCGCGTCGCCCATGCGGCCGCGTCGCTTCTCGCTGGTCATCTCCTCAATTTCTTGTGTTCCTTCCATTTTTGCTAGCTTCCTCTCCAATCTCCAACTCATTCTTGCCGTATAAAGCCTGAAACGCTTAACACACAGATCACGGTATCGAATGGAATAAAGGAGAAGTAAAATGTGCAATTAAAAGTCTCTAGGAAGCAGTTTTCACTCATGTAATAATTTCAGGAAGGAAATATAATTGCATGCTATTTTAATGAATAAGTGGGTCAGGATCATGATAAAACCACACAATTAAACACAATATAAACCATAAAATAGTGGTTTATCAGACTCGTTGAACTGCTTCTTGTTGACCTATCACGGTGCGCCATTTTTGTACGAATAGTGGGCCTCTTGGTAGGCTGTTTCAATTATTTGTGTTTATTTGTGTATATCCGTTCGTTGGCCTTGAGGGTGAGCAGTTCCTGGGGTAGCCGTCTATTTTATTCTGTTTGTACCATTTGCTTAGAATGTGAATGAAATGTTACTTAGTTCGTATCGTTTGTTTGTGTAGAATTTGTTAAAAATAGAAAAATGACTTTTATTAAATGGTGGACCTCATCAAAACTTCTCATTGTTATCCAGTTAGGAAAGAGTGCCCAGAAAGACGATAACACAAAAATAGAAGAAAAGAAATATTAAAGAATTTAAACAAAAATTTTGATAAAGTTACCGAATCGGTAGGGCTTTCTTATGAGCAAAAATGCCATAGGTTTGTAGCATTCCATGACCTTGGTATCTCATTCCCGTTAAGTAGTTCCAGTTTGTAGGCTCTTTTCCCGATTACCGACTAGAGTCGATAAGGCCCTTCCCTGTTGGGTGTGAGTTTGCCTTCTCCTGGGGTGGGGGGAGGGGCCGATGTCACTACATCGTAAGACTAAGTCTCCCTTCCTAAAGTCCCATTTCACTATGCCCCGGTTGTACCTTAGGCTCACCCTTTGTTTTAAGGCTAGTTCCCGTAGATGGGCTATGCTTCTGATCTCGTCCGCGAAGTCTTGTTTTTCCTTTTGATTGTGTCCTCCAACGGTTCTTCGGGGGCTTGGTTCCCCGATCTCTATGGGAATAATGGCTTCCAGGCCATATGTTAGCTGGAAGGGAGTTTCTCTAGTTGAGGTTTGGGGTGACGTTTGGTACGACTAGAGTACATACCCTGAGACCTTTTATGATGACTTTGTTAGACGCTTCTACCTGGCCATTGGTTTGAGGATGTTCCATTGAGATGAACCTCTAGGAGATGCCAAGTCCCTTTAGAAACTCTTGGAAGTGTTTGCCCGCGAACTGGGTCCCGTTATCAGAGATTACGATCTAAAGTATCCCAAACTGGGTTACAACTGGCCTCCAAAGGAGTTTATGGCATTGGGTGGCCGTGATTGTGGCCAAGGCTTTGGCTTCGATCCATTTAGTGGAGTAGTCCATGGCAACTATAAGGAATCAGAGTTGTCCAGGAGCTGTGGAGAATGGGCCAATAAGGTCAATTCCCCAAGTTCCAAAGGGGCGATCCTCCGTTACTATGTTGAGCTAATGAAGGGCTGCTTGTTGTAGGTTGGTGTGAACTTAGCATTTCTTGCAGCATTTGACCAAATGGAGCAAGTCTCTGATGATGGTGGGCCAGAAGTATCTGACTTAGATGACTTTCTGAGCTAGGGTTTTACCCCCAATGTGAAGGCCACAGCATCCTTCATGGATTTCACGAAGTATGTAGTTCGTGTTACCTAGCTCTACGCATTTGAGTAGGGGTTGGGATAGCCCTCGTTTATATAGTTGCCCTGCTACTGTGGTATACTTTGTGGCCGCCCATTTTATACAATTTGCCTCCTTTGGGTCTTCAGGTAGGTTCCTGTCAGTAGTGCATAGGCAAGCTTTTTGAGTCTGGAATAGCACGTCTCCGCGTTTTGAAGAACCTTACTTATGAAGTAGATCGGACTCTACGTCTTTTGCTCGTCTTCCTAGATTAGCGCCGCTGCTAGTGCTTCTTCCATTATGGGTAAGTAGAAGTACATCATCTCTCCCGTTCTGGCCTTTGAGAGTATAGGAGGTTCTGCTAGTACTTTTTTAAAGTGTTGGAAGGCTTCTTCACATTCGAGTTCCCATTTGAAGCTTATACTTTTTCATGAGTTTGAAGAAAGATATGGCCTTTTGTGCTGAAGCTCCAAGAAAATATAAGAGTGCGACAAATTGGCTGGTTAGTCTTTGGACATCCTTGAGTTTTGCGGGGCTACTCATCTCGAGGAGTGCCTTGCACTTTTTTGAGTTTACTTCTACTCCGCACTGCGTCATCATAAAGCCCAAGAACTTCCCGACCTCCATTCCGAAGGCACACTTCGTCGGGTTGAGGCGCATCCGGTGCTTCCTTAGGGTGTCTAGTATGAGTCTGAGGTCGCGAATGAGCTCTTTACCTGTTTGTGTCCTGGCGAGCATGTCATCAATATAGACCTCCATTTTGGTCCCTAAGAGGTCTTTAAAGATTTTGGTAACGAGCCTTTGTTAGGAGGCCTTGGCGTTTGACGAATGGATTTCTGCCAGTAAAGAATTTTACAGATATATTCTCATTGTAAGTATAGTTTCTAAACCAACAGAGAATCCTTTCGTACAAAACTTGTTTGTCACTAAAGCAAACCCAATAAAAATATTAAACCGAAGTTTTCAAATCTCGGGTCGTCTCTCAAGGAATTGCAGGGAGGTGTGTTTATTATTGGTTATGGAAAAAGATATATTTTTGGGTTTTTGAAATAGGGAACAAGTAATTTAAATGGCAAGAAAAATAAATTAATAATTAGAAAAATTCTTGGCAAGGTATGAGAACTGGAAATCGCATCCCAGTTATCCTTATCAGGTGTGATGAGAATTGTCCGTTGCTCCCACTTAGTTAACCCTTACTAAATAAAGGAAAGTCAAATGGACTAATCAATTTGATTCCTCAAGTCCTAGTCAACTCCTAAGGAAAGACTAGCTTTAGAGGGATCCAAATCAATCAGCAAGCTTCAAATATTAATCAACAGCTGAGTTTGACAACTCAAGTGTCACTCATTACTCAACCAAAGCCAAAAGGGAAAAATCCAAATTATTTATATAATAAATAAAAGAAAGCAGTCATAAACCTCAAATACCTCAAATTGCATTAAATCGAATATTCAAATCTAACATGAAGAGTTCATAAGCCAATTTGGAAATATAAGTAATTAAAAAATAAAAGCATTAGAATAAATAAAAGTAGAAGAGAACATAAAGTAAAGGAACATTGAACCTGGAATGAAGAAGACGAAGAAATCCTAATCCGAAATCCTAATCCTAATCCTAAGAGAGAGGAGAGAGCCTCTCTCTCCAAAAGCTACATCTAAAACCAAAAATTGTGTATTATGAATGTTGTGTGAATATGTGTTGAGTCTCTGCATGTTCCCTAGCTTTATTCTGTGTTTCTGGGCCGAAAACTGGGTCGAAACGCGGCCCGAAATCGCCCCCAACGTATTGTTATTTCTGCAGATTACGCAGGTCACGCGTACGCATCGTCCATGCGTGCGCGTCATTCAGCAATTTTCCTTGTCACGCGTTCGTGTCGTCCACGCATACGCGTCAGTCGTGCAGACTCCGATCCACGCGTTCGCGTCAGGCACGCGAATGCGTCACTGCGATTTTCTCCATTTCGTGTGCACGCATGAGCCATGCGTGCGCGTCGATGCTCGCTGGTCATCTCCTTAGTTTCTTGTGTTCTTTCCATTTTTGCAAGCTTCCTCTCCATTCTCTAAGCCATTCCTGCCCTATGAAGCCTGAAACACTTAACACACGGATCACGGCATCGAATAGGATAAAGGAGAATTAAAATATACAATTTAAAGACTTCTAGGAAGCAAGTTTTCAACCATAGAACAAATTTGGGAAAGGAATTGTAATATCATGCTAATCATATGAATAAGTGGGTAAAGACTTGATAAAACCACTCAATTAAACACAATATAAACCATAAAATAGTGGTTTATCAACCTCCCCACACTTAAACATTAGCATGTCCTCATTCTTAGCTTAAAGAGATAAAATAAATGAGTAAAGAAATGTAAGACTCATGAAATGCAATGCAACCTATATATATGAATGCAACTATATGATTCTTGTCCACTTGGTTAAAAGAAAATAAGCTCTTCAAGACAAACATAAATCAAATTCCACTAACTCAAATTATACAGTAAAAATAGGTAAAATTGTAAGAAGACAGCTCATGAAAGCAGGGAACATAGAATCAAGCATTGAACCCTCATTGGTAGTGTATATGATGCATGGAAACTTGTCTCTCAACAATTTTCCCTTGGCAAGTATACCGAATTGTCGTCAAGTAAAAACTCACAATAGAGTGAGGTCGAATCCCATAGGGATTGATTGGTCAAACAACTTTAATTAGAGGAATGTTCTAGTTGAGCTAAGCAGAAGTTGATTTGAGAGTCGCAGGAAATTAAATGGCGGGAAAGTAAATAGCAAAGAATGTAAATACTGGAAATAAAGAGCTGAATGTAAATGGCCGAAAGTAAATTGCAGAATCTTAAATGGAGAATTGGGAAGATGAGCATAAAAGTAAATGGCAAAAATTAAAGAGAATGGGTACGATTAGAAATGGGGAGTTTATTGGGCTCAGGAGATGTTGTATTCTCCGGATCAAGTTTATTTTCATCTCTTCCTCAATCAATGCATTCATTTATCTCCTTGGCAATCTTAATTGATTGAATTCCAATTCCTTGGTAATTCAATCTCTCAAATCTTGATCAATAGCCAATTCCTTGGTCTAATTACTCATGAGAAGAGATGAAGTGTGGTCACTGATTATACCACATGTATTCCCAAATCAAAGTGTTGGTAGGATTATATGTCACTATATCCATCCGAACCCCAATTTGGTCCAACATGAGAAAGCATTTCTAGCATGATCTTTTCATTCCTCTTCCAAGGTTTCGAAGAGATCCAAGTATGAATAGCTTCTTTTCCAAGACAACTACCCAATTGGATGAAGATTGAAAGCTTTCTAGTAAAATTAATAGAAAAGAAAGAAGAAGAATAATGAAAACTATTATTGATCCATCAAATTACAACAGAGCTCCCTAACCCAATGAAAGGGGTTTAGTTGTTCATAGCTCTAGGAATGAAAAGCAAAGATGGAAAGTACATTCTGATAGTAAAACTAAAAGTTGCAGACAAAGTAAAATTATACAGAGAGTAGTTCTCCCAATGCCCCCCTCCCAAAAAGCTCTCTTCTCTAGTTCAAAACTACTCCTATATATACTACTCTTCTGATCTTCTAGTTGGCTCTTCAAGTCCTTGGATATGGGCCTTTGGATCTTGAGTTGAAGTAGTTTGGAATCTTCAGTGGGCTCAGCTTTACTTGCAGAGAAAGTGTGAAGTAGGCATGGACTTTAGCTAGGACGTTAGTGGTGTTAACGTTAAGTGAAAATGTGGGTTCGAGAACGTTAGTGACGATCACCTTTTTCACTAACGTTCCTAGCCCAAGATGGTTCACATTAACTTCAATGTTAGTGGAACTAACGTGACCACTAACGTTGCCTCTTGGTCCATCACAAGCTTTATTGGCGTTTACCTTTGCCAATAACATTGCTCTTAGCCCCCTTTTCTCACGTTAGAGTCCACGTTAGTATAACTAACGTGGCTCTTAACGTGGGCATGCCTTAGCCTCGAGAGCGTTAGTGACACTTACCTTTGCCACTAACGCTCCAAATGCCCCTTCTCACGTTAGTGCCTCATGTTAATTGTCTTAACGTGGCCACTAACGTGGTGGTAATTGCCATCTCCAACGTTAGTGACAAAGGTGAGTGTCACTAACGTTGGCTCATCATTTCTTTCCTCCACGTTAGCTTCCACGTTAATGCAATTAACGTGGCAACTAACGTGGCTCATAGTGGCTTGGTCCAATGTTAGTGACAAAGGTGAGTGTCACTAACATTGGCGATTCGTTGCTCCTCCCACGTTAGAGTTCACGTTAATGTAGTTAACGTGACTCTTAACGTGGCCAATTGGGCTTAGTCCAACGTTAGTGACAAAGGTGAGTGTCACTAACGTTGGCATTGTCTTCCCTTTCCATGTTAGAGTTCACATTAACTGAGTTAACGTGACTCTTAACGTGGCCAATTGCCAATTTGGAGCATTAGTGATATTCACTTTTACCACTAACGCTGGAGCTCTCTTTTTCTCCACGTTAACTACCACGTTAATGTAGTTAACGTGGCAATTAACGTGGGCCATGGTGGTTTCGAAGACGTTATTGGTAATCACTTTTCTCATTAACGTTGTAAGTTTATTTCCATTCCATATTAGTGGTCACATTAATTAGATTAACGTGGCTGCTAATTTGGCTCTTCCTTGCTTCCTTTGTCCTGAAATCAAGCAAAATAAAGTGCATCAAAGCTCTAATCTAAGTTATAAGACATGCATTATCCAATTTGTCATTCAATTCATGCATAATTCTCATAAAATCACATGAAATTCACAATGTTTGCTTGAATCAAGATGTAAGTGATTATCTACCCAAAACTTGCTTATTAACTAAGAAAATGCATGAAACTACCCTAAAATAGTAAAGAAAAGGTTAGTGAAACTGGCCAAAATTCCCTGGCATCACAACACCAAACTTAAAGCTTGCTTGTCCCTAAGCAAGTACTGAAACATGAGAATGATGAATGAAATGACAAGAGAAATGAGTCATTATTGTGGAAGTCATGTCCTTGGTTTTATGGGGTTTCATGCATAGCAACTTAGGTTCATTCCTTCATTGGCTTTCAGACTTTTACCATGCCCTGGAATACTCACTTGATTGCACCCTATGAGACTTTTATTCATTGATCCCTTTGTCTTTTCAGGGTTTGATTGTATTCTTTAGACTAGGTGCTTTGTAAGGGGGCGACTCTTTAAGATAAGCTTTCAGCCAGCACTCCCGAACCAGTTGGTTCAAGGTGCTAGGTGTTAAGACACCCCTAAGGACTTACTCTCTCAAGTCTCTTTCCCCCATACATTCACACCACAGGCACATGGTTTGTTATTTTTCTTCTTGAGACCTTGGTGTCCAGCACCCCTTTGGGTTACTAAGTGCTCTGTAGCAAGGGTTACTCTTGATAGTGGACTTTCAGCTGATAATCCCGGGTTAGTTAACCCAAGTTACCAAGTGATAAGGCACCCCTGAGAGCTTATTCATCCAAGTATATCCTTAGCACAGGAGCACCACAGACACATGCCTTAAGATACAACGCTTGGTGCCTAGCCTTATTTCTTACTCTTTTTCTTTATTTCTCAATTTTCATTTTCCTTTCCCCTTTTCTTATTAGGATCTTGTTATTTAGCTAGTCTCATGGGGTGTGTTTCAAGCATATGATTCAGGACAGATAGTTACCTTCCTACCTTGTTGGTCAACCAACTTAGCTAAGTAATTACTACACCACAAGCTTAAGAACTTACTCCACAAATTGAATCTCACTCTGGTCTTTCATAACATCTCTTTTTATTTGACTTAAAAGGACAAGCATACAAGTAAGCAAGGTGAAGATGCAGCAGGTAACTTGAAATAGTAAGCATAGACCTAAGCAATGAAAACTTAAAGGCAGAATTGAAAATCCTAAACTACCATGGAAACATGTTCTATTTCATACATAATTTTTCTTATTTAAAACTTGAAAAAGATGGAACAAAGAGGGAACTCCACCACCTTTTACTCATGGGGCTGCCCATGCTCTCCCTCTTGTTTGTCTTCTCTGTTTCCTTCTTGAGTGCTTGAACCCCCATTTCCTTTGCGCTTTCCAATCAACTTTTTCCAGAAGCCAGCATCTTCCATCTTCTTTTTCAATGTTTCCTTCTGTTGTTTCACCTTCCCTTCCTCTTGTTCAGTTAGATCTTTTTGGACTGTATCATACATGGGGATTGCAGAGTGCAAATGGTGCATATGTCCAGACACATAGTTCAAATTGGCTGGAGTGTTTATGTTGAATTCCTCCCTATGTAGTTGCCTCTATTCATTAAGCACGCTGAACTCGTTGAATACTTTCATCTAAGCTAGCTGGCGTTGGTTGAATTATTGAAGGTGTTTATCTTTACGCTCTTACCTTTCAGTCACTTGATTGATGGCTTGAGTGAGCTGGGAATAGTGCTCCTGTTGCTGCTCCATTTGTTGTTTCTGCTATTCTCCTTGTTGATTCATCCAGTTAGCAAGTAGTTCTTCCTGATGATCTATCAGTTGGGATTGAAGGTGAAGTTGTTGCTCTTGCCCTTCCATATATCTCCTCGCCAAGTCTTCAATGGCTCCTTGAATGTGACCTAGATTTATATTGGTTGGATCATAGTACTCTTCTTGTTGGTATTCTTCTTGATGATATTCTTCTTGGTGAGGTCCTTCTTGTGATGTTCTTTTCCCTATTTGAGGCCTTCTTTGTTGTTGGGCGGGTGTCATATAAGTTATACGCTGGAGCGTAACTAACCTCCCAGGGTTTACCTAATGGGGATTGCTATCTTCGAAGATCACCTTGGCTTTCTTACATAATCTTGTGATGGTGCTGGGATACAACAGCCGAGCGCTTGGATCACTCTTTTCGGCTGCTTCTTGGATTCCCTCAGCTATAATTTCATGTACATTGATGTCTTCACCGCTCATAATGCAATGTAGCATGGTAGCTCGAGCAATGTTGACTTCAGAATTATTTGAGGCTGGAAGGATAGATCTTCTCACGAGCTCAAACCATTCCTTGGCTTCCGGGATGAGGTCTCCTCTTCTGATGAACCGTGGCCTCTTATCTGCATACCTCTCCCAATCTGATCCTATGACACACATGTCATTCACGATTTTTTCAAGCTCATCATTGTCTGGCCCATTACTTATTCTTGCTTGATAACTTGGCTTATCAGAGGGTTGTGATTTCAGATGAAGGGTCCTCATGATAGCATTAGGACTGAAGTCCACCTCTGTTCCTCTCACATAACTTTTGAAGGTAGAGGAGCCTTGGTATTGTCTTTCCTGGCTACATTGGCATAGAACTCCTTAATAAGATTTGCATTTATTCTTGTTTCTTGGTTTGTGATCTCTTGCCAACCCCTCTGTTCAATCTTTTCTCCAATCTACGGGCACTCATCATAATTGAATTGGAACGTTAGCTCTGGCAATACTTTCTTGTGCTTGATACGTTCGAATTGAAGCTCATGGAAAGCGGTCTTGAACCTTCCTTCATCAAAAGGAATGCTCTCCACTGGTGTCTTTCCCTTTCGCCTTTTGGAGCTTGATGATGCCATACATGATTTTTGAGATGTGAAGGTGTTGAGGGGTTGTGGGTAGGTGGTGGAATTCGGCCGGGTTAGGATAGGGTATAGTTAAAGGAGTGGGTGAGAGTGCTTTTGATGGGGTAAGAGGAGTTGGGTGCCGAAAGTGGGAAGCACAGAGAATGGGAATTGGAGTGTGAATGGGGTACGGAATAAGAACCACTTATATAGAGAAGTGGTGAGTAAATGAAAGGTGTGGATTGATGGTGTGGGTGTATGATGAACGGATGGGGTTTAGCATGGGATGAGCACAAGGATCATCAACTTTATGATGGGGTTGGTTCGATTTCCAAGCGTGTCATTCTTCCAATGTTGCATGGCAACAATTCCCAATGCATTCCCTTTGAAGACACGTGTATAATCCTCTCCTTTTGAAGTGGCCGAACCCTTCCTCTTTCAATTGTCCCATCAATTTTCCTACAAAATAAAAGGAATGTGATTAATAAATTTGTGGATAGTGGCGGTAAAATTTAAAACAAAATGGGATAACTACTTTTTAAAGTTTTTGTTTCTAACTAACTAAGTGCTATTCATGACTGCAAACCAACTGTCAATTTAATTGTCCATGTATGCAACATTGGTGACACCAAACTTAGTTTGTGGCCATGTGGTGTACAAAGTTTTGTTCAAGGTTCTAAGAGTGCAATGATATGAATTGCATTCATGTCCTCTTAGTGTGCCTTGAACACCAAACTTGTTCTTCACTATATGTTGCATAAAAGGATTCATTCAAGTATATGTCAGAGTTGAATTGGAATTCATGAACCTTGCATTATTAACTACTTTAAAAGCATATAAAACATGGGTTTCCTCCCATGAAGCGCTTCTTTAGCATCACTAGCTTGACGTTCTGACTTTGTCAGGGTGGTTGGTAATGCTTCAAATCTTCCCCCCTCGCAGTAAATCTATCTCCATTGGCTTCATCAAGGATCTCCACATGTTCTAAGGAGAGAATCCTGTTGATGGTGAAAACTTTAGGTAGCTGAGATGGGATGGTGGGGAAATGAGGTGGGATAACTGGAAAATAAGCTGAGATCACTTTATCCCCTGGAGAGAAGTCCTCTGTAGGGATCTTCTTGTTCCTCCATCTCCTTGGTGCCTTCTTCTTTGTTCCTTTTGATGTTGCCCTGCTCTTTGTGACCTCTTTTTCCAAGGAAATTTTGTTGCTGGTCTCATATGACTCTGGTGGTTTAGGTTCCTCCTGGTTTTCCTTTTGCTGTGACAACTGCTGACTGTCTTGTTCATCAACCAAAGGGATTCCCAGGTGTACAGCTTGTGCTTCAATGCTTGTTTCTTCCACCAGTGCTTTGTCGTGCTCTTCCCTTGGTTCCTTGCTTTCCTGATCTGCTTCTTGTGAGGGTTTGAAGACATTGAATGCCAGTTGTTCGTCATGTATCTTCAGTATTAGCTCTCCTCGTTCCACATCTATGAGCGCTCTGGCTGTAGCTAGGAATGCTCTTCCCAATATGATTGGGTGAAGGTGACTCTCTTCCATTTCGAATATGACAAAGTCTCTGGGAAGAAAGTAGTTCCCAACCTTCACCAACACGTTTTTAACCACTCCTACTGCTTGTTTTTGAGTTTTGTCAGCCAGCCTGATGACTACGTCTGTGGGCATTAGCTCATTAATCTGCAACTTTTTCATGAGAGATAGAGGCATTAAATTTATGCTTGCTCCCAGATCACAGAGTCCCTTATCAATCAGTGTGTCTCCTATGGCACAGAGGATGTGAAAACTCCTGGGTCCTTCTTTTTTGTAGGCAACTCTGGTTGAATGAGAGCACTGCACTCCTTATTCATCACTATTGTTTGCCATCCTTTGAGTGAGCTTTTCCTGGTCAGCAGCTCTTTCATACACTTAATGTATGAGGGCATTTGTTGGAGAGCCTTGATGAATGGTATGTTTACATGGAGAGATGCAAACATATCAAGGAACTTTGAGTATATTCTCTTTTCTATACCACCATTGAGTCTTTGAGGAAAAGGTGCATAGAGTTTCAGCATCTCCTTCTGTGTAATTTTGGTTTCTTGGTGACCCTATTTCTGCTTCTCTGCTGAAGTATCTCCAGAGTGTTCGAAGGGTTTGTTCAGCTCTTCCTCAGTCCCCTTATCACTTATAGTGACCATCTTGCACTCTTCCCATCTTACTTTCTTTGCTTCACCTCTTGGGTTTTTCTCTGTGTCACTTGGGAAGCGGTCAGTAGGTTTGGGAATCTTCTCGGAGAGATATCCCACTTGAAATTCTAGCCTCTTAATGGTGTCTCCCTGGTTTTTGATATTGGCTCGCACCTCTTCCTTGAACACCTTGTTATCTTGGAGTTCCTTACATATGCCTTCAAGTAGAGTCTCAATCCTTGAGAGTCTATCTTCGGATGATGGTGAGTTGGGGTTAGAGGGATGAGAATGGCCATTTTGGTTTTGATATGGATGTTGAGAGGTGTTGTTAGGTGGGTGCTAATATGATCTCTGTGTGGAATGTTGGTGAGCTGCATTGCTGTTGGGGTTGTGACGTCTCTGATCTTGGCCTTGATCTTGTTGATTTCCCCACCCAAAGTTTGGGTAGTTCCTCCAACCAGGATTATAAGTTTTGGAGTATGGATCATGGGTCTGCCTCGGTGAATTTCCAATGTAGTTGGCTTGTTCCTGCTCACCCTCTGCTTCTCCATTCACTCCTTCTTGGGTTGCTGATGAGGTGGTGATTGCTGCTACTTGGTTCCTCTCTATCTTCTTGGTAAGGTCAGCCAACTGCTTGGTAATCAGCTTGTTCTGGGCCAGCAATGCATCCACGTTATTTAGCTCTATTACTCCTCTAGTGTTGCCTCTTTCAGAAACATAGAAGTAGTCATTCTCCGCTACAGTCTCAATGACATCTATGGCTTCTTCAATGGTCTTCTTCTTGTTCAGAGATCCCCGAGATGAGTGGTCTACTGCCTTCTTTGATTCGTAAGAAAGACCCTCATAGAAAATGTGTAACTGCACCCATTCATTGAACATATCTGGCGGGCACCTTCTTGTCAAGTCCTTAAACCTCTCCCATGCTTCATATAGAGTCTCACCATCTTATTGCCTGAAGGTTTGTACCTCAGCTCTCAACCTGTTGATTCTTTGAGGAGGGTAGAATCTCGCCAAGAATTTGCTCACCATATCTTCCCAGGTTGTTAAACTCTCCTTTGGGAAGGATTCCAGCCATTTGGATGCTTTGTCCTTGAGTGAGAAGGGAAACAGAAGCAGTCTATAGGTGTCAGGATGAACACCATTAGACTTCACAGTATCACATATCCTCAGGAATATGGTTAGACGTTGATTGGGGTCTTCTTGGACACTTACTCCGAATGAACAGTTGTTCTGAACAAGGGTGATGAGCTGTGGCTTTAGTTCAAAGTTATTGGCATGTATGGTTGGCTTTTGAATGCTACTTCCATAGTTTCCTGGGTTTGGATTGATATAAGAGCCTAGAACTCTTCTCTCTTGTCCAGCATGATGCACTGGACCTTCTCTGCCATGGTTGTCAGCCTCTTCTTCATGATGGTTCTCTATATTCTCATCCATGTCTGGTTCAAAGTACTCTTCCTCTTCCTCAGCACCAACAACTCTCTTTCTTCTTGCTTCCCTCCTTAATCTAAGGAAGGTCCTCTCAGGTTCAGAATCAACAGAAGTTGAAGCCCCGCTTCTTCTACCTTTCATACAACCAACATGGCCAAAGCAAAAGGGAGATAGAGATTATTCTTGTTAAAAATGCTGTTAGTATGAGTGATGCAATATATTAAATAGTTAGTGGGTTAGTGAACTGAATTGTAACAAATATGAGAACACCACAAACGGGTAGGCATAAAGGGAAGAAAATAACTAAAACTGAAAGTAAATTACTCAAATAGAATTCAAATCAAACAAAAGAAAAATGCTCAACCTAGTTATCCACCAATTTAATCGTTGATGATACAAAATCAATCCCCAGCAATGGCACCATAAACTTGATGCACGGAAACTTGTCTCTAACAATTTTCCCTCGGCAAGTATACCGAATTTTTGTCAAGTAAAAACTCACAATAGAGTGAGGTCGAATCCCACAGGGATTGATTGGTCAAGCAACTTTAATTAGAGGAATGTTCTAGTTGAGCTAAGCAGAAGTTGATTTGAGAGTTGCAGGAAATTAAATGGCGGGAAAGTAAAAAGCAAAGAATGTAAATACTGGAAATAAAGAGCTGAATGTAAATGGCCGAAAGTAAATTGCAGAATCTTAAATGGGGAATTGGGAAGATGAGAATAAAAGTAAATGGCAAAAATTAAAGAGAATGGGTACGATTAGAAATGGGGAGTTCATTGGGCTCAGGAGATGTTGTATTCTCCGGATCAAGTTTATTTTCATCTCTTCCTCAATCAATGCATTCATTGATCTCCTTGGCAATCTTAATTGATTGAATTCCAATTCTTTGGTAATTCGATCTCTCAAATCTTGATCAATAGCCAATTCCTTGGTCTAATTGCTCATGAGAAGAGATGAAGTGTGGTCACTGATTATACCACATGTATTCCCAAATCAAAGTGTTGGTAGGATTATATGTCACTATATCCACCCAAACCCCAATTTGGTCCAACATAGGAAAGCATTTCTAGCATGATCTCTTCATTCCTCTTCCAAGGTTCCGAAGAGATCCAAGTATGAATAGCTTCTTTTCCAAGACAACTGCCCAATTGGATGAAGATTGAAAGCTTTCTAGTAAAATCAAGAGAAAAGAAAGAAGAAGAATAATGAAAACTATTATTGATCCATCAAATTACAACAGAGCTCCCTAACCCAATGAAAGGGGTTTAGTTGTTCATAGCTCTGGGAATGAAAAGAAAAGATGGAAAGTACATTCTGATAGTAAAACTAAAAGTTGCAGAGAAAGTAAAATTATACAGAGAGTAGTTCTCCTAATGCCCCCTCCCAAAAAGCTCTCTTCTCTAGTCCAAAACTACTCCTATATATACTACTCTTCTGATCTTCTAGTTGGCTCTTCAAGTCCTTGGATATAGGCCTTTGGATCTTGAGTTGAAGCAGTTTGGAATCTTCAGCGGGCTGAGCTTTACTTGCTGAGAAAGTGTGAAGTAGGTATAGACTTTAGCTAGGACGTTAGTGGTGTTAACTTTAAGTGAAAATGTGGGTTCGAGAACATTAGTGACGATCACCTTTTTCACTAACGTTCCTAGCCCAAGATGGTTCACGTTAACTTCAATGTTAGTGGCACTAACGTGACCACAAATGTTGCCTCTTGGTCCATCGCAAGCGTTATTGGCATTTACCTTTGCCAATAACGTTGCTCTTAGCCCCTCTTTTCTCACGTTAGAGTCCACGTTAGTATAACTAACGTGGCTCTTAACGTGGGCATGCCTTAGCCTCGAGAGTATTAGTGACACTTACCTTTGTCACTAACGCTCCAAACGCCCCTTCTCACGTTAGTGCCTCAAATTGTCTTAACGTGGCCACTAACGTGGTGGTAATTGCCATCTCCAACGTTAGTGACAAAGGTGAGTGTCACTAACGTTGGCTCATCATTTCTTTCCTCCACGTTAGCTTCCACGTTAATGCAATTAACGTGGCAACTAACGTGGCTCATAGTGGCTTGGTCCAACGTTAGTGACAAAGGTGAATGTCACTAACTTTGCCAATTCCTTGCTCCTCCCACGTTAGAGTTCACGTTAATGTAGTTAACGTGACTCTTAACGTGGCCAATTGGGCTTAGTCCAACGTTAGTGACAAAGGTGAGTGTCACTAACGTTGGCATTGTCTTCCGTTTCCACGTTAGAGTTCACGTTAACTGAGTTAACGTGACTCTTAACGTGGCCAATTGCCAATTTGGAGCGTTAGTGGTATTCACTTTTACCACTAACGCTGGAGCTCCCTTTTACTCCACGTTAACTACCACGTTAATATAGTTAACGTGGCAATTAACGTGGGCCATGATGGTTTCGAAGGCGTTATTGGCAATCACTTTTCTCATTAACGTTGCAAGTTTATTCTCATTCCACGTTAGTGGTCATGTTAATTAGATTAACGTAGCTACTAATGTGGCTCTTCCTTGCTTCTTTTGTCCTGAAATCAATGCTTGCTTATTAAAATCACATAAAATTCACAATGCTTGCTTGAATCAAGATGTAAGTGATTATCTACCCAAAACTTGCTTATTAACTAAGAAAATGCATGAAACTACCCTAAAACAGTAAAGAAAAGGTCAGTGAAACTGGCCAAAATGCCCTGGCATCAGTATATGCACTCTAATCTCTCATGTGTATAGGGTAATTCACTCTAGTCTTCCCTAGTCATGCTTTCTAAACTTTTTTCATCACCTAACCAATCAACAATATTTAATGTACCAATGCAAATATCATGAGGTCTTTTCAAGGTTGTAATGGGGCTAAGGTGAGGGTGAGGATATAAGTGTGGCCAAGTGAGCTGTAATATGAATCTTTGACTAACCTAAGCTTTCACCTAACATACACACACTCTATATAACTCTAGAATCATGCCTAGCTACCCAAAATTTCCACTTTTGCATCACATACTCATGTACCAAATTTTTCTTTAATTTTATCCTATATGCATTGATCTTTTTATTAACTTAACTTTGCATTGGGGTAATTTTGTCCCCTTATGTATTTATTTATTTATTGTATATTTTTGGATTTTTTTCTTTTTTTTCTCTCTTTTTTTTATTATTTTATTTTATTTTATTTTTCATTTTTAAATAGAAAAATAAACATAACTTATCAATGCACATGGATTTTTTAATTTTCCTGGTCTCACATGAGTAGGTACCCAAATTTCCAATATTTTATCAAAGTAAAAACATAACACATTCCCTTATTAACCCATGTTCCCACGGTTCCCCACACTTAATTGTTACACAATCTCTATCTTAAGCTAACTAAAGATTCAATTGGGGTAATTAATTATTTTTCCGCTTAAGGCTAGTGATGTGGTAAAATATAGAACAAATGAGGATTAAAAGGCTCAAAGTGGCTAATAAGGGTGATTTCAAAGGGTAGGCTTATTTTGGATAAGTGAGCAAAAACAAGTAATGGCCTCAATCATATGCAAGCATGTAAATACACTAAATAATGGACATATAGAGTGGAAAAAAGCAAAGATTACAATCATAGAGAGAGGAACACACAAGAAAAAAATATTATGGTTAAATAATGTAACCATGTAATTAAGCTCAAATCTCATAGGTTGTGTGTTCTTTAACTCAAAAACCATATTCCAATTTACAGTCTTCAAACAACTTTAACACAAAATTTTCAATTTAAATTAGTGAAATATTATAAAAAGGGTCTTGAAAAAGAACTTATCACTCCAACCAAGTAGTGGTAGAATATGCACAAAATCAAGCAAACATGCAATGAAACATGCAAATGCAACAATGTACTAACAAATAAAATAAAATATTGGTGTTGAAATAGGAAATAACTAACCCACGGAAGTTGGTATCGACCTCTCCACACTTAAAGGTTGCACCGTCCTCGGTGCATGCTGAGATGTGCAAGTGGACGGGCTACTCCAACTGACGCTTGTAGATGGAGGTGCCTTAGCTGGAGGTCTCTTGGTTCCTTTCCTTGCTGGTGGTTTGGTAGTGGCTTTCTCCTTACCCTTCCTGGTGGCCATCCTGAAAAGGGAGAAGAGAAAGGGACATGAATTCAAAAGGATAGAGCAAGGAAGAGGGCAATACGAGTGATAATCATGCCAAGATAAAGAAGAATGTCGTTAACACATGGTCGCGACTCCGTGCAATTAGGATATCAATGGAAGTATAGCATGATAAATTGAGGCAATTAAATGCAAGATGTTTATTGGCATACTGGCAAAGGCATGAGTAGCATAGATCAAGCATTAAAGGCCAAAAGATATTATTACTCATAACAAACTAATAATAACATCTGTATTGACAATTATATTTAGTTAATAAAATATTGGAATGGTTTTGTAAAAAACAGGCAGTAGAGTAGAAGGATAGAATAATGAAGAATTTTATAATGCCATACGGGTTTTTCACAAACACTTGGTATGCATGTAAAATATGCTATGAAAAGTATAAAATCCAACATTCATGTAATCCAAAAATTAATATTAATTTATCAAATCACTCTTGATGATATCCACAAGCTCAAGTATAATAATATAAGACCCAAATAAAGCTCCAACACCAATATAAAAATTAATGCATTAAGAAAAAGAAAGAATGGAAAAGAAACCATAAATAACTAAGCATGAAAGAGAAATTGAAAAAGAAGAAGAATAAATAAATACAGTAAATTAAAAGAGAAAAAGAGTAGAGGGGGAAAGAAAAGAATGAAAGAAGAAGAAAAGAAGTAGGAATGAAAAAGAATTAGGATTGGGGAAGGGGAGATTTGAAATCTGGCGGTGTGCTGATTCAATTGCGCATCGCGACGCGTACACGTACAGCACGCGTACGCGTGGGTCGCATAAATTTCAAGTGACGCGTGCGCGTCGATTGCCACATTTTGAAAATGACGCGCACGCATCAGGGATGCGTACGCGTGGGTGATTTTGTGCCTCTAGCACATTTCCATCGCAAGGGCAGCACAACTCTCTGTTCAGGTGCTCTTTACGCCGATTTTCATCCCCACGCGTACGCGTCGCCGACGCTTACGCGTGGGTTGAACTTCCTACAGGGGACACGTACGCATGAAGTACGCGTACGCGTGGGGTGGCTTGTGCTTCACGCACCCCTCCCGCGTATCTCTCGCGCAACTCTCTGTCTAGTTGTGTAGACACATACGACGTGTGCGCGTCATTGACGCTTGCGCGTCGATCCCCTATTTTTTTTATTATGCAGAATGCAAAATGTAGAATGCAGATGACTATGCAAAAATTATGAATGAACACGAATAAAAATAAAATAAAATAAAACTAGGAACAAAAAGGAAAGAATATACCATGGTGGGTTGTCTCCCACCTAGCACTTTTAGTTAAAGTCCTTAAGTTGGACATTTGGCGAGCTCCTTGTCATAGAAGCTTGTGCTTGAACTCATCCTGAAACTGCCACCAATGCTTGGACTTCCAATAATCTTCATCATTCTCATGTGAATTTCCCAAGCCTTGAGGGAGTTCTTCACAAGCTTTTTGCTCCCAAAGTTGATCCTCATATATTCCCGGATCCCAAATCTTGTTTCTGTACCTGTCTTCAAGTGGAACATGATGATTCCATCCGGGTGGTAAACAAATTGAATTCTCAATAAGGCATCCAAACAGCTTCCTCAACCCATTCATTCGAGCTCTACGCCAACCCTTGCATTTAGACCTTGAGCTTGCAACCACAACGAACCTAGGATTGTGTTGCCAACCACTGACCATCTCCCTCTCACTCTTAAAGCCACAAAGAGCTTTAAGCTGACCATCTGTCTCAAGTAAACCATATTCAAGTGAGAAAGTAAAGGTCAAGGATAAGAATTTTACCCACTTGAATGTTGTATTGGATGGTAATGGCTTTGGGGGAGAGGTCTCCAACAGCTTTGGCAAGGTGATTTCAAGCTCCATTCCCTTGTGCTCTCCCTTGACAACTTCCACCTCTTTGCAGGCCTCTTCAATTTCAACCTCTTCCTCTTGATAGCCTTCTTCCAATTCATTCTCTTCTTAATTGCTTACCAAGGACATGGGAGGTTGTGCCTCTTCTTCTTTAATCTCCATCTCTTGATCAACCTCCTCAAAGTCTTCAACCATGATATGCCTTGGAGGTTTTACACCCTCCTTGACTTCAGCATCAGACATCTTGGAAGAAGCCTCTATGACTGGACTTTTCCATGGAGGTTCCGCATCTCCTAAGTCTTCAACCTCTTCCTCTTCTGTGATAATTTCAGCTTTCTCCACTTGCTCTAATATAAAATCAAACTCCTCCTTGATGTCTTCCTTTACTAGTTCTTCAGCCACTCTTTCATCTTCAAGGGTCTCTGCTACCGCTACCCTTAGGGCCTCCTCTAGCTTCTTATGAAGTATGAATTCGCGAAGATGATTCTTTCTTTCTTGTTCCATATCAATAGCATAATTGGGATCATCTTGCTCTTGGATTGATGGATGTGGGTGCTCTTCCATGGAGGATGGTGATGGAATGGAAAGATCATTATGTTGTTGAAAAGGAAGTGCACTAGAGCTTGAGAGTTGATTGTTGGGAGTAGATAATGACTCAATCCGGGAGACGAGAGCTTGTAAAGTGGCATTCAAACCATTTATGGTAGAGTTAAATGTAGTTTGCATATCTTGTTGCCCTTGGTGAATGACACTAAGAGTGTTGTTATCCAATGGAGGTTGGGGTGGTTCTAAGTATGGCTCGTAAGGTTCTTGGTATGGTGGGTAAGGATTAGGGTCATATGGGGTGTTTGGTAGTAGGGGGCTTGTGAGTTTGGTGGTTCAAAGGTATGTTGTGAAGGTGGTTCATAAGCATAGGGTGGGGCTTGTTGGTAACTACAAGGGGGTCTACCATATCTATCATCTTGATACACACCTCGGAATGGCTCTTGACCATAGTAATTTGGTGGAGGTTTGTTGTCACGAAAAGGTCCACCATAACTATTGTCTTGGTATGTATCATAGAATGGTTGTTGGTTATAGTTCATTGGAGGGGGTTGTTGCCAAGAGGGTTGATCAAATCCTTGTGGCTCTTCCCATCTTTGATTCTTCCAATCTTGATGTCTATTTTCATTATAGTTTTCACTCCTTACAACAACATTGGAACCAAACTTAAAACCAGAGGGGTGAGAATTCATAGTAGCTAATAGAAATTAAAAACAAAAACAAATAAACAAGTAAAAGAAAATAAAATAAAATAAAATAAAATAAAATAATTAGAAAATAGAATATAGATTTCGAAAATTAAAAGAAAAGAAAAATAAATAAATAAAATAAAATAAATAAAAAAATTCGAATACTGAAAGGACTAATTAATTAAAAAGATTTGAAAAATTGTGGATATGATTTTCGAAAAAGATAGAGAGTGAGAGTGGTTAGGAATTTTTGAAAAAGATACGTCTTAAAATTAAAGATACTTGTAAGAAAATAAATAAGAGAAAAGATTTGAAAAAGATTTGATTTTAAGAATTGAGATTAGAAAAGATAAGATTTGATTTTGAAAAATATATGATTTTTGAAAAATATTTGAATTTTGAAATTTTAAAGCTAAGATAAGATAAAATAAAAAGTTTTAAAATAAAAATCTGAATTTTAAAAGGAAAATTCGAAAATCCAATTAAAATAAAGAGAAAAGATATTTTTGAATTTAATGAAGAAAGAGAAAAACAATAAAATGACACCAAATTTAGAATTTTTAGATCAAAGAAAAGAAAACAAACAAGAAAAATATTATGGAAAACAACAGAGAATAATAAGGCACACGTTTGCAACTCTCCGGCTACGGCGCCATTTTGACGATCGGGTTCTTGCCAGTAAAGAATTTCATAAAAATAATCACGTTATAGATATGGTTTCTAAACCAACAGAGAATCCTTTCGTACAAAAGTTTGGTTGTCACAAGTAACAAAACCCAATAAAATTTATAACCAAAGTATTTAAACCTCGGGTCGTATCTCAAGGAATTGCAGGGAAGTATGATTTATTATTGGTTATGGAAAACGATATATTTTTGGGTTTTTGAAATAAAGGAACAAGTAATTTAAATGACGAGAAAAATAAATTAATAATTAGAAAATCTCTTGGCAAGGTATGAGAACTAGAAATCCCATCCCAGTTATCCTTATCAGGTGTGATGAGAATTGTTTGTTGCTCCCACTTAGTTAACCCTTACTAAATAAAGTATAGTTAAGTGGACTAATTAACTTGATTCCTCAAGTCCTAGTCAACTCCTACGGAAAGACTAGCTTTAGAGGGATCCAAATCAATCAGCAATCCCAAATTCCAATCAACTGCTGAGTTTGATAACTCAAGTGTCACTAATTACTTAACCGAAGCCAAAAAGGAAAAATCTAAATTAATTATATCATAAATAGAAAGAAACAGATCATAGATCTGAAATACCTCAAATTATATTAAGTAAAGAAGTCAATTTTAACATGGAGTTCATAAGCCAAATTGAAAAGAAAAATAACAATTAAAGAAATAGAATAAATAAAAGTAGAAAATAAATTAAAGGAACATTGAACCTGGAATGAAGAGAAGTAGCCTAATCTTAATAGAAATCCGAAATCCTAATCCTAATCCTAAATCCTAAGAGAGAGAGGAGAGAGCCTCTCTCTCTAGAAAACTACATCTAAATCTAAAATTATGTATAATTAATGTTGTATCAATTGTCGTTGTTGATTCCCCAATTCTCTGGCTTCTATTCTGTGTTTCTGGGCTTGGATTTAGGCCAAAAAGGGGCCCAGAACTCGCTGAGGGCATTTTCTATAGATTCCTGCACGTGGCGTCCGTCACGCGTGCGCGTGGGTCACGCATGCGCGTCAGTTGGAAGTTTTCCTTATCATGCGTACGCGTCAGTCACACGTGCGCGCCGGTTTTGTTTCGCGCTAGTCACGCGTCCGCGTCGTTCACGCGTGCTCATCGATGCCATTTTGCGCTAGGCATGCGTCCGCATCGTCCATGCGTGCGCGTCACTGCCATTCTCTTCAAAACTCCGTTTTTGCGCGTTCCTTTCATTTTTTTGTGTTTTTTTTCTGTCCTCTAAGCCATTCCTGCCCTATGAAGCCTGAAAATACTCAACACACGGATCACGGCATCGAATGGTAATAAAGGATAATTAAAATTAATATTTTTAAGGCCTAGGAAACATGTTTTCACATTTATCTCGTAATAAGGAAAGAATTGTAAAACCATGCAAATTATATGAATAAGTGGGTGAAGAATTGATAAAAAGACTCAATTGAGAACAAATGAATCATAAAATAGTGGTTTATCAGCGTTCTTTAATAAAAAGGGCATGACTATGTAGCAGTACGTGCCTTCAGGGGTTACGCATGCAGTCTTCTCCTTGTCTAGCCGGTGCATGGGTATCTGGTTGTACCCAGAGTATTGATGAGCGGATATTTTATACACTTTTTGGCATTATTTTCTTGGTGTTTTTAGTATATTTTGTTAAGTTTTATTATGTTTTAGTAGGTTTTAGTGTAAAAATCACTTTGTGGATGCTACTTTGAGTTTTTGTGATTTTTCTATGATTTTAGGTGATTTTTGGGTGAATTTGGCAAGTTTTAGCAAAGTCTGATTTAGAGGCAACAAAAGGATAGCAGATGCTGTCAGATTCTAACCTCCATGCATTCAAACAAGCATTTTTGGATCTACAGAGATCTAATTGATGCACTCTCAATGGTGTTGGAAAGCTAACTTCCATATCTTTCCAAAAATATATAATAGTCTATACCTTTCTTTAGAAAAGACTGCCCAAACTGGGTGTTGAACGCCCAACTTACCCCCTTTCTGGCATTCAACGCCCCAAAAGGACCAAAGCCAGCGTTGAACGCCCAAGACTGGCATTCAACGCCACCAAGGGAGCATCAAGGCAGCGTGGAAACCCCCTAGTGGGCATTCAATGCCCACTCCTCCAAGTTGGATGCCAAGCTCAACCCAAACACTCACCAAGTGGGTCCAAAAGAGGATTTTCGCACCTTTGGCTTAGTCTATTTCATTTTTGTAATTTCTATTTATAATTAATATCTTTTTAGGTCTAGTTATTAGTATAAATAGAAGAAGGATCACCTTTGTTAAGGACTTTTGATCTTCAGCCTCTCATAACTTATTTTCTGTTTTCATTGTAAATTATGAGCGGCTAAACCTCCTAAGTTAAGGATAGGAGCTCTGTCCATTCCTATGGATTAATATCATTACTCTTCTACTTTAATACATATTTGATTTCATTCTATGATGTATTGTCGTTCTTCATCTCTACAAATCTGGGGTAGAACGAAAGTATGACCCCTTTGTCTACATGAGATCTTTACGAGTCCTGACCCAGAGAGTATTGAGCTACAGCTTGAGAGTACATCACAGGTTCCAACAAGTTATTTGGGCTAATTGGGATATGTGATATAAAATCCCATTAGTCAGGGTAATTGGGGTCCCTATGACATTCAAGGTTAGAATCATAGAGCTTCATTCTCCGATCCGGAAGATCCGACCTTGTCTGTGGTATTTTGAGTAGGATCATCAGAGATTGAATTCTGTGAGCTTCACCCTCGTCCAGATTGAATGATCAGCATCTTGGCATTTGGTTTAAACCATGAAGATTAATGACCACAACTTATGGCTTAATCACTTACAACCTTGCCATTAAATGAATCATTCATTGTTAAAGTAGTCAGTAATAAGTATTAATCCGGAAGAACAAGCATCTCCGAGGCCTTAACTGATTCTTTATCATTGTTTTCACGTTAATTCATTATTGCTTTATTTTTTATTCTATTTTATGCACCTACAACAACAATCAACATTTTATTCGCCTAACTAAGATCTGCAGCATAACCACAGCTTGCTCAGTCTGGCAATCCTCATGGGATTCGACCCTCACTCACCTGAGGTATTACTTGGACGACCCGGTGCACTTGCCGATTTAGTTGTGCGAGTTACATTTTCGCGCACCAAGTATGCATCCATGAAGCTGAGGTACTAGTGTCTTGAGGTGGCCTTTACTAGCCTGTCAATGTTTGGCAGAGGGAAGGCATCTTTTGGACAAGCTTTGTTCAAGTCTGTGAAGTTGACGCACATTCTTCATTTGCCGTTTGCTTTCTTGACCAACATGACGTTGGCCATCCAAGTCATGTAAGGGAGTTCTTGGATGAAGCCGGCTTCAAGCAGGCTTTTGACCTGCCTCATTACCTCAAATGCTCGGTCCATGGACATTTTCCTTCTTCTTTGCGCCAGTAATTTGGCTTTGGGATCCATGGCTAGCCGATGGGACATCAGATCTGGGTTTATTCCCGGCATGTCGGCCGAGGTGAATGCGAATAAGTCTTTATTTTGTTTTAAAAACTCTACGAGGTCATTTTTTATGTCAAAGGGCAGATTTTTGTTGATGAATGTGAACTCGTCTTTGGTTTGCCCTAACTGTAGCTTTTCCATGTCTCCCTCTTGTTTCGGTCTGGGTTGATCATCTTGTCGTGCATCCAAGTCGGAGAGAAACGTAAGAGCCCAGACCACCCGCTAGTACGATATTGTCCGCTTTGGCACACAAGGCCTCACGGTTTTGCCTTTGAAGATAGGGATGATAGCTGAAGCCCCCACACTCACTTGTTAAAACGCGTCATGCTAGGGAAAGGTATCCACACCCTTATAAGGCATGCTTCGTTCCCCTCCCCAACCGATGTGGGACCCTATAATCCACCCCCCTATGGGAGCCCAGCACCCTCGCTGGCACATCGATCCGGGCGCCGGCTCTGATACCATCTGTAACAGCCCAGACCACCCGCTAGCACGATATTGTCTGCTTTGGCACACAAGGCCTCATGGTTTTGCCTTTGACGATAGGGATGATAGCCGAAACCTCCCACACTCACTCGTCAAAACGCGTCATGCTAGGGAGAGGTATCTACACCCTTATAAGGCATGTTTTATTCCCCTCCCCAACCGATGTGGGACCTTACAAGAAATATTCCTACTGCAGCTCGGGATCGTTTTCATAGGGCCAGGCTAGTGTTACTGTAAAACCCAAAAAAAATGATAGATAATTAATTGATAAATTAATTATGAGCAAAGGAGAATAGGAAACTAAAATTTATATTTCGGGGAAATGAAAAATATTTAGAATACAAATTAAAATACTAATCTTAATGTTTTGGCCCAAAATTAGGCCAATGGGCTAAAACGAGTGAACTGGGCCCATGTTGGGCCCAAGCCCATTGATAAACCTCATTTTTAGGGTTTATCTTGTGCTTAATTTAGGGGATTTTATCAACTTTTCTCACATTTATTCAATGAAATAGCATGGTTTCATGACTTTCTCCTAATTTGCGCTTAAGAGTGAAAACATGCTTTTTAGGCATTTAATTGGTTAATTTTAATTCACCTTTGATTCTAATAGATGCCTTAATATGTGTGTTAGTGATTTCAGGTTTAAGAGGAAAGGAATGGATCAAAGGAGTGAAGAGAAAAGCATGCAAGTGGAGAATTCATGGAGAAATGAGCTTGTGAAGATTTCAAAGCGACGCGCACACGTGACTGACACGTGCGCGTGAGAAGGTCATTTGTCAGTGACGCGTACATGTGACATGACGCATACGCGTGACAAGGAGAATTGCAATATGACGTGTACGCGTGACCAACGTGTACACGTGGCAAGCGGCACGTGACCTCAATAAAGGCAATTCGCTGGGGGCGATTTCTGAGCTTTCTAGGCCCAGATCCAACTCATTTTCTAAGGCTATTACATGTAGAATTCAAGAGGGGTTAAGGGGGGAGCACTTAGTGGAGTTTTCACCATGCCTTAGTTAGTTTCTAGAGAGAGAAGCTCTTTCTTCTCTCTAGAATTAGGTTAGGATTAGGTAAATTCTCTTAGATTTAGGTTTAATTTTTTGTTTTCATCTTGTTGTCCTCTCAATTTCTTGTTATTACATCTTTGATCTCTTAGTTCTCTTGTTAATTTACCTTTGTGTGCCTCTTTTATATTGATGTACTATTGTTGGATTCAGATTCTCTTTTAATACAATTCATGTTTTATATTCCCTTGTTGTTAAATTGAGTTGTTGTTATTGTTTTTTTGCATTTGGGTAGTTGTAGATTTTACAATTTCTTGCAATTCATGATGCTTTCCTTTTATGCCTTCCAAGTGTTTGACAAAATGCTTGGAAGGATGTTAGAGTAGATTTTTGTGTTCTTGGCTTGGGATGGTAATTTAGGTGAACTTGAGTTGCTAATGGCCAAGTGATTGATGATTGGTGTTCATTGACTCTAGCTTCCACTAAGTTAATTGGTGATGTGGCTAGGACTTATGGATTAGGATTGATAAACTCATTTGACTTTTCTTCAATTGTTAGAGGATGACTTAATGGGATTGATCCTTGCAATTATCATGTTGTGGTTAGTGACAAGGATAAATATCCTTAACCATCAACCCTTGCCAAGACCTTTTTACCATTTGATCTGAGTTCCATTTATTTTCTTGTCATTTATGTTTCTTGTCCCTTATCCAAAATCCCAAAAATACTTTGCCATAGCCAATAATTGAGCACACTTCCCTACAATTCCTTGAGAGACGACCCGAGATTTAAATACTTCAGTTATTTTTATTGGGGTTTGTACTTGTGACAAACAAATTAAATTTTGATTGAGGATTGTTTGTTGGTTTAGAACTATACTTGCAACGAGATTTCATTGAGAAATTCTATACCGACAATTTTCCTACATCAAATTTTTGGCGCCGTTGCCGGGGAATTGCAAATGTGTGCCCTGTTATTGGTTATTGTATATATTTTAATATTATGAATAGCTTGATTTTTTATTTCTTTGTTAGTTTGCTAGTTTTAGAAATTTATTTTCATCATTTCTTATTAGTTCTTGTCTTTATTTTCTCTTTTCACTATGAATTCTCACCCTTTTTGCTATGAGTTTGGTTACAACTATGTTGTAGGAAGTGGAGATTACAATGACAACATGCATCAAGAATGGAACAATAATCAAAGGTGGGAGGAGCCTCAAGCATATGCTCAATATTCATGGCAACAACCTCAACCAATGTATTATGAGCAACAACCATTCCATGATGCATATCAATCCAATGGCTATGGCAGACCTCCTTGTGACTATCAACAACCATATGCCTATGAATCTCACCCTCAACATAGCCCTCAACTATACTCACAAGTCCCTTTCTACCAAACACCTTTCTATGACCCTCATCCATCATATAACCAACCACCCTTACCTCATCCTTGTGACCATTATGAGAGAAAACCCATAGAACTACCCACATTCCAATACAATTACTCTCAAGAATCACAAATTCCATACACATGATAAACCCCAATTTTGTGGTTTATCTTGTGCTTAATTTGGGAGATTTTATCAACTTTTCTCACATTTATTCAATGAAATAGTATGGTTTTGTAATTCTCCCTAAATTTGTGCTTAAATGTGAAAACATGCTTTTTAGGTCTTAAAATAGCTAAATTTAACTCACTTTAATTCCATTCGATGCCTTGATATGTTTGTTGAGTGATTTCAGGTTCATAAGGCAAGTATTGGATGGAAGAAGTGAGGAGAAAAGCATGCAAAGTGGGAGAACTCATGAAGAAATGAAGGAACCGCAAAGTTGTCAAACCTGACCTCTTCGCACTCAATCTATCATAACTTGAGCTACAGAGGTCCAAATGAGGCGGTTTTAGTTGCGTTGGAAAGCTCACATCCGGGGCTTCAAAATGATATAAAATTTATCATATTTGCTTTGCGTTTAGGGACGCGTACATGCACTGTACACATACGCGCCGATGGATCAACGTGATTCACTGAAGTGAAATCGTGGCCAGCGATTTGTAGCTCATTTTGGGCCCAATCCAACTCATTTCTGATGCTATTGAATCCAAGGATTGAGGGGGAATGAACCAAGTAGTCATAATTGAGTTTTCATCATGTTGTAGGTAGAATTCTAGAGAGAGAAGCTCTCCCTTCTCTCAAGAATTTAGGGTAGTTTAGGTTTAATTCTCTTAGATCCAACTTTCAATTCTTGTTTTGATTTAGGTTTCCTTCTTAATTTCTTGTATTACATCTTTGCTCTTCTAGTTTTACTTGTTCATTTCTCTTATTTTTTTACTTTTATGTTGATGAACCATTGTTGGATTTAGATTTCTTCTAATGCAATTTTATGTTTCTATGTCATTTTTATGATCTTAATTGCTATTGTTCATTTCTTTCTTGTGGTAGTTGTGGGTTTCACTAATTCTAGCATTTTGTGATGTTTACTTTTATTGCACACTAGGTGTTTGATAGAATGTTTTCTTTAGGTTTTGAGTAGTTTCTTTTTCTCTTGGCCTAGGCTATGGGAATTGAGTGACCTTGAGTCATTGGGTCTCAATGATTTGGTGATTTGAGAACTCTTGGTAATCAATATGATACTCATTGACACCAACCCACTACTAATCTAATTAGTAGATAGGTTGGGCCTTATGAGTTGATGTGATCAAGCCTATTTGACGTACTTCAAGCTTAGGAGTAGACATTACGTACTTAAGGCTTTTGGAAGTAGACTTAATAGGTTGGCCTCTCATAATTGTCAATATATGGTTTGTAGACAAGGATGGTGATCTCAATTACCTATGTCTAGCCAAGAGTTCTTTTCCTTCATTTTATTAGTTATTGTTCATTTACTTTTCTTGCCATTTATTTTCTTGCAAAAAGATAAAATCAAACCCCTTGTTCTTCATAGCCAATAATTGAGCATTTCATTGCAATTCCTTGTGAGACGACCCGGAGTTTAAATACTTTGGTTAATTCTTATTTGGGGTTTGTTATTTGTGACAACCAAAAATTTTTTATGTGAGAATTGTTTGTTGGTTTGGATCTATGCTTACAACGAAGTTCTTATTTCCATAAGAGAAATTCTAAACCATCAACTAAATTTTCATCATAAAAATGGCGACGTTGCCAGGGAATTGCAATGGTGTTATATTATTGGCTATTGTATATATGTTAATATGCTTCTTTGCTAGTTTTTGCTTGTTTTAGGAGTTACTTTTTATTAGTTCATATTAGTATTTGTTTTATTTTCTCTTGTCACTATGAATTCTCATCACTTTGGCTATGAGTGTGGTTCAAACTATATTGTAGGAAATAGAAGCTTCAATGAGGATGTGGATCAAGGATTTGGAAATCGAAGGTGGGAGGAGCCCCAAGCTTATGAACAACCTTCTTGGCAACAACCACCTTCCGAACCAAGCTTGACAAAAGTGCTTGGGGACATGACTACTATCCTCACGGAGATACGCAAGGACCAAAGGGAAGTCTATGCCACCCGAGCCGTCCAAGCGTCACCCCAACGTAACTACTCTCCGAATTCTCATGGGTATAATCTTAATCCTAATGCATATCCATCTAGTGTGTGTGATGATCCTTATTGTAGTTGTCAATCCCAATCACCACCACCCTATGCCTATGAACCACCTCCCCAACATTGTTTTGAACCACCACACTCACAAGCCTCATACCACTAAACACCTCCATATGATCTTAACCCATATCTACCATACCAACCACCTTGTGAACCATATGAACCATACGAAGAACCACCCCAATTCAACCCTCAATACCCTCAAGAACCACCACCTCCATGTTATTACCAAGATGAGACACCTCCAATGTATGAGAACTCTCAACCACAAGATGAATCACCTCCCATATTTGAAAAAATCATGGCTCAGTTTGCTAACATTACCGCTATCTTGGAATCATTGGACTCATGCAACAAGCAAAGCATCTCCACGGATGAATATGAGAAATCAACCGAAGAAAGGAGCATGAAGGAGATTTTAAAATCTCAACATGAGGACAAGGAGATATGATATATCTTGCAACAAGTGTAGAGTGAAGAGATTGTTAATGAAGAAGAAGTGGTTGAAGAGCTAGGCAAAGTTGAACAAGAGGTGGATTTCAAGCTTGAGAACACTTCCACACCAAGTGATATTGTTGATGATCCTGTGAAAGTTGTTGAACCTTCTTCCAATGAGCTTGAATTTGGTGTTGAGGAGGATAATGCGCAACCTCCAAGGTATAGTGCAAATGACGAAAGATTGGAAGAAGTTGATCAAGTGATGGATTCAATCATCGAGAATTTCTTATCTACAATTGAATCCTCTCCCATTGTGCTTGAAATTGAGATCAAATAAGGAGATGCACAACCTCTCATGCCCTTGGTGAGCAATGAAGAAGAGATTGAATTGGAAGAGAGCCACCAAGAGGAAGAGGTTGAAGTTGAGGGAAGTTGTAAAGAGGTGGAGATAGTCAAGAAAGAGCACAAGGGAGTGGAACTTGCAAGATCATTGGAACCACCCCTTCCTAAGTCACTATCCTACACAACATTCAAGTGGGTAAAATTTTTATCCTTGAGCTTTACTTTCTCACTTGAATATAGGTTTCTTGAAAATGATGGTCAACTTAGAAGTCTTTGTGAAATTAAGAGTAGGAGAGAGTTGTGTAGTGGTTAGAAACATCACTTTAAGTTCATGATGGTTGCATGCTCAAAGTTGAATAGTAATGGTTGGTGTAGAACCAAATTGTAAGGGTCTAGGAGAATGTTTGGATGCTTGACTGAGAATTCACAAGCCTTGTCACCCAAATTTAACTATAGTAGTCAATGGGAAGATGGGTGCAAGAACAAGGTTTGGGACCCCGGAATTCATGTCAACAATCAAAACGCTTGGGGCCTTGTCATTTACTTAAGCTTACTTGAAGGTTTTATGCGCCTAATTTGGGATCTCGGTGGACATTGGAGATGCAAACGTTTGGTGGGGATTCAAGGATGAATTCAAGCATAAGCCACCATAGCAAGGACCCTATCAATGGTCCAACTTAAGGACTTAAAATAAAAGTGCTAGGTGGGAGACACCCCACCATGGTAAACTCTTTCCATTCTCTTGTAAATATAATCAATGGATGAATTGGGTTGCCATTGTTAGGTAGTTTTCTTCTTTGTATACTCTTGTTTTAATATTTTGGTTGTTGGTTTATTTTATTAGATTTGTGCCTTAAGTTGTAGCTTAGTTGTTGTTGAGTAGTATTTTGCTTGTAGTATAAGTTTTGTTTTTAGTGTATTTGAAAATTTTTCAAAAACCAAAAAGATTTGTTGTTAAATTTGATTTTTGATTGTTTTAGAATACTTGTAGATTAGGAGAGTACCCTGTTTTTGTTCTAAACATCTTAAAAAAAAAAGGGCATCCGTACACGAGCGTGCTGTGCGCACGCGCATCGGTGGTGCATCTCACACTCCTGGTACAAAAACCAGGGAGTTATGCCAAAGTTGTGCCTACTCTATGCCCGCGACCTGACGCACAAGCGTACATGACGCATCCACGTCGGTCGCTAACTTCATCAAGCACGCGTACGCGTACTGTGCACATCCGCGTCGCCTGTCCCGCCTGCCACCCAAGCGCACGCGTGCGTGACGCGTACGCGTCACTTTCCACGCCCTGTTTCTCCCCTGTTTTCTTTCTTCCTTCTTTCTTCTTTCTTCTTCTTTCCTTTCTTACTTTCTTTTCAAAATTTTAAGTATTTATTTTTCTTGTTTTCATCTTCTTTTATATATTGCATTTGCTTCTTTTCATTCATTGCATTTTAATTTTATTTTTGTAACTTGTTTTTCCTTTTATTTTCTAAGTTTCTTATTTTAATATTGGTGTTGAATTCTTTTACTCAATTGTTGAGAATTTCTTGGTTAATCTTGGTGCTTCGTGACTTGTTTGGCATTAATTGCAATATTTACTCTACACAGAAGATTAGTGCTTTAGTCCTTCCTAACTCCTGATCCCTTGTTTTTGTACATTATTGTCATTGAGTTGGGATGGGACCAAATGCTTTCATGCTTACCACTAATCTTATTTGTGTCAATTCCTATTTAAACTTGATGCTCCTAAATGTTCTTCATGCTTTAACGTTGTTCTTGCATCAAGTATTAGTTGATATGCCCTTTGCCTATATTGCTCTCTCATTTACATGCGTAGCTAACATGTAAGTGAGACTCTTACTCTTATTTGGCATTAGACCCCGCCTATGTTATATTTGCTGAATATCTTTGTTGTAGGCTAAATTTTCTTTCTTTTTCTCTCCTTTGAGGTTGGCCACCAAATGAAGGAAAGGAAAAGCTTTTAAATGGGGTAACAAACAAGTCCGCCCGCACAATCCTTTGAGGAAGCTCATCAATTGTAGTAACCCGTCCACCTTGCTCTTCTTTGCATGCACCGAGGACGGTGCAAATTTTTAAGTGTGGGGAGGTCGTCCGACCGATCTCCATGGGTAACATTTTCTCTCTCAACACCAATTCTTGATTTCCTTTGCTAGTTAGTTGTTGCATTGCATGATAGGTTGCATGTTAGTTAGAATTTGTACATATTTCACCATTTCTTTTTATGTTAGGACTACTTGGTTAGGGTGATGATTTCTTTTCCAAGAAAAATTGTTCTAGGGCACCCAACCAATTTGAAAAAAAAAATTGTGATAAACTTGCTTGAAGAATTTATTTTGGAACATGGTTTTTGAGCTAAGAACACAAGCACGTGAGTTTTGAGCCTAATTGTGTGGTTACATCTTATAACCACTTATTTTTCATTCTTGTGTGCATCGTTCTCTTTCTATGATTGTAATCTTTGCTTTGTTTGATTCTATATGTCCATTATTCTATGTATACACGCATTTATATGATTGAGGCCATCATTTTATTTAGCTCACTTACCCAAATAGCCTACCTTTCATCAACCATTGTTAGCCAAATTTGAGCCTATTTAATCCCTTTTATTCTTAATGTTATCACATCACTACCCCTAAGTGAAAAAACAATAAATGTCCTTCATTTGGATCTTTGATTAGCTTAGGCTAGTGAGGGTGTGTATCATTTGGGTATGGAAAACTTGGGACATTCGTTGAGAGGGAAGTGTGTTTTTGTATTTTTGTGGAAGATTTTTGGGAATTGGGTACATGCTTATGCATTAAATATGTAAAACCATATGCATTGATACTCTTGTATATACTTTATTGCAAAAAGGAAAAAAATACAAAATAAAGAAAAATATATATCAAAAGAAAAAAAAGGAAAAAAATATAGAAAAAGAAAAAAAATGCAATAAAAAGGGGACAAAAATGCCCTAAAGTAAAGTTCAATAAAAATCAATGCATATGGAATGTGAATTAAAGAGAATGCATGAGTATGTGGAAAAGTGGGAATCATGGGTAGCTAGGTTGTGTATTAGAATTGTATAGGTTGTTATATGTGTTTGGTGAGAGCTTAGGTTAATCAAAGATTCAAATTTCAAGCTCACTTGACCATATACAATCCTACCTTTACCCTAGCCCCATTACAACCTATGAACAAGTACTCATGGTGAATGTATGCATGCATTGAATAATTATTGATTGTTAGATGAAAAACAAATCTTAGAAAGCATGAGTAGAAGAGAATTGAGTGAATCGACCCTATACACTTGAGCGACTAGAGCGGATACACTTCCGGTGAGGGTTCGATGCTCAATTCCTTGGTCCCGGCTTTTATGAGCTTTCTTCTTGCAAGTCTATTTGAACTTCATTTTGATATTTGAATTGGTAGAGTTTGTGAGTCGTCATATGACCTTTGCCCTACTTGCTTATATATTTTCTTGGAGATTGATTTACTTTTAACCAAGTAGGTAGAATCATTTTGCATTTAGTTGCATTCATATAGATAGGTGCATAGAGTTATTTGCATTGAATAAATGTTCATACCCCTTTTCTTGTCCTTCTTTATTCTTAGCATGAGGACATGCTTGGTTTAAGTGTGGGGAGGTTTGATAAATCCCAATTGTGTGGTTTATCTTGTGCTTAATTTGGGGGATTTTATCAACTTTTCTCACATTTATTCAATGAAATAGCATGGTTTTGTAATTCTCCCTAAATTTGTGCTTAAATGTGAAAACATGCTTTTTAGGCCTTAAAATAGCTAAATTTAACTCACTTTAATTTCATTTGATACCTTGATATGTTTGTTGAGTGATTTCAGGTTCATAAGGCAAGTATTAAATGTAAGAAGTGGGGAGAAAAGCATGCAAAGTGGGAGAACTCATGAAGAAATGAAGGAACCGCAAAGCTATCAAGCCTGACCCCTTCGCACTCAATCAACCATAACTTGAGCTACAGAGGTCCAACTAAGGCAGTTCTAGTTGCATTGGAAAGCTAACATCTGGGGCTTCAAAATGATATAAAATTTGCTGTAGCAGTTTCGCGTTTAAAGATGCGTACATGCACTGTACGCGTACGTGCCGATGGATCAGCGTGATTCACTAAAGTGAAATTGTGGTCAGCAATTTGTAGCTCATTTTGGGCCTAATCCAACTCATTTCTGATGCTATTGAACCCAAGGATTGAGAGGGGATGAACCAAGTAGTCATAATTGAGTTTTCATCATGTTGTAGGTAGAATTCTAGAGAGAGAAGCTCTCCCTTCTCTCTAGAATTTAGGGTAGTTTAGGTTTAATTCTCTTAAATCCAACTTTCAATTCTTGTGTTGATTTAGTTTTCCTTCTTAATTTCTTGTATTACATCTTTGCTCTTCTAGTTTTACTTGTTCATTTCCCTTATTTTGTTACTTTTATGTTGATGAACCATTATTGGATTTTGATTTCTTCTAATGCAATTTTATGTTTCTATGTCATTTTTATGTTCATCTTAATTGCTATTGTTCATTTCTTGCTTGTGGTAGTTGTGGATTTCACTAATTCTAGCATTTTGTGATGTTTACTTTTATTGCACACTAGGTGTTTGATAGAATGTTTTGTTTAGTTTTTGAGTAGTTTCTTTTGCTCTTGGCCTAGGCTATGGGAATTGAGTGACCTTGAGTCATTGGGTCTCAATGATTTGGTGATTTGAGAACCCTTGGTGATCAATATGATACTCATTGACACCAACCCAATATTAATCTAATTAGTAGATAGGTTGGGACTTTTGCGTTGATGTGATCAAGAATATTTTACGTACTTCAAGCTTAGGAGTAGACATTACGTACTTAAGGCTTTTGGAAGTAGACTTAATAGGTTGGCCTCTCGTAATTGTCAATATATGGTTTGTAGACAAGGATGGTGATCTCAATTACCTATGTCTAGCCAAGAGTTCTTTTCCTTCATTTTATTAGTTATTGTTCATTTACTTTTCTTGCCATTTATTTTCTTGCAAAAAGATAAAACCAAACCCCTTGTTCTTCATAGCCAATAATTGAGCATTTCATTGCAATTCCTTGTGAGACGACCCGGAGTTTAAATACTTTGGTTAATTCTTATTTGGGGTTTGTTATTTGTGGCAACCAAAAATTTTTTATGTGAGAATTGTTTGTTGGTTTGGAGCTATGCTTACAACGAAGTTCTTATTTCATAAGAGAAATTCTAAACCATCAACTAAATTCTCATCATCAACACACCACCTCCATATTTCCACCAAGAAGAACCACCTCCATATCTCTCTCAAACTTAGTGGGAAGAGGTTCATTAAGATCATTAAAGGGATTGACCAATATGGACAAAAAACCGTCGATGATGGAATCCACATCTAGATCAATCTCCCTCAATTCTCCCTCTACCTCTTCCAGCTCACTCGTCCCACCTTCCTCCTCTTGTTGCAGTTCCCACCTTAGCTCCTCTTCTCCCCCTTGAGGCTCCACGTTCTCCTCCTTACTACACTCTTTAGTTGATCCTTCACATTCTTCAAGAGGAGTGCCTTGATCTGATGAGCATAGTAGAACCAAGCGGTTCACCACTTTGGCTATAGTAGCCATGAATTGCCCTTTTGTTCTTCGAAATCCTTCTTGTTCTTGGAGAAAAAATTCAAGGTCTTGATGGTCTTGGGCCAAGGGTGGGAAAGCTTCACATTGGGGTAAAAAATAAGGTTCATAGTTTAGGGAAAAGGTTGTATATGTGGGAGGTGACTCATGTTGGTAAGTGTTTTGAGGTGGTATATAAGAAGGTGGATGATGGTATTGGTATGGTGTTTGAAAATGTGGTGATTGAGGATTATGTTGGGGTATGGGTCATAGGTATATGGTGGTGAAGGTGCATAATCAAAGTGAAATCCACCATATCCTTGGTTTAGGTATGCATATTGGGAAGGGTATGTGATGAGCGGATAATTTATACGCTTTTTGGCATTTTTTTAGTATGTTTTTAGTATATTTTAGTTAGTTTTTATTATGTTTTTATTAGTTTTTAAATAAAAATCACTTTTCTGGACTTTAATTTGAGTTTGTGTGTTTTTCTGTGATTTCAGGTATTTTCTGGCTGAAATTGAGGGATCTGAGCAAAAATCTTATTCAGAGGCTGAAAAAGGACTGCAGATGCTGTTGGATTCTGACCTCCCTGCACTCGAAGTGGATTTTCTAGAGCTACAGAAGCCCAATTGGCGCGATCTCAATTGCGTTAGAAAGTAGACATCCTGGGCTTCCAGCAATATATAATAGTCCATACTTTGCCTGAGATTTGATGGCCCAAACAGGCATTCCAAGTCAGCTCAAGAATTCTGGCGTTTAACTCCAGAACTGGCACAAAAGCTGGAGTTAAACGCCCAAACTGGCACAAAAGCTGGCGTTTAACTCCAAGAAAAGTCTCTACACATGAAAGCTTCAATGCTCAGCCCAAGCACACACCAAGTGGGCCCCGGAAGTGGATTTTTACACTAAACACCCTAGCTTACTCATTTTTTGTAACCCTAGGTCACCAGTTTACTATAAACACTACTTTTAGTGATTCATCTTGGACCTCATGACATTCTACACATTTCATATTGTATCTTCTACGGTATGACTCTCTAAACCTCATTGTTGGGGGTGAGGAGCTCTGCTGTTCTTCATGAATTAATGCAATTACTATTGTTTTCCATTCTATCACGCTTGCTTCTATTCTAAGATATTCATTCGTACTTCAACCTGATGAATGTGATGATCCATGACACTTATCACCATTCTCACCTATGAACGCGTGTCTGACAACCACCTCCGTTCTACATGTAATCAAGCTTGAATGTGTATCTCTTGGGTTTCTAATCTAAGATTGGAACCTTCGTGATATAGGCTAGAATTACTGGCAGCCATTCCTGAGATCCGGAAAGTCTAAACCTTGTCTGTGGTATTCCGAGTAGGATTTGGGAAGGGATGACTATGACGAGCTTCAAACTCGCGAGTGTTGGGCGTGTGACAGACGCAAAAAGATCAATGGATCCTATTCCAACATGATCGAGAACCAATAGCTGATTAGCCGTGCGGTGACAGCGCATTTGGAACATTTTCACTGAGAGGACGGAAAGTAGCCATTGACAACGGTGATGCCCAACATAAAGCTTGCCATGGAAGGAGCCTTGCGTGTATGAAGAAGAAGACAGTAGAAAAGCAGAGATTCAGAAGACAAAGCATCTCCAAAACCTCAACCTGTTCTTCATTACTGTATAACAAGTATTTATTTCATGTTCTTTTACTTTTTACAATTAAATCTGAGAATTATTGATATCCTGACTAAGAGTTACAAGATAACCATAGCTTGCTTCAAGCCGACAATCTCCGTGGGATCGACCCTTACTCACGTAAGGTATTACTTGGACGACCCAGTGCACTTACTGGTTAGTTGTGCGGAGTTGCAAAAGTGTGATTGTAATTTCGTGCACCAGTATGGCTCATTGTAGTATAGAGGAGGTTGCTCCTCCCAAAATTGATGTTCCAATCCCATGATGCAATCCAAAATTGAAGTTATCAACCCCTACAAAATAATCACAACCATACTCCAAACCAAGAGGGTAATAACTCATAGAGAAAAATAGAAAATAAAAAATAAAGACATCAATTAACAAAAGAAATAAAATCCTAATTAAAAGAAAAAACAATCAAACAACCCAAAAAGTATCTATGCACACTATTCACATATTCACAACAACCAAAATCATAGCACCCATTGCACTAGTTCCCTGGCAACGGCGCCAAAAACTTGATGTGATGGGATTTGCGCCGGTTTAGAATTTCTCAAAACAAGAATCACTTCGTCGATAGCATAGTCCAAATAGGCAATTAAATCCCATCAATAAAAGTTTAATTTCAAATACAAATTACCGAGAGTAATCAAATCTCGGGTCATTCTTCCGTAGGAACTAATGCCTAAGAGCGCACAATTTTTGTTGTGAGAAAGCAATGGGGTTTTGAATAACGAAGCAAGCAATTAAGAAATAAAAGAACGATCAAAATTTCAATTAATAAACTAATAAAAGAATAAAGGAACTATGTATGTAATATAAACAAGTAAGGCTAAAAATTGATGGAAATGTGGTTCAAAACATACATGGAACCATGACTTGGGATGAGTTATGGAATTCCTTCCTTGCCATAACCACAACTATGATAATTATGATGGATTAATCTCACTTACTCTACTCTTAACATCGAAGAATAAGTCAAGTGTGCATAATTGTTATTAATCCACAAATCCTAGCTATCTTACTAATTACCTTAGTAAGAAGTTAGCGTTAGTGAAAACAATAACAACTAACAACCCAAGAATTATCACTAAATGTCGGACATTATGACTCTAGTGTCCCATATACTCATTTTCCCAAGCCAAGGGGTGAAAATTTACCCTATAATCAAAATTGACATTTCATCAAACACATAGTGGGCTTAATCATAAAACATAACAAAATTAGGAAAATGATAAAAACTATAAACCACAAATGATCAAAATCAACAATAATAACTCAAATAAATATAAAATAATAGCCATCAAACATCAAATTAACCAACTAGAAATAAAAATTGCAAAACTATATATGTATTGATAAAATGCATTAAAATATAAGAAAGTGTAGAACAAGTAATGTAATGAAAGAGAAAATTAAGGAAATACTTACAATGAAAATCGCTAGAATCCAAGATCAAAATTGAAAAATTGCAAAATTATAGATAAATCCTAACTAAACCTAAGAAAAATTGAGAGAAAAACCTAAACTAAACTACCCTAAAACTACTCCTAAAATGTGTTGTATGAAGTATTGTAGTGTATGGTATCATATATGGTTGCTTGCCCCTCCTTATAAGCATCAAAGCCTTCAAAAATTGCCCAAAAAGTCCCCCAAATTGCGAGCCACGTGACTTTTTAATGAAGTCACGCGCAGGGACTTGTGCATACGCACAAGTTTGTGCGTACGCACACTTACTGAATTTCCTCCTGTGCGTAAGCACAGAAGTTGTGCGTAGGTACACTTGCTAATTTTGACCCTTGTGCGTAGGCACAGAAAGTGTGCCTAGGCACACTCTGAAATGCTTCTCTCCTTTGATTTTTTCATGTTTTCTCCCAATTCCATGCTTTTCTTCCACTCTTATCAAGTCACTCCAACCTATTACACTGAAATCACTCATCAAAACCATCAAGGCATCGAATGGAATGAAAGTGGAATAAAATTGATTAAATTAAGCTCAAAATAGCATGTTTTCACAATTGGACATAATTTAGACAGAAAACACAAAAGGATGCTATTTTGGTGAATAAATATGGGTTTATATGATGAAATCCATTCAAATCAATCCAAAATTTATCATCAAATATGGATTCATCATCTTTGGATGGCGGACTATTTCGAGGTGCCATATTGCCATGCTACGGTTTATTGGCTGCTATGACTTGGCTTACCTTTTCGTCATTGATGCCAGGGCATTTTGGCCAGTTTCACTGACCTTTTCTTTACTGTTTTAGGGTAGTTTCATGCCATTTCTTAGTAAATAAGCAAGTTTTGGGTAGATATTCACTTACATCTTGATTCAAGCAAACATTGTGAACTTTACATGATTTCATGAGAATTATGAATGAATTGAATGATAAAATGAATGATGCATGATCTCATGATTTAAAACCAAGCCTTGATGCACTCTATTTGCTTGATTTCAGGACAAAGGAAGCAAGGAAGAGCCACGTTAGTCTAATTAACGTGACCACTAACGTGGAATGGGCATAAGCTTGCAATGTTAATGAGAAAAGTGATCGCCAATAACGCCTTCGAGAGCCATTATAGCCCACAAGACATACCATCAATGAAGCAAAGCAATTACTGGGTACAACAAATGAGCAAAACCAATTTCAAAGTACATAGAAAGAAAGTTAGGAGAATAGTGGAACAAAATAGAAGTAGAACAGATTCAAGAAAGGAAGAAGCAGAGTTACCAGTGAATCTGTCCCAGTTTCGGTGACGGTTGTAACTGGTGGAGGCGCGTGCGATGGCGACCTCCTCTCCATATTTGGCTCATCCCAGCGGCGGCTCTATCAGTGGAAGCAGTAGCAAACCTTAATGGAGACGGGAACAGGGTGCGACGGCGATGACCTTGACCCCAATCGACGACAGTGGCGGCAGCGGAGCAGAACGTTGCGAGAATGGACCTCCTCATTCTCCCCTACGTTCATCGTCTTCAGCTTCTCCTTCACTCTTCGTCGTTCTTCTCCTTCGTGAGCGCGCGCAGTCCCTCTCTTCGTGAACTCTCTCTCTCTTCGGCTTCAGTAGCGACGACGGAAAGCTTAGTGGTGGCGGCGGTAGCAAGACGCGATGGTGAAGACCCGCGATGAGGACGATGACAGTGCTGGCTTCGCGGTGAGCTGATGCGGTCTCCCTCTCTCTTCGCGGTTCTTTCTCTTGCGGTTCTGGCTTTCCGATGGCAGGGTAACACGACGGCGGTGGCGAATCCAGCAGCACTGGCCCGGCTCCTTCCTCCCTTCCCTCTCCTTCTCCGTTTTTCCCTCTTTCCTCTTTAGGTTTTTTTCTTTTTTCTTTTTTTGCTGAAGCTGCTGAGTATTGTGTTTTTGGGAAGGGGGAGATTGAAATGTCACCAAAGAAGAGGTAGATTAGCCGCAATTCTTTAAAATTCGTGATAAAACCAAATCAAATAGCTGCTCTTCTACCGTTTACCACTGAAACTGCTGGAAAACCACCAGATAGCGGTGGTTGTGAAAATATCTGCTAATTGGCCATCGTTATCTTCCATTTTTGTGGTAGTAGTGGTGCACGGTGCTGGTTATCTTCCCGAGGGTCAGGGGGCATTGCTCCGTGGTTCAGGCGTTGGGTTATTTGGGTCAGACCCATGGTGGTGGCTTGAGGAGTGCTCTTCGAAATTCTTCATCATGCTGCCAAGACTTGGCGAATCCCCCACAGAAGGTGCCAATGTACGTGATGTTGCTGGTACGAGTTATAAGATGGATTGAAGACTCACTAGTCGAGATGGTGACGGGACTGGATTTTCGGAGAGACAGGGCTGATATCTGCAAAAATACTTTGACACCCAAGTCAAAATGGATCTAAGAGCAATAGGTGAAAGTTAGGAATGTGTGTCGTACCTAAGGGCCCTTGGCCCCCTTTATATAGGCTGGGGTAGTTATCTTATCTCATTTTGTTGGAGTTAAATCCCAAAATGGTCCTTGAGATTGGCGTCGTGCACTAAAGTCGTTCCTGAGATTCCAATTGCACCAATTACGTCCCTGAGATTGAAAAAAGTGCACCATATTAGTCCCTGACCCATTTTCCATTAACGATGTGATGACATGGCATGATGACGTGGACTGTAAGTGACATGTGTCACTTCATGATTTGGCCACGTGTAATGGTATGATGATGTGGTGACCAGTGACACGTGGTACGCTGACGTGGATGGTTGTGCCAGGTGTCACAATGTTATTTGGCCACGTGTCTGTTTGTGCCATGTGTCGCAACAGTATTCGTCCACGTGTCATTCATTATGTCATCGTGGTAGATGCACTAAATTAGTCCCTCACTTTGCATTAAATGACTCATTTTAGTCCCTAAAATTGAATGTTGTGCACCAAACAAATCCCTTTACCAGTTTTTTCTCATTTTTTTTATATAAATTCAAAATTGTCAATATTTTTTTAATGCATTAATTTGAATTCTATTTTTCACATGTTCTTCAAATAAAAGTGTTTTTATAAAATATTTTTTTCTCTTGCGAATACCCTAACTGCCAACTTGGAGTTGACGTGAAGGCATTTCAAGCACCTTCACTATCATCTCCGACCTCTTTCAGTGCTTTTATAAAATATTTTTTTCTTGTGGATACCCCTAACCGCCGTCATGGAGTTGACGTGAAGGCATTTCAAGCTTCCCTCGTTACCATCTCCGACCTCTTTCGTTTAGACTGCAGAGGTCGGAGATGGTAGTGAGGGTACTTGAAGTGTCTTCAATCTATCTCATTGTATTTCATAAGAAAAAAATCTTTATTTTAATTATTAATTTCTTGTTAAAAAATATTTTTTATGAAAAAAATGTGTCTAATCAATCATATAATTATTTTTTTATAATAACATACTAATATATTACAAAATTGATCAATGTTAAATTATTAAAAAAATTATATAATTAAAACTAAAATCTTAAAAATTTTGATGAAAATATTTGTATTTAAACGATATATGAAAAAATATAATTGAAATTAGTGTAATCAAGATATTAAAAATTTTAAATTTAAAAAAAATGAGAAAAAATTAGTGAAAGGACTAGTTTGGTGCACGACATTCAATTTCAGGGACTAAAATGAGTCACTTAATGCAAAGTGAGGGACTAATTTGGTGCATATATAACAATGACACAATGGATGACACGTGGACGAATACTGTCGCGACACGTGACACAAACAGACACGTGGCCAAATAACATTGTGACACGTGGCACAACCATCCACGTCAGCATGCCATGTGTCACTGGTCACCACATCATCATACCATTACACGTGGCCAAATCATAAAATGACACGTGTTACTTACAGTCCATGTCATCATGCCATGTTATCAGGTCGTTAATGGAAAATGGGTAATGGACTAATATGGTGCACTTTTTTCAATCTCAAAGACGTAATTGGTGCAATTGAAATCTCAAGAACGATTTTAGTGCACGACGCCAATCTCCGAAACCATTTTGGGGTTTAACTCCATTTTATTGGCTAAAATAAAAAAAAAGTGTTTAAATTTGAATGATGATTAGGAGTTTATAGTTAGCAGATTGATTCGAAATCGGATAACTAAGTCGTAATTGCTTCGATTGAAAATTAGGTTCAAAACAAACTACTATATGTATTTTTGTATAAATATATATAAAATTTTAATATATACTTAACATAATTAATTTTAATATATACTTAACAGAACAGCATGTAATAATAATAATAATAATAATAATAATAATAATAATAATAATAATAATAATAATAATAATAATAATAATAATAATAATAATAATAATACACCCACGTCACTGCTTACGCTTAATAAGTATTACTACTATCGTAAATTTACGAGCTTTGAAAGTTGAAACGACTAATAACTATATATATTATGATATGGAAAAGTATAAAGTACTAATATACTATCTGTTAATTTATTGTCATAATAATTAATTATTATATTTTAATTATAATTAGCATTGACATATATAAGGAGACACATCTATAAAAATATTTTTATTAAACATAATTATAAAAAAATATTTCTATTAAATATATTTATAAAGATACTTTTATTAAATAATACAATTATAAATAAAAATTAGTAAAAATTATTAAAATTCTTGTTAGTTACATAACGGAATTGTTACGAAATTTATATAGATCGAATTTATAGTCTTACTATAAGTGTGAGATAAATTATTATCAGATAATCATCCTCTTTTAAGATAGCTTTTGGAGCCAAAGCGAATTCATTCGATTCTAATATTATATTTATCAGAATGGGTTTTATATTTGAATTTGAGCTCTCACGAATCTAGTCACATTGAGTATTAGATCTTGATCGAGCACTATAAAACAATTAGTTTTGAATCCTTGAAGAATTCGAATCCAACTTTTCTTCAACAAAAGGAAAGTAAACAATTAGTTAGTCGGTGATGAGATCAGACCAGAAAAGCTAGGAAACTATCTTAGCTTGCACATTCAAAGCTTAGTATATTTATTTATATATTGTCTTAATATGGCTCGTGTTTAAATTTTTCGTTAATTAATTATTAGCTATAACGGTGAACTGTATCAATCACATATAAATTATTGTTTTCTTGTCAACTACTCATATATACTTTATGAACATTATTATCACAATGTATAGTAGTGCTATAAAATGATAAAAAAGAAACAACTAAAAACTGTGTACTTAATTAGTACTTCATTTGCTCTGCATAAAAAATAAATAAATAAATAAGAAAATGGAAGAGGTAGTTCTTTTGGGATTCTAGACCAGTCCTTATGTTTTGAGGGTGAAGATTGCCTTGTTAGAGAAAGGAATTGAATTCCAATACAAGGAAGAGAGAGATGTATTTGAAGATAAAAACAAGAGTGAATTACTCCTCGAGTCAAATCCAATTTACAAGAAAGTTCCCGTGCTCATCCTCAATGGCAAGCCCATTTGTGAGTCCCTCATCATTCTTGAATACATTGATGAGGTTTGGAAGCAAGAACAGCAGTTGTTCTCTGCTGATCCTTACTACAGAGCCAAAGCCAGGTTTTGGATTGATTTCTTTGACAAAAAGGTTAGTTACCATTCTCTCTTACTCTTATTAAATAAGTCATATATATATATATATGAATTGATGAATCATACACTCTAAAGTAGAAAACTAAGGTGAGGGTTTGATTTTAATTTTCAGTATTAAGATAAATAAAATCTTTTGATATTATCATTTTAAATAAATCAATTGATTTTGAAAATTTTAATTGGATCAAATAATTTTACCAGTTAAATTATGTTAAGATTTTATATTTTATATTTTCAATTTACTATTTTAATTTTATTAAAAATTTCAATTTTTAACTACATTATTAATCGTATTATTTATTGAAAAAGTAGGACGTCTCACGTGTTAAAGATAAAATTAAAATTTGAACAAAACTTAAGGAACCAAAACATAATTTACTCTTATTTTTATGACACTTATGAGAAAAAGATTTATTCGATGTGAAAATTCGATAATGCAGACAACTACCTGTGGCAAGAAGTTGTGGGCTAACAAGGGAGAAGACCAAGATGCTGCAAAGAGAGAGTTTGTGGAGTGCTTGAAACTGCTGGAAAATGAACTTGGAGAAAAGCCTTATTTTGGAGGTGACCATTTTGCCCTTTTGGATATCGCATGGATACCAATCACATGCAGGTTTTACACTTATGATAAGTTATGCAAATTTAGTGTGGAGGAAGAATGTCCCAAGTTCATGGAATGGGTCAGAAGATGCAACATGAGGGAGAGTGTTTCGAAGACCCTTCCTGATCCATTCAAGGTCTTTTGACTTTGTGTTGGAGGTTAAGAAAAGGTTTCAAATTCAGTGAGATCGTTGGGAAATAATTTTGAAAAAAAAAAAAAAAGCTCATAACATTATTGTTTCTTGAAAATTATTGTAAATATTAGAGTTCACCTTGTTTAATAGTGGATATCGAGTAACAAGTTGCCTTTGTTTCCAATATATGTAACGTTCTCAGTAATATAGTTTTAAAGTATTAAAATAGTGAGCGTTTAGAGGAATGATTTAAGAATGAATCTCGCTAGGAAGTCAATGAGGTATTTTTACAATAATTATAATGGGTTGTTTGTTTGGTCCAATATGAATTAAAAATGAAAATTAACCCACTTTTATCTTAATTCAAAAATTAGTGTTCAATTTTGTTTTAACTTCTACCACATAATCCTTAATTTTAATTTTTTCTCAATTCCCCTTTTTGAACGGAAAGTAACGCTACCCCTCAAACCCCCTACTGTCGCTGCTGAACATCCCGACCCGCAGCCATCGTGTGACCTGCAACCTGCGTTTGTGCCGATTAGGACTTTAGTGGCCAACCTCCATTGCGCTTGTCCTCCCTTGCTGCAGCAACTGCTGCGCACTGTCACGGCTGAACATCCCGTCACCGGATTGCCCCGTGACAAGGAGCCTCCGTCGCTCACTCATAGTGAAAATAACCATCCACTCAAGGATAAAAATAATCATCCACATATCTAATAAATTGAACATTCAATATATTTTAACTATATATAACTAAATACAATCCAATCAAAATAATCATCCACATAATAATTAAAATAATCATCCGCATATCGACTAAAATGACCATCCTATATAATATGGAGAGTAGCGGAGTTCGTTTCGGGAAATATTCCCTGGCCAATGACCATTACATATTAGCTTCCTTCAACCATTCCCCATAGTCTTATTTTGAATATTTGATCATTCCCCATATAAGACCAATCATAGTCCTAACATCATCTACTATCCTGAAAATTTGATGCTTCACATTGCTTTTTTGGTGTGTTCGTAGATCAAAATTTTGTAAAAAACAAAAAAAAATAGAACAAGACGATGCAAAAGAAGATGGAGATGGATGGTGCTGGTAGTGGCGTTACTTGCAGGGAGGTGTTGCTGTTGGGCGTGGTGGTGGATCTTCAAGGAATTGGAGAGTTGAGTTGACTTTCTCCAGAGAGGAGGACGAGAGAGTAAGACTTACCGTCCGCGATGATGGCTGCCGGAAGAGTGGCGCATAAACAGCAGCAAAGGACGTGGCACATTGGACTGACTGACGGAGGTGGAGGCGGAATCGGTGGGAGGCTGTGGCGGTGTCGGTATGGCCGACGGGGAGTGCAGCGGCGCGGTGTGAGGATGAGAGAAGATGATAATAACCGTACGTAGTGTGAATGATTTTAAATGCTAATCCTAATTTTTTAAATTTTAAAATTTAAAATTAAATAATTAATTAATGATCTGATTTTTTATTTTAATTTTATCTCCTTTTTTTAATCCGATTGTTTACATTGTACACTAAAATCATTGTCTCCTCATACTTTCTCTTTAAGAATTGAAAAAGTATGAGGAGCCAATAAATTTAATGTACAATATGTACAACAGTGATAAAATTAAAATTAACATTAAATAATAATTAAGTTAATTAACTTTTAATAATTTCCAATTTGAAATTCAAAATAAATAAGGATTTGCAACAGTTCATACACCACAAAAACGGTCTCCTTGTCTCCCATGTGATGTGACTTCCTTCTCGCCCAGTTTCTTCCTTTCTTGCCCAGTTTTTTCCTATCTCACCAGTGCCGCACCGTCACTGACAGCAGCCACCGTTGCCCATAGTTCGCCGTCGCTCATAACAATTAAACTCATTTACAATACGGACGGTTACTCCTATTCTCATCATATGCTCCCGATTTCTGGTGCCCCTCAGCCTCACCTATGCTGTTGCAACCCCTCCCGGTCCACCGTGCTGCCAACGCTGCCGCAGACTCCAGCCGACGCCGCCACGGGTACCTGTATACCCCGCCAAAAGCTCAACGATGCCGCTGTTTGGATTAACTGTGCGAGTATGGTAGATGTAACGCACGCGTTCTTGAAGGCAATATCAAATCAAACACTCAATTGCTTACTTTTGATTCTTACTCTTGTCTCTTCATCTGTTCAAGCTTTTTTTTTTCATTTTTTGTTGTTCCAGTTTTATGGTTCCATCAAATCATAAGTCTCATGTGTCAAATTATACATTTTTTCTTTTTTTAATAAAAATTAAATTGTTGGATAATCATAGTTATTTCTTCTGTTTATTTATCTTCTTCTTCTTCTTCTATTTTAATGGTCAATTTAGGATGGTCATTTTAGTAGATATGCAGATGGTTATTTTAATTTTTATGTAGATGGTATTTTTTATGGGTTAGGTTTAGTTATATATAATTAAAATATGTTAGATGTTCAATTCATTAAGTATGCGGATGATTATTTTTATCTTTAAGTAGATGGTTATTTTTACTAAGGGTAAGTGACGTGTGGCAAACCAAATAGTGACGGTAAAGTGGGATGCTTACTGATGAAGGTGGGGGTGGCCGCTGATTGAAATTAAAAATAAGAGAGTATTGGAGTGAAATGCTTTAGTAAATTAGGATTTCAGATTTTTTTTTAATAACTAACAGAATTTTTAAAAAATTTAAAATTTAAAATTGAAGAATTTAAAATTTAAAATTTAATGTGAAATAATTGAATGAGAATTTTTGAATTTAAGTAATCTGTGGGGTAATTTTTATTATTTATTCCTATTGAACTAAATAACTAACCATTATGCACATTATCAAGATTTCTCATTGTTTTCTTAACGAAATTCGTAAGAATTTAAGGTAATAAATTATTTGGAAATTTATGAATTATTGTATTACAAGGGTCATTGCTAATATAAGTAATAATATGTGTTTTATTAAGAACATATTTTAAGAACATATAATATTCTATTAAAATTACTATAATGATATTTTCATATTTTGTATGATATCAAACTAAATCGGTCAATGAATTATTGGAGTGATTAATTCAATAGTTTAGAGATCTAACCGGAATTCAATTAAAGTTTAATCGGTTTAATTATATATAAAATAAAATTATTAAAAAATTAATATATAATTTTAAATATTTAAATTAATTTTTTTTAAATTAATAAAATTTAAAATTTTTTATAATAAATTATCTATAATTATTATTAAAAATTCACAAATAACTCTAAACATCAAAATTTATAATTAAAGAAATTTAAAATAGACATAAATAATAAAAATATAATATTAGATCCATCAAAACCTTTAAAAATTATTATTATACTGTTAAATATGCCCTTAGAGTATAAGATAACTATATTAATTTTATAATTATCTTAGAAATTAAAATAATTAATTTTTGTGCTCATTATTTGAATTACCATTGAAGAAAAGATTTAATCGAATAATGGAATGTAATATTTCACATAATTAGTTCATCAAAAGTTTACGCTGTTAATTAATATGTAGAGCGAATAGATATTTAAAAGTGAGAATAATAACACATATCTAGCAATGCTAAAGTGATATTTATTTTGAAACAAGGTAATGTCATTTTGGTTGATAACTAATTCAATAATGAACAAGGTTATGTGATCAACATAATTTATTATTTTGGTTAATATTTAATTAATTTTAAATTTTAAATATTAAATTATAAATTTTAATAGGGATGAAATTAGATGAAATATTAGAGAGAATAAAAAATATTTACACAATAAAATAATATTAAAATAAAATTTTAAAAAAGATTAAATTAAAATTTATATATAATTTACATGTAAAAAATTTAAATTAGGGGACAATTGCCCCCTTTCTCACTATATGGCTCTGCCACTTAATTCTAACTTTTAAATTTTAGATTCTAACAATATAAAAAGAAAATGAATCTAAAATATTGACTAATATTACTAAAAAAATAATCTTTAACATATTTTTCAATAATCATTGTATGATAAAGAAAACTTAAAAATATTGTAAGAACCGTAGTCATCAATCAAATTTTTCAAATAATTATAAAAACCAATAGCAAGGATAAAGGATAAAAATTGAGAAGCATAATATCATATGGGAAGATATAAATAATATGTATTATGAAATGAATGTTAATTTTATATAGTAAATATGAATAAAAGTGAGAATAAAAAAAATGAATTAAATTTTATTAATCAATTCTATATTCATTATAGAAAAAGAACATTATTATTAAAAGTATAGAATAATTTATATAAAAAAATAAAAAAAATTAAAAAATAAGATTAAATACTGTATAAAAAGAATAAAAATTAGCGTAATAATAAAAAATTATAAAATGACAACTTTACTAAAATATTTGTGACAATATTGGAAGTTATATAATATGTAAAGAGTTTATTGTTTAATTATTTTAGGAAAATTTAAAACTTGATTAGTAAAGATTGAGAGTTGGTGGAAATTACGGATGGTTTCATACACATTGTAGTGGGGCAAGTGCTCCTACTATAATTTAAAATTTTTTTTGGGTAGTATATGATAACAATATTTATTTGTCCCCATTAAATTATTGAATTTGACTCTATAATTTTTTGTTTAACTTTTGATACTTAATAGTTAATTTAAGAATTTCATATTAGATGTTTATTAGAATGATCAATTTTTAATTTAAATATTTTTTTTTAGAAATAAATTCAAAAAATATTACTTATCTTTTTATAAAATTAGTTTTAGTTTTTTCTGTAGCAACTATATTAATTGAAAGAATTTTTTTAACTATGAATATCAAGAATTGGCTTTTGAGTGTATGAGAAGTGAATTTTTAAATTTTTTTAGTGATATATATATATAGAAAGAGAAACATTTCGACTGTATTATTAAAAAAAAAAATTACTCAATTTTTTAAAAAATATGAAACCTAAAAAATAGAATTCTGAATTATATATTATTATTTAAATTACTATTTTAGTATTTTAATTTGTAAATTATATATTTTGAAGGCTAATCATATTTTACAATAACAAAATATAATTATAATAATAATTATGCTATATGTACATAAAAAGTAAATACCCGTATAGAATACATATTGAAATACAAAATATACATTAAAAATGAATTAAACAATAAATATATTTATACACAAATATATAATGATTAATGAATAATTTGATAGCTGATTTTTATGTGCACATAATATTTTTATTATAAAAATTATTAGAATTTATCTATCTTATATCTTAAAGGCACATATTAATAAGATTACAAATTGAGAATGTTTTTATTGAAAATTCAAAAAATTTAAAATTTCAATGTATTTATTTTGTAGTTATTAAATGAAAAAAATTAAAATCTTCCACTAATGATAAGCTTGTCATGTTCCTTTAGGATACATATTAGCTAAACTCAAATAATTATTATGTTATATATATTTTGTCTACTATCAAAATTTTTTAGATCTGTCATTGATGAAAACTTTAGAAATGTAGCACCTATAATAACAAATGAAGATGGTGATGTCAACCAGTGATGTCCACTGAAAACTCATGAACGCCTTGATGAATTACTTAAAGATGGATTAAGGATATATAAGATATTGAAAATCATATTTTATTTTGAAGTTATTTTATATTAAATCCCATACTAAGATATATGTATGTCCCAACAATTGCATGTTATATTGTGGTGAAGACGAGAATAGAAAAACATGTAAAGTTTGTAATAGGTCTAAGTGAAAATTATCAAAGAATAAATGTCAAATTGAGACATCCGATGTTGGTGTCAACAAAAGGAAGAAGCTGTCTGCAAAATTTTTTCATTGGTTTTCTTTAAAACCTCGATTGAAAAGATTGTTCTATACATAAAAAATTACTACTGATATGAAATGACATGCGATGGAAGCAGACAAGGATAACTTGATGAGACATCTAAGAGACTTAGAGGCTGAGAAAAAATTTGATTTGGAGCACACCGGGTTTGAAATGCAATGTTAGAATTGGTTTGAAATTTTTCTTTTTTGAGAAGTGAATATTTGATACATATATATATATATATATATATATATATATATATATATATATATTATTTATAAAAAAATAATTTATATAATGAAAAAATAAAAAATCTAATGGTGATGAAAAAATCACATCGCTTCAAAATGTCCACTAAAAAAAGAAAATATTTTTGTTAATATTTTGAAGCGGTTTAAAATCGGGAAAAATTTTTTTTGAAGTAATTTGATGTGGTTATAAATTATCACAAAAAACTACAAGCTCCTAAGGTAGTTATTCTAGCCGCAATTGAAACTTTAAGGTAGCTCTTATAACACCCTCACTACACTACAACGGAAGTAGAAAATTGCGGCGGTTCATATAGGAATTTGCAGTGATTTTAAATCGCCACAAAATGGAATTCCAGTGGTTCGTTAAGCGTCGCTTATTAGGGAGTGGTAATATCATTTTGTGACGGTTCTATCGAATCGCTGGCACAACCATCGCAAAACCAAGAAATAACGGCGTAAGATTTAAAAACGGTTTAAAACCGTTGCTATCTATCCAACATTGATTTCGACACAAATTTACCGACGGTTTGAAACCGCCGCTAGTTAACGGCCGTTGTTTTTTTCAAATGTATTTTGCTCTAACCGCCACTATCTCGTATCCTATTTTTTTCAAATTTCTTACGGCTATTTTTCAACCGCCGCTATTTTCCGGTTAAATGGTCGCAAAAATATTGTATTGTACATACAGTGGCAACCAATGCTCTTTGTAATTTGAATGTACTAGGTTTTATTTATTGCTTTTTTTTTTTTTCGAACATTTCTTAATATTAGTAGGTTAAATTATTTTATATCTGAAAAAATAAATTGATGGATAAATGACATTAGCAAAACTATTAATAAAAATATATAATTATCCAAATACCAATAAAGTGTACTCCTTACCAAGAGTTGTATAGTCAACACAAAAAAAGTGTATATTTAAAAAAAAAACTTCCACAATCCCAATATCTACTTTCTATTCTTTCCCTCCAACGAATTCATCCATGTGGTAACGTCTGATGGCAGCTTCCCACCTTGCCCTTGAAGTAGACATATCAGAGCACTCTCCATTACTTGCATCCTTATCTTTCCAGCTACTACTTCATCCTCTACTGCCTGCCTTTTTGTCTTCTCAGCTGCTACTTCATCCTACACTGCCTGGCATTTTGTCTTCTCAGCTGCTACTTCATCCTCCACTGCCTTCCTTTTTAATTTCTTGGCCGCCAACTCTGCTTGTAGTTCAAGCAGCACCCTTTGGATCTCCTCCCTTTGAGTTTCATTGCTCGACTGATGGGAATTCATACCGAAGACTTGACTAAAAGTCGGCCGCAAACCCATGCCACGCACTCTACCCGAGTGTTCCTTTCCGAGAGCTTGAGCAAGCGAATCATTCTGAGAGTCTAGAGGATTCATCACGTTGCTCAATAGCCTCAATTCTTTCCTACACACTAGATAAGCAAACATAAGCATTTATTAGCTAGTTGCTAACCGCATAGACTTCTAACACAATTTTAAAAAATAAAACATACGAGAAACTACTTCACGATTCTCAACACATTACTTACACCAATAGTCCAAGCTGCATCATGGATATAGGAGTCATTAGGTCTTTTGTGCATTAAGAGATACAACTCTCCTCTACCAACTCTCCTTTCTTGTCGTTTTGACGGTACCAATAATGATGACAAAGTGAATATGTAGACGAAGAGATAGTTCAAAAACATTCTCAAAAATAGATTACCTCTTCTTCTCCGTGCCTTGTCAAGCTTTTTGATCCGCTAGTGTGGGTGTAAAGCTGCTTTAATCGATTCTCAGCATTTTTCTTACACTCCTGTCATGCCATCAAAAGCAAGAGTTACTAGACACTAGTTCTGACTAACTCAATGCAACATAAATAGACTTTTTCTGTTATGAAATAAAAATATATTACCTTTGACTCTTCACTATTGGAATAATCGAGGTACCGTTTCCAATGGTCCGCAGTAATTCCAGGTGGGCGGCGTTCAATATTTTTTGCAAGAGATAGTTCTGAGTCATAACAGTTATGGTATAACTTGTTCCTCGTTTCCTTCCAAGCCCTTCCTAGCATTTTTAATATTATACGCTTGATAATTCCTCCACTATCTTCATCAAAATGGAACATTTCCTGCAACAGTAAAATTAAATTGTGAGTAGGGTTCAAATTATGAGTCCAAAATGGTACAAAATATAAGTTTTTACCTTTACACATTCAATATAGACCTTGCCCCTAGTGTGAACCTTTCTCCAGTCCTTCTCGCAGATTGGAAATTTGGTGTAGTTAAATCCTAGCAGTCCGAGAACGTCACTCAGTATACCAACTTCATCCCCAACTAGTTGCAGTTCACTGTTGAACCTAAGTACGATCTTTCTTCCGTTAGGTGGCTTCATAGCTTCCTTCACACTCAATTTGACATGTTTGATTGTGCCATCAGATTCTGTAAATCATAGTTATTCTGTGTGAGTAACCATTGTGGCCAAGCTACGATGAAATAATAGGAAAATAGCTGAATGAAAAATTTTATTATATTCCAAAATTTAGTGGTCTTGCGTCCGTTGCGCTTCTAAGCCTCTGATGCAGCAAACAGGTTGTCAACATGTTGCACAAAAGAATCTACCTCATCTGCCTCTGGTTCTAAGTCTTTAGCGTTCGACTTCGAATTTAGAACTTCATTCGTGCAAGCCTATGGAGCAGGCGGTGGTTCACTCTGGGGCAGACAAAAGGGGCGTAAAGACGAGGATGCGGGGGCACCACTGCCACTGGGCAGGAAAATTGGGCAGTCTGCTTGATGGGAAGTTAAAGCCGCAGCAGATCCTACTTGAAGCTGCTGAAATGCTGTGTCTAACCGGGATTTCTTCATTTAACGACCTATCCTGGACATCTTTCGTGGCTGCATTCGGATTGAAACAAAGTGATAATAACTAATATACAAAAAGGATACTATCATACACCAATTAATATTTATTAAACTCTTAAAAGACCAGAGACTATCATAATTATAGTATGAGACCAGAGACTGCAGTTAAGGGTGATGACGGAAGAATAGAGAGCACAATTGAGTAAAGACTACATATTCATTCTAATTTTTTCCCGTCATCATCTGTGCTTTCTATCTTCTGACAACAACACGCCCAAATGCCTGATCTCCTCATGCATGACCATCAATGATGAATATAACGAATAAAATTGTATGATGAATATAATACATAACAGACAAATTACTGCCAAATTTAAGAAGATTGAACGAGTTAAATTTGGATCAATTTACTTGTGAACTTCCTAACAAGTAATGATAATAGATAATTTAATCAAAATTATGAAATATACTAACAATTTCACGTATTAATGAAGTGGCAAAGGTTAAAAACATAAATTCTCATAATAGATCTATATACACTTAATTGAAAAGAGAAACCAATTAATATTTATTAATTTCTTACTTTTTTATTGATAATAATTGATATATAGTATGATAACAGAGGCTGAAGTTAAGAGTTAACTACCTAAGAAAAGAGAGCACACATGAGTAAGATACCATGTTCATTCCATATTTAATGCATGTCATCATCTGTGTTCTCTATCTTCTAACAACAACACGCCCAAATACCTCATCTTCTCATGTATGATAATTGATTATGAGTATAAAACATAACAGTAAATACATCAATTATAGTATGATGATAAATCAATTTGATGAATGTAAGTTGATAGAAGCAATTGAGTTTGGAAAAAAAATTTTACTCAACACCATGACAAGTGAAGATACTTGTTAGTGGTAGTTAAGAGATATAAGGTTCTTTTCTTGTAAATAATATTAACTTAGAGCTATTGACAAGAGAAGATGTCCCTGTACCTTTCAATTTACATGGCAACAAAATTAATGTGCAATATGATCAATAATTTTTTTTCAACTTTCTTTTGTTTGTTCTCTTTTTAACTATTTTAATAAATAACTTAATGGGAATTATTTCTACATAAATCGAGACATACATGCGTGTCACTCACAGGCAACCATTATCAGCAACAAAATTCAAAAAATCCATAATTCACCTTCACCTCCTCCAGTATTTGTTGCGAAAAATATAGGTTCGTGCTAGTTACGAACCCAAAGCCGAATTTCTTGCGGTACTATATTCCGAATTGAAGCAATCCCTACAATGTTCAGAGTCTCAAATATGTAAGGCTTTTGGAAAGTGTCTTTTAATTACAGGATAATAAAAACCACTGGATTGACTATGGCAGGTTGAAATATAGTAAAAGACCCTTTTTGCGAGAAGACATATGACATCGTACCATCCTAATTTCTCCATGCGCTATAGTAATAGCATCACCTATGTGCCCGTGTGCTGAGAATACATCTAGCCATGACTGAATTGGCAACGTGTTAAACCACAGGTCTCTTGCGAATGATGTGTGCTCCAGCAAAGAGAACAGGGAGGCCTCTTCCATCGCCTTGCAAAAAAAGACGCTAGAGCCACAAAGAAAGAGGTTCCTCTCTTCCAATTTCTCTGGTAAGTCCGATCATGTCAATCAATATATAACTTCAATTACAATATTCTAAGATACAAATTAAACAACTTTAAGATAAAATATGTTATTAAAATCACATGGTTCAGGTAGATCAATTGTAACTAATGAGTAATATACATCAAGTGTTTCCATGTTCTAATTTCTATTATATGCTAGTTGCTAATTAATAGAATAATACTATGCATGTCCTAAATTGGTAACTAAATACACCCCTAATCGGCAGTCTCTTCGCAAGCATCGATGGCATCAATGGTGGGTTCTTCTAAATCATCATCCCTTATCAATGACAAACCTTCAACATCAAACTCAGACAACCCAGTCAAAATCGGTTTGGGGGAAAGTTTGAAGCAACATTGTCCTATGTCTTCACCCATGTCAAACATATCCCTTGGGTTCACATGGACTACTACACTCTATTCTTGATCAACTTCATCATCCACATAGTATACAAGGCGAGCTTCGGTTGCAAGAATGTATGGTTCATCATCTTCTCGATCACCGGTATGAATTGGATGAGAGAAGTTGACCAATGTGTGCCCCAAAGAGTCTTGTCTTATGCCTCTTCCAGAGGTGGTATTTGTCCAGATATATCTGAACAAGAAGACTATGAATTGACCACTGTAATTTAACTCAATGATGTCCACTATTTTTTCGTAATACGAGATGCTACCAACAACATTACTGTCGTGCTTGCTTACATAACTCCTAGTGTTAGAAGTGATATAAACCCCGCTATTTTGGGTTTTCAACCCTTCCTCTCTCGACAAAGTTCTAAACTTACGTTGTAAGATGTAAAGTGGCTAGCTTGAACATTGGGCCCACATGCAAGCCACTGCAATTCGTTCGGGTGTATGATGCTTCCCAATGAAACCTGGCGGGAAAAAATTACGTGTTTCATTAGCTTGGGATACAAATGATAGGACATCATTTGAATACAAAATGGAGTAATGATAACAGGATTCACCTCACGCTTGAACCACTCAGAAAATTCTCTGTGCACAACACTGTCTATGTGAGACTGGGACCTTGTCCTACTTCATAACTTTCTCTTTGTGATGGCCCTAAAATCATTGGATAGGTCACGATAATTTCATGTCAGGATCTCCAACTATAGCAGATCATTTGAAGTCCATAATTTTAAAAGCACTTACTCTAAGAAGTTTTCCACGGTTGGGCATTTGACCAATACATGACGATGAGCTTGGAATTTTTTAGGGAGTGTAAAAAGAAGCAGCCACGACAGCCTTTCCAACCTCTGGGGACATGGTTGCACATTCATCAGGCATAAGATCACGCGGTTGGTCGTCAACACACATTGGTTGATTAATCCTACTCTCGACATTATCTAGGTAACTTGAACAAAATACGAGAATCTCCTCAGATAAGTATTCCTCTGCAATTGAGCCCTCTTGCTGTGATCTGTTACGCACGTACTGCTTGAGATGACATAAGTACCTTTGAGGATATAACATGTGTCATTTTCCGAAACTAAAAACATAAACACAAATTTGTTCGACGATTACCTTTTAATTGGGTACATCCACCTATAATGCACTGGGCCACTGAGACACACCTCCTCAACCCGATGTACTGTCAAGTGAACCATGACTGTGAAGAAAGAAGGAGGGAAAATTATTTCCATGCGGCATAGAATATGAACCACGTGATCTTGAAGGAGAGGAAGTTGTTGAGGGTCTATGGATTTGCTGCATAATCGGCAAAAAAAAGATGATAAATCTGCCAGGACAGAAGACACTGGGGTAGGCAATGCATTCCTTATCTCATTTGGCAGTAGATGTTCCGTTAGAATGTGATAGTCCTGGCTTTTCAAGCCCGACAACTTGCGCTGTTGTAAGTCAACACAGCGGGAAATGTTGCTAGAGTATCCATCTGGAAAGACCACATTCTTGATAGTCCTTAGAAAGAGCTCCTTTTGTGGATTGGTCATAGCAAAGATGGCGGATGGGTACTTTTTATCTTCCCGTGGCCACAAATCATGCTTGACTCCCATCGACTGGAGGTCTCTTCGAGCTTTAATGTAGTCTTTAGACTTACCTTTCTCGTTCAGTATGGTGAAAACTATGTTGTCGCACACATTCTCCTCTATGTGAATGACATCAAGATTGTGACGTAATCCATTGTTCTCCCAATATGGCAGCTCAAAGAATATACTCCTCTTCCTCCAAGGAGACTCGTCTTGCATGGCAGTTTGCTGTCCATGTATCCTTTTCCCCGTAACCAATTTCACCTTTCCAAGTTAGACATGCACACCCTCTAATTGCCAAACAATGTCTCCACCAGAGAATTTCACAGTTGGACCTTTATCCTCTATCTTTCCATCAAAGGAGTACCAGTCTTTTCTATATTTGTGGTCATGATTCAGAAAGCGACGATGACCCATGAAATACCATTTCTGACTGTGTGTGAGCCGGTTAGTTTCAGCATCCAAATTGCACGCAGGACAGGCTCTCCCACCGTACGTATTCCACCCAGATAAGTTGCCCAAGTGAAAGAGTGTTACCGTCGGCTTAGAATTTCTTCTCGGTAAGAGGAATAACTTCGTTGCAAGTATAGTTCCAAACCGACAAATAACGCTCAATCAAAGTTTAATTTTGGTTGTCACGAATGCAAACCCAATAAAAATAACCGAGAGTATTACTCCCGGGTCGTTCTCCCTAGGAATTACAATCGAGTGCCTAATTATTGGTTATGAGTTTCAAGGGGGTTTGCGGATAAAGAAGCAACAAATTAAACGACAAGGAATTTAAATGACAAGAAAGTAAATAAAGCAACTAAAGATAACAAATACTAAAGAGAGACATTCATGGCAAGGATTTAGAATCTAGACTTTCTATCCTAGTCATTAATCATAATACAATAATTAACAAGAGCTAATCCTATTTCGTCATCTCCAACATCGGAAGAAGGTACAAAGTTATCTTCACATTGAGAGAAAGTCAAATAGGACTAGTTAATCTCAATCCATAAATCCTAATCAACTTACTAATTGAATTAGCAAGAGATTAGAATAAATGGAAACAAACTAACAACTCTAGATCACCAACATAAGTTGGGTATCAATGACTCAAGAGCACCTAATTTCTCTTTCCAAGCCAAGAATGCCCAAAATCTACTCTAACATCCAACCAAGCATTTGTCAAATACTTGGAAGGCATAAAATAAAGGAATGGTAAATTGGAAGAAAGAATAAAATCTACAACTACCAAATGCAGGGAATCAACAATAACAACTAAAGAAAGCAACATTAAACATGAAATGAAATCCAACAAGAGTTCCTCAACATAAAAAGAGGCATAAAAGGGAAATTAACAATGTAAACTAAGAGAACAAAGATGTAGGAATGAGAAATTGCAACAAAAACAAGAATTAAACCCTAGATCTAAGAGAAATTAACCTAATCTACCCTAATTCTAGAGAGAAGAGGGAGCTTCTCTCTCTAGAAAACTACCTAAAGCATGGTCCTAAGCTAATCTAATTGATCCCCCTTGTTCTCTCTTGAATTCTGCATCAAATAGCTTCAGAATTGAGTTGGATTTGGGCCTAGAAAGCTCAGAAATCACCCTCAGCGTATTCACTTAATGAGGTCACGTGACCAGCATCACGCGTGCGCATGGTCGACGTGTGCGCGTCGCCTTACAAATTCCCTCCTCTCGCGTATGCATGGTGACGCGTGTGCGTCGCTTGGCAAAATCCTCTCTCACGCGTACACGTGGATGACTCGGTATTCATGTCTCAAATCTTTTTTCATCAATTTTTTGCATGCTTTTCTTCACTTCTTACCATTTATAAATATGAAATTACTCAAAAAACATATCAAGGCATCGAATGGAAATAAAGTGGATTAGATTTAGCTATTTTAAGACAAAAATAGACTTTACCAACAATGTTAAATCTCCACAATTGAATGATAAACACTATCATAGCCTCAGCTAATCAAAGATCCAAATAAAGACATTTATTATTTTCACTTAGGGTTGTGATGTGCTAAATTAAGAACAAAAATTAACATAGTGATGAGGCACAGAAGTTGGTGAATTAAAAATTATTAAAATAGTTACATTGCAAGTATAGTTCTTAACTCACTGAAAATCTGCCTATCAATTTAGAAATATGTCACAGAGAGTTTAAATTAAAAATTACTGGGAATTTAAGTCCCAGGTCGTCTCCCAACGAGTTACAGAAAAGTGTGCTATTTTATTAATCAGATGTTCCAAAAAGTTGAGTTAAGTAGGTGAAAAATTAAATTGAGAAAATTCAAATAATATGAATAAAAGCCTTGACTGGGAGTTGATTAGTTGGAATCTCTATTATTGATGGGATGATTTCAAGATTAATTTATAATTAATGGTTGTCCTGTTTAGTTATCCTTTACTAGGTAAAGGAAAGTCAAACAAGTTGGAATGCTAGTTCTGTTCACGAGTTGCAACCCACTTAGTTCAAAGGGATTGGTGTTAGTGATTAGATAACAATCCAACAGTTAACCCAATTACAAATTTTCTTTCAATCCTTCCAACTCAAGAGTTCCTTTCAATCAACTCCCCATCAAGTGAGGAAACTACTCACTCATTGTAAATAATAAATCCATAACACATGAAAGGGAATTAAAAGAAGACATGATTATTGGAAGGAAAATAAATTAAAATGGAAGAAATAATCCTTGCATTAAATAATCATGAAAGTATTCAAATGACAAAATTAAACAAAGCAAAGAACATGGAAGAATAAACCAAGTTAAGAGAACGAACTAGAATGATGAAGTCTTGATGAGGAAATAACTCTTCTCAATGTTCCAATGCTAAGACCAATTGAAAATTAAATTCTTAAACCTAGAGAGAAAAACCTAACGGAGTAAAACTAGATCTAAAACTCAAAACTGTGTAGAATGAATGTTGTCTTTTGTTTCTGCATATTCTCTGGCTCTAGTCTGCTGTTCCGGGCCGAAAACTGGGTCGAAATAAGGTCCAAAATCGCCACCAGTGAATTCTGCAGATTATGCAGATCGTACATGTCACGCGATCGGTCATCCATGCAGACACGTCATTCGTGCTTTTCCTGCCATGCGTTCGCGTCGTCCACGCTACCGCGTCGCTTGAGCTTTTCCAATCCCGCGGCCGCGTGAGCCATGCGGCCGCGTCACTGCGATTTGCTCCCTTCGCGCGGTCGCGTGAGCCATGCGACCGCGTCACTTCTCGCTGGTTATCTCCTCAAATTCTTGTGTTCCTTCCATTTTTGCAGCTTCCTTTCCAATCTCCATTCATTCATGCCCTGTAAAGCCTGAAACACTCAACACACAGATCACGGCATCGAATGGAATAAAGGAGAATTAAAAATACATAATTAAAGTCTCTAGAAGCAGTTTTCAACCATGTTATAAATTCAGGAAGGAATCTAAATGCATGCTAATTTAATGAATAAGTGGGTAAGGATCATGATAAAACCACACAATTAAACACAATATAAACCATA